>NC_143019.1:21682493-22282493 GCF_055824585.1 Amblyomma mixtum
GTTTGCTTGCCGGCTAAAAAACCAGTTGTCGGGTTCATGTAAGCTCTGTCGGGTTGAGTAAAATAAGCGGCAGAGCGAGTCAACTCGCCTTTCTAAAAGCATCGCGTCGAAGGGTCTGGTTAGCGGGAGAGGAGAGGATAAATGCCAACTAGTTGCCCTTTCCCGCTGCGCTGCTCAATACTTTGTGTCGCTTCACATGAACCGCACCCGACTCGCTAAAATCGAATGCATGTGAACATGCAGTCCTCGAGTTTGGCTCACCTAGCTCAACATGAGCCTCTGACTATTCCCGCCGCGGTCGGGTTCATGTGAACGAGGGTAGTATGGGACGACTGAGTCAAAATCTTAGTGCTGCAGGAACTGCGGTGACCGTACGATTTTCCTCCTTCACTATCTTCGGTGCATTCCAAAGCGCGACAGGAAAGCCCGAGCAGAGATAAATGCTGTACAGCCGCATCCCACCTGCTTTGATGGCAGAAGCCGCGGCTTGCAACATCTTTTCCTTCCGTTTTTATTTCATGACGAATAACAGCAGCAATAATACAGTAATAAATACTATAGCAATCAGAAAATTGCACCTTTTCACATTGCTTTCACTTCATGTATTGAATGGGCAGCGACTCTGAAGGGGTGAATTCATATAGTATAGCGGAACTCTGGAGAGAATGATTTGGTAACCGTGCGTTATTTCTGAGCACAATACGTTAATCTCCTGGCACCTTGGGGAGTAATGTCCCTTATCGTTGTCTCCGAATTTGATTTGCTGAAGTTTTTGTGCAGGACGGCACGGGCGTTTATTCTTCATAGTAAAGTTACAAATTGCAATTAGTCGGCAGTCGGGGTCGAAACTTGTACGCATTCAGAAGTACGAAGAGGCTTGAAGAAAAACTGTGCAGCAAAACCAGACATTTTACTTTGAGGGTCAGTTGAAACGAAAGCTACGGTATCTCTTGAGTAACGCTTCAGTAATGACTGTTGACGAAATGGAAGCATGGAAACCAGCAGTGAGTTAAGAAACGTGGATGAGTAGTGATTTATTTATTTATTTATTTATTTATTTATTTATTTATACATACTGCAGCGCAATTACATGCGCTATGGCAGGAGTGGAAAAAAAAGGAAAATACTAAAGGTAACAAAATACAACAAAATGTACAAAGTGGGCACAATGAAGTTCGAAACACACAAAAAGTAACAAACAAAAAAGGAACTGTTAATGGCACGGTAGGAATATTCAGGTATTATGTGTCTTCCATGGCAGTTATAAAACTTTGAACTGGACATGAACGAATGGATCCAGGTAGAGAATTCCAGGCTTCTATTGAACGGGGAAAAAAACTGAATTTGAACAAATTAGTACGTGCAAATTACGGTATTAAATTTAGCTCGTGATGACTTCTTGTAGATGATAAAGGTGCAAAGTTAATGTAGTGGTTAACTGAGAGCCTTACCGAGGAATTGATAATACAATGTAAGAATTTTAGTGATTCAGTGTGGCGAAGGGCGGAGAGCGTGGTTAAATTCAATGAGAGAAGTGTAGAAGAGGGTGAGAAATGGCGATCATAACGATGACATATAAAACGCACAGCTTTTTTCTGGACTGCTTCTAACATGTTAATTTCAAACTGCTTGTACGGGTTCCACACTACAGCTGCGTAATCAAGAACAGGGCGGATTAGAGATTTATACAACAGTAGCTTTGTGTCTTTTGGTGAATTGGGTAGCGTGCGTCGTAGATAACCTACTTTTTTTAGTGCTTTATTACATACGTAATGTTTTTAGACCAAGACATGTTATGCGTGAATGACACCAAGATATTTATACTGAGACACCCTATCTACCACACGGCCATTGAACGAGTAACTAAAATGGGAAACGGAAGATTTGTTACAAAAAGACATGAGGACGGTTTTGTCGAAATTAATTCTCATTTGCCAGGTATTACACCAACTACAAAACATAGAAAATGACTCTTGGAGGTGACGTGATCATTAGGGCCATTAATTACTTCGTATAAAACGCAGTCATCAGCGTAAAGACGAATGTTAGAAGAAATGTTATGTGGCAAGTCATTTATATATATTAAAGAGTAGCGGTCCAAGGACGGAACCCTGAGGCACTCCTGACGTCACATCAAGAGCAGCGTAATGAGAAGAATTCTAAGATACGAACTGGGAACGGGATGAGAGAAAGCTAGAAATCCAATCAACCAAGTGAGGATTGTTTAGTACAGCATTTAGTTTAGCAAGAAGTTTGGAATGTAGAATAGTATCGAACGCTTTCGAGAAATCTATAAAAATGGCATCAACTTGGCAGAGCGCTCATAATGGGTGTCGCAAGGTGGGATGTCATCTCGAGTCTGGCCGCGAAAAGAACGTTTACAACCTAAGTGGCGCGCACATGAGTGTTGTGCGTGCCAAAAATGAGCGCGCATAACAATTTAAGGAAATTGCGCCGAAAAAAGAAATAAGTCGCGTAAAAGAACTTAAAATCAGGCAGAACAAAATGTATGGCAGTAGGAAAGCAAGGAAATATCTAAGCCAATTCTCGCTTAGAGGAATTTTTCATGTTTTGTGTTAATGGAGGTAAAGGTTTTCCGGGAAAAAAAATTGTGTACAAAATCGAAGAAAAGACAACGACTTGCCTCCAGTTATATCAGAACCCACAACCTCAGCGTGTCCCATAAGGTACTCTGCTACTTAGCTAAGGCGGCGGCTATCCAACCTTCAACTTTCGACTACATTTGTGTTGAGCGTATACGTCCACCTTTGCGAGTTCTCACCGGCACCTTCCTCGAACGTAACGGAGGATGTTGGTAGTTCATAGAGCGCAGTACGGGACGCGCTGAGGTCTTGGGCTCGGATACCACCTACGGCATTCGTTTTCTTTTCTTGCACTTTCTAGGCAACATACTTTTGTGAGAAGAAAGTATTACAGTATTCATTAATCCTCTTCGATGATGAACCTCAAAAGAGACACATTCCTCTATGCTTTTTTGGTTTGTCTGACTGCTGGATTCATTCACATTTTTAAAATTGTATGGTTCGTCAAGTCGCGAATACTAAATGCAAGCTATATGCCGAAAATGTTGACCCTACCAATCTCGTCACTGATTGCGCGAGGGCAGAATTTCATGCACTTCCTTGTGGAGTCGGGAGACCACGATATCAAAACGAAGTAGGGTAGGCTGCAAATTGCAATGCAGCTATTTTAATCTGATCGTAGACATTAAGGCTGCTTTATAACCCTCATGTCTGCTCCAAAACCCTACAGTTCACTCCGCTGAAACTGGGAGCCACCTTATTTTTCTAGCACTGGCATGGAGGATCCTTTTTTGATATGCTGTACTGAGTTTAGCGCTAAATATGGTTAATAGTAAACTCGGGCTTAAAAAAATATTTCTGAGGTTTTTGTTGCGAAAGCAACACTACGCGAGTCGCCCAGCCATTTCGCGGAGCTGACGAAAGACCATACTGCGCGTGTGCGAGGAGCAATGACGTCACAAGGCGCACAATTGGCGCGCCGCCGCCGTCGCTGCGCTGGTGACTCAGAGGTGCCGGCAGCGTGTTTATTTTTCAGCGCAAGCCCAGCCAGGCCACTGCTCATTGGCTCGCTGTACTGTGCACGTCGCTTCCGCTCCAATTAGTACGCAAGCATTAAAAGTAAATGGCTGTTCTAAAGAACTATCTACACAAACGTTTCATATGCATACAAAATATAATGAATCTTTGAGAAACTAGATTTGAACGTTTAGTTTGGTCACGTGACTAGATTGCAATCACGTGACATGACGTGAATTTTGTAAACAGACAAAATGGCCGCTTTAAAGGTCGTCGCGGCAAGTCACGGTAGAGTTCCATGGTTACAGGTTCTAGAGCACTGTATCACGGTGTTTTCGGGCAGTTGTACGCAAGTAGTTCCAAGACCAGTGCAAGCCGCCTAGCTGGATCCAGGATACTTGCCTCTGAATGGTTAAAGCGCGCCGATTCCAAGGTGCTTTGCTAGCCGCGCGGTTGGATGCTAGATATGCGTATTGCATTCGTAGGACGTACGCGGTGGCGATGTAACGAAGCGTTTGTGGCCGTGTTGCAAGCGTTTCTAATTCCTGTGAGGATCACCACGGACAGCGCCGAGTAACAGCTGCTCACCTTGGAGAAAGGAGGCTGCTCATGGTGAATTTCCTGTGCGTGCAGCATAAGCTACACAGCACAGTGACAGTGTCCGAGAAGTGAAAGTGGTTGCGGTCGGAGCAAGTGCTTCTCCGCCGAGGCAGAGAAGTGCGCACGTGCGAAGACTCACTACGCATGCAGTGTGTTCCGAATGCTGAAATGAATTTGGCGTTGTGCAGCTAGTCGTACTGGTTGCAGTGATCGCGACCGAAGCGACCGTTGTTATACGCATATCTCTTTTGCAATAACTGTCTGCAGGGAGGAAGCCTGTTTACATATTACAGTGACAACTACTGTGCACTGCTAGGGAAACGCTCGTCCCATCTTGTCTCTTCTCTCGTGATCGTCCTTTTTTGCGCTTTCCCCTGGCCAATTTTTTTTCTATCACAAATGTAAAACCACTGCTGTGTGCTATTTTGAATAACTCACTAATAATTTAAAACATATAACCTTAGCTATTTAAAAAATGTGATTTAGTAATTATGACGGTTGTTAGCAGCTTGTACTGCAGCCTGGCTTGTTCCACTCAGTGTGTTCGACTCGATAGAGGATTCGTGTGCAGTGTGCAAGTTAGCCTGAATGCAACTACTGTGCGCATATATTTATTTATTTGGAACACTGCCAGCCTCTGGTTAAAAATTTAGCAGAGGGGCATTACATGTATCATAGTAAAGGATAACATTTCTAAAAGCAGCTGTGCAAAGGACATATTTATATGCCGTGATATTACCTGAAATAGAGGAAAGTTCTCGATGACCACATTATGCATAATAGAGCATTTTATTCGTTTGCCCGAGTGAACGAGTCAGTAGGCACTTTATTAGATCAATTTATTTTAATATTTATTATACCTCAACGGTCCTAAGTGGCAATACCTGAATGGTGAACTTTGACATGGTGAGGCAAGTAGGAGCTTGATGAGTTTGCAATGTACTAATAAGGGAATAATTACTCATTAGCATCCAAGCGCAGCCATACAGCTGCAAAGAAAAGCTTTGTAGCTCTTTTTGTAGCCGTATGGCCGTGCTTGGGTGGATGCCAATGAGTAATGACTGCCTTATTAGAAATCATTTCAACCTTGAGGGATTCGTCTAAAATATTGGACCAACACCGCTCCCATTTCGAGCTCGCCCCATCATATGCTAGCCATCCCGGTTCGCGCACTTGGTAGGGCAACTGCCCCGGTGAGGCAGTAGTCCCGGGTTCGAACCCCAGACTAGGGTAACTTTTCCTCTAACTACAAAGTTTCTGTGGAACCTGAGTAGCTTTCTTTTGTAGCCGTATGGCTACGCTTGGGTGGGTGATAATGAATTACTCCCTTATTACAAACGTTCTCCACACTGGGGGATTCCTCAAAAATATTGGACTTGCATTGCCATTAACTGCATGGATTTCTACAGTGACCAGTTCGAAGGACAAGAGGTTAACAAGCATAGCCTTGCGAGATGGAAGACCATTCTAGCCTTTCGTGGCAAAAACAAAATTGAATCTTGAAATGCAATGGCATAAGCTAAGGAAGGGACAGTGCTTGTGCAGCTAGTGCAGAAGGAACCATGAGCAGGAAAAGATTAGTTGGTTATGTGACAGTAAAGAGCAAAAAAAACCTGCAGTTTCTACATGAGATGAAGAAATTAGAAGATTCATCTTTAGTGCTGTGACGCTGGAGCTTCTACAATAGTCTGAGAGAATAAAACAAGCAGCTCAGTTCTGAATTCATCCCAGGATCTGAGAAGAATTAGATTTATGCCATGTGGCATAACAATATTCTGCTGATGCCGCACAGGAGTTTTGAATGCAAGCAACATGGAAGACGGTGATAAGGACATGCTATGGTGTAAATATCCTGGGCTGTGGGTAGTTGTTTAAGTTGTATAAGGTAGTTGTATCAGGAATTGCTCCAAAGCGACCTAAACAGGATTGAAAGCCGGTGTTCCACATGGCTAATGACGCTCAATGTAACAAAATGCAAATACATGCAGGTATCACGCAAGTGCACTAATATCGACTACACGTATTCACTCAGTTCAACCATCCTCACTAAAGCCGAATCATACTGGTATCTTGGAATCCATATCACGAGCAACCCCACTTGGTCCGAGCACATCACGAAGATTGCTGCTGATGCATCGAAAACACTCGGCTTTATCAGACGTCACCTCAGTTTCTCCCCTTCTTCCATTCGCAGCCAAGCCTACAAAACTTTCATCCGTAGCAAACTTGAATTTGCATCCCCAATATGGAACCTACATCAAGCCTACTTAATAGCCAGCCTAGAAGCCGTCCAAAACCGTGCAGCCCGCTTTATTTCCTCCAACTATGACACCCGCTCTAGCATTACCAAAATAAAATTATCTGCCAACATGGAGCCTCTCGCGCATAGGCGTAAAATTGCCCGTTTATCATTATTGCATAAATTGTACTATTGTTTTCCCTCACTTCGAGACTCCCTTCTGCTCCCTCCCCTCCGAACATCACGCCGTCTTTTCAACTCCATGAGCATCCTAAGACTCCATGGCTCCTCAAACGCATTTAACAAGTCATTTCTGCCTCTTGCCATTGAAGAATGGAATTCACTACTCGAATGTATTGTCACTGAACGCGATGCTCTTAAATTCCACCAATTGCTGTCATTTCACTTGAAATCCCAATGTGGGTAACTGTTGCCTTTGCGTTTTATTTTGATGTTATGATTGTTTGATCTACTACTGCACCTGTCTGCCTGATTTATAAACGTGTATTTCTTTTTTTCTCTTCCCCAAGCAACGAATGTTTCACTGTATTCTTTTTTATCACTGTTTTCTTCACTGTTTCACTGTATATTTTTTTTGACCTAATAATGTCATTACTTGTGTCGATGTTGCCCCCCCCCCCGCCCCCCTATGTAATACCCCTCCAGGGGTCTTTAAGGGTCAATAAATGATAATGATGATGATGAAGGATTGTTAGGTGAGACCATGTTACATTGTCAGCCAGTTCGGGTATCCACCGAGATATGTGACAGTTACTACGTCATTTCCTTTCCTCAAAAACCAATTTTTTTTTGCAGTATGCAGTGAATATGCCTTTCTCAGTAAGGCCTTAAGTAGGCAAGATGTAGTTATCCTGAAAGTAAAAAAACGTTAGTAAAAAAACGTTAGTGCATTCTTAATAACATTAGCAAACAGGCTAGTCGAGAGCATCCGAAATATTGTTCTGAGAACTGAAATACTGTTATTGATTGCAGAGGGCAGACTCCATAGTCGTC
This sequence comes from Amblyomma mixtum, assembly GCF_055824585.1. NCBI lineage: Eukaryota > Metazoa > Arthropoda > Arachnida > Ixodida > Ixodidae > Amblyomma > Amblyomma mixtum. The sequence continues at coordinate 21,689,907 of NC_143019.1, forward strand.
AATGAAGGCACGTTAGGAAACACTGAAAGGAAGCTCATATTGTATTTAATAAAACCTCGGGCCCAAGGGCAATGCCTTGGGGACACCCGAGATTACAGGAAAAAAGCAGGACGCGTAAGAATTAGTATGGGAATTCTGTTGACGGCTGGCTGTTAAAGCTTGGAATCAGTTTATAGCAACTGGATTCAAGTTATAGCATGAGAAATTACGCCTAATTTATATAAATGAGGGATTTTATCACACGCTCTTTCAAAGCCCAGAAAAAAAAGCATTAAGGGGTATGTTGCCGTTGAGGGAGAATGAGAGCAAGTTGGCTATCGCAGGAATGCTTTCTAAAGCCTTGCCAATTTGGATGAAACAACTTAATTGGCCATAACATTATAGCACCACAAGGGTATAAATTATGTTTACAATTGGGCGCACATGCCAACGGCACAAATTGGGTCATAGGTGCTGGGTGATGATTGGCAAGACACATACAGGGGCTAAGCTATGATGAGACAGGAGGCTATCTTCATGGCATGCACAAGATATATGTGCACACTGTGTCCTGTCCAGCTGTTGCATTCTCCAAGATTCACAGGGCTTAAGTGTGCTGTCGGGTAAACTGCTGGAAAGACGGCATGTCGACGATGTACTAAGGATGAGAATGGCTACTGGGTGCGGTGGTGGTGATGTTCTTTCCTGTCGTCTTTGTTCTTTGTAGTTTCACTAGCTCCACAGGCCTTGTTTTCCTATCCGCTGTTTCAAAGTGGTGTCAGGTAAAGCCAATTGTTACTCTACAACCACCAAACTGCTGTGCCATACTTTAATCAGCTTTCATAATTTGCAATGGCAAATTTACTTCATAAGTCATCTAGGCAAATAACACAGCTGAATAACTTGTGTCATCATCAGGACTAAAAATAACTATAATTTCATTTATACAGTCATGCCTTGTTAATACAGACCCCATTATGGATTCAAATTATGGACAGTATTTCTGGGGGCAAAACTTTTTCAATGCACTCGCACCTCAATAACATGAAAACTCGCTCATAACACAGTGGACAGAGTGAAAATAAATACAGCTCTTTGTCGCATAATTGTGCAGAGTGCAAAGACTGTTAAGACTTCCTGAATTTCAGTAGATAAGTCAAGCACAGCCTGAATCATATGCTTTTTTTACACACCGTAATTGCCATCATACTGCTTGTCGCACTGTGTGCAGAGAGTTTTGTGTTAACCCATGAACTGCCAGGCCCAGCGACTCCTCCTGCTCACTTTCTGGATGCCAAAGCACTTCTTTTTCTGGTGTCAAAAGCATTGTCAGTGCTCGGCGACTCACATCCTGGCTCAGATTACTCATTGCACAAAATAAATTAAGCTGCTTAACAATAAAGAACAGAGTCGCAAGCTTACATTATAGGCTCACAGATGCCTCTCCGCAGCCCACAATGCTATAGCACTTTTTAAACGGAGTGCACCATGTCACAACCTAAACCGAGAACTACTCCTCTGGCTCAGCCATCATGCAGAGAAGTTTGTGTTGTCACCAATTCTTCATGCAAATATTTTTGCAGACATAGGTCCACACAGCAGGCAGGAAATAAAAAAAAAAACGACGCTCCACAAGAGACCACTGCACTACACACCGATGTTTTCGCACGTCGTAACCCGAGCATCCATAATCACAAAATGTACTGTATGAAGCAGCAACACGCCGAAGAATGGCGACGCTGTTGTTGTCGCGGAAGAAAACAGTTCGACGGCCGCGCAGCCAGGATCGCGTCACGTCGCGCACACAGCAGTTTCGAAGCACAGTACCTACACGAAGCGCGATCAAAATCGGTGATGGATACGTAACAGAAACAACGTCGTATAACAACGCTCGCTTCGGTTGCAATCACTGCAACCAGTACGACTAGCTGCAGAACGCCAAGTTCATTTCAGCATTCGGAAAACACTGCGTGCGTAGTGAGCCTTCGCACGTGCGCACTTCTCTGCCTCGGCGGAGAAGCACTAGCTCCGACCGCAATCACTTTCACTTCTCGGACACTGTCACTGTGCTGTGTAGCTTATGCACGCACAGGAAATTCACTATGAGCAGCCTCCTTTCTCCAAGGTGAGCAGCTGTTACTCGTCGCTGTCCGTGGTGATACTCACGGGAATTAGAAACGCTTGCAACACGGCCACAAACGCTTCGTGACATCGCCACTGCGTAGGTCCTACGTCGGTTTGAAGATACGCATATCTAGCATCTAACCGCGCGGCTTACATAGCACTTTGGAATCGACGCACTTTAACCATTCAGAGGCAAGTATCCTGGATTCAACTAGGCGGCTTGCACTAGCCTTGGAACTACTTGCTTACAACTGCCCGAAAACCACGCCGAAAACACCGAGCGGCCATTTTGACTGTTGACAAAAAGTGACGTCATATCACATGATCGCACTCTTGAGCGTCGTCTGCTCGTGTGCGCCTAGTCACGTGACCAAACTAAACGTTGAAATCTAGTTTCTCAAAGATTTATTATATTTTGTGTGCATACGAAACGTTTGTGTAGATAGTTTTGTAGAACAGCCATTTATTTTTAATGCTTGCGTACTGATCGGAGCGGAAGTGACGTGCACAGTACAGCGAGCCAATGAGCAGTGGCCTGGCTGGGCTTGCGCTGAAAAATAAACACGCGTGCCGGCACCGCGCCCGCCAGTTGCGCATGCGCAGTAGCGGCGCATAGCTAGCGTTCCGGGGCCGCCACTGCTGCCTCGCGCTCTCCATCGCCTCTCTCTCCTCGTTGCTTTCGCAATCCTCCAGGTTTAACCAGAGCTAAACCACTGCCAATTTTTCTGGTTATTTTCGTGAGGTGTGGTGTCAGTTTCTCCTCGGACGTAAAGCAGTGTGCTATATGCACATCGGATCAATCAAAGGGCTTTATTTGTACGACATTCACGTGAACCTCGAGTGTGTCACCCTGCTTGCTCCGTCTCGCGGTCAAAGCAGGGGCTAGCGCCATCTAGGAAAGGAAAGGAGAACCGCACCTCGGGGGTAGGGAGGAAGGTCGGAGGGCTTGCCGAGGCTGCGGCGCCGTACTCGTGTCGGAGGCATGGGGGAGAGAGAGGCTAGCGAGGAGCTCATCGTGCGTATAATGGCTGTAAATATGCTTGAGCGAATGTTACCGTGCACGTTGCATGCATGCGCCAGACCGACCCTACCTGCCCGAAACGTCGCCATTTCCAGCCAGCTTTCGCTCATTAATACGCTAAGCCGGAAAGCCTGCTGCACAATTTTTTGTTTGCTGACCTGACAGCCGGATTGCGCCGAAAAGCAACAGCCCAGAGACAATTACTGGTTTTGTGCGAGTACGCTCTCGCCACGAGAACTCTGCGTATACTAAATAATGTGGCACACGCGCTAATTTGTGTCACTGCGCAAAGAGTAGGCCATTAGTCAGTCACCTCACGAAATCAAGGCAGATATGCTAACGCATTTCCTTACGCATCACTCGCATTGATAAGCTGAGAATTGTATATTTAATTGCGTAAAGTGAGTACCCCTTCCCTAACCGTTGCCAACCTATTTTTCTTGCAGAAACTAAAAAACATGCAAGGCAACGACAAGACTAGAAAAACGATAATAGCACTTGGTCTATACGATTACACGAATGCATTCTCTCTCTACTCGCAGCAGTTCAGAGTGGCCGTTGAGTGAGTATAGCAATGGCGACTTGACCTTTCACAGCGTCATGTTTTTCACTAATTTTAGCACGTCATCATCATTCTAGGTGGCGCCAAATAAGAGCGTTTTTTGCTTTGTGAATGATGTGCCAAACCCAGCAAGAGCTGTGATTTATGCGTGCGGTTTGAAGCGAATTATAGGTTGGTGCATGCGATACCGATTCTAGCACCATCTCTTGGAACTACGGACACTGAGCCAAGGCTACAAAATCTTGACCTCCCCTCGCAGGTTGCCGAGCTTTCCCTTACCCGCTCCCCCACGTAAAACGGAGCCACGCTTTGCTCGTCCTAGGACAACAAAATATAAATGTTCTCCCTGCCAAAGACATGACCAGAATGCAGTGATCGTAAATAAACGATTTGAAACGTCGTTCTTTTTAAAAGCCAACCACAGGGGATGAAAGGGACAATGTCCCCACAGGGGTTGCACAGTCGCTTCATTAAAACATAGCTTGCAAGTGTAGGTTTATGTAATAACAATCATCTGTATGCACATGACAATACTGAACACCATGGTGGTTCTACCGAGCAGTAGTATATATTTTACTTTATAGTGCCAAAGGAATTTGCTAGCACTGTAGACACATTCACTGCCAATCACGGCCGGCCTTTTCTTCCATACAAACCAAACTGGAATAGTAGTTAACCTGCGCGCTAACATCGGATATGTCATAACGCATTTTGAAGAAAGTACGCCCCCGCATCCCTGTCGTTTCATCATCACAAAGCCACAACTCAATCCGCGTCTTATATCAGGCTAAACACCACGAACCAGTGCCTCCCTCGTGAGAGGTCAATTGAAAAAGTCTATCAAAACAAATTCAGTAACCCCCATGTTCTGCTTTATCTGCGGAAAACAGCATAAGGGCGCACCGCGCCTCTGGGGGCCATCTTTGATCTTTATGCATGGAGTAGTAGTATCGATATGCTGTAATCATCGAAGCGTATTTCTCTAGCTGGAATGTTGACGAGCGCTCAATGAGTGGGAGTCCGTGAGCATCTGTGTTCGTATGCAGGACCACGAAGGCAGACACCGTGATCGCCTTGAGTTCCACAGGGTGGATGGAGAGTGACACAAAGTGCTTCGCTGCGCCCCCCTGTGTTGCTAAACCGACCGACACGAGGGCACCATCCTTCGTAAGCAGCGTGCCGAAGACAACTGATCGGTGTCCCTATCTCAGCGAGAACAGTTGCCCTCTATTGCCTCAACGACTCCTCAGGATCCTAACATAAATGTATTGCAGGAAGGTCCTTGAAAAGAACTTTTCTGGAAATGCATGCTTCGTGACAGATTAGGGCTTGAACAGAAGGCAAATGATGTGATCTCTATCGCTTGGAGTTGGGATTAACCGTATGCAGCATACGTCCAGCATATGATACATCACCTTGGAAAGATAGGCTCCTGGATGCAATCACGATACCTCTTTTTCATTTGAACCAGCTGAACGCATTAGAACACGCTGTCAAGAAGGTAGCAAGATGGCTGGTAGGCTCAGATCACGATGTCTCGGATTTTATCCCGCGTTCTCGGGCTCGCTTGCCGAACGCGGTTGTCTTCCACGGCTCTCACTGCGCACTGCACTCAGCTCATAAACTCCTAAGCAGCGGTGCGCGGTCTGCTTTCATGACATGAGGGATAAGCTGAAGACTGAGCTTAACACGTACGGGACAAACGGGTTCAGGTCTTCACGTAGTCGGCGTCTCTGTGGGGTATCCGTGTGACAGAGAGATGAAGCGCGAAGCGTTACACCAGGCAGGTCAGGTCTTGAAGCTTCGATGCCTTGTTTGATGAGCTGCCGTGGGCCGCTTCTTACCGCTTCATTCTTAAAACCGCTTAACCAAGGCTTCGTTTTGATGGCAGCGGAGACGATACGTGCATAAAAGATCCGGTATATAGCACTGTTGAAAAAGGGCAAACCGTCTGCCACATAGCACATTCCCACGGCTTGTTATTGTGCACTAGTTTCTCTAAATAGTATTTTCAACTGTCACGTGGAGATGGCGGCAGGTAGTGCAAAACAAGGATGGGGAACCTCGCCGGAAACTTGAACGCACTTCTGAAAACGAGAATGTCGCCAAAACAGAAACGGAGCTTGGCACACAAAAAGAAATTTGCATTCGCTGACGCATATCTGCCTGCGCGGCTTCGTCCAATGGTACGCAGGACAGAATATCCTCCATGACGATGAGAAACAGAGAGTTCGGAAGAACAACGGGCTTCAGGCTGGGCCTCTCGTTCGAGCTGGGCGCTCTGTTGTACAAGATGGCCGACGCAAACCTGACGGAGGACGAAGTGCCGTACGCCAAGTGCGTGCGTTTTACTGTGGAACACAGGGATGTGGTGAGTCCTTTATTCGTTTACTCTGGCAGCACTGGTGGCGGTCGATGTGGGGGCCGGTTTCATTTTTTATATTCCCAGCGTTAAACTGATCGCACAGGAGGCAGTTGCCCTTCGGCCTCGTAATGTCCTTCTCGCAAGGACACGCTCCCAAAGCTTACCCTGACAACGTGACGCTCTCCTCGCAGCTTCTCGAAACTTTCTACGTTGCCAATATCTGATTAGAAAGAAGGAAAGCGAGACCACGAGGAGATCGCGGATAATTTGCGTGGCGTTCTCGCTAACCCAACACAGCACAATTGTGCACTGGTTCAGGTGAGAGGCATAACACGTCTCCAATCGCTTGACCTTGGTTATCCCTTTGGCACCTTTAATAAATTATTCGAACCCCTTGTTTGCAGATCCCCCAACCCCCGAAGTAATGCAGTGCGCCACAGCACTGATGCGAATGGATGCTCTTCTCCTAGTAGTCGCTCGGCAGCTCTGCTTAATTACTAGTATGGCAGGGTTTGATTGGAAAAAAATATAGGAAAGAAAGAAAGGGAGAAAGAAGGAAGGAGAGAAAGAAAGGGAAAGAAGGAAAGAAAGAAAGGGGAAAGAAGGAAAGAAACAAAGAAGGAAAAAAGAAAGGGAAAGAAGGAAAGAAATAGAGGGAAAGGAAGTAAGAGAGGAAGGAAGAAAGGAAGGAAGGAAGGCAGGAAAGAAGGATCGAACGAAGGAATGAAGGAAGGGAGCAAGGATGGAACGAACGAAGGAAGGAACGAATGAAGGAAGGAAGGAAGGAAGGAAGGAAGGAAGGAAGGAAGGAAGGAAGGAAGGAAGGAAGGAAGGAAGGAAGGAAGGAAGGAAGGAAGGAAGGAAGGAAGGAAGGAAGGAAGGAAGGAAGGAAGGAAGGAAGGAAGGAAGGAAGGAAGGAAGGAAGGAAGAGAATCGTGCTTATTTATTCTCAGGGTGCGCTCTGCCTGACAGCCCTGTTCCCGCAGAGACTCAACCTTCGGCAGGATTTCGTTAGTGGTATTCTCTTGAAATGCACTTGAAAGGTGGTATTGTACGTTGTTGGTGGTAGCAATGCGATGATGCGAGTGGCGGTAGCGTACTGACTGAGGACAGTGAAGGCGACAATCTCCCGTTCGCATAAGAAGTTAAGAAGCGCGAGAGACAACAGAGACGAGGATAGAAGTGACGTATAAAAAAAAAGGAACACAGCAATAAACAAACTCTTTCTGAAGTAGCCGACATTAAAAGGCAGAAACCAGCCCATGTAGTGAGAAAAAAATGTTTTCAAGAGTATCCCAAAGACTCTGGATATAGATATATAAAACAGCGATGAAATACGCGGGGGGGCGTCACGGCAAAGACAAATACAGGCAAATTCGCGTGAGAAGGCATGACGCGATAAGACAAGAACTAACTTGGGTGTGTTACCATGCCGAATAACGATAAGAGAAGCATGAGATTGAGATGCACGCTTGAACTCCGAAATAAGACCGCTTTTTGAGGGCAATCGACGCATGGGTTTCTTTGGTGCCGCTGCTGGGTTCTGAAGGCCGCTTAGGCAATCTTCCTCATTGCCAAACGAAATGAACGCGCGGTACGCCGCCTTTCAATACTCTGCGCAGTTAGATCAGACTCTGTTTCAAGACAACCCACCACCGTCACGGTGCAGCTCAGTGCAAGAAATGCATTGCAGAGGGCTGGTCTGCATTACCACTATGTGATATAGTGTGGTAATTCTTGTTCAGTTACGGGCATTTAACTGCAGTGTTGTATGTTCACAAAAGAATACCTCCAACTACATGGTGTATCACACATGATAAGCGACAAAATTTTATTTTATATGTCGTAACCACACAGTTTTGCCGACAACTAAGGCTGTTACGGATCCTTCCGTCTTAGCTCGAGCTCGCAGTAATATTTTTAACCGAAAATAAATTTCATGACGTCAGTAACAGAAGAGCCTGTTTCGAGCTACACCACGGATTAAGGTAGGGTTGCTCATTGTCCCCGTTCAACCCCACTATACACAATTGTGCAGAGAAAGCTACAAGAAAGTAACCTAGGATACAATCTCGTGAAGAAATTCGGCTGAACGGTCGTAGAGCAGCCGCCCCCGGCTTTAATATACAGCGAAGATGTTGTAGGATTAACTGATAGCCAAGATTTCCAGACTGTGGATAATATTTGTGAAGGAGAGAATCTAGGCTTTGGTTTTAGGGCAAATAAGGCAAATTTCGTATCCAACGTGGCTCTGATAAGGTGCCTAAAACAAAGAGCCATCAGTTACCCAGGATGGCAGAATAGAGACCCGGCCCAACCTCGACCAGACGATGCTTCGGGGGCGAACAACCGGCGTTCTCTCTTACGCAATTTTTTTAAGTGATTTTTTTTTAACTTGTTTGCATGACGGTGCTCGCAAGAAAATTAAACGCATGGCTTCGTGATTTCGACATTTACTTTAAGGCTTAAGGGGGTTTTCTGCGCTGATTACAGCATGTCTGTTTTCTAGTGCATTTTCGAAATGACATTGTCCATGGCAAGAAATCTCAGTGCGCAAGAAAAATACATTCTCTGCGAAAGTCAAAACTCTGCGCTTCTCGCCAAGACCACACTGCTTCTACTTGCAGGTGGCTTGCAGGCGCTCACTTTTGCACAGAATAAAAGCATCATAGCATAATAAAGTAGACGCGAGGCATGAAGCTGAAGACCATCGCGCTATGGTAACACAGAAACTTACCTTCAGCAAGGATCGTCAATAAAAAATTGCTAGGTTTACGTAACGTCATAATTAAGCTGTCCTTTAAAGTCAGGCATCCGTATGTAGGCCCTCATTAATCAGGCTAGGCCGCTTCGCTGGGGATCCGTATGCAAAAGTCTTTAGGGTATTTGCAAAGGAATGACAGATATACAAGGGAAAGCACAGGCTAGAAAGGAGAAAGACCGAGATGTCATGATTAATATGGCATTATAAGACTACAAGAGAGATTAAGTTCTCAGAGGTGTTTGGAAATGAGTAATGGTGCAAGGGCTTAATTTCGGGAATGCATTTTCGTGCCTAAGGCCGTATGTTCAGTCCAGGATAAAAATATTAGAGAACGGTTGAAAAATTAGCGCTGACTTCTGGCTGCAAAACCTCAAACGGGGAAGTGTATGTGGAATGGACTCCGCAACGTTCTAAACATCGGGGATCTCAGCTGAGTAACTTATTATGAACTGAAGAAGAAACTGGGCGATAGCAGATTTTTACCACAAACCATCAGTAAATGTACAGAGAAATAATACTTCAATTGTTTTTAGTAGTCAAGTCCCGCGAAGAAAAAAAAATCATCTTCTTTCTTTGATAGTCATGATTCAACAGCGCAAACACACACAGACCAAGGAGGAGACAAGACACACACACAGCGCTGAGTGTGTCTTGTCTCCTTCTTGGTCTGTGTGTGTGTTTTCGCTGTTGAATCATCACTATGAATCTACACCAACTAGCCCAATCTGCAGTTCTTCTACAGTTTCTTTCTTTGGCTGGCCTGCCCTTGCGTGGAAAGCGCGTAGGCTGGCACCAATCACAGCCGCTCTACGTTGACACTAACGCCACCCTAGTGGTGACAACAGCGGGACTCGCCAAGTGCAACAACGTCTGCGCTCCGTCTGGCACTCACTACCACCGCTCGTATGCCCGAACTCAAAGCGAGCAATCTTAGTTATCTTTCTATCACAACAGGCAGCTGTAATGCGTCTTTATTGTTAAAAAGATGGTTACTGATGTATTTCATTGGAGGACCGACGAAAGATAATTTTTCACCAGTAGGTCATGGGTTTGTCGCGTTACGTCATTGGAGATATGAGTGTAAAAAGGCACACCGGTGCAACGTAGTCTCCAGACGGAGGTGGCCACCCTCCGAGCGTGTCCCGCGAGAATGATCTATCTGCTCAGGGCCCATATGAAGCCAATGGCGCAGTTCTCGGGGAAGAATGACACTGGACTATCAAGTCAGAACGCCGTGCATACTGTTCAGCACTTTGAATAAGGAAAAGATTAGAAAATAGTGATTATTTGTCGCCTTCTCTTTCCAGGTGTGCGGTCAGGGGTTCCCGATGAAACGGCAGGCTGACGCGTTCTTTGGACAGGTGCCTGGCAACAAGGCCTACGTGTACGCCATTGACAACGAGGAAAGCCTGGAAGACATGGTTAGTTAACAAAAGTAACTTTTCCGCCACTTCCTTTTCACCACGCGATCGAAACACGCTTCTCCACAGAAAGTGGTTGAAAGGTTAACATTGCTGCAATAAAAACCTAGCACGAGCAGAAACGCATGTTGGGAAGCGTCCATATAGGTATATGCTCCTTACCCACCGTGTCCTTACCAGATCAGTGCTGCGGGTCCGTTTTCCACATCCTTCCCAAGGATTTGATGTAAACTATAGATCTCATGGCTTCAGACAATTCAGCCGAGAGTTTCTTAACACTCCGACTGTCTTATCATTTGTGTAAGTGCCACAGACGAAGGGCCGTATGGTTTTTTTATTCGTACACACCTAGTGCTGGGTAATCGAGTCACAATCACTCCCCTGCGACCTGATTCGTGCGTTATGGGCTTGATGGCAACGTTCTAGCGTACTCCGCGAGAGAACACAATGCATACATTGAGAACCGTGGTAAGATGTGTCGGGTTGGTTTGGAGGATTGCATTTTCAGCTTCTCTTAGATTCTGTTTGGGCTTTGCGATGTGCGCTTTGAAATAACCAACTGCAGCATTAGTGGTAGATACCGACTTATGTTCCCCCCCCCCTCTACCCCCTATTTTAGAAACTATTAATGCGTTAGCACTACTACCGTCATGTCTATCTGGCGTTGTATGATGCTGGTGAGCTGAATGTGGTAGGAGTGTGGGCCAGAGTGACAAGGAGGTGCGGTGGCCACTCGGAAAAGTGGAGAGGTGTGAGTAAGGTTTGGCCTGATGCAAATGCACGCGATAGAAGTGACGTCAGCAAGGGCGTCGGCACGCGCATCTCCTGCGTGGCGAAAGCGTGCTTGCACGTTGCCTTTTGTAAGTTGAGCTACACTGGCCGTGGATGAGCAGTATCGCATGAGCGTGGATAAGCCAAGCTGCGCATGCGCCAGGAGCGAGTGACGTCACAGCTGCGCAGCTAGTGCGCCGGAGCCGACAAGGAGAGGAACACGAGAAACGACAGCCAGTCTACAGCCATGGAGAAGGAAAGCAAAGCCGCTGCTGAACGGAAAAGGTGAATTCGCCGGATCCGGAAGTGGTTGCCTGGCAGTTAGCGGTTATCCAGAGGAAGAACGAACGTGGCCAAGGCCAAGCGCGCAGCGGAGACGACAGAGCAACGAGAGGAACGCCTATCAAAGCGGCGACGCCAGAAGGCTGAGCGGCGTGCCGGGGCCTCTCAGCAACAGCCTCAAGACAATGTAGACTCGCCGATCGACGGGCTATACGGTGAAACTCAGTGAAAGTGCCAGTGTGACTTGGGCCCTTCAGGCCGACTTTGTGAACAATCCGTTAGGGTTTGGGTGCGACGTGTGTGAAAGACTATGGCACTTAAAAGACTTGACGCCGGTAAGTAGCGACATGCGTGAAACGTTGAGTTTGGCGGCGCCTGAGTGGGGCGAAGGTGGAGCCGTCACGAGAGTTTGTACGGCGTGCAACAACTTTCTCGTTAAGCAACGAACCTGTCACTACCGCCACTCAGCTTAAAGCACGGTTGAGGCATCCACTGTTCCAAGAGGGCAGTTATGCCTTTCCTCTGGTTCAGGTGTCCACCGAGATGTGGACACCTCGCCCTCACATCAGGCTACGTAGATCCTGGCATAGCAGAGCTAAGCCACTGCCAATATTTTTGCAGTCAGTGCCAGTGCCTTCTCCCACTGGTCCTTCTCTGCGGATGGGAAGTTGTAGGGGCGCACAGCTGCGGTGGTTTCTGTGGCGAACTTGGCCACCTCTGTAGCTTCGTCAGCTCAAGCCAATGACACCTATTCCTGGCTGTGTTTCCCTTCGATACTATCGTGATTCATGTTAGCACCCTGTTAGTGTGAGCGTTAGCTTGCTGGCCGCTTCAAGAAGCTATTAATGCGTTCGCATTGCTGCTGCCATGTTGTGGCGTTGTGCCGTGTCGCTGAGCAAAATGGGGGAGGTTGCTTCTCTGGGTTTTTATCCGTGGTTTTTCGCTCAGGGTGAACGACACCAAAATAAGTTTGCATTTCTGGAACTGGGGACCCCTGAGGCAATCCGACTACAGAGGGAAAGAGTATGAACGATGAATGAAACGGGCGGCTTTGTTTTGCACGGCTTAGACCGCTTTTGTGTGCTAGCATTAAGACACCACGGTCACCGATTTCGCCATTGGGTCTGTGGCTACGCTGGCTGACTGTCTGTCTGTCCTCACGAAGAGCACTTAAAGGAGTATAGGCACTCAATTTTGCTGCCATGTTTTCTTCTCTATAATGATGCAGAAGACACTACTCATGTGGTAATCACCACGTGTAAATCACCATGTGGAAATCACTTATGTGGAAATCACCATGTGTTATGCACCTACGACCGCTAAATAATATGCAATTGAATTTTTGTCTCACGCTCTTCCCATTTCGGTTTCAACAGCCGAACGATGGCTGTGACGTCATAGAGAGGTTATAGGTCACGTGAGGCAAAAAAACCTGCGACATAATCCCTGTATCGCTGCTTCATCGTTTTAATTCACTGCAGTGCTGAAGCCAGCCTTCCTCAAGAACCGAAATGCCAATGTATAATAATGCAGTACTCGTCATTGCAAGGAAAACATGCACCCAAAGGTTAGGAGTCTATTGTCCTTCAAGTGCCCCCGAAAGTTTTAGTGCTTTAAGGTTCCCCCTCACCGGTCTCGCGCCAATCGTTGTCCTTGCTTGACCTTGAATCCGACCGCTTAAGTGTCCCTTGTTCCAGAAAAGCCAACGTAGTCATAGGCAGCGGAGCACCTCGTCTTTACCATTATTAATTGCTGCTCCCGCCTCTTGTATCTGTAATTTAGCCACTTTCACATTTGTCTTTACTCTGCTTTGTTTCCATTTTTCTTATGGGTAGCTAGCTAATTATCGCATCCGCACATGTATTGCCATGCCCTATTTTTGGCTTCTTAACCTGTCCCGGTTCCTGGGTTGTATTTTTTTCCTGTTACTTTTTTTATCTTTGTCTCTTGCCGCAACGTGCACTTTTGTCGGCTGTTCAAGGTTTTTGTCGGTCAAAGCTTCGTTAGCCACGCGCATTCAGTTTGACCCCTTCTGTATAAATTTGTTGTTCTTTTTCGATTTTTGTGCCGATTTAGCGATGACAAAAGTTTTTTGAAGTTTACCATGGTATCACCCACTTGCAGATACATCATACCTGGGATTTGTAAAGTGTTGGAGCTCGAGCCCTTAAGTGTTCCTTGTAGCTTCAAATAAAACATGGAAGCCTGTGCTCTGTGTGTTTCCGTCCTGGTACTTTCCCGCAGTGTTTTGAACTGAACGAGTTTGAATCGGGGGGCCGGAAAAATTTTAAGCTAAAGGCTCCTTTGCTGCTGCAGTGACGTCAGCATACCCAGATATCCATTGGATTAATTTTGATTGAGAATAAAAATACGATGGAGTAGTTCGCACTCTTTCTTGAGGGCTCTCCTAAGACTCCTTGCGAGATTTTCTGGTGCCAGGAATATGTAAATGCCCACTTACCAATGCTCGTAAACGGTGTGTACGAAAGGACTACAAAGGTTGGAATGCAGCCGCCATATATTCATAGCCATTTGGTAATAACGTGATATCATTAGAGTGCACGTTCGGCGGCACCTCTGGGGTGTAAGAAAATTCCGTTCGACGGCAACCCCCGAGGTGTGAAAATGAAATCCGCATCGGTAGAAGACGGTGTGGCATCACAGTCTCTGGACTCTTTAACAAGGAGCAGGGGGAAAGAATGACCGCCCTTGTCAGAGCAGTGTATGCAAAGATGTCCCCTGGCCGCTGAAGTGACACATTATCGCTATCACGGAGCGATTGCAATGCACATCGGCGTAGCTACAGCAAAACCATGCTATATTTAATGTTGTTCGCTCGTTGTCTTATGATCTACCAAACAGAGCAGCGGGACTAAGAGTTTCACCCATCGTCCTCGCAGTGCTCCAGGGCGGCGAGGTACGACCTTCGACCGGATATGTCCTGGTTATTGAACAACGTGCACCTCGGCTCCTATGGCAAGAACTGCAACTCATCTGACCCCTTCCACCTGCTGAAGTACCTCAGAAAAGATTATATGTTGAATGTGTCCTGAAGTGGAAAGAGCATCGGTGTTCGTGGAAAGGTGGTGGAGGTGGAAAACGTTTATTTGCTCTATTTTACAATATTTTTTTTTCGGCTTCAGATGGAGTCTTCCATCAGAGGCAGCCGTGGCTCTAGCGGCAGCGGAGGGCTACCGATCCAACAGGTCCTTAACCATACTCACCGACTCACAAGCTGCATGCCGCAACTACCTAAACGGCGGAATCGGCCGCAGCGCGCTCCGCATTCTCCGATCAAGTGACAAAACCGAAAACAACCAGGCGAAACACAGGATAGTTTGGGTGCCGGGACATACCGACATTACGGGAAATGAGGAAGCGGATAGGATAGCTCGAGGGTACGCAACAAACCGAGCATCCAACATTCCCGTGAAAGGCAACGGTCATTATAAGAGGTCTTTCAGCGCGTGGCCACGATTCGTTGTGCCTGTGTCACAAATAGTTGTCAGTTGTCTGGACGCTACCACTCGCAAGTGACAGTTTCCACATCTCTGCAGTTGGCTCTCTAGGGGTCGATGTCGGCACACTTGTGGAAGCTTTCACCTGTCGTTCGCACAGCTACGAGTACACTGCGAAACATATTAGGCCGGTTCTATCACCCTATTTGGGGCCCTTCTCCTTTACACACTTTTCTCGTGTTCGAAGTTTTATTTTTATGCCTTTTTTTGCGCGCATGCGTTGTTTCTTATGTAATTTTACGGTTCTTAGTTATGCTTCTACCGCAACCACTTCATGTGCGAAAAGGCGTCTGGTTACATGACATGTTTACGCCTTTTGCGTAAACATGTCATGCTACAACCAACTAGCTCAAATCAAAGTATTGCTGCAGCGTCTGGTTACGGCGTGCTTCCCCCAACACTCTCCTCTGAGCGAATCTAAATATCATGGAGCTTTTTCTAAACATGACATAGTTTGGCATTAAATCTAAAAAACGCTGATAGGTGAAGTACTATTTTGCGTCTCTTTAAAAAAAATGACATTTCTGCTTTTATTTTCTGCTTTGTTATTCTTTTCAGCGGCCCGTTCGGTTCGTTTTCTTCCGTCCTCTGCCATGCTCTTTAATTTTTAAGGCTTGCTGCGTATCAACTGTCTTTATGGAGGGCACCATTCTGCCGCTTCTCCACCACGGAGGGGGGGGGGGGGGGGGTCTTTTTCTAATCACTAATAAAATCTTCTTGCCATAATCTAGTCCTTCCAAATGGCTTTCCAGTACTGTGCCAAATAAATGTGGCAAATAAACTAACAAATGAAGCACGTATGAAGGCTATAGGTAGTTAGATTGCGATCCCAGTAGAACAATGATGGCATTGGGAGCAATAATACATTTAATCTGGTTTCCGCATTTGCGGGATCACTGGAAATATCCGGCTTTAGAATTCTTCAGGTAATGAAATGTTGACCCGTAAGCTAGAGGTTGAATTTATTTTTCTGCACGGAGCATTTTCCAGAACACACCAACTTTGCTTCTAAATTCGTACTTGGCGTCTATTAACCAGTTTCAAGCGTTCTCTTGAGCCTTCGACAAAAATACTGTAACCTCTCTATTGTAAGCGCAGTTTTCATGCTACACTTTCGAACATTCAGGATTTTTCGTTCACAACGTAGACTCCGAATTAATATCTGATAATGTAAATATAAAACTGTGCTTAATTGCTTAATACAGCTACAAAAAGTACAATCCGGGACAGAGAAACCCTCAGCAGCTAGCAAGCTCAGAAAAGAATCTGTTCGCTTCCTACTGCACCTTCGCTTGTTGCTACATCGATGTAGTCATGGGATTTTTAACAATGTGCAAACAACTGCGTCCGCTACTTGCCAGTCTCTGAATGCCCAAGCATTGTTGTTCAGAGGAACAAATTTGAGGTATACTGCTTGGCAACAGTGGGAGCACGCCATAGCCTGAAGAGCTTGAAGGAATTCGGCTGTGGTTCAACTTTGCTGAGCATGGTTGGTTGGAGCAAAAGGTAGGTTGTAACATCTAATTTACTCGCTCATCTCGAGATATGTTTCAAGATATCTGCGCATTCACTAGACGCGCGTCCTCTCCTGGACCGTCGCCGCACATTGCGTGTTGGGGTTTCAGTGGGTGCCGCATGATGGCGCCACTATTGCACGCCATGCACGAAGAAAATTCACCGGAAATATACACTGCTACTCCCTTAATTGCGATATCTAATTTACATGCTCATAATTCAATTATTCTCGCACCTTTCAGTACATACCTCGAAGATGTTTCTTAGACATCTGTGCGTTCACTAGACACCCCTTCATTCACTTGGAAGAGTCGGACAACAATTGTGGCCGAGCGGCAGCATCTCTCGTTCCGGAGACTCTGGTTCGATTCCCACCTACACCGCAGTTTTCATTTTTTCACTGAGGCCGCTTCAACGCTGTAACGTGACCTTCAAGGTTTGTACACGAGAAGTGGAGCTTTCGCTCCAAAAATTGCACCGCACCCCACCCCTTCATTTCTCAAATCTGGCTAGGTAGACCCATTGATATCTTGTAATTCCAGAAGCAAAAAAACTGCCTCATCAGCCGACGTGGAGAGCGCAAATAAGGGGGTCGTTTTCTCGTACACAAAGGCAGTCGCTAACCGTTCAGCACGTCGCGTGGGAGTACTTGTCAGCCTTGTGCAGCCATGTAAACAAACTGCTTGTGAGTGACGCGAAAGAAGCGCGAAGGCACAGCCGGAACGAGGCAGCGACTGATCTATTTCCCGAGCTCTCACAAACCGGGCGGAACCCCATCCCTGCCACACCTCTCTCCTAGGACCGAATATGGTGACAGGTTAGAACACGTTAGGCTAGAAAGAAGAAATTTCTCACAGCCTCACAAGCTGCCCTTGGTGCGGAGCAAGCCCCACGCTCTACCATACATCTTGGGAATACAGCAGATCGGCTGCAGCCGGCTGTGATGAGAATATTGTGTCGCAGCAGGACTTTGTCGTTCGCGGTGAAGCCCGCCACACTACAGTGCGACTTCGGTTGCTTCATTTTGCCACGTGTTAGCAATTATGGCAAACTATGGGCGGGTTGCAGTGGACCAACTGCAAAGCTAGACCCCGCATGTTCATCATCTTCGCCCGTTGGAGGCACATCTCATCAAAGAGCATAGTGGACTTGTCGGCAGCCAAAAATAGAGCGACAGGGAAGGAGCTATAGGATTTCGCAGTCATTATCATCATCAGTAGCAGCACCAGCAGCCAGGTTGCTTTTCCTGAAAAACTGCACCCCTGCCATTGATCTCTTCTACGTCAGGAGCGCCGCTTTCATTGCCAGCACGATGACCAAACTGCTCAGTGTAGTACGGGGGAGCGCTGCGGAAGGGAAGAACTCTCGTAAACCATCAGAACCAGAAAGGGTAAACCAGAGCCCCTACGGCAGCCGCGTTGTTAGATTACGTTAGGTTAGGCTGCATGGTTTTCTTTCCTGTCTATCATGATTCACAAGAAAACGCCGCGAAGTACGGGGACAAAAGAAAAACATACACGACAGGACCAGCGCCATGCCTGTTTGTTTAGTCCCCGTATTTCGCGCCGTTTTGTGTGTTAATCATGAACCAACTAGCCCAAACTAGAGTTCTTGTCTATCATGTACAGCCGTGAGTACTATCAGAGGAAACAGCATTTTGGCACTGAATTTTGATCGCATCTTCGCGACGTATTTTTTAACTACCTGCCATTAAACATGAGTGCTTACTTTGAAAAATGTGTGCCTTGGTGCCACTGCTGGGGTGCCCCTGCTCAAAGCTATCCCCCTCTCCCCAACGCTATCTTAGTTCCCACAGGGTTGCCGTCCACCTCTTCTGCGCCCTGGTGCAATTCCTCTCCCCAGGACGACTTGTTTATGACGATGAGATTTGATCGCGGGAAGGGCAGCACAAGGATTTTCCCTGTATAAGGTTGTGTTATCGGCCCATTTTCCATTCATTTCATTTTAAATAACCCGAGCACCAGGTGGAGAAAAAGTTGGTACCTATTTTCTCACCGGTGAGCACCTGGTGGCATTGGGTGTCAAAACCCACACCTCTCGAATAGGGGGTAGATGCCCAAACGACTAGAACACTGAAAAAATCGAAGAGCCCGACGCTTCTCTCTCGCTCAGTGAGAAGATAGTGCAGCGGTGGACAAGCTCCTGTAATGCTTTGAGCAGCACCTGAGCAAACTGCAGGCTGACAGACACGGCACTGTGAACATAGACGACCAAAATCCACGGTGCCCTTCTGCTGCACGTTACCAGTGAAACGCGGCTTCAACGCCTTCAGGGACTACCTGAATGTGCGGCACGATCCTCGCGTGGAGTTCCACCGCCACCTCGCAAGTATTCCTCATCGCAAGTTGAAGTTCTTCGTCTACTAGACAACGTGTGGTTTGTTGACACCGCGCTAAAGACCCTAGATTCCTGCGCACTATATAAGCTCCGACACCTGACAAGAAGAGTAAGACAGCCACCGCGAGGTGACGTAGGCCCTGTTACGACTCGCCTTCGTCGGGGGGAAGACGACGACATGGCAGCAGCGAAACGCCGACAAACCCCGAGACGCGCGTTGGGTGAACGCCTGGATGGCCACGGAAGCCGCGTCCGTCTGCCCGGTTGAGCGAGCGTTTCCCGTACACCGAGTGGGAACGCGCGTTCGAAATGCGCGAGAACGCCGCTCATGGACATTTCGGCGTCTGCGCTACGTGGTTGGCATCGTTCCCCTCTCCCAGCGCGTGACGACGGCGTGATCTCTCGGGAGTGAGTGAGTGCGTGCGTGTCGGTGATTGGTGCCAGTGAAACCCGGCCCCCATCTAGGGACCCTAGGGAAGAGAACTCTTAAAAAGCCGGCAGCGGCACGGCCGAAGAGCTTGTTGTCATCATGCTCTCCTGTTGAGCTGTCACGATGCTGCGTTCCTGCAGCTCACTTGTAAATATTGTATAAATTCCTCTTCTTTGTCTTTTCCCAGCAGCCTCGTCACAGACGTCCCTCATTCACTCTCCGGCACACGACCATGCTACCTCGTCCGTAACAAGCTGGTGGCAGCGGTGGGATGCTGCTACCTCGTCCCTAACAAGCTGGTGGCAGCGGTGGGATGCTGCTACCTCGTCTCTAACAAACTGGTTGGCAGCGGTGGGACGCGAAACGTCGGACGCCGGCGGAGAGTTGCGGACAACGGGACGCTGAGCAGCAGAACGGCGAGTCGGGGGCAGTGCAACGAGCCCTGTGTGTTGACTGGTTGCCTGCAGCGGACCGACTGCGCTGGATTCTTGGCTGCGAGGTTTGGTGAGTGCGGGACTTTCTTCTGCTGAGTTTTGCCAGGCTTTTGTTAGTGTCGGGAACAGAGCTGGTGATTGGGTTGTCGTTGCTGCTGGGTTAGTTGCAGCAAGACAATAGTGGGCAGTAGAGAAGGCAGCACTCAGAGCAGCCATGGATTTGAAGACGCTGCGCAAACCAAAGTTACTGGAGCTTGCGAAAGAGTTGGGTCTGGAGGTATCAGACAAACTCAGAAAACCAGAACTGCTGAAGGCTATTCTTGCGTTAGAGGCTGAAGATGACGAGCTTGCGGAATGCCTTGAGGCCATTGAGGAGAGGGAATTGGCAAAAAGAGAACAAGAGGAACGCGAACGTAAAGAAAAGCAAGAGGAACGCGAACGTAAAGAAAAACAAGAGCAAGAGGAACGCGAACGTAAAGAAAAACAAGAGAAAGAGGAACTTGAACGTAAAGAAAAACAAGAGAAAGAGGAACGCGAGTGTCAATACGCTTTGGAAATGAAGCGTCTCGACATAGAGATGGAACGCGTTCGTGGGTCAAGTCAGGCACACGGTGCAGGAGAGCGGGTATCGTACAAAATGACTGACTTAATGCGGCCGTTTCAGACTGGAGACGACATTGGTTTCTTCCTTGTTAACTTCGAGCGAACGTGCGAGTATCAGCGGTTTTCTAAGGAAACGTGGCCACGGCGTTTGCTCACTTTGTTGCCCGCTGAGGCGGCCGACGTAATCGCTCGCCTGAAGAAAGAGGAGGCGGAGGATTACGATCTTGTGAAATCGAGTCTGCTTAAAAAGTACAGGTTGTCGGCAGAAGCGTTCCGTCGGAAGTTTCGCGAAACGGAGAAAGACAAAAACGAGTCATATCCGGATTTCGCCGACAAGCTTATGTCAAACATGCAGGAATGGCTTAAAGAAGAGAAAGCGTTTGGCAATCACGAGAAAGTTCTGCAGTGTTTCGGGCTGGAGCAATTTTATAGACGATTACCGGAAAACGTGCGGTACTGGGTCTTGGACAGGCCAGACGTTAGTACCGTGGCGAGAGCCGCTGAGTTAGCAGAGGAGTTTGTGACTCGTCGGGCTCGCGGAGCCAGGGACGGTCAACGGGGTGAATTCGGCTCGAAGTTTGAGAGGCCGAAGTTCACGCCCATCAGACCAAAAGAGGGCAAACGTGGTGAGGATGCGAGTAAAAATGATCCGACCGGGCGCACAGAGACGGCGGCAGCCGACAACGAACGCAGGAAGAGGTTAGAGGCGAGGCAAACGCGCGTGTGTTATACTTGCCAGAAGCCGGGACACTTTTGGGCGCAGTGTCCCGAAGCGAAAACTAAGCTCGTATTTTTGTCAGTATGCAGTAATGACGAGAACATGAAACTTCTGGAGCCGTACATGCGAGACCTCGTCGTGAACGGGAAAGAGTGCCGAGTGCTTCGTGATTCCGCGGCGACGATGGATGTGGTTCACCCCTCTTTCGTAGAACCCGATATGTTCACGGGCGAGTGCGCATGGATCAAGCAAGCCGTGGAAGCACATAGCGTGTGTCTGCCCGTTGCAAAAGTGCGTATTGAAGGACCTTTCGGCGCACTTGAGACAGAGGCCGCGGTGTCATCTATGCTCCCCCCTCAGTATCCGTACCTATTTTCAAACAGGTCCGATCACCTCCTGCGCGAAAAGGGACTCGTGTTTGGCGAGGGTAGCGTTCAGGCCTTGACCAGATCGAGAGCTCGGGAGCTTGCTGCAAAGGCGGTAGTCGCGGAGGCAGATTTGGAAGGCCAAATTGACGGTGGTAAGCTACACCGCGATAGTGTCAGGGACCGAGTTAGAAGCTCCGCTCAGTCGCCGGATGACACGAGTGCTGTGCAGAAGTGGCGGCATAGGACAGGTTTGGTCCAGGAAAGAAAGGCCACTTCAGCAGCGAGGACCGAGGAGTTCGGTCGAAAAGCTAGCGAAAAGTGCAGATCCACAAGCCGTGAGGGCTTGGGGGATAATGTAGACACTAAGGCTAGTAACGAGGAAGAGTGCAGATCCGCCAGCCATGAGGGCTCGGGCGATAATGTAGGCACTAAGGCTAGCAACGAGGAAGAGTGCAGATCCGCCAGCCATGAGGGCTCGGAGGATAATATAGGCACTAAGGCTAGCAATGAGGAAGAGTGCAGATCCGCCAGCCATGAGGGCTCGGAGGATAATATAGGCACTAAAGCTAGCAATGAGGAAGAGTGCAGATCCGCAAGCCGAGAGGGCTCGTGCGGTAATGTAGGCACTGCTAGGAATAAGGAAAGGGGCAATGCGTTGGCTTTGAGCCCAGAGAAGCATGCACTTTCCGGGATGGAGGCGCATTTCTGTGGTCAAGGGGTTAGTACCCTCGAGAAAAACGCCGAAGGTCTCAGTGACCCGGGAAATGTAGTCCTTGGGTCACGTGAGGAAGGTCATCACGGGAATTTAGTGAAGGCCGTGTTTAATGGGATTCAAGAGCAAGCTGTGAGTCGCAGCAATCCCGTCAACGACAAAGCCGAGCAATCTGCTTCGTTAGTGAGCACAGACAACGCTAATAAGGGAGAAGCGACCGTCTCTAGCCCTGAGGCAAAACCTGCTTTGACAAGTGAGGTTGATGCTTCTGCTCAGGAAGAGACTAGTGAGCTTGCGGGCCAGAGCAGTCAAGGAATCAAGGGAGAGCCTCCTTCGATGCGGCTGGCGAACCTTAGTAGCCAAGTTTTGGACACGTCGTTTTGCTTTAAAGAGATTGGCTGCGAGTCACCCGAGTGCACCGCTGAAACCCAAGGGCAGATCGCAACGTTAGCCATCGAGTGTGATTTAGATCAAGTTGCAGGCCAGGGAGTTAGGGTCGCAGGATCGATTAGCAAGCCTCAGGAGAGCAAGTTATGCTCAGCAGGAGATAAAGTGCTGTCGGAACAGCTGGCTACTGCGACCTGCGGTGACTCACCGAAAGCACGAGCCGATAATTCGAACTTAAGGGTGAAATACGGCTCGGTGCTGCGTCAGAGAAAAGATGCGGAGGGTGAGGACACCGCGAGCAAGGGAGGCGCGCAGGGCCGTTCTGCGAAGGCAGTTTTAGGAAAGCGGCCGCGCTCAGAGAGAGCCAAGCCAAGGGGTAGACCGCGGAAAAAGGACGAAGGACGGGCCCAAAACATTGTAGGGGTTAAGGCCGGTCAACAACGTAATCGTCGGATACTGCCACCGCGGTACTCCAGACGCGACAGGCGCCGAAAAAGGGCCAAGCTGACTAGGCGTTTACAGACAAAACGAAAGCCACCTGTCCCATCGCGGCGACCCCGCGGTAGTTCTTGCAGGACGGGGGAACCTCACAGCGGCTCGCAGAGAAGCACGCCCAGCTACCGCATGAAAGAAAGCCGCAATACGGGCTCCAGTCGAAGAACATTGCTGAATCGAGAAAGGAGTCCTCGTAGGCGTTTCTTTCATACGCGTCCGTCAACCCCTCGCATTCAAATGTTCAGACGCTACTTGGGTGTTGGAGACACGCGGCCGGTGTGCGAAACAAATCAATGTCGCGTGGCGTCTGAGGCTCGCAGGTGTCGAAGCGCAGTTAAGCCCTTCGAATTTTGTGAATTGTCGGCTGCTAAAGCCACTGTTGGTGTGCGTCCGCGCAGGGCGCGGTTGAAGAATAGGCGACCCCTTTGAGCCGCGGCGCGGCTCGCTAGCAGCGGATTCCGAGGATGTCTCTGCTGTTTGCTTTTTCTTGTTTTAAACCATTCCTGCAGAAAAAGCGTTTTGCAGAAAAAGCGTTTTGCAGAAAAAGCGTTTTGCAGAATAAAAAAAGTGAAAAAAAAGAAGTTTTGAGCAGGAATTGGTTTCGGACGCGTTTGTTACCTTGGAAGCGTTCCTTTTGGACAAAGATTGTTTCGAAAAATGCACTAGTGGTGCCCATGTGTAGCAGCGTCCGTTAAAACGCGAAGTGCTAGCCAGACGGGCCATTTAGGCCACTAGCATAAACGCCTGGAGTCGCTTGATTTTTTTGGAATTTGGGAAATTAAGGTGACTTTGGCTCCGATGTTGAGCGAATCTTTGCGGGGAAACAAGTGCGTTCGTAATTGTTGTGGTCATTACGAATCGAAATACATCACAAAAAGGGGAGTCTCAACGGTAACGCCGATTGCTTACGTTGACGTCCCTAGCGCAAGAATCAGCATCATAGTTGCGGTTTAATGGTCTTTTTCTTCCTGATGTAGGATTTTGAACCAATTGATTGTGTTTATTGTTTTAAATTTGAGATGCGCTTTGTGGTGTAATGTGCCGATCTGTGGGAGTTTTCTGAGTGCTGCTAAACTACTCCCAGGGATTAATTGGCTTTGTAAGGAGGAAAGAGCCTGGCATCGCTTAGTGGGGATTGTGTCGTGCTTGCGGACTGAGCGGTTGGGTTTTCGGCGTGGTTCTAACGCTAGCAGAGCACGAGTCACTTTGCAGTGCCCTTTGGGAACCTGCACCTGCAAAGGAAGACTTCAGGGTGCGCTGAGCTCCAGAACCGCCGAGAGAGAACCGACTGCGGTTGAGACCAGCCTCAAGCGACATCCCTCCGGACAGCGGATGCTGTCCCCTGTCCATCGGGATCTCCTTCCCCCGGCGGGGCAGTCTGTTACGACTCGCCTTCGTCGGGGGGAAGACGACGACATGGCAGCAGCGAAACGCCGACAAACCCCGAGACGCGCGTTGGGTGAACGCCTGGATGGCCACGGAAGCCGCGTCCGTCTGCCCGGTTGAGCGAGCGTTTCCCGTACACCGAGTGGGAACGCGCGTTCGAAATGCGCGAGAACGCCGCTCATGGACATTTCGGCGTCTGCGCTACGTGGTTGGCATCGTTCCCCTCTCCCAGCGCGTGACGACGGCGTGATCTCTCGGGAGTGAGTGAGTGCGTGCGTGTCGGTGATTGGTGCCAGTGAAACCCGGCCCCCATCTAGGGACCCTAGGGAAGAGAACTCTTAAAAAGCCGGCAGCGGCACGGCCGAAGAGCTTGTTGTCATCATGCTCTCCTGTTGAGCTGTCACGATGCTGCGTTCCTGCAGCTCACTTGTAAATATTGTATAAATTCCTCTTCTTTGTCTTTTCCCAGCAGCCTCGTCACAGACGTCCCTCATTCACTCTCCGGCACACGACCATGCTACCTCGTCCGTAACAAGCTGGTGGCAGCGGTGGGATGCTGCTACCTCGTCCCTAACAAGCTGGTGGCAGCGGTGGGATGCTGCTACCTCGTCTCTAACAGCCCTGAGAATCGTGGCACCAGTCGACGCCCGCGTTCATGGTTGCCGTGAGCAGGCCTTCGAGCTCGAAAGCAGTCCTGTATGCTAGGTATTCTGCTTGACTGGCGTCTCCTGTTTCTTGCACGAATCCCGCGATTGTGACCACCGTGCAAAGAGCTATGGTGACGGCGCATTGCCATATGGATCACGCCTGAAGGACAGCCCAGTTCCTCACCCTCACGGAGCTCTGACGGCTGTGGCGCATCGCCTTCGCATTGCATGTCACACCACCCTCGCGTCCTGTGTACGAGGCTGCTCCCTGGTCTCGCTTAGCAGGCTTGGTTACAGCAAAGTATGAAAAGCCACGCCACCTGTGCAAGCAGCAGCTACCGAACGGTGCTATCAAGGTGCAAGCTGCACTCTTAGATCTGAAACTAGTTCTTGCAGACATTACTTCAGTGATGTAATTTAACGACAATTGTTTTGCCCCTCCATGTAGAATAGAAACCTTTTTTGCAGCCGCATTAGAGGTTCTAAAC
The DNA here is from genome assembly GCF_055824585.1 of Amblyomma mixtum. NCBI lineage: Eukaryota > Metazoa > Arthropoda > Arachnida > Ixodida > Ixodidae > Amblyomma > Amblyomma mixtum. The sequence goes on from NC_143019.1 coordinate 21,715,255, forward strand.
TTCTGTTACCACTTTAGACAGCCATTCGAGTTCGATAGCATGGCCAACACTCACCGATGACGACATAGGCTGCTCAGTTCTCATCAGGACGCAATTATCGCGGCGTGAGAACACAGCAGGCAGCTCGGAAACTGCCCTGTTTCAACGTCAGCTCTGAGATCTGGCATACGTGTACGCGGACGGACTGATCACAAGTTGAAATTTTTTTCTTTTATTTCGTCCGATGATCTCTTGGTATCCTGTTTGATAAAGCCCCATTGATTAACGAAAGATTTATAGCTATCAACGCCGATATCTTCCACGCCACGGAAAGTACGGAAAGGGTTATTAGGAGAAACACTCAAGTAGTTCAGAGTACACAGCCTTATGTTGCGTGCCGTGCGGTGTTTATCGCGCCGCAACCCTTGATCCTAGAAGGAACCTCGCACAAGGGGCAGCCGGACTTTCAACTGGTGTCTATCAGCGAAATCGAGTCCCTTTCAAAGGCGCCAGTTCAACAGGCCGTTATTTATTGTTTGGAGCTGGGCGATTGTGAAAGTATCGATCTAAACAGAAATTTGAGCGTGACAGTACCGATACGCTCCAAAACCTACGCGAGGAGATTTTAGCATCGATTACATTCGGTTGGGATGCTTCGAACTATGCGCACCATCTTCCCAGCCTTCCGTGATAACCTCACTTTCCACCTCGGCATCCTTGACTGTATTCTCCGGCGCAGACAGTCGAACGGGGCGAACGATGCCGTAGTCACCTCGAGCCTGTACAGTCCACTCTTCAGCCTCAAAGCTTGTCTGTAGGAAGTCCTGCGTGTGGTTACCGTCATAGTTTTCTGGCTCGGTCTCTTGCGGCACCAGAGTGCGGGGCTGCCTGATTGGGTCCATTCCTGTCAAGTACGTGGCAAGGAACAGGGCTGTGGATATTGCCACAATCATCACGCAAAGAGCAGCGGTACGTTTCAGTGCGAGAGACAGCTCCCTGTCTCGAATGCCGGCAACGTGCAGCCTAGGGGCTTCGTCCGGAGCCGAAGGTGAGGTGACATCCTGCGTCGGAAAAAGGTGTTGCTTATTGGCTAAGCTCACGGAACCAGCATCAGCAGCAAGGTAGGAAGGTCGTCTGAAAGACTCCAGCCGTTCGGAAGCCCTTCTCTTGAGACGTCGACGTTCGGCAAGTATGTCCAAGTCTTGTACTGCTGACAAGTGACGGCTACGTCTCATCTGTGTTTCACGGTGCGGAACCGAGCGTTTTTCGTCGACGTTAGATGAGGACGTCGAGTGCGGCACCACCTTTATGAGCTCTACAATTTTTAGCGGGAAGGAGACTCTCCTCGCGAGGGAACCTTTAGGAACACTCTCCTGGTAGAATGGCCGCCCGGACGCACTGGCTCGCGATGTTGGCGAAATAAGAGACTTCCTGCGCCCACTGTGCATACCATTCACCTCAATGGAGGAAACGGTGGGGGCACTATTGTGCTGCGGCCGTTTCTGAGTAGAGGCTCGCCTTTGAAAACCCATAGACGGTCTTGAGGTCGGGTTTCCTCCGATGCGTTGCGATGGCCTCCGGGACACCATCGCTGCGCTCTGCGGGCTTTGAACAGGGGTGCCTCGTTGTTCTGACGCGGGTGGCGTCGAAGATTTGCGAGCTACTGGAGACGGTGACCGCGACTTCCGCAAAGCTTCCTTTCCGATAATCGCCTTCAGTTGTGGCATTTCCTGCGGCCTTCCCGTTGAATTGGTCCCGCATGGAGAAGACCAGGGGACATCGGGTTGTACGTGGTTCAACACTAGCTGCGGTGCTGTTGCGGACTTCCGAGCGTTGGATGATGCCAGGCAGTGGCCAGAATCTTCCGCTTCCTGTTTCGACTGCGGCTGCAACGACGGCCTCCTGGTTCCGGTGGCGAATTCCTCTGCATGTTTGCCTGGCTTCTCGGTCATTCAGACAGCAGGAGACCCGCTTCTAGCAGCAGTTGGCAAAGCGTCTTCCGGCTCACTTGCGGCTGATTCTCGCGACAGCTTTCATCCAGAATGATAAATATGGGTGACTGAAGGGTATCCGGGTCGTTGGTTTTCGGTTTTGAGTGCGACGAGTGGTTTGATGACCGAGCCACTGTGACTGCAGAGCGAACGGGGCTTCTATTCACGTCTTCTTCCTCTGGCGTCGAGCACGTGTACGCAAGCTGCCGCTATCCTCATGGCATTTTTTTGTCTTTTATGGTTAGCCAAAAGGTCGAAAGTAGACGTAAAAGAAGAAATTTAACCATTTGCGCAACGTAAGAAATGAAAAAACTGAATGGGCTCGCACGACGGATTCGTGCGGCCACAGATTGGACAATGTAGAAGACAGTTGTGCCCCGTGCTCGCGCGCGTCCACTTTGAAGAAGAAGGTATTCGTACAGAGAAGCTTCGCCACCCAAAGCTCTGCAAGCTTTCAAGAAGGTGTTCTCTTGGCAAGTGCGCCTAGCCACCATTTTTCATGCCAACGGTATTCAGGTATCTTCACCGGCACTAATGCTGACTGGCTCCGCACTGCCCGCTTACCATCGCGCCTACAGATCTTTTCTCGCTGTTCTCTAGCCGATAAAGAATTGATGAGCGTCCCTGCGAACGCGCGTTGTGTGTTTGAGGTCTCACTAATGAGTGCAATGGTGAGGGTTCGACTCCGAGCCTCGGTGGGTACATGTTAATGAAGCGAAATGTTGAAAGGATCCGCTTGCCGAGATTTCAATCAGTCTTTAGAGAACCTTAACCATATCCTTTCCGCCTGCAGCCAATGCTTTGCCGACACAGATTGCAACGAGGGTATTCCAATGTAATTGACGGGAAAATTCTCTCTTTTTTTCAAGTCGAATTATCTGTTTCGTGTTTGTGATGTTGGTGATAGATGTTATAGGAGTGCTTCATTTGTACTTCGACCTTGCGTGAACGCAGGTGACCATGTCCAAGCAGGGTCGCAGGCGAAGCAGCGCTAAAAAGAGCCGCCTAAAGAGAGGTCGCAGCGGGAGCAACGTGAAAGCAGCCACCGGCACCACAGAATCCCACCCCGTCGGCTCCCCTACCATCTCCAGCGTCCCAGCCGCCAACGACGGGCAAGGAACCAACGTTGGGATACCCAGCGGCAAGCCGTTGACCTCCGAAGCCGACGTCGCGTCGTCACCACCGATACCTGCTGAAGAGCACGACAAACAACTTGAGGTCCCTGAAGCGTCGCGACTTGGGTCTCCTCCGGAGCTCGCGGCGCAGTCGAATGCATCGGAAGCGGCCTCTCCACCCACGGCACCTCAGGTAATATTTGAATGCTGTTGTTGTTGCGACTGAGAGAAGGATGAAAAGGAAAGTGCACGGGCCTGCCGACTGGCTCGAGCCGAGCCACCAGCGCTGCCACGTGCAGATAGCGGAGAGTGAAAAGATCAGATGATTTGGTTTATGCGGTTTTACGTCCCAAAACGACTCATGCTATGACGGACGCCGTAGTGAAGGGCTCCGCAGATCTCGACCACCTGGGGTTCTTTAACGTGCACTGGCGGCCAGAGAAATAGGTGCCGTAGTAGAGGTCTCCGGAGTACGACCACCTAGGGATCTTTAACGTGCACTGACATCGCACAGCACACGGGCGCCTTTTGCGTTCCGCCTCCACTGAAACACCGCCACCGCGGTCGGGTTCGAACCCGGGTATCATCCTTCTCCCGTTTGCGACCATTTGTACTCAAACAGTGATGTTTACCTCTTCTGCTGAATGGTGCAGCGTAGCCGCAAATAGTGTGTAATGTGATGTATTACGTGAGCAGCTACGCACGCGATTGGTGTTGAATCCTCGAAATTTAAGGAATCTAGAGGAGAAGAGGGGAGACGGCGAATAAGGTACTGCGAATAAGGTACGTCGGCTATGGTGTCTTAATATGTTCCTTTTATGGTGGTGATTACTGACCGAAATTTTGTTCAGTGACGTGACTGCTGTTGAGTGATGTGCTTGGGAAGGGGGGAAGGGGGCCGACACTGAGTCAGGCATTAATTTGCCTTTATGTTTGCCTCCTAGGGACCTATTACTGCTGCCTGAATAATATGACTTGAAATTGGGCTACAGAACGCACTGAATCCCAAGCAACTGCTTAGGCCCCTGACAGGCGGCGAACTTAATGTAATTTCCGACGAGCGACATTAGCATGAGTTGGCATCGTTGTTTGCGTCGCTGTCACGTGACTGAAGCTTAAATGTCATTGCCGAGTTTTTCCAGTGAGCACTCGCCCTAGGAGAGGCACAGCTATAAGCTAGATGGCGTCGGATCGCCGTGATCTCTGCCGTAGCCTAAACCCATATCCGCCCTCTTTCAGAACGGTCGCCTATGCTTGAAATACCGGAACAGCTGAGCTCAAAATCACCATTACCGTGAAGCGTAATGCACCCGGTATCTTGAAAGCGTGGAGTTGCTGAACGTAGGTTTGGTTTGGTTTACTGGGGTTTAACGTCCCAAAGCGACTGAGGCTATGAGGGACGCCGTAGTGAAGGGCTCCGGAAATTTCGACCAGTTGGGGTTCTTTAACGTGCACTGACATCGCACAGTACACGGGCCTCTAGAATTTCGCCTCCAAAGAAATTCGACCGCCGCGGCCGGGATCGATACCGCGTCTTTCGGGTCAGCAGCCGAGTGCCATAACCACTGAGCCACCGCCTATAGGGATAAAGGCAACAACAAAAATGGAATCATAGATCCTAGCGTACGCCTGATTATATTTCGACACTCTGTTTTACTTTCTCTATCCTCGCATAGGCAAAGGCGATCAGTTCCGAATATCGTCTGCGGAATAGAGCCCCAGGTGGTCGAAATTTCCGGAGCCCTCCACTACGCCGTCTCTCATAGCCTGAGTCGCTTTGAGACGTTAAACCCCATAAACCAACCAACCATAGAAATTAAAAATGTCAAGAAATTTTGAAAGCTCGAAAAAAAAACGGTTTTTCACCTATTCATTTGATAAGGAATAGTTGATTGTTTGGAAATAAATGACGACGAATTTCATTAGGCACATATACTTTTTAACTCTGAAGTAAGTAAAAAATCATAATCTCTGCAGCACAACAACGATGCTGCAAAGCGTTAACCAAGAAAAGATGAAATCACAATACACTCGATGAAAAGCATTACATTAGTCTTACTTGTCACTGCTAAGTTGGAAAATGCTTGCTTGTGCGCATTTTCAACTGTCGAGGTTGAGTCCACGTACACAAGGTTTTGCTCGCGCTCTTCGGCGAGCCTTCTTCGCGAAGCTTCGTACACAGAACTTCGAGCAGTTTGCTTAAAATCACGGAGACGAATGAAGGAATTCGGAGTGGCCAACTTTCCACTGATGTCAGCGGCAGATTGTTACAAAGACCTTGGCACCATGTGGACATCTTCAGGTGGTTCGCAGACTACCACACAACTCATTTAGACCAAAAGAGCGATACAAAATTACTCGGCAGGTTTTATCTGCCACCCCGCTGCACGCATCCTTCACGGCTGCACTCCCGACCATAAGATCAACCTAATCTGGGTACCCGCCCACGCGGGAAACTCTGGAAACGAAGGGGTCGACCTACTAGCCCGAGGACTAACCAACCGGGCGGCCGGCCCCACGAACCCAGACGCTCTTGCCGAGGCTCCCCAGACCTTTGGCGAAATTACCAACCTCTACAGAGAGATCAGACGCCAGTTCCCGCCTCCACACCCCGACTTGAATCGAGCGCAAGCCACCTTGCTCCGCAGGTTGCAGACACACTCCATCCTTAGCCATTCTAGACTTTCACTCATCACAGGCGAGGAATACGACCCCGTCTGCCAAAATTGTTGCCAGGGAGTAATCGCCATCCAGGCACACATCCTCTGGGGTTGCGCGGGAAATCCGCCCCCTCGAACCTTACTGCCAGCTCCCTCCGAAGACGAATGGAACCAACTCCTCAGAAGGCCAGACAAGAGCATCCAACTGGCACTCATTTCGTGGGCCCAGGAAGTCGCCCCCACCTGGGGGCCACACCAAGCCCACCTGCCCTAAATACCGCCAATATATGGCAATAAAGTTGTTTCTCTCTTAGACCAACTGTTACAGAACGTAGTAAAGCGATAATTCACTTAAAACTCAGTTTGAAAATTTGGGCGTTTTTTTTTCGTTGTCCTGGGAAGTGAACCTTTTTCTAAATTTTTCAAGGTTTTCTTCAGGCGCTCACATCTGAACTGCGGAGTAGATTACAGTTGCACATTGGTCTGAGTTCGCTCAGGATCCTTACTGCCGCCCTTCAATAAGGCTTCTCTACTTGCATGCAGGTCGCTGACGGCAACGACGACCACGACCACAAGACCTATGTTTCGCGGCGCACTGCCAAGCGCAGGGCCACGGCAGAGGCGCTCCAAACCTCTTTGTACAAACTCGAGGAGGTTATGAGTGGGATGGTGAGCGTTATTTTAAAGGCGAAAGCCTTTTATGCCTCATGAGTGGCGCGGACAGGATGTGTCACGCTTTCACCAATCTATAGACAATTCACAGTCTAATGCATAGCCATCCAACAAGCAAATCCAAATCCAACAAGCCAAACCATAATCCACACCCCAATCCAAAATCCAAAAGGCCACGAACTATCAATGAAGAAAAATAAAACAAAATTTGGGTCTAGGCTGAAATCGAACAAGGGCCTGCGGCGCGCTAGACGGGACGATTCCACTGCTCCATGACGGCTCAACGTTTGTACCTAAATAAAGGCGGGTGTAAGGTATGTAGAGTGGTCTTAGAAGCGTACATGAGCAATCATGAGCATATAAATTACAGATGTCGAAATTTGCCGAGCACAAAAGTACATTTTGGGGTAAATTTGTGTATCGTGGCGTCATCATGCGGCAGCCACTGAAATCAGTCCCGAATATCGTCTGCGGAATAGAAATGAAAAATGTCAAGTAATTTTGAAAGCACGAAAAAAAAACGTTTTGCCCCAATTCTTTTGTTCAGAAATATTTGATTCTTTGGAAATAAATGATGACGAATTTCATTAGGCACATCTGCCTTTTAACACTGAAGTAAGTAAAAAATCATAATCTTTGCAGCACAACAACGATGCTGCAAAGCATTAACCAAGAGATGATGAAGAAATCACAATACACTCGATGCAAAGCATTACATCGTGAGCGTCAGTCTTGTTTGGTGTATCGTAGCGCCATCATGCGGCACCCACTGAAAATCCCCCTCGCAATATACAACGCTGGCCAGGCAGATGGCGTCATAGTGCAAGCACAAATGATTTCGCATTACCGCGCGTAAGTTGTCTTAAGTGCCTCTTTGAAATGTTCCTTCGCTCTGTTCGGACGCGAAACAGGTTTCAATGCCATTTGTGTGGTTATGAATGCTGTCGGCACTTTATCACAGATGCGGACAGCCATCAGTTTCGATTGGTGTCGGAAGGTCGTATAATGGGTATGTTCAGAGAAGAACAGTGATTGAGGTCCAACGGTCATTTTCATTTTTCTATGAAACTTTTAGATCTCATGAGGAAATATGTCGACACAAATGATTGGTATTTAGTTTAGCAGAGTACACTGTAGTTCGAAAAAATATATCTCAAGACGTGGAAAGCGCCGCACAATCGCTAATTTAAACCCCTTCAGAAGAAAAATGGAATTTTAATATTTTACACCAATTGTTTGAATAGTTATACCCCTGTCAAACACGCAAAATAAAGTGCACTTACGAAGAGTGTCACTCTCTAGAAGTGCACTCTATAGCACAGCTAAACGGCGTAACATAAGTGCACTCGCCAAAGTGCGCACTCATGTCGGAGTGCGTTCACAGAACGCACTTTGAGGGCTGAGTGCGTAGCCTCGCCAGCAGTCTTAAAAGGCACGACGTGTACAGTTCATAATTAAAAAAAAAATCGTTCGTTATAGCAACAAGCGAAGCAACAAAACAAAAGAACGGCATCATATGCAACATCGCCGCCCGCCGCCATCTTGTTTGTTGCCGAAATTCTGGACAGTCTTGGCTAGAGTTGGCTATTCTTCTATTTCTATTTTTTTTCATCGTTAAAAACTGTTGAACCTCGTTTTGTTTGCGTTGTCACGTTAAGCAGTCAATTATTATCTGTCCTTTTTTCTTTTCCATCGACCTCTTCAGAAATTCCGCTCATTTTCTGACGCCATTTTTTTTTGCTACGGGTGCACTTTGCTTTCTCGTTTAGCATCGCGTAGCCGAAAGTGTCACTCGGGATGCCGAAGCGCCCTCCCCGTAAGTTAACTTAACTTGTGCGTTTGGCAGGGGTATTAGTTATTTGAAGTAGTCCAAAATAATTTTTAGCTCCTATTATTTTGCAAAGACACACAATCATTGATGAAAAATTAATGTATTTCAATGAATCCAGTTTTTTGGACAGTAATGGGACAAGAACGAGTAGGAACTGGTGGCTGAAACTTCTCTCGGTATTAATGTCTCCTTTTCACTATCGCTGCACAAAAATTGCACCTCTAAACAAGTCAGAGGACTTTCAATTAGGTGTTGGAATCATTAGAAGTTTTAAAAGTTAGAAAAGAAGCGAATTTTGACTGTGATTTCAAACAAAACCTCTGCCTGTTTTCTTTAAAAGTTCCGTCGAAGACCATTGGTACCTACTAATTCTAGATTAATAAAAAAAATTGTGCATTATATTGGTTACAACTGTAATAAAAGGTCTTAATGCAGTCGATAATTTCAGTCATCATTACTGCGTTACGCCCGTTAAAAAGAGTAACGCTCACTAGTTCGACCTAAAACTGAGTTGATGTGGCTCTATGTTGCTTATAATATTGCCATGATCTCAGCATTTACCTCGTAAGAGATGTTTTGCTTGTTATCCCAGCTTTAGCTACATTCTAAGCTAATATAAGACTATTTTTTCACGATTTCTCCAGGTATCGCTAATGGCAGCAGCAACAAATATCATGTCCTTACTAACATAGAATGGTGAAATGTTGTTTCACTGTTTGGTGATTGTAAGTATTGGTCAGTTAGTAACATGCAGCCAGGGCTCACAGCCTCCTGCACTGAAGGCACCGCCCGCGTGAGATGGAAGACCCTTGCCTGCTCATTTGGACAATGAAGTTTACTAATACTACTTCCACTACGTTCCCGCTTTTTCTACTGCTTTCAGAACATACACCCCTCCTTCAGGACACGTTGAGTTGTCCGCCAAGAAGTTACACAGTTACTGCGTGTGTCATTGCCTCGAAACCAATTGTTTCGAGTCTTCTATCCAGTTTATTACCGCGTATGAACACATAATTGCATTTGACAGATCGCGCCCTTGGATAACATGCAAATGAGACGCAATCAGGTTGGGATCTAACTGTCCCACATCAAAACCCTTAGGCTCTTTTTTATGCGAAGCATATTGCTAGAGCTACCACTCACGCCGTCGCCGTGGGACCCCTAGCCGTGACACCACGTGACACCGTGACGTCACGCCACGTGACACCGTGACGTCACACCACGTGACATCGGATGAGAGAGCCGGCCTCCACCTCGCGCCGTCGCCGTGGGACCCCTAGCCGTCACACCCGCGCATTCCCGCGCATTTCGAACGCGCGTTCACACTCGGTGTAGGTGAAACGCTCGCTCCACCGGGCAGGCAGACGCGGCTTCCGTGGCAATCCAGGCGCTCACCCAACGCGCGTCTCGGGGTTAATCGGCGTTCCGCTGTAGCCATGCCGTTGTCTTCCCCCACGACGAAGGCTTCTAGTGGTTGTATTAAAATGACCAAGTATTCAACCAAGGAAAGCCATGTATTACCAAGCCTAGCCACTAATATGCTTCGCATTCCCCAGGCTTAGCCAAGCTGAGCCTCAGCAATTTTTTTGCCTCGCAGGGGAGATCGCCACACTCTACCATCATAGGACGGGCAATTGCCAGCACCAAAAGAACGACCCTGACCATTGTCGCTGGTGCCATGGCTTTTGCTCTCGTCTCCTTCATAATCTTCCTGGCCGTGTCAAGAGGGTTATCGCACACACGCGAATTCTGTAACACTGAAGACTGCGTTCGACACACGACGCTGCTCACCAAGTACCTGGACCCGAGTCGCGATCCTTGCGAGAACTTTAGCCACTACGTCTGCTCCGCATGGCACCCTTCATCCGACTACAGCGAGCAGGTCACGTCAGTTATGGACGGCCTGCAGTATTCCTGGTACAAGGACTTCAGGGACATCCTGCTGCAAGGAGCGCTCAAGATCCCTGCCGGAAAAAAACCGCTAGCAATGTATGACATGTGTACCACTGGCTACCAGTCAGGCGCTTCGCAGCTTGTCCCGTTCCTCGAGTTCCTCAAGAGGGGCGACCTGACCTGGCCGGAGCCCCCGGAGGAGCTCTTTGAGCCACTTTCCTTGATTGTCTACCTTGCTTACAAGTGGCAGTCGCCGTTCTGGATATCAGTGAGCGTCCTGGAGCCTACACCGTCGGGTCAGCACCGCATATTAGTGAGTCCAGGGTTGTACCTGCCCATGGTGCGCAAGCAGCACCATAGCGCCAAACTCAGCTACGTAAAATACTGGGAGCTGTATCTTCTCCACCTTTATCCAGACGTCGCCACACGACCTCCCATTAACATTACTGACGTCGAAAATATGCGGGACGTGGAGGGAGCAATCCTGGAAGCCATTTACTCGGTCATCAGCTCGGGGAAGATGCAGCCTGCCCTGTTCCCGTTCGGCGAGCTGAGCAAACATGTACCGATGGCCTCGTCGAGTGACTGGATGGGCGCGTTTCAACTTGGGCTCTCTCATAATCCGGACCTCACTCCTCAGGACTACCTTGTGGTCAGCGACATCGCGCTGATCAGAACATTAGCCCAGCTTTTGGTAAAGTACAATGCAAGGCAGCTGAACAGGCATCTGATTTGGCTTGTGGTGCAGTACCATTCCCCCCTCGCAGACTACGACTTCCTCAAGATCCACCACGGCAGTGATAGGAAAGCGGCAAAGTACCTACCAGCTTACTGCGCACACCGTGTAGAAGTCTCTTATAAAGTACTCGTTCTCGTCCTCGGCTTTTACTCCCTCTTCACGGGGCAGGACAAAAAGACCATCGATATCGGTTTCGATAGCCTTGTCACAGAGGCCGTGAAAAAGATCGACAGTTCCAAGTGGATGGACAAAGAAAGCAAGGTTCGTGCGTCCAGAAAGTTGACCACGGTGAAGAAGGCACTTTGGCCGCGGGAAGCTGTCCTGGACAAGGACGAACTCGAGACGATGCATGCCGACTTCCCTGGAAAGGCAGACTCTTTATTCCAGTTCTGGGCCTTGGCCAGTAGAGCCGCGCTGAGAGCTAACTGGACCCGCGAGTATATGGAAGCCTTCCGACTGCGATGGAACAACCTGCCGGGCTACGTCGGCTACGACTACGTCCTGAACAGCGTAGAACTGGCAATCGCCGTCGCTACGCCTCCCGCGTACTACAGGAATGGGACAAAAGCCATGCTGTACGGAGGGCTTCTGTTCTTAATGGCGATGCAGCTGGTGCGTGCCATAGACACTGAGGGTTTGAAGTGGACGCCATACGGAACTGAGGTCGATACCATCTTGACAGAGTCGACGCATGCCACGTTCCAGGAGAAGGCTAGCTGCAACAACGGTGCGGGAAACAGCAGCGTCTTTCCGGAGATACCCGCTCTAGAAATCACGTACTCTGCCCTCTTGAACTCTCATCTTCTTGAAGAAAGCAAAGCTTTGCCTCTGAGCCATGACCTGCCCGCTGACAAGGTATTCTTCATGACGGTGTGCTATCTCACGTGTGCCAAGCCATCTGGCCAGTATCCGCTTACGGCGGACTGCAACAAGTTGGTACAGAGTTCTGAATATTTCGCCGAAGCCTTCCAATGCCCGAAAGGATCCAAAATGAATCCGGAGAAGAAATGTTCCTTCTTTACATGACTTGTCAGGCACACTGGGCCGCACACACAGCAGGTGATTCGTTCACAATCAAGATACCTAATATTTTCATGAACGTTGATGTGATTTTCCTATTGTGGCAACATGTAGGGAAAGACCTTTCCTGGTTGGAAATCATTTAGCATGAACTTCCTCTTAAGAAATGTTGGGAATCTCTTAGCACTGGGTTTAGATACGGCATAGTTAGGTTATTATTTCTTTGAAGTTTTACGCTGCTGAATTTTCATCGTTTTGTGTAATTATGAAATCCACCCTGATCTTGTTTACACCGTGAGCGTAGTAGATTAACCCACGTCTGTGATATAACGCTAGATATCACAAAGCATCACTTTATAGGTCAAATATGATTCCTTATGTCTATGACGTAACGAAATAACTGCGACGTCCATCCTTGGTTCTAATTTCTAGTGTATTTTGGACAGGGTATTAGTAAACTACGCAACGCTCATTTTGCCAATGAATGTACTGATCTTGTAGGTTTCAGCGCCCGCTATTTTTGCTTGTATGTTTCGTTCACATGCAGAGTACTGAACTGACGAAATGGACTCTACACCTCGAACTGTAATTGCCCGCTCCGTTGTAAGAAACTGTTTTGTATTTGCTGTTGACGTGAACTTTTTCCTACTGGATTGATTGGAGCATCAAATGAGCTCTCCTCTTTTAGCTTGAAATTATAGTCGCGGGGCACACTACCGAACTGCTTTTTACTTTACCCTTTATGCAACTGTGCGTTGTTTACTTACAAATATGATTTGAAAATGAAATACAAGTGTGATTTTAAAGTGTTACCGTGCGAGTTACACTGCCTTCGAAGTAAATCACGGCTGCAAGTTAAGACACTGCTGTAGATACCCGATCATGAGAACGGCGTCTTTGTAAGCCTTACGAAGTGCAACTGCCGCGGATAAATACGACCACGGTAAAGGGAAGCATCGCCATTTAAGGAGCTAGAACAAGTGAAGCCTTCAAGTGTGCAGTTCTTTCACTGTAATTAATGGTGTGTAGTGTGTCAGAGCTCTGATCTTTTTTTCGGCAAATGTTGTTCGACCTCACATCGTGGAGTCATAGTGGCGCTGTCATACCAAGACCTCTTGCTCAAGAAAACTAACACCTTTCTGTCTGCTCTCCGCTTCATGAGTATTTTCTTATTGAGAATTCTTCCATGCGTCATTTGGGCTTCAAGTCTCGAATGAGAAGTGCCGATTTCAGCCGAACGTTTCGTGTTTGAGGAGCAAGCTCTTCCGATAATTTGGGCGGTACTCGCCAGCTCGCGGTTTGTGGCGTCACTAAAAGAAAAAACAGCGTATCCGCGAGGAGCTTGACGCTTGATTCCATTGCTCCGTAGGCACAGCAAAACTGGCTAAGCAGTGCCACTCTGCGGCGAAGGCTACGTGGAGGAGGTCACGTGGGAGCCATTCAACACAGACCGTTCGCAGCAAGCACAAGTAATCGGCCCCATATTGGAAACGTATTGGCAAAAGCCAGCCCTACACACTAAGACGTAATGTAGCCCATGTAGCCGATTAGTCTACCACTAAGACACCACGGTGAGTCCTGAAAAACCAAATTTTCCGTTCCCAAGCATTTGTGCCTTGAGACCGCTTGTCCCATACGATGACAACGAAGACCTTATTAACCTCTTTTTTCCTCTCTTTGCTCAATAGCTTACGAGAGCCTCGAATCTACAAGTTTCTGATGCCATAGGTAGCATAAGAGGGTTCTCGCACAGGTTCCACCCTCCCCGTTTGATCACGTTCCTACGAGGCACTCGTGGTAATACAGGACGTACTACGTCCGCCGCTATGCGCGAGGGTGGTGTCGGTGAGCGCTTTCAAGGCTTGGTTACACAACACATATATACCCCTCAAAGCAGAAGACTAGACAGCCGTCGCCATGGCTCAGTTGGTAGAGGACACACTCTAAGAACTGCTACTCCTGCATTAAGAGTAAAAGAGCCTCGCTACTCCTGCAGGTCTCAATCTACTCTCTCTACAAACGAGAAAGAGTGAAAGGTCCTGTTCACTCCTCTTGACAAAAGAGTAAAATGGCATTTCCACTCCTGCATACCCCAAGGGAGTTCAGTGCTTGTTTTACTCCTCCGCACTTACGGCCATACAATCGTAAGGGCGCGCTAGCTTCTCGGGGCCGGCCTGCCAGCCTGGATGCCGGCGTCAGAAAAATGCACTGGTATTGTTTGTTCACGACCAAAGCTCTGGGATAGAGTATCATTAGCCAATGTCGAGTTGTTGGTAGAAGCGATAACAGCCATACAAATTTCCTCCCATAGCCGCTTTGCTGCTGCTCTGGAGTTCGCCTGGCCTCTGCTATAGCTCCGCTCCTGAAGGGGTCGCGGAAACCGAGCATATATTTATTTCCCTATGACGCGGGGTTCAGAGTAAAATGGTGCCGAGGGTAGCACCTAAGTGCTGGCCAGTTTCGAAGCGCATTCAGCTACAGCATCTATGTGAAATCGGCTTGGTTTAGCGACGACAAGGGCAGCCAGCGAGCAGCGCACAGTTCGTCGCCCGGCGCGATCGCGGGCGGCGTCGTTGCCGAAAGCTCGGCTCGCTCAATGATTCGCTCCGTAGCTTGCGAATCGCGCACGCAAGGCTGGAAAATCGAGCAGCGACTGGCCTGCGATTGAGCGAGCCTTTATGCCCACGTTTGCAGCACAGGTGAACAAATTTAGCACACATGTATGCATGGAATATCGGCTGCGTTGCGGCGATTCCTAAGCTCGTCCTCGACGCCATCATCACCGTTCGGGTGGACCCGAACATATCTTTATTTCACTACGAGACATAGTTCACAATAAAATGTACTTACAATGCAAAGAGTAGCACCTCAGCGCTAGCCAGTTTCAAAGCGCTCTCAGCTCTGGCATCGAAGTGAAACCTCCTAGGCTTAGCTACGAATACGGCAGCCAGGGAGCAGGCCGAAGCTCGTCGCGCGGCGCGCTCGCGAGCAGCGTCATAGCTGAAAGCTCGGCTCGCTCACAGATTGGCTCAGAAACTTGCGAACTGTACTCGCAAGGCTGGCAAATCGAGCAGCTAGCGGCTGGCCTGCGACTGAGCGCACGTTCGCAGTACAGGTGAACAACAATTAGCGCACGAATGCTTGGGATACCGGCTGCGTTGCGGCCACGTTAAGGCGATTCTTAAGCTCGTCCTCGACGCCATCGTCACCGTACGTGACACACAGGCTGAGAACTTGAATTCGAGTACGTGCTAAAGTAAGCTGCTCGTATTTCTCGGAACAATCTGAACTCGAAAAGACAGTTGCTTCTGTTGGCTTCCATGCATGTGGGCTCTTGCTAGTGAAAGTACACTCGAACAGGATGCGGCGAGTTCTGGCCGCTGTTGCATATAAGCTAAAGTGTGAAGCAAGTATCGTCGTAGTTCCGTAACGCAGTTGATATCACAGTAATCCGCTTGTACGGGTCACATTTAAGCTCTGTTTCATGTAGATCTCCGTCGACCATGCCAGTGTCGCGTAGAGTAATGCATCGCAGCTGCTCTTTGTCCTACCGCTCGCGTCGAACATATCCTTGATATGGACCAGTTTGCGATACGGTGCGTTTCTTTGCCTTTTTTGTCGCATTTAAGGGATTTTCGCTGCCGTCAATCGAAATTGAATTCCGTCAACAGCGGCGTCTGCGCCGTCGTCTGCTAGGACACCCGGGGATGGGATCACAGGATCGCAGCTTCTACAAACGACATGTCAGCAAAAGTATCTAAAAGCGCTTTGGTATTCGCATTTAATAAAGAAATAAAATGAAAAAATATAATTTGTTTTTGTTGCGAACACAATTCAAATATTAGTAATAAAAAAAGCGCATTTATAGGTTTTTTCAACGAAGCAAAACTGCAGCCGTCGTCACGTTTTGTGTTATTTGGGTTTTCGTAGCATTGTTTGAGTGCTCGTGCGGTGGACGTGTATGAAGAACGCAAGTGTGTTTTGGAAACCAACGAGAATTACGCCCTGTCAACACTGGTGATTTTGAACGGGTAAAGCCCTGAAGAAAGGTAGCGCTACGACTTCTTGTCATCTGGAGAGGCAACGAAGAAGAATGTGCGGTTTTGCTAAGCCTTGATGAGCCGTCTGAACGGTGAGTCCCGTGTACGTTTCTTTACTTCTGATCTCTATTCGCACGCGTTATTAGTGTGCGCCTATATAGGGATGGCAGTGCAGGCAGTCTGCGTGCGGTTGCCTCAGCTATAATGCGTTAACGCCGATTCACACGACGGTCCGTTCGCCCGCTGCCCGCGCTCTACGTATTCATGCGTCACCACATTGAGAGGCGCGCTGTCGGCCGCGGCAGCGGGCGAACGGAAAATCGTGTGAATCGGCCTTTACCAGAAAAGAACGGGCGTATAGGCCGCATGGCAACTGTTGTTCCATAGTCTATCTGCGTTTAGTACTCGGGTGCCGCGGTAAATAAAAATGTCACCAGTTATCACAACAGAGTTATGCGGTCGCTTGCTAGCGCTGCGAAAAACTACAATGTTTCCTACATTCCAATAGCATAGATTTGTGCTACATAGGAAAGGATGATGAGCGTGCAGTGCCACGTTAGAGAGCGCTCTTGCTAGGCTAGCTGCGGACAGACAAGGGAACTGACAACGGTCGAGTTGCCTCGCGGCTGGTGCCCGTCGGATTGATTTGTGCTACTTAGAAGATGACGATGAGCGGCAGTGCCGCGCGACAGAGCACTCGCGCTAGGCCAGCTGCCAACAGACAGTGCTCAGTGTGTGTACTCGTCGGATTAGTGCTTACGCCTTAATATTTGTCATACAATTTTTTCGGGGACAATGATCGCGTGTGAAAGGCTGGGGCATATTCCTTGCCTAGTCATTTGTAAATTTTTATCTGTGCTTCCCCATGGAACAGAATTTGACACAGTATTATGTCAAAGTTAGATCGTTCTTGCGTCTGCCCTGAGGTGTAGGTGTCGATGCTTCCTCGCCTTCAGATTTTGAGAACTGTTTGGGATGCAACTGCGCACTTATTTAGGATTTCAAGTTTTTTGCTATATCCCTCGTTTGTGCGGCCCGCTTTCAAGTCGTTCGCTATATCGGTGATGGTTTGTTATTGATTTTCACTTTCTCTTATTTATTCTTGGTTGACTGCCACCAGCTGTGCTGCCGGCGATTCTCCGCGCTCGGAACTATTCCCAGGCACGAGACCCTACCCACAAACCTCCCTGCACTACACTCACCAGTTTTCTTCGGTATTTTTTTCCCTTGCTCTTACTTGCATTGCCACTAGGCAGTTTTTATTTCTGTGCAGATTTGTTAAATGCAATACCAATTTTCGTTTCATGCTGTGATGTGAGATATCGTGCTTCTTGCTAATGAATGCATGCCTTTTCCATCCTCTCATCATTTGTGCAAAGCAGACGGGTCTACTGGTCGCTACGTTCAATTTAAAAATACCTTCGGTGCTGCTGCAAAGCACCCTAGTAGTAATAATTAAATCCTGTGCATGCTATATTCGAATAGTTACGCTCTTTTCATCATGCATAAAAATAGTGGTATTCCAGCCTGCTCATCTTTCTATGCGGGTGTGACAGTCATGTAAATCTACTGAAAAAATGTATATCGGTGCATCACATACAATCTGTTCATTTCTTTTGTCATGGGCCCTCTCATTGCTTTTTGTGTTCCTATGTTAATACCTTATTTTAATTTATGAAGCAGTAGACAATTTCTTCTCTTGTCATTCATGACATTGTTATGGCCACTGACAACAGTTGCTCTGACATATTTATTTGCAGTTGCCAGCTGCCAGTATCTACTGGGCCATTCGTGCTTCCAGCTTTTGGCTGTGCTCTCTCTCCTCAGCTGTTTGTGGTAGGTATTGTTTTCCAGTGATGCATACCTTACCTGCCTATTTAGAAAAATTTCGTAGACATAGGCTCACAGCCGGGTTTAGAAATGCATGCAGAGCTCTACGTGCATTTAGCAGCAGTACCTCCCTGTATAATCACATGAATCTGATTCTGAATTACATGAATGTAATTGCATGATCTGTATGAAATAGTCGCTCATGAAGCTTTTGACTGCTGCTGTTAACATAATGGAGTTTACACTGCTTCAGGTGCAGTGACTATTTCACACATGTTGCCTCTTATGCATATGTGCCCTCTGAAAGGGCGAACATATTCCTTTATCCCTTTAAAAAACATTGTGTTCTATCATGATGCTTTACCGGTATTTCTGGTGTATAGACCAAAATGTCACTCAGTATTGTAACATGAAGCGGGAACTCAGTTTGTCCAATGTTTTAGAGGTAACATGAAGCGGGAACTGAGTTTGTCCAATGTTTTAGGGGTCCTAAAACATTGGACCAACACAGTTCCCACTCGAGTTATTGATCACTTCGCTCTCGCCCTACCATAAGCTTGCCGTCCAGGTTGGACAAATTGGTAGAGCGACTGCTCCAGTGAAGTGGTGGTTCTGAGTTTTAACACCGGACCAGGACGAATCTTTCTTTAACTACGAAGTTTCTGTGAAAGCTGTATAGCTTTCCTTTGTAGCCATTTGGCTGTGCTCGAGTGGATGTCAATGAGCAATTACTCCTTAATACAGATCTTTTGTCAACGCCAAACTGATTCAGTAGCAACAAATAGTAGAAGGGTAAAAGCACGCTGCTCCCAAAAATTCGTTAAGCATGTTATAAAATGTATGCTGTATTGTTTTAACTGCTGCAAAGAAATAACGGTGATGTTAGATGCCCAGCCCCTATTAGGTAAACATAGCTCGCAATTAACACAGTGGATGGAAAAGAAATATGGACTTCAACCCTCACGACGACCCTCACGCCAGTAAGACAAAAAGTGCCAGTGTTGCCATACTTGAGAGCTTTGCTCTTTAAAAGTGCAGTAGACTGCTACTCAAAGTTGACAAAAAAATGCGTCTCGTTTTCTGCATGTGCATTCCACAGTGCTGGTGCCATTTTCACTGGCCATTGACATTCAGTCGCATGATGTGCACCCCGCTCCTCGAGTTGATTTTGTTTGTCTTGTGAACCTGCCGTCAAAATCAGTGCAGGATAATGCTTCCCCAGTTGATCTGCAGTTAACCTTGTCCTTTGCCAGCTGCTGTCACCCTTTCTCCACAGAGAAGGGCGGTGGGAGTCCAAGCCAGGTGGAGTTGAAATATTTGACTAGTAGTGGACAGGGATCCTGCGGTTTGTTGAGGACACAGGCAAATTGGAGACTTATGGAAGAATTTTTTTTACCAGCCAAGGAAGACGCATACAGAAGATTCGTTGTCTGTGTTTCACAACTGAAAGTTCTAAATGCGTGCAAAAGTGTATCGTGCATTCGCACGTATTTTGAGAACTCAATTTTTGCAGCGTTAGGTTTTCGGAATTGGAGCTGTAGCATTGCCGCCAGAGAATCCCGCTCGTTAACAAAGCGCACACTTATTTGCTAGGTATATATTCGGTATACCGCAACCAGTACACGTCACTGTTTGGAAGGTTCTGTCGCGAAATTTCTGATTGTGCAAGGTAGCTTTTCTTTTAAATTCAAGCGCTCTCTATTTGCTTTTTCCTGTGCATATTCATCGGTCGTTTCAATTCGGAAGCGTTGGTGCTGCAAGACGTGCATACGGAAGCTACGTTTGTGCACAAAGCTCCTGAATTTTTGAAAGCGCAGCTCTGACAGTTCTCGTTGTCATAAATAAGTACAAAGCAGCCTAATCTTTTTGGACACACCATTTCATGCTCTT
Source organism: Amblyomma mixtum (assembly GCF_055824585.1). Lineage (NCBI taxonomy): Eukaryota > Metazoa > Arthropoda > Arachnida > Ixodida > Ixodidae > Amblyomma > Amblyomma mixtum. The sequence goes on from NC_143019.1 coordinate 21,734,915, forward strand.
AGCTGTTTCTGAGAAACAGGCTGCCTTTTTTTCTTTTTGGTGTGAAACATTCCTAACAACTTCTTTATTTCTCCGTGCACAGATAGCCTATGCATACACGGGCAGCTTGATTGCAATATTTAGGGCAATATTTATAACAGGTGCAGTGAGCCTTGGTGCATGTGGACAGAAATTAAGCTAGGGTGGGGTGGGGTATTTTCGCACAGGGTAATGTTATGCGGAGGGTTTGGCGTATTGAAACTGAGTCTTTCTGAGCTCTTATTAGACGTCCCAGCACCAGGACAGTAGTTGAGGCTTTTCTTCTTTGTTGTCTAGTCAATGGTTTCCATCACATAAAATAGCCTTAATTCTAGCTATCCCGTGGCCGTCTAACAGAACGATGCAGATATACTGAAGTGATCAGTGTTGCATAAAAGTAGTGAGAACATTGCAAATGCAAGACAACTTCATTGGTTTGCAGTGCACTAACGTGGCAGTCATAGAGAATTACATTTGCAAATCTAAATTGTGCATAATAGTATGAACTGGCACGTAATGTGCGAAGTAATCACAGTTATCTCGTTCATGCCAAATGCTAGTGTCAAACATTGTCAGTATTGCATATTTATAAAGAGCAGACATGCTGCGCCTAACTTGTCGTTGGATAGACTTTATTACTATGAAAGCAAAAAGTTTACACATGGCTGTCGTGTTCTTGCGTGGGAAGTAGTATTACCTTAAATGATTATAATAATAATAATAATAATAATAATACTTTATTGCGCCATATATTTAAAAAAACGTACAGAAATCCGGCCTGCCAAAGCCTCATAGGGCTTGAGCGGCAGAGCCCGACAGGCAGCGGAACCGCGCAGACATACACACAGGCAAAAAAAAAAATACATTCAAAATAACGGACATCAAATTAGTATGACGGTGAGAACAAAATAGACACAAGACTCATGTTACATGAAGGAAAAAAAAAATCCTCATCAAATTAAATCGCAAGGAAGAAAAACCAAAGTGGCATGACAATACCTCAGATCAGTGCAATAAATACATCAGAAACCAATGAAATCACAAGATTTACTTGACAGGTGGTAAAGCACATGCATGATGTCGTAAACCCTCTAATTAATGTATCGCAGCATCTTTTTTATTTTGTATTTAGTTTTTGCCCGGCGAACACTTGGAGGTAACCTGTTAAAGTGAAAGGGAACGTAATAATCTCTTACCCGCCTTCCATATCTTGTAGACCGTCGGGGAATACAAAAAGGTTCCTTCGGTCGAAGAGACCTTGTGGGAACATACGGAATCTTATAGTCACTAAGCCAAAAATGTTTAAGGACGATCGTTTCCATCAAAAGGTGATCAAAATCAGGTAGAGAAAATACCTTAAAGAGATCAGAATTGGAGGGAAGGCCTAAATCATAGCCGATATTTTTTAATAAAGATCGTAGGAGAGAATTAATCCTGCACTTCCAGCGAACTGCACAGTGACCATAAATCGTTATGCCATAGCGCAGTATGCTATAACCAAGGGCGTTTACGATAACTTTGCGTATTGAAAGCGGCATGTAGTACCTGATGTTGTAAAGCACACAGGAGACGGTTCGGAGCTTTTTACAAACGTGGGACAAGTGATCATTCCATGAAAGAGCACTGTCAAAGTATAATCCTAGGTATTTCACTGTATTTGTATAGCTCAAGGGTACACATTGACATTGGGAACAATCAGATCCGTGCAAGAAAAGGTGATGGTTTAAATCTACCTTCTTCATCGGGCTGTGAAAGCATATAAGCTGAGTCTTAGAGCTGTTAACTTTAATTAGGTTGTTTGAGAACCAGTCCATAGAAATTATTGCTGCAGCTTGAAGAGAAGAAATTGAGTCAGAGTAGTTCGGTGACTGGGTTACAAGTACAGTATCGTCAGCGTACTGGTACAGGCCTACAGGAAGAAAGTCTGAAAGGTCATTCACGTAGACGTTAAATAACAGGGGACTAATTATAGAACCTTGCGGGACGCCAGCTTTAATTACTAACAAGCGCTCTTTGCCCGGCCAATGGAGATATATTGCGTTCTCTGCAGTAAAAAATTTTCCAAAAGCGAAAGAAACGCTCCACGGAAGCCTAACTTGGACAGTTTACACAATAACACACTGTGACACACGCTGTCAAAAGCCTTGCTGACATCCAGAAACAGTGCACACACCACTTGGTTACGTTCAAAAGATCGATTTAACATGTCATAAAAATCCTCCAAAAGCATTTCCGTCCCTTTACCTTGTACAAAACCATATTGACACGGTGACAGGATTTTGTGCTTATCTAAAAAACTTGTCATTGTAAACAGCAGATGTTTTTCTAATATTTGAGTCAAACAGGGCAAGACTGAAATAGGACGATAATTCTCATACCTATTACGTGCACCACCTTTGTGAATTGGGGTAACTATAGCCGCTTTCATGTTCACCGGGATCATGCCGCTTGAGATAATGCTGTTGAACAGCGAAAGCAACACGCCTTTAAGTATGTCGAACAAGGTTCTCAAATCATCAACTGAAATGCCATCTATTCCCACAGATCTATTGCGTTTAAGACCAAAAATAATTGAACAGAGGTCATCCTCACTTAGCAAAGGTAGGTGTGCAGATTCAACTGTGCTGTTCTTCAGAGTACAAAATAAGGGATTCTGTTGCGCACTGCCCGAAACTTGCGAGAAGAACCTGTTGAATTCATTAGCTATTTTTTCTTCATCAGTGCCGAAATACGACACAAAATCTTTGCCATCATTGCCACGCCTTTTGACACCTCGTAGATTGTTAATCAAAGACCACGTTTTTCTGGTATCAGAGCCTGCATTCTTGAACTTGTTACGAAAATGTACTCTTTTAGCCTGACGAATCATTGCGTTTACTTTATTTCTTGCAACCTTAAACTTGGACCGTAGCAGGATAGATGCAGGTGCCCTTTTCGACTGGGCCCAGAGCAAATCTTTTTCTTTTATAGCTGATAGTATATTTAAGGTCATCCATGAGTTTTCTTTATTGCGCTGCCTGATTTCAACCACGCGAGTAGCCGCTTTCTTAAACTCTTGTAATAGCTCAACAAGCTTATCATAAATGTCTTTCGGGGGCACGTTTTCCAAGAACACTTCCCAATCGTATTCCGATGCCAGTCGGTAAAAGATTTTGGGATCGCAGATGGAAATTTCTTTTTTACCGCTATCTGCTGTTGGAGGGTTCGATTTCCGGGCTAAAGAACAACAGACAAAGTAGTGGTCTGACAGCTTTGCTTCGACGATAGCAGATTGTAGGGCACAATTCGGAGCTCTTATATTTATGTGGTCGATGCAAGAGACGACAAGTTGCCCTGACAGAAATTCTTCTCGCGTAGCTTTCTGGATAGTTGGTTGCAGTCCCCATTTTGATAACAGATCAAGATAATCTGAGACCAGAGCCCTAGAAGGGCGAAAGGTATCTATGTTAACATCGCCTATAACACAGATATAATCTTCATGCGAGTGGGCTGAGAGGGCGTTGTCAAGTTCGGCCAAAAAGAGCCTGCCATTGAAGCAGGGGGGTCGGTATACTGAAAAGAGTATCAGAGAGAGAGCTGGCGTGCTCAAACGCAATGCTACTACTTCTGCTTGCTGGAAGTCAGAATTTAGCTCTGTGACAGTCCTACTGTCTCTCACAAAAACTGCGACGCCACCCCCTTTTCTAGCAGGTCGGGTACAGGAAATTGCTTGGTAACCTGGTATTGCATACTGATTGAAAATATCGGCTGAAATATTGATTTCCGTCAGTACAAATACGTCAAATGCACAACGAGAAGGTGAAGTTAGTGCCATGAATTCATCCCAGTGCTTTCGGATACTGCGGATATTAACGTGCGTCACGCAAAAAGCAGGTTGTGCGTCACTTGTGAAAAATTTTGTTACTTCGGAAAATGTTGTACATGCAAGGAATTCGAGATCACCCATGCTCAGCAGATCTTATCCAGGTCCGACATCTTCTCAATGCGGATAACTGTCTTCACTTCTTCTGATTTCTTGGCCAGAACTTTGCCGTTACGTGTCCAAACAAATTTGTACTGCTTTTCTTTTCCCTTAGACCTGGCCAATCGGAAAAGCTCCTTGTTTGTCCGTGTCAAATTTTCGTTGAAATACAGCCGAGGGTGAGACTCATCCGTAGGTAAATCTCGAAGCTTTTTCCGTAGAGCAAGCCATACTTCTTTAGACGCCACGTCACGCATCTGAACAAGGATAGGGGGAGACGAACTGTCCTTTTTCGGCAGTCTGTGTATTGAAGCGACTGTATTCGCTTCAAATTCTGGAAACTCTAGTGTCTGAGCTAGATCGCCCATGAAAGAAACCAAATTCTCATTAGGGTTGGTTGGGAGGCCATGTATTTCAAAGTTGCATCGCCTGCTGTACTGTTCAAGATCATTAACTGCGCACCTTGATTGATCCAGCAGCTCAGCTTGAGCGACAACAGTCTCAGAAAGTGATTCCACTCGGGCATGTAGCTGGGTTAACTCAGCTTGGTTCGCTTCTAGGGTAGACATGACACAGTCATATTTATTAGAAAGGAACTCAATTGACGTTTGGATTTCAGTGACGGTTTCAGCCATCTTTTCACCTGTTGCCTTAAATTGGAGCAGTTCCTCCACTTTAGTTGTGAGAGCTTCAACCGTAACTCTCAGTTGGTCAAGTTTGCTGTTAACTGCAGAGAATTCATGACCAAAAGAAACGTCACTATCATCCGAGTCTGAGTGATTGCTTGCACTGGATTAGCATGATGGGCATGTCCAGGTTTCACGCTTAGCAGTCGACATTTTTGAAAAAGCATTTTTCGTGATAGCAGAACAGCTCTTTCCAAAGTGGTAGCTACTTTTGGTACGAGAACAAGTCAAACACTTTCCGTCCACGGGTTTGGAACAAGCAGAGCATGTAACAGGCATTTTTGCAGTCAGCGGCGAAAAAAATATACAATATATCCAGTTTCAGCAATTGGCAAATCAAACTCACCTGCCAAGAGCGAGAAGCAGGGTTAGACAAAGAAGCGGATTGCCGCTGACTGCGATGATGCCTGGGTGTTGACGGTTTATATAGCTGTTGGCAGACACCACGTGATCCTCCACCCGGCTTCTTGCATCCGGGTACTTTGGGCTTGTCGGCTGCACGTGGATGATAACCGACCAGGTGGACGCATGCGCAACGGGACAGTCCTAGTGGCAGCGTCCGAGATCGCCATGCGGGCGCAGCCGCCCCTTGAAGATCGCGGTACACCTGATCGGCCTGCCAAGAGCGAGAAGCAGGGTTAGACAAAGAAGCGGATTGCCGCTGACTGCGATGATGCCTGGGTGTTGACGGTTTATATAGCTGTTGGCAGACACCACGTGATCCTCCACCCGGCTTCTTGCATCCGGGTACTTTGGGCTTGTCGGCTGCACGTGGATGATAACCGACCAGGTGGACGCATGCGCAACGGGACAGTCCTAGTGGCAGCGTCCGAGAAGATCGCGGTACACCTGATCGGCCTGCCAAGAGCGAGAAGCAGGGTTAGACAAAGAAGCGGATTGCCGCTGACTGCGATGATGCCTGGGTGTTGACGGTTTATATAGCTGTTGGCAGACACCACGTGATCCTCCACCCGGCTTCTTGCATCCGGGTACTTTGGGCTTGTCGGCTGCACGTGGATGATAACCGACCAGGTGGACGCATGCGCAACGGGCCAGTCCTAGTAGCAGCGTCCGAGATCGCCGTGCGGGCGCAGCCGCCCCTTGAAGATCGCGATACACCTGATCGGCCTGCCAAGAGCGAGAAGCAGGGTTAGACAAAGAATCGGATTGCCGCTGACTGAGTATAAACACCAGATTTTTGGTTATGTGTGTTCTTTGTAGCGACGTGCTGGGCATTCGTATACATAGAATTGCTGCATAGTATTCGTCTCCAATCGCTAAATAATTACAACCAGATTTCTTTTCTTCCCTGTTTCAATAGCATAGCAATTGCTATGACATCAATGTTCAGTATAGGTTATGGAAGGCACAAAAAGCTACGATATCGCTACTTCATCGTTTTAATTAGTTACAATGCTAAAGCCAGCCTGCCTTAAGAGTCTGAATCACAATGAATGACGAAGCCGCAATTGCAGTTTTCCTCATGCCTCCCCTGGCTTATACTGACCTTTGATGCCATTGCCATTGCTCAGTTTTTAAAAGTGAAGCAGGAGAGAGAAGATATTTAATTACAAATTATTTAGCAGTCATAGGCGAATACTGTGTGGTTATCCGTGCGTAGTAATGCCTTATGCATCATTAAAAACAAAAAAAAAAAATGTGCAACTGAAATTTGCTCGGCTGCTGACCCAAAAGACGCGGGTTCGATCCCGGCCGCGGCGGCTGGAATTTCTTTGGAGGAGAAATTCTAGAGGCCTGTGTACTGTGCGATGTCAGTGCACGTTAAAGAACCCCAGGTGGTCGAAATTTCCGGAGCCCTTCACTACGGCGTCTCTCATAGCCTGGGTCGCTTTGGGACGTTAAACCCCATAAACCAACCCAAACCAAACTGAAATTTGTTGTCTGCCTCTTTGAGATGAAAAATTTTGAATTTTTCCTTCACTATCTTAGAGCATGAAATTCAGTTAATGGTGTCTGAGAAACAGGAATTGCAACAGCCATTTCTCTTCAGCAAGAAAACTGTCATTGGTTTAAGTGTTTTCCCGATTCAAGGTTACCCTATATTTTAAACTGCACAATGTATTATGTGGCAAGAAACCGTCAAGCACAATAGGTGTGGTTTTAGAAATGACTGGAAGTGATAAGGGAATACATTTACTTAGAGCAGGTAGTGACCGCTGATCCGGATCATGAAGGGTAATAACTAGAGGAATATGAATGGGGTGGAGTGCATATGGCAGGTTCTCTCAGATCATGAATGGCAGTTTTTCAATACCCCTCAAGAGAAAAGTATACAACAGCTGTATCCTACCGGTATTCACCTATGGGGCAGAAACGTGGAGGCTAACGAAGAGGGTTCAGCTTAAGTTAAGGACAACGCAACGAGCTATGGAAATAAAAATGATAGGCGTAACGTTAAGAGATCGGAAGCGGGTGGAGTGGGTGAGGGAACAAACGCGGGTTGAAGACATCCTAGTCGAAATCAGGAGAAAAAAGGGTGCTTGGGCAGGGCATGTAAGACGAAGGCAAGATAATCGCTGGTCCTTAAGGGTAACGGAGTGGATTCCAAGAGAAGGCAAGCGTAGCAGGAAGCAGCAAAAAGTTCCATGGGCGGAGGTTTGCAGGAACACGGTGGACATAGCTGGCGAAGGACAGAGTTAATTGGAGAACATGGGAGAGGCCTTTGCCTTGCAGTGGGCGTAGTCAGGCTGATCATGATACTTGCAGAAGAGCTTGCTCATGTTAAAATTTTCATTTGGTAAATATGTGCTTGTTTTACATGCACACAGCTTTTGAAAGGACTAGCATAGTGATAATTGTATTGGGCTTCATAAAATTGTAGCTCTGAATGAAGGTTTGCAATGAAAGGTGTCTGCACTTGGTCACAATATAGGTACACACTAGTAGCGACATGACACACACGATCAGTACATTCTAGTTGTATTCTTTCTTTTTTTCATGGGGTTATATGCAGGATAGTATGAAAAGGGCATTGGAATTGACTCTTACTTGCATTATTTTCATTCATGTTTGCAGGCACCCGGAGAAATGCACGCATAGCCAAAGCTCCTTCACTCAGCCGAGCAAGCTACGGCATCATCCAGCATCTTAGTTTCTTTTGAGCGCTTACAGCTCACTGTGGTGGATTTGGTAGATGGGTTTACTTTGCTTTTGGCAGTGTTCTTGGCATTTAATGTCAAGTACACCCCAAAAACAAAGCGGGCTTGTCTGCTGCTTGAGACACTAATGGGGTTTGATCCTAGCGAGCGCCTCCCGAGCGTGTTTTGGGCAGCCACAGCAATCACAGCAATGACTTGAGAAATAAAAGTTATCAGTGTTGTACATTTGTGTCATTATTTCTTGAACCATTGTTATTCCCAACGCAGACAGAGCACCATACTAATGTGCAAACTGTAGTGTAGCCATAAAGTAGTTGTATGAGCAAAAATTATTCTACTCAAAGATTATAATCCCTTTTGCTCACTACTCTTTTCTAGATGTAGCGCAGGTGGATCCTGCAAAACATATGACCAACTTGCTCTGAAGAATGTGAAATAAGAAAATTAGTAGGATACATTGAAAACACGCGAAACTCCCTTTGAAGGAGTAAAATAAGATCTGGGCTGATACTTCTTGAAGGAGTATAGTCACTCTAACAAACAGAGTCCTGGAACTCTACCTGAAAGAGTAGTAGGATGCTGTTTCAATGTGGTAGCTTTACTCCCTCGGAGGAGCGCCTGTACTCTATTGCGGTAGTAGGACAGTACTCCATGAGTAGGTGTTCAATCACTCTTTGTCCAGAGGGAGTAATTTTATTCTGGAAAAAGGAGTGGAATATGGGACAAGCAAATACTCCTCCAAAGTGTGTTCTGGGCACTCCTCTGCACTCCTTTAGTTCTAAGAGTGCAGGACGCAAAATTCAGAGGTCGTTGGTTCGGATCCCACGGGCGGTATGTGTTTTTTTTCTTCTGCTCTCTTATCTATTTCTTAAGCCCATAAAATAATTGTGCTATTAATTTCTAATTATTCAACACCGCTAATTAAAAAGAAAGTCCCCTCCGCTTCTTCGTTTCGATGACTGTTGTCTACCGTCATGTATGTTATGTAGCGTCATGTAAGGAGCCCACCATTTTGCCTTCCCTTGTCTGCCTTACTGAAGCTAAATCGAAGGCTGATCAAATCTGGATAAAATTTGGTTTCCTTCCCACTGCTTCCGAAAGAGAATTGCCGTGACCAACTTTGAAATCGACGTAACTTTATACTGGTACATACGCAACTACGCTCTGCGTTTATTTAACGCCACCTACCTTTTAAACTAAGCAGTTGTTACTTGCAATACGGCTAGCTACATTTCTCAGCCTAGACGAACTCTGCAGCTTTCAGGAGCGGAGGCTCCGGTTTAAACAAGTCATCGCACCCCACCGCAGCTGCGAGTTTATTATGAGCGGCCAAGCTGCTGCTTTGTTTCTATTTTCGCCAGTTCATCGCAGCAGCTGCAGCGTTAAGAGGACTGGAAACGGGCTGTAGAGAGATTACGAAGTCTGGGGAGAACCCTTTCTTCAGAACAGCCTGGGGCAAGCTAGCTGCTCGAAATGTAGCGAGCAGCGTTATTTGTGTGCGATAGGCTATTCGTTTTCGATACTTCGGGAGGGCCAGCTTTTCCCATCTTATCAACATCTCTTTTTGCGGTAAAGAAGCATTTTCCAAGGTTATCATTACTTAGATAACCTGTGCCACAATGAATGAAAACGTCTGCTTCCGATATCTCCGACTCGTTCACTGGACCACGTGGGTTGGAATGGTCTCCTACGCTTTCTACAGCGTCGTGCAGAAGAGAGGTAAACGCTTGCCGACACGCGGGTTTCTTTGAAGAGGGCAGTTTTGAGAGAAGGTCTAACTGATTATTTTAAAAGTTCTGCGGGCAATGTTCAGTGAGTTTTCATTGTGTGCTTAATCTTTCATATATAATGGCATTCAAAGATGGTGTATCTTATTGAGATTTCGCAATACCTTATTTTCAAGGAGCGCATAAGTTATCGACGGGCTCCCCACCAGCTATGATGAACTTAGCCACGGGTGTACTGGTTTTCCTACGCCGTAGTCCAACAATGTGGGCGGCTCTTGACTATACCGACAGCGCATCGGTTTGGTAAACTGCTCGTCAGACTCTTTCTTTGTCTTGGAAAGCAAACGCAAGTTCGATGCGGTTGGGCACAAACTATAATGTCAAGGTGAGGTTGAACCACCATGCTAGTTTCAAGCATGCGTTCGCAAGTGCACCAATGATTGAAGACCAGATTTCAGACATTGATACATGATCAAAGAGTAATACGCTCTTGTGAAAGAAGACATTCTAAACTTGCATTTCTATCTAACAGGCTCAAGGAATCGATGTAATAATTAACGTTATATTGTGCCTTATAACGTGTTAGTACTTGGTTCAGAGCAGCAGTAAAGAAACCACTTCGGTTTGAATTCACATCATATGGATCACTTTTCACCCTTCGACTCGTGTTACCTTGGACGCCCTGTGGATCCTCTTTGTAGGTGATACACGAAATAGACGACATTAAGGCACCCCCTTCCCCCCTTTGCCAAATGTAACCAAGCAACACGGTTTTGCTTCTCAAAAGTATAACGGAGCATTCACGGGACCCGTAAAGGCCAAAATGAGTCAAAACGTGAGGACATGAGTTTACCTTGCTTTACAAATATTCAGAGCTTAAGGGCTGACGTAAGTGCTTCGCTACGCGGCTAAGAAACAAACCACTCTTGCCCTGTTACTTTTGGCAAAGACGGCGCGTTGTTGGACGAGATGATGACTGAACATTACGAGGGGCTAGGCTAGAGCTTAGGGGCTGCCGTAAGGGCTTGGCTACGCGGCTAAGAAACAAACCACTATTGCCGGTTACTTTTGGGAAAGACTGTACGCTGTTGGACGAGATGATAACCGAACATTACGAGGGTCTAGGCTAGAGCTTAAGGGCTGCTCTAAGTGCTTGGCTACGGGGCTAAGAAACAAACCACTATTGCTCAGTTACTTTTGGCAAAGACTGTACGTTGTTGGACGAGATGATGACTGAACATTACGAGGGGCTAGGCTAGAGCTTAGGGGCTGCCGTAAGGGCTTGGCTACGCGGCTAAGAAACAAACCACTATTGCCCTGTTACTTTTGGCAAAGACGGCGCGTTGTTGGACGAGATGATGACTGAACATTACGAGGGGCTAGGCTAGAGCTTAGGGGCTGCCGTAAGGGCTTGGCTACGCGGCTAAGAAACAAACCACTATTGCCCTGTTACTTTTGGCAAAGACGGCGCGTTGTTGGACGAGATGATGACTGAACATTACGAGGGGCTAGGCTAGAGCTTAGGGGCTGCCGTAAGGGCTTGGCTACGCGGCTAAGAAACAAACCACTATTGCCCTGTTACTTTTGGCAAAGACGGCGCGTTGTTGGACGAGATGATGACTGAACATTACGAGGGGCTAGGCTAGAGCTTAGGGGCTGCCGTAAGGGCTTGGCTACGCGGCTAAGAAACAAACCACTATTGCCGGTTACTTTTGGGAAAGACTGTACGCTGTTGGACGAGATGATAACCGAACATTACGAGGGTCTAGGCTAGAGCTTAAGGGCTGCTCTAAGTGCTTGGCTACGGGGCTAAGAAACAAACCACTATTGCTCAGTTACTTTTGGCAAAGACTGTACGTTGTTGGACGAGATGATGACTGAACATTACGAGGGGCTAGGCTAGAGCTTAGGGGCTGCCGTAAGGGCTTGGCTACGCGGCTAAGAAACAAACCACTATTGCCCTGTTACTTTTGGCAAAGACGGCGCGTTGTTGGACGAGATGATGACTGAACATTACGAGGGGCTAGGCTAGAGCTTAGGGGCTGCCGTAAGGGCTTGGCTACGCGGCTAAGAAACAAACCACTCTTGCCCTGTTACTTTTGGCAAAGACGGCGCGTTGTTGGACGAGATGATGACTGAACATTACGAGGGGCTAGGCTAGAGCTTAGGGGCTGCCGTAAGGGCTTGGCTACGCGGCTAAGAAACAAACCACTATTGCCGGTTACTTTTGGGAAAGACTGTACGCTGTTGGACGAGATGATAACCGAACATTACGAGGGTCTAGGCTAGAGCTTAAGGGCTGCTCTAAGTGCTTGGCTACGGGGCTAAGAAACAAACCACTATTGCTCAGTTACTTTTGGCAAAGACGGCACGTTGTTGGACGAGATGAGGACTGAACATTACGAGGGGCTAGGCTAGAGCTTAAGGGCTACCGTAAGTGCTTGGCTACGCGGCTAAAAAACAAAACATTATTGCTCGGTTACTTTTCGAAAAGACTGTACGTTGTTGGACGAGATGATGACTGAACATTACGAGGGACTGGGCTGCAAAAGGAACGGGACAGAAGAGAACAGAAAGTAAAAGCAAGGCTAAACGGAGAACAGAGCTAGTCAGTGCTCGTGTGTCTGGTCTCTTCTGTTTCGTACCTTTTACGCGGTATTCCTTCGTAAGGCAGTAGACTGTGCTGAGCGTTTTCCCTGGATAATGAAGCGGAGAATTCGTTTCCTGCCCACAATAGCCGAAATTATCTCGGCACTCTTCAGAGAAGCCAGAGGGTTCTGCCGTGCTCATAACTGCAAGCAAAGGGTAAGTACGCTGAATACGTATATTACCTTACTCGCTTCGCACCGCCATTCACCAACTTTTATTAACGCGAGTGCATTATAAGCCTTTTTCATGTCAGCGAGAAAGTGTCCGCATTTTTCACCCCACAATTTGGTTTATGGGGGTTTAACGTCCCGAAGCAACTAAGGCTATGAGGGACGCCGTAGTGAAGGGATCGGGAAATTTCGACCACCTGGGGTTCTTTAACGTGCACTGACATCGCACAGCACACGGGCCTCTAGAATTTCGCCTTCATTGAAATTCGGCCGCCGCGGCCGGGATCGAACCCGCGTCTTTCGGGTCAGCAGCCGAGCACCTAACCAATGAGCCACCACGGCGGGGCTCACCGCACAATTACGTCGTGTCTGAAGATAAATGTGTAAAAGTCTGATTGCAATGGATAGTGCGCGATAAAATGTCGCCGTGGGAAAAGTTTGGTTGATGAGGTGAAATTAGTTAAGGAATTAAAAACGAATAAACGCGAGAAAAATACACTTTGACGTCAAAATAGCCTAGGACGTCGTTACAGCACATGGACGTCAGAACAGTCACGGAGGTCGATATAGTATGCGGATGTATTGCTTTCGCATTGCTCCAGTGCGGGACGCCGTCGGGACCTCAAAACTTTTAGTCATTTAAACGACCTATGCCTGGGTCCGTTCTCTTGAGGGAGTTAAATTTCCTCCCCCCTCCCCCCCCCCCCCCCCCAGCCGGTGATCAGGTGCTGCAGGCAACTGCCCCATGAAGATGCCGTTTCATTATAAAAATGATTCATTATTTAGGTGAGGAGAAGGAAAGTTTTAACCAGTGAAAGTATTGAAGGTTAGCTCTATGGGAGGAATCAGTGGGGTCAGTTCAGGGCCCCATTAATAGTGGCCTCCTTATGATCCCTATGCACCAGTTCCTGCTGCTGGCCCAGCTGGACATTTAATTCCCCTGTTGTTCTTGTGTAGGGTGAAGAAATTGCATTAGCTCTGGGTTACGTTGGCAGCCACATAGCATGTGGTCGAGGATGGTCGGCTGTCCGAATTGAGGGCAGTGTGGGGCGTATTATGTGGGGAATATGGCATGTAGTCGTGTTCAATCAGCGTAGACTCCCGTCTGTTGCTGTCATCATATACTTCCTTGTACATTGGTCAGGCACTCATGTCCCCTGTGGGTATGTTCTGCGGGTGAGTCTGTAATTATGTGTGATGTCACGGAAGTTGACCAGTGTAATGAAATCTCTGGTATGAATGAAGAATTGTTCGAGGGTGTCCATCTGATGTTTTCCACGCGATGAATCCCTGATGGAAGTTTCTGTGGTCAGATGCGCGTTAGAGAGAGAACATTCACAGGAACATTTATGGACAATTAACGATCACAGCCGAATAAAATTTCAGGCACGGCGCGGGATAATTCCTCGGCTATGCATAAATATTGCCCATGGTTTTTGACTGTTTCTAGCATGTTGCATTGTTTAAAGCTACGGACCTCAGAAATGATTTACTGTGATAAACCCTCCACCCATGCCAGAAACTGGTTTGCGAGAGGGACCCAAGGCAATGTTTTGTATCGCGAGTAAGATTGAGGTGGGGGGGGGGGGGGGGGGGTTCTTGGATGTGTATCCACACTTCTAGGGGGTTTGGGAGAGTGGGTAAGCTTGGTTATCGGGAGGGAAAAAGAGGGCCCAATCCCCCTCGGACCCCCTCCCCCGCTTGGATACCTGCCTGCCTCCACCCAATTCTTGCATTGTTCGGAATCAGCAAAAGCTACCGATCATACTGAGGTGCATCTGGCAGTAAAAAAGTTAGTGTTAGTAAAAGCCCTGTAAAGCATCTGATACGAGACCTCATATCGTGTTTTTGGAATCGGCCCTTCCTACGATAGTTTTCCAGCATCTCCTCCTCTTGCTGTTTATAAGCCGATGTTGCAAGACCCTGTTGTCAAGGCTACTTGGGTGTATGCTAATGAAAGCCACTGATCACTTTCAGGACCACGGCGACTCCGAATGGGAAGCCATTGTGAGCCTCGTCTGGGCTATGAGGTTCTGGCTGCTGGGTCACGCTGCTCTTGCACAACTGATAGCATCCTTCGCGCCGCGGGTAAGAAGTAGACTGTACCGCATTTCGTGCAAGACACTTTCGCTTTCAGTTCTATGTTTCCATCTTGAATGGAACATGTCTAGAACTTTAGAATGCAGGCGTTCCTCAGCTATCGAAGATTTGAGTACTGGTCCTCTTATTCCATTTACATCACTTGGAATTGATCCCGTGACGTCATGGACGCGTTATACTAGACCATGAATAACGACCACCGTCCAGGCAATAGCAGGCGACGATGAACGGATCAACTAAACACCCGCATTTCCCCACCCTATACCTCGGGCACAAGACGCCCCCTGTAACGTCAACGAAACCGCTTTGTACAAAAGATTCATTTGCGTCGCGGTCGCTATTCAAGTGCCATTCCATAGCTGCTTTCCGCGACAAGGACGTAGGCCTATGATTCCCGCAAACGTTTTGTACTGTGTTCTCATTTAGCTCCAGTAACCGTTTTCAGAGTAGCAAAATGTCGCTATCAGTGACCCTCACCCCTGATTATTCAGGGTACTCTGAAATTCGATTCAGCGAGTGCGGGACTGCGCTGTGAGGTCTTAGCTGCGAACCTAGGCTGTTACTGACCACACGGTGACTAGTTTGACGGAAGTTGCTGTGGCAACGGCATCAACCGTGCCTCACTCTGGACAGCAGTACGGCGCCCAAATGATTCTAGTTGTGTCAGGGGACTTACTGTGACGTATACGTGGAAGAGGACAAGGTGTATTTTTCTGAGACTACTCTGGCGGCTGCTATTATCAATATAAATAATACAGTTACTAGTTGTATACGCTAGCACAGAAACTACTCGCTGCTGTTACTACTAATACTGGAACTCCTATGTAGCAACTACTGCTGCTGCTAGTACAATACTGGCTGCCAAAACTACTGATACTGCTACATTGAAGTTTAATTTCAACTTATTCAAAGACTACGGTGCTGTCTTTCGATGTGCCCGCGTGACTGAGCGTGAGCGGTATACTTTGCAGGGCACCGGAAAATGAGTTTATCGTATGCTTATGACGAAAGAGACAAGAGAACGAACATGAGGTAATGATATCATAGCTGAATCCAAGAGGTTAAAACGTTCTTGTGCTCTGGGCCTACAGTGCAGAAATAGCCGACGGTCCCTCGGAGTGGATTTCCAGGGAGATAAAGTGTGTAGCGTAGGGTGGCAGGGAATTAGGAGATTAGCTTTGGAAGTTTTTACGTGGATAGTAGTGACTGCGGCTACCGCAGGATAGGGATAGCTTTGGAGTGTACCTTTGTGGTGAAGTGAGCGTAACTATGGTGATGATGTCGACGATGATAGCGGAGTAGTTTGTGGAGCCTGTCCTTAAGTATACCGCGTTCGTTGGCTTTTCCACGCAGTTAGTGCAGCCTTTCTACGTGTCGTACTCGCTCCTCTTCGCGGTGATGTGCTTCCCGAGAGACGTGTGGGGGAAAGGGATCATCATGCTGGCAGCGTCTTGCCTCGCTCTGTCCCTACGCCGCAGGGCAGTGGTCTACACTGTTGGGTTGGCGCTGGTGGCCGATGCGACCATAGATATACCGTTCAAGCCCCACTTTTCGGTGAGTACGTACGCAACCATCGGCTTCCATTCCTTTGTAGTTGTAAGATATTTTTTATTTATTTATTTATTACCTCAAAGGCTCCGGTTGTGGGGCATTACATGAGGGATGGGCGGATTACATGCAGATTATATAAAGATTACAGAGTACATAAATATCAGGATACATAAAGATTACAGGATACATAAAGATGACTGATTACATAAGGACGGAGTGAAGTTCGCGGTGCTGTAGTTTGTTTGCCGCATCCGGTCGCTTTATGGGAATGCCCATTAAGTCCTTTTTCTTAGGCCCTCCGCACAATCGCACAGAAAGGGGTCAGTGAACCCAGCGGGAGAAGGGAGGCGCCGAATGGCGGGGGATTACAGGAGACGTCAAACTCCCCTCATGGACGGAGTCGTTAGGCGGCATCCTGTGTGCACGTGTGTACGGCGAGGCTGACCCGCGTCACAGTGCGTGGCTCTTTGTACCATGTCTGCAGCGGCATGCTTTGACCTATTGTCACGCTAGCTGCAGGCATGAGGAGCGACGATGGGAAAGAGGTGGATTGAAGTGGCTTTCCTCGAACTTGAGGCAACCGGACGTTGGGAAAGCGAGTGTTCGCGAAGCTCGCAGCGGGAAAGCATAATTATCCGAAATCGTGATGGTGGAAAGCGTGCATATGTGTACAGTGTCGCGATGAGTTACCTTCTTTCCCCAATCATTCACTGGTTGTGTTATTCTTTCCCCAATTGCTGATTGGTGGTATTTTCCTTTCCCCAATAAGATTCCCCAATAATCTTTTTCTTGAAGTCGATGCAGTTGACGATGAGTACAGCTTCCGGCGGCAGGTCGTTCCAGTCCCGAGATGATATGACAAAAAAAGAACGGAAATGAGATGTAGTTCTTGCAGCGGGTGGATATACGGTCTTGATGTGGTTGTTGCGGCTAGAAGGACGATGAGCTGTTGATATGATAGATGATCCTAAAGGTGAATAATAGAACTTGTGGAATAGGCATAGTCGAGATATTTTTCTTCTAGTTTCAAGGTTAGGCAAGGATACTCTGGATTTTAAAGAGGACACGCTAGTATAGTAAGAGTAGTCACAATAAATAAAACGGATAGCTCGGTTTTGAACTTTTTCAAGGATTATAGAAAGGTTAGATTGATGAGGATCCCATACTGCTGATGGGAATTCTAGTTTAGGTCGGACGAATGTTTTATAAGCTAATAATTTGATAGAAGGGGTAGTAAAACGAAGATTTCGACGTAGGAAGCCAAGGGTGCGGTTAGCGTCGATGTTCGTGATATGCGAAGACCATGTTAGGATATGAGTTAAGGTGATGCCAAGATACTTACAGGAAAGAACAGATGATACTTCAGAACCGAAAAGAACATATTTTGAGGGAATATGGGATTCCCTGCGATGAAAAGAAATAATGCATGTTTTAGTAATATTAAGGGACATTAGCCAATGCTTGCACCAAGTTTCGATTTGGGTTAGATCAGTTTGGAGGGTGTCAGAGTCAGTTCTGCTGGTGATAGGGCGGTAGATTACACAATCGTCGGCAAATAATCGGATGTTCGAGTTGATGTTAGAGGGAAGATCGTTAATGCAGATTAGAAAAAGCAAGCGTCCAAGCACTGTGCCTTGTGGTACACCTGAAGTAACGGGGGAAAGAGGTGACGATGATTTGTTAGCGTAGACAAATTGCTCTCTGTTGGTCAAAAATTTTGTAGCCATTTTAACACCAAGTGGCTAAGGTTAAGACGTGAAAGTTTTAGTAGTAATCTTTTGTGGGGTACCTTATCAAAAGCTTTTTCAAAGTCAATATGTATATGGGTTATTTGTTCCCGCGTATTCTTTCTATATACACTAAACCCAAGCACAGCTTTAATAAAACATCTTGCAGACACGTGGCTTGCTTTATGATAACCCTTAACTCAACCCTTAAGAAGAAAAAAAAACGTTTTAAAAAATTAGGAAGGAGGCTTTTCTCACTGCGCGTATCTTTAGAGCGTGAGCGCTGCCATCCCTTATAAAAATGGTCTTTACACAGTCTATAGACTTCTAATTGACTTTGTTGACTTCTTAGAGATATTGCTTTTTGTCTATTCTTGAGTTTATAGAGCGTCTACAGACAAAAGTCTACTGAAAGTGTATGACCATAACTCTATAGATTGTCGATAGACTGTCTATGGCATTTGTATTGCCTATAGAGTGTTCTCTAGGATTTGTCTATAGACAGTCTATAGAATTTAATAGACAGAAGTCTATAGACACTCTATAGATTGTCTAAAACAGTTTTTGTAAGGGATAAGCTCCCCAATACGCGGCCGGAAAAGAAAACAAGTTATTGGCAAGGGTGAAAATTTTCTTTTGTGGGTCTGCTGCGATGAATAGTTCACCATTTTGGGCCGTGTCGGTTTTCTGGATATTTGAGAAGAACCTGCGCAGTGCAGACGCGAGCAGGATAAGAAAACACTTGTGGTGCCGTTTCTTCGTGAAAAAAAAAACGCAGAGAAACAACCTAGGTGGAAGGCGGACCACCTAAGTCACGTGACTGTGTGACGTCATCAAAACCGGCCCACCGTGGTAGCTGGTGGTTAAGGTGGGGCACGAATTTGAAAATTGTCTTGAAAATTTGGCTGTACAGCAGCTCTAGTAAAAGTTATGGCAATAAAAGTTGCAAGCAATATTAGATAGAGGAGGCTTGCATCAGAGCTCAAAATTGGATCAAAATTTTGTATACCTTCCTATATTTTTGTTTTACTGTTCTCTACTAATGTACCATTGTATTAGATGGGCTGTGTGAACACTTGAAATTTTGTACGAGAGTAGCAAGTAATGCTTTACACAACTGATATCAAAACTGTGCACTTCAAACGAAAACAAGGTTTATTATGCGCTTTTTCTTTGTCGCGTCAATAAAACTGAAACCCATGAGTGGATTTCTTTAGTCAGAAAAATGCAAATACACATAATATATTGATTATGGTACCAGTTATATAGATAGATAGGTTTCTCCTACTGACATTTCAGTGATGCGTTCTTTTTTTTATTTTTAAACGAATGTGCTTTACTGTTTACTTGTAGTATTGTGACATGCTCATTTTAGGTATACGTTTACTGTTATTGTCCCGCCTGCTATAATGCGCCTAGGTGCGGCAGGTACTTGTATAAATAGATTAAAAACTGTGAAATTTTTCGTTTCTTTAAGCCTAATAGTTTATGAGAAAAAGGTACATGAACTTTTAAAAATACTGTGTTGAGAAAACTGCGGACGAAACATCTGAAAACTCGCATCTTCCCGCTCGTCGCGACAGCGAAAAAGGTTTAAGAAAGTATTTATGAAGTCGCGAATACCCAAGTGTGACGTATTTCCTAAAAGAAGCTGAAGAAATGCCATACTAGCAGGGTGCAAGATCTAAAAATCTAATTTCTTTGCAAAACAAAGCCTCACCGCACCTTAAAAAAAATATTGGTCGCGAGGGGTTGCTCAAAAACAGCAACCTGGGTCTCACAAGCCTGGCAGCACCTGCCATCGCGGGGCAATGGTGCATCGCTTAGCCGCTGCAGCATTGCCCAAACAATGGTATGAGGGCTCCTAGTAATGTATGAATGTAGAGCAGAGAATGACCAATTCCGCATATATTGCCATTAACTCATTACGCTGTCGCATCGTACCCTTAAAGTGGAGCTTAAAGAGCAACTTCCCCTTGAGGAGTTGAATTGAGGAGTTGAGGAGGGCGATTCTCCTCAATGCACTGGAGAAGTACGGGGAAGTTCAGTGTGACGTCACGAAAGGTATGATTTCAAATTACCGCTGCCGTCAGCCACACCCTGTCGTGCCTCGTTGGACGCTGCCAAACAACTTTCGGCAGGCTTTGCCTTCGGTGGCGGCGATTTTTTCCTTCAAATCAGGCGTTTATGCGTTGGAAAAGTACCGATACCTTCGATGACGTCATCATGCGTACCCCACTTAGTGTTGTGCGCAGCGGAGAAGCTTGAAGGACGCCTCGATTTTAAATGCTAGCCCTAAGCAAAAGGTCTTCGCATACTTTACCTGCAAGTTTCGCGCATTCAACCCTTTTAAGCTCGTTGATTTCTAAAACCTATGCAGTTGCCCTTTAAGTGTCCTCTCCAGTTTTTCCATTTTTTTTCTGCTGACTTTTAGAAGGAACGTTCTTTCACGAAAGTTCTTTTTCGAAGAAGGTTAGAAACTGCGCAAAAGGACTAGGGCATATTATATTTACATCACAATATATTTCTGCCCCTGGCTTTGTAGCAACGGCAGAAATTTTTGTACTAACAACAGAATTTTGTGTAGTTACTACAGAGAAGTAATACAGGATGAGCGATTAGAGTTAAGTACAACAGAAAAAAAAACTGCAGTGTGACAGAAAAATACAACAAAACATAAAAATCTGTCGTGACACATACGACAACTTCTGTAGTATTTTTGACCCGATTCTGTCGTTTGTTTCGACTGGGCACCTTTTATTTGCATTATCATATCTGTATGTTAGTCTATCTGATCCTAAAGTAACAGCGGGGACATACCATACGGTTTTTGTTCCTAGTAAGAATCGATTGCACGGCTGTTTTCTATGATAGTAGAAAAAGTAATTAAAGAAAGGTTATCTAAGCACCAAACTAAAATGCGTTGCTCTCTATTGTCCACTATGGTCTTCAAATAAATCAAATCAAAATTAAATCAAGTGAATCTTCCCTGTTATTCAATAAAGGGAAACTGCATAGGTTTTTGAAATCAACCAGCTTAACAGGGTCGAATGTGGGAAATTTGCAGGCAAAGCATGCGAAGTCTTTTGGGGCTATCACTTTAAATAGTGAAGTAATCACTGATCAAAATCCGTATGCCCTTCAAGCTTCTCCACAGCGCACAACGCCAAATGGGGGGGGGGGGGGGGGGGGGGGGGGGCGTGATGTCGTCATCAAAGGTATCGGTACATTTCCAACGCACGAACGCCTGCTCTGAAGGAAAAAAACCAACGCCACCGAAGGCGAACCCTGCCGAGGGTTTTGGCAGCGTCAAACGAGTCACGCAGGGTGCGGCTGACGACACCCTAATTTCACATCATACCTTCCGTGACGTCACGCTCAGTTTCCCTGCACTCCTCCGGCGCATTAAGGAGAAGCGCAAAATTCAATCGTGGATTACGTCACTATTTTACATGCTAGTGTAAAAACAGTTGGCATGCTTTACCTACAGCCTACATAGATTTGAATCCTTGAATATCGCGAAATTCTCAAAACGTGCTGCAGTTGCCCTTTAAAAATAAGATAGCACATAACACAGAAATGCAGTTGTTTACTTTAGGAATTTTTAGGATCTTTAACAAAGCTTTCGACTCAATTAAACATGAAATACAGTATATTAAGGATATTACTGCCATCCCGGGAACTTCTTATATCTTGTTCTACGCTGATGGCAAGAGTGCCTTCCTTGCTTTATAAGACGTACTCTCTGTAGTGCCTCTAGCTAATAACCGGCTTGAAAATCTGCAGAGATGGCTCTGTGCTAACCAGCTGATACTGAAAGCTAATAAAACGAAATATAATATTTTTTCAGTTCTAAATACACCAATGAACAAAAATATCACACTTTCGTTTCAATCCAACTCCTTCGAACGTGTTTCAGCGCGTAAATATTTAGGTCCCCATTGCACGAAAATCTTTGCTGGTCTTACCATGTAGACCTGGTAACCACCAAAACTGGCCGTTATGCTGGTATACTAAATAAATTTCGCCGCCTTTTCGCAATGTACTTGAGAAAGCAACTGTATTTTTCCGCGGTCAATGTACTGGTTGTTGGTATCAGAGCGGGTACAAAAACAAGCATGGAAAAAATTTACATTTTACAAAAAAAAAGATATCGTTTCATTTACAATTTGTCTAGATATGATTCTGTTTCAGCATACTTTAAAGAAAGTGAGATATTAAGCATTACAGCCGTCTACAATCAAAAACTATCCGAATTTATACACGGACAATTCAAAACTAAGCACATACATACATCCCTTAACTCAGATCTTCACTACGTTTTCCTAAATGTGAATTTTCTTAAACCTCGAACAGGGGCGGGGTATGGAATGCAGTTCATAAACTGGCAAATCCCTAACCTTTTGAACTGTTACCCTGACATACTTAATCCTTGTCAGCCTTCACAAAAAAAGTATAAATTGGTAAATTGGTTTTTGAGGAGACGGAATCGCGCAGTATCTGTCTGACATATATCGGCGGACACCGGAACCGCGCCGTAAGAGAAGGGAGGAAGGTGGGAGTGAAAGAAGAAATAGAGAAAGAGGAGGCGCATTGGAGGTCTCCGGAATAATTTCGACCACCTGGGGATCTTTAACGTGCACTGACATCGCACATTATACGGGCGCCTTCTGCGTTTCGCCTCCATCGACCGCAGTAGCCGCGTTTCGATGGAGGCGAAACGCAGAAGGCGCCCGTATAATGTGCGATGTCAGTGCACGTTAAAGATCCCCAGGTGGTAGAAATTATTCCGGAGCCCTCCACTACGGCACCTCTTTCTCTCTTCCTTCTTTCACTCCCAAAGTTGAACTTTTTTGGAAGATATGTGATTATATTTTCCCCTATTCCCGCAGTGTTGTCGTCCTCAATGTTTTTGAAATTATCCGATTCTTGTATGCAAATGGTTAAATTTTTTGTGTTGCTACTCCTCGTTTGTCTATGTATTATATCAACGCCCTGTTGGCTGATTTCCTTTTTGTGTGTGCGCGGCTCTGTGTCTGCTGACCTGTGTTACACGCGATGCCGAAAGAACAGTCAGGTGACTTGTACGTCACCTTTAGCCTGGGTTCAACGGCAAAATTGCGTTTATTTGCTATAACTTTTCAATAAACAATAAACAAATATCGACGCGTCTTCGGAAGCAAAAGCCACATTTATTGCAAAAGACTGTTATTTTAAAATGGAGCACTTTTTCCCAGCCACTGAATTTAACTAGCTACGTCAGTACTGGAAAGCCCTCCATATGTCCACTTGCAAATGAATGGCGGTAGAACTAAGGCTCAGAAATGCGCAACAGAAAAAACATAAATATTTACAGGACCAGTGTTTGCTTGTTGTTTGGGCTATATTAAAATTTGTTGGGCTATGTTTAATCAGCTGGCGAGGACTGGGCTAATGGGAAGTCACTGCGAGCAGCGTTTATCCTGAAGTGTATTGGACCGGGACAACAATGTCGTTGATCATCATCATCAGCCAGAATGCGCCCACTGCAAGGCAAAGGCTCCTCCCATGTTTGTCCAATTCTTTACCAGCTGTGGCCATCGTATCCCCGCAGACTTCATAATCTAATCCGCCCACCTAACTTTCTGCCGCCCCCTGCTACGCTTGCATTCTCCTGGAATCCACTCCGTTACCCTTAAGGACCAGCGGTTATCTTGCCTTCGCATTACATGCTCTGCCCAAGCCTATTTCTTCCTCTAGACTTCGACTAGGATGCATTAACCCACGTTTGATCCCTGGCCCACTCTGCCCGCTTCCGATCTCTTAACGTTACACCTGTCATTCTTCTTTGCATAGCTCGCTGCATTGCCCTTAACTTAAGCTGAAGTCTTTTTTTTAGCCTCCACGTTTCTGCCCCATATGTGAGTACCGGTAAGGTAAAGTTGTTGGATACTTTTCTAAATAAATTAGTTTTTGAGGAAAGGAAATGTCGCAGTATCTGTCTGACATATCTCTGCCGACACCTGAACTGCGCCGTAAGGGAAGGGAGGAAGGTGGGAGTGAAAGAAGAAAGAGAGAAAGAGGTGCCGCAGTAGAGGTCTCCGGAATAATTTCGACCACCTGGGGATCTTTAACGTGCACTGACATCGCACAGCACACGGGCGCCTCTTGCGTTTCGCCTCCATCGAAACGCGGCTGCCGCGGTCGGGTTCGAACCCGGGTACTCCGGCTCGGTAGACGAGCGCTTTACCACTGAGTCACCGCGGCGGGTTGAATACTTTTCTCCTGAGGGATATTGGGAAACTGCCATTCATTATTTGAGAGAACCTGCCATATGCGCTCCAACCCATTTTTGCTCTTCTAATTATTTCCCTTTCGTGATCTGCAATAGCGGCAACTACCTGCCCTAAGTACACGTATTCTCTCACCCCTCCCAGCACTTCGCTACCAGTTCTGAACGGCTGTTCCTTTGAGAAACTGTTGAACATTACTCTGTTTGATGTCCCTGTTTACGACCCTTGCACACAGTCCTCTCCGGCCCTGATTGGCAGCACATGGTCTTACGAGGCGTCCGTGTACTTCGTCGGCTGGCATGTCCTCCGCTGCGTGAGTGTGACAGCGGACATCCTTGATGGTTCGCCCAGTGGCCTGCCGCAAGGAGTCTTCCAGACGTGCCTGCGCGCCCTCGCCTACATCCTCTACTTTCCGGGACTTATAATAGGCCCGGTGACCAATTACGACGACTTCATGAAGGAGGTACTGCTGCTAACCTACTGCTCCGAATAGTACTACTGCTGCTGCTTCTGCTGCTGGCGCCATTGTCGCTCCTTCAGCTTAAAGTAATACCACTTCTACAGCAGCTCAGTACTGTCGCTGCTTAGTACTCTTAGTCTGCTACCATACTTTTGCTACTGTTATTGTTTCGGTTGCTGCAACACCTACTGCTGCTGACCCTAAACTTTTTCTAAGACTGCTGCTAATAATGATAATAATGATGATGATAATAATAATAATAATAATAATAATAATAATAACTTCCTTACTTGCTATTTTACGTGACTTTTTCGCGTCTCCTTTCTCTTCCTGTGTTCTCGACGTTTAGCCTTATGAGACCTCTGTTTTTTCTCTTTTTTATGGTCCCTGGGCTATTTTTAGCACTTGAAGTTGTTATCGTTCAGTGCAACTCACACCCTCTGTGTAACTCTACTGGGTCCTGAGGACAATATGTAAAAAATCCCTTATATTTATAGGATCGTTGTGGAATGCTTACAACAAATAGGACGGGACCCTGGTCCACGTCCTACGTCGCTACAAAGCGACCTACAATTTCTCTTTTTTTCTCAATACCTCCTTTTTCTTTTAGTGCTGCTGCATCAAAGATAATTTTTTGTACTTTTTATTTCTTTCTGTGATTGTCCCTATCAGCGCCACTTTTTTTCAGCCCGCACTCACATGACATCACCTCCAATTCTTGTTCGGGCAAGGATACCATAGAAGTCTTTAAATTTATTGCCACCCGCCGCGTTGGAGATGTGAGCCCACTCCTTACCCTTTACAGTGCTCCAGTTCTGGTCATGCCCGTGACCCTATGCCGCACGTTCTTGTACACAGTACCCATCCTCCGGCATAGATGTCGCTTATGGCGCAGTTCCTACGGGGCACCAGGGAAAGCTGAGACGTTTCGGTTGCTACCTACTACGGTGCAAGAGAAACGCCCCCTTTACAGGGATGGGTTATAAAACCAATGTGAAGGAAGAACTTAATGTACAAGCACTCCTGAAGCAAAAGTCGCGGGGTTTGACACGCGGTAATATTTAGAGGTGGACCACACTCAGCTGAAACGTCTGTTGCGCATATGTAGACAGCAGGATCATCCAACATTCTTGTAGAAAATTTCCGGATATTGGAAAACTGTAAGGTGCTCTTCCGCTGAGGAGCAAAATCTTTCTTTTAAATTGTTTCCATCGGTCGCATCGAGCAGTTAAGACTGCCATAAAAATCGAACAGAGAACGCTTTTCACGACAGCAAGAACGTTAATGGCGATAAATGGTACCTTGCTGACGGCAGATCTGCGGTTATATTGACTGTTATAGGGAAATCTTACAGTGTATGAAAAAATTCCATTCATAAACTGTTTCCAATGCAACAGTTCCTGTGTCCAGAATTTTTGGGTATGCGTGACAGCGCTGCAGCAGGCGCTGCATGCGTTCCGGGTGTCGCAGCGCGAACTGAGGAACCACGTGCTTAACTGTTCCCTTTATGTACGACCCACCCTGTACACTCAACTTAACGGCCCAAAATGCAGCCTCATCGTCCTTCCGCTTGGAACCGCAAGCGTCTCCTGGAGTTGGTGGTGAGGTTCTGCCGCCTGGCCGTGCGGTTCCTCACGATGGAGGCGTTCCTGCGGTTCGCGTACGTTCGCAGCGCCCTCCTTGCGCCGCGCTGGTACCTGGCGCAGTCCGGCTGGACGCTGACAGGTCTCGTGTGGCTGACCACGCTGCAGTTTTACCTGAAGTACAACTTCGCCTACGGCGTGTCTTCGCTCTTCTTCTGGATGGATGGAGTCTACGAGAGGCATGACATGAGACCCCTGTGTACGGTGCGCATCCACACGGCGAGCAACACGTGGAGGTTGGTTGAAGTTTTAGTCCCTGTCCCCAGCTGCATAGCTGCTGATCGGCCCGGAGTCCCCAGAGAACAACCTTGGAGTTGCTGGGCCACATCCCAAACAGCACAGGTATCGGCCAAGTATTGGAAACGCACTAGAAATTGTTGGTCCTGCAAGTGCCAACATGAAACCATCCATTTGCTATATTGGACAGATTCCCTGTGCCACCTGGTCGATTGGTCACGTGACCTTACGGCGCCATCACAGTCTGCCCACCGGATTGGGAGCAAACTGCCCACCATGTGTAGTTGACAGTTAATTATTGTACGCTCGGGAATAGCAACCTAGGCCGCTGAAGGCCCACTGCTGGTCATCATGATCATCATCATCATCATCATCAGCCTGACTACACCCACTGCAGGGCCGAGGCCTCTCCCATGTCTCTCCAATTAACCCTGTCCTTTGCCAGTTGCAGCCACCGTATCCCCGCAAACTTCTTAATCTCATCCGCCCCCCCTAACTTTCTGCCGCCCCCTGCTACGCTTGCCTTCTCTTGGAATCCACTCCGTTACCCTTAAGGACCAGCGGTTATCTTGCCTTCGCATTACATGCCCTGCCCAAGCCCACTTCTTCCTCTTGATTTCAACTAGGATGTCATTAACCCGCGTTTGTTCCCTCACACACTGCGCCCTCTTCCAATCTATTAACGTTACACCTATCGTTTTCCTTTCCATAGCACCTGCTATCGCACGGCAGTGGCGCATCGCTTCACCGCTGTACCGCTGCGCCAAGAGGGGGACTCCCAGGGATCTGTGAATGTAAAGTATAGAGTGGTTTTCTGCATATATGGGAATCAATCCATAACGCTATCACGTTGGTCGACATCGCCATCGACGTACGGAATATTTAATAGTCGCCTTACAGCCACTCAAAATGTATCCAGGATGGGCTGTGTTCTTAGGATCACGTGGTTGCGGCCATCCATGGCCCTACTGCCGTAATGCGACCAGGTCGGTTGCTACCATGTTGGCATGGGAGAAACATGGGCACTTTGGAGAATCTGCTGTATCATCGTCAGATCCCGCGCGCATAAATTTGGGGAGCCTCATTTTACTGCGTATTTTTATTAAATCAATCCGTTCTGTACCCAAACTGCTATTGCAAGTAAAATAATACTGATTGTTCTTTTACGTGCTTTCAATGATTGGGTCACAACAGGCACAGTATGACCAGCCTTTCAGGTTGGTTTACTTGCTTAAGTCCTGCTGCCAGCGACTAATAGCTACCAAGTTTCTCAGGCTTCACCATATGGTTGCTTGCAATTCTGATTTAACTATACATTCTACAAGATATGCGTTTGACTAAATATGCTACCTGGGGTATTGTTGCATAAGTATAAAGTCATAGAAACTAACAGCATAAACTACAGAGAAAGGCTATAGAAAAACAACTCTTGTATCTATGGCTTGAAAGCCCCTTTATAAGGTGATACCCTAGGCTTGAAAACTATATTTTGATTAAAGCTAATAAAGTGACCTCGCACTGAGCTCTGGCTAGGATATATAGATCAGTGGTCACAGAATGTACTTATGGTTTGGGATTGGGCGCTGCCCTGGGTGACAAGGTACAGCTTTGTTGGAAGCGAAGAGTGTTGCAGGGGATGACATACCCTGATGGGAATAGTGCTTTTTCCTAACGACAATAACTTCGAACATAACGCCTTTAAATTATCCGACGTCGTTCAGGGCACCCCCCTGCCAGGTCGCTTTGGCAACGGCATACAAAAGAAGAACCTTACTTCTTGTTTAGAAATTTATGCCGTGTCGCATTGATTTCAACTCGGCTACACAAGACTTGAAAGAGTCTGTAGGTTTGTGCAGGCTATTACAGTGTTTACGTTTTTAGGTGAACCGCAGTAAGGAAGTTTTCATTTCGCTTAATACCTCAATCGTATTCTTAGCTAAGGATACAGCAAAGCCATTGTTATTATTTAAGTGAATATTTTTGTTGAAGACACAAATCCATCAGGCCTATTGCAACACTGGTGACAGATCATGATGGTGAATTTTACGGCGCAAGGAGAGCTAAGGCCAAAGAGCGCCATGGCACGAGGTATCTTCGTCTACACAAAGTTGGGTCAAAGATTCAATTCCCAAGCAAGGAAAAATCTGTATCGATTGTATCACCAGTATGTGCACGATGACACTGGGGATCGAACCCTCATCTCCCGCATTCGAGGCGGATGCTAAACTGCTCGGCCACCGCTAAATGTTTTTTTTTTCTTTTCACTCTTTCAGATATTTCGACATAGGACTCTACAAGTGGATAGTTAAGTAAGTAGTTTTTATTTTTCATTATCAGGACGCTCAGGACGAAAATCACACCGCAGCGACAGCTTAGTTTCAGTCGCATCAACTTTTGAGCTTCCAGCTTCAGGGGCGTAACTATAGTTTGCTTTAAGCATTAAAGTTCGGAAACAGGACACGTTCGCATTCTTATACAGTCGCGAGCAAAAAATATTAGCACAGATCATTGGCGATCAGAATTCGTATATCTCACCACGCGGCGCTGCGGTACGCAGACTTGCCTATCGGGCCGTTTCCATGTTTGCAGCGAAGGGGGGGACGGCATAAAGTAAGGTTTATCAAGCGTGCACCGCCCGAGCGTTGAAGTGCCGACCCTACATGACTGTGCTTGCGGCATTTATTTTGGCTCGGTTATCATGAGCAGATGCCTTCTTTTTATTACTGTATTTTTTATGTACGCGATGGTTTGTCAAAAGGAACTCGCGGGAACAATAGATGATAGCGCTGCTTTTAGCCAGTAATTTTGCTGTTCGTGGCAGTCCGCTGAACCCCCCTAATACCGTAGAATGGGAACGGCCCGGCACTCTCGTTATCAGCCTCTTCGCCACCCGCAGCGCCACGCGTTGTCATTCCGGCGCTCTGGCGTTCCGTCATGTGTGCTAATCTTTTTTACCCGCGACTGTACATCAGGCCCCGTCGGCAAACGTCATCAAAAGCTGAAAGTCAAAAGCAAACCATGCAAACTGTACATATCCAGGAAAGATGTATTTCCAAACTTCATTCGTCGCATGCACTCCAGTCACACGACTTAAAAAATAATTTCTGGAATCATTGCAGAAACAAAAGAGGAAAGCCCGTTGAGAACTTACCATGCGTCATTCAACGTTGTATAACGCTACATATTTAGGTTCGTAGTCCGGTTGATATTCCAACATGACTATGACCTTTACCGATTACCTTTTCTTGGTTCCGAAGCATTCGTTAGGCATACAAAGTACGCTGATAAATAAGCCGCATCTGAATGTGTAACAGTGTTATCGTTGAATAAAAGCGAAGTCCACTCGCCGCATGTAAATGCTCCACAACCCTGGACAGTCGAATTCAGTGCCTAGCACAGGCAAGCATGAAAATATCTTTTTCAAAAAGGAAATGGATAGAGATGGACTGGCTCTAATGCGAAAATCAGCAGGCGGATCTTCCGAGACATCTAATTTTACCGAAACAAGATGACCAGCCTTGTACTTCGAGCTACAGTAACTAAGGGAGAATGTCTTATACCCGTGCCACACGCGCACAAGAAATGGCAGTAAATGCTTAAGGCCTTAAGTTTGTTAATGCCATTATTTTCTGAGTTGGTGTTACACGTACACATTTAATGCCATTATCGAAAGTGACGATGACGATAACGCTTGCAAGGTAGTAAAAAGTTTCATGGAATATAAACATTTATAATGATCACATTATATCCGGAATGTTGTTCAAATGCAATGTAAAAACGATTTTCCAGAAAATACGGCTGTTCCTGCTTTACAAGTCGAAAACGTAGCCATAAACTCGCATGTCAGCACATAAGTCGACAGTACCTGTCAATAAGGCTGGTTAAAATGGCGCTCTTCGCATCGAAAATGCGGTATAGATGACCCATCGGACTGAAAGTTAAAAATTAACCATTTCTCACTGGTTATGAAGTTGTTACTAACAAAGCTTCATGCTTTTCTGCGTGTGGAATGGGAACGAGAGTACACATTGCACGGGCGAATGAGTTGTGGCGAACTCAGTAGGTCGCGAATGGCAGTAATATGCTAATGTCATTAAATTTATGCGTGTGGCACCGCACGAATTCCATTAAAACTTAAGGCAGTAAGCACATAATATCATTAAATCTGTACGTGTCGCACGGGTATTACTGGTTTTGGCCATGTGAGTGAATGCCAGATTGCGTAGCCTCCGGCTATAATGTCATCCTCGCTTCACGCTCGCAGTCACTGAACTTCACAACGTTCTGATGGAGAGTTTGGCCATGTGACGTTGCTGCCTCGTGGTAGCGAAGTGAAATGTGGTAACTGAGTATATCTGCACTCAATTTGCTCACTTCGTACCAGGGAATAAGTAAAAGCAGCTCGACAGCAGAGGTTATGCACGTGTCGGCAAAGACATGTCCCGTAGGGCGATTTAACATATGGTATAGATTGACGTTCGGTTCCTCGCGCTGAAAACTTATTCGTCTATCTTACGCGCAGAGGACTTCTTGCAAGTTTTAAAGATCACCACTTGGAGGCAGTAGTGTTGTTAGGCAACGACAACTTAACGATTAAGACGAACTCCCGGCTTTTCATCGTTGTGCGAAAGCCTGTCAAACCCCGACCGAAGTGTCATGAGGACCGACGTTTCGGGACTGACTCGGCATCTTCATCCGGGTTGATTTGGTGGGAGTAATAAACACACTCTTATCATTTGTTGGGCTACTGACGCTGTTCCGAGAAAGGAAGTCGGCGCAGTGGGAGTCACATGAGTTGGGGTGTGAACAATGCATATTCGGGAGAGGTTTGGTTTGGTTTATTGGAGTTTAACGTCCCAAAGCGACTCAGGCTATGAGGGACGCCGTAGTGGAGGGCTACGGAAGTTTCGACTACCTGGGGTTCTTTAACGTGCACAGACATCGCACAGTACACGGGCCTCTAGAATTTCGATGAAGGCGAAATTGGGGGGGGGGGGGGGGGGGGGGGTCGACTTTGGCGGCGTCGTGAAGGCCATTTACTGTACATACGCTGATGGAAGGGAGCGTTGAGAGCGGTTAACATTCCCGGGTGTGTTCGCATCGCATCGAGGTGTGGTCCAGGTGTGTTCGCCTCCCGATCTCTACTGAAATGTTCACATTGCAGTCTAGTGGGAAGGTTTCGGATTGCGTTAACTCTATAGAATATACAAGCAACGCATTTCTGCTAAGGCTTTGAAGCACAAAAGAACCTAAAACGGTTGTTTTGTATTTACAGATCTGTTCTTGATTTAACTTCACATCATCTTGCGCAGATACCTCTACAAACCGGTGGTCGGGGGCCATTGGACACCGTGGCGTCGATTTTTGGGCACCAGCGCAACTTTTTCTTTCGTGCTGCTCTGGCACACACTGCAGCCACACATGGTGGTGTGGGCTCTCACCAATTATTTCCTAGTAATGGCGGAAATGGCGTGCGTCATGTTACTGGACTCAGCACATGTTCGTTCCTGGCGGGTAGGTGTCCTTCATTACTTAGAAACTTTCCGACTACGCAAGATACAGATGTATCGTGTCATCAGCCCTCTTTGCTGTAAGACTTTTCTCCCATTCCTGTCTCCCCTTTTTTTCTCTAGGTTTGTTCCCCTTCCACCGTGTAGGGAAGAGGAACAAACCCCTTAAGCTCTAATGGTCAAGAGGGGTGAGGGAATAGCCTTCGTGTGCCTTAACTGTTCAACTATGCGGTTCATAAGCAAACTGTTCGGCCACCAAGACTTTTGACCAAGGTTTACCGAGTGCTGTTCAACGGGATTTCGCTTCTGCGCGGGAAGTTTTTCCGTTAAGTAACGAAATTCAGGCTACGTATCACTTTGGTGGTTTGGTTGGTTTGGTTTATGGGGTTTAACGTCCCAAAGCGACTAAGGCTATGAGAGACGCCGTAGTGGAGGGCTCCGGAAATTTCGACCACCTGGGGTTCTTTAACGTGCACTGACATCGCACAGTACACGGGCCTCTAGAATTTCTCCTCCAAAGAAATTCTAGCCGCCGCGGCCGGGATCGAACCCGCGTCTTTTGGGTCAGCAGCCGAGCACCATAACCGCTGAGCCACCGCGGCGGCCGTATCACTTTGAAATGAATGTTCGAAATGTCGACGTCGACTGGTTCACCTTCCTGCCTTTCCATTCTTCTGTCTCTCTGCTGCAAAGATAACTCGTCATCAGCACGTCGCACAACTGCCTGCTTAGAGATTTACGCCCTAATACTATAGCGAGCAATCAGGACTGTCTGTCATTTGGAGTCATTAATATTCCACCTCATGTATCGTAAAATGAAAATAATTGTATTTATTTTTTCTTATGGTCCAGAGATACATTTGTCTATAAGGCGCACTGCACTGAAGGGTTCTTCCAAAATTATGGGTGTTTTAGCCTGTCGCGAAACTCAGAACTAGACGTTTTGCATTTCACTCCAATCGACACCCTCTCCCTCCGTAGAAGGGACAAAGCAAGCAAAACTGTGCTCAGTACCTTACAGCCGTAGCCAGTGAGCCTCCGCAACTGAGGGAACGTAAAAGAAGTAGGATTCAGAGGCCCTTGTTGCTCTTGTACTGGCTGTATGGCGCCAGATTGTCATATAATGTTTAGAACCTACAGATTATCGTTCCCTTATTTTAAAAGCTTGAAAAACAACTTTCCCCTGAAGAAAGGCCAAAGCAGCGGCGCCTGTGGTTAGTGACGCAAGTAAAGGATTGCCTGAAAAAAAAATGTATCAAAACATTAAAAGCTCCCTGCCGTTTAGGTATTGCCGTATTAATGCTTGAAAAGCTCAGCATTTAGGCGAAAAACAATTTATGTTGGCAAATTGCCCTGCCTAGAGCGTTCGGAGCAGGCAGGCACTGGGGAGCAAGAAACCGGCTAAACTGGTTACAATTATAAGAGGCTACAAGGGCGTTCGAAGCCATCTCTAAGGGAATCTACGTGTTCCTTTATCATGAAAAACAGCCGTGGAGACTGATGGCGTCGGGACTGGGCAGTGAGGCCGGTGAGGCAAAGCAGCAACTTTGATTATTTCTCGTTGACATTGGCAGATTAGTGCACTGTCAGTGCAAGTGCATCGCCACCGGTGCTGAAGATTGTTTAGAAAAGTGATGCGCCCATGAGAAAAACGACATTCAATGCTTTTATTTGAATGCAAGGCAATTTTAATTTTACCCATCAATACAAACATCAGGGCCAGAAAGAGAGAGATCATTAAGTGCCATTCGTACCGGGCATTATTTCCTGGATATCAGAACGATTGCAGAATCAGGCTTCCCAAATAATAGTAGGAACATGAAGTATGAACATCTATGATTGCTTTTACGTACTTTGCTGGACCTCAATTCCAATTTGGTTCCGATTGAGGCTGGATTCCAGTTGCAGATTTACATATGACGACAGTTCTTTTCCGGCTTTGTATATTTAGCTGAGTTTTCTGGCTGCTGGTAGTATTAAAAGACTTTGGCGAAAGAACGCATTTTAAGCTTCTGGAAGCACTAACGTTGCCCCGCCGCGGTGGCTCAGTGGTTACGGCGCTCGGCTGCTGACCCGAAGGACGCGGGTTCGATCCCGGCCGCGGCAGCCAAATTTCGATGGAGGCGAAATTGTAGAGGTCCGTGTACTGTGCGATGTCAGTGCACGTTGAAGAACCCCAGGTGGTCGAGATTTCCGGAGCCCTTCACTGCGGCGTCCCTCATAGCCTGAGTCGCTTTGGGACGTTAAACCCCAATAAACCAATAAACCCAAGCCAAGCACTAACATTAATTACGGCTCATAATAGTCAGGCGCTGGACGGACAAAACGGGCTTCTACGATAATGTTATGCAGAGCTATCTCCGGTAGCTGTAAGAGAGAGAGAAGAAGGGAGATGAGCAGAGTGGTTTGTTGGGCGAGTTGGTTTGCCATATTGAAATATACCTGCGCTTAAAAGACACGGACTGAAAGATAGAGACACACACACATAGCGCTGGACTTACAACTGAATCTTTATTCGGGAAACACTGCTCTTTATGCACACCAGCAACTGATAAAAATGGAAGATGGTAACACCCGGATGATAAAAAATCGACAAACTGTCTCGTCACATGTCCAGTCCTACCTTCCCTTTTGCAAAAATGCCCTTTCCTTTGATAGTAGTGAAAGGGACGTGCTACTCACGCATGCATCCCCACTGTCCGCTATGCTCATGGCTTCAATTATTTCACGCGCCGTTTGGTCACGGTTCCTGCTTACTATCTTCGTCTCGTTATAGGAAGGTACACATTTACACTCTTGACAATGAACCACCAAATTCCCATCGCTTTTCCGTTCCATGTTCTTCCGATGTTCCCGGAGCCGCTCATTCAAACATCGCCCCGTTTGGCCTACATATGCTTTGCCACATGTAAGCGGCAACCTGTATACCACTCCTTCTGCGCATGCGACCATGGGGGCTTGGTGTTTCTTTTTACACCCCTTAGTTTTTCTTTCTGGGTACGTTACTATTTTGCATAAGTTTTCCAATTTGTCCGGGGCTGAAAAAACGACCCTAGTTTTTACCTTCGAACCAATTCTTTTAAGATTATGGGACACCCCATGAATGTACGGAATCACCACCGTTTTCTCCTTTTGTTTTTCTCCCTCCTTGCTAGGCACCGTACCCTTTTTGCCAAATTTCTTGAGCATGCTTTTTGCCACCGACACTAAAACCTGATCCGGATAGCCTGCTTCCCTTAGCCTCACCACCTGCTGCTCAAAACTTTCTTTGACTAATTCCCGGCTAGAGGGACATTGACTAATTCCGATGTTCCCGGCTCCGGGAACATCGGAAGAACATGGAACGGAAAAGCGATGGGAATTTGGTGGTTCATTGTCAAGAGTGTAAATGTGTACCTTCCTATAACGAGACGAAGATAGTAAGCAGGAACCGTGACCAAACGGCGCGTGAAATAATTGAAGCCATGAGCATAGCGGACAGTGGGGATGCATGCGTGAGTAGCACGTCCCTTTCACTACTATCAAAGGAAAGGGCATTTTTGCAAAAGGGAAGGTAGGACTGGACATGTGACGAGACAGTTTGTCGATTTTTTATCATCCGGGTGTTACCATCTTCCATTTTTATCAGTTGCTGGTGTGCATAAAGAGCAGTGTTTCCCGAATAAAGATTCAGTTGTAAGTCCAGCGCTATGTGTGTGTGTCTCTATCTTTCAGTCCGTGTCTTTTAAGCGCAGGTATATTTCAAGGGAGATGAGTACACGTTAAGTAACTGCCCATTCATAAAATGGATATATTGCGTGAAATTGTTGCAGTCGTTGCTTCCTAAGCAATAAAAGCAGGCGCTGCCACAAAAAAGGAACAGGGCGTATTGAGGAGCTTACAGCCTGATATAGGCTTCATGTGCGTGCCTTCCAAATTACTGTCAACTTTCTTCGGTCATGAAAGCTGCGTCGTTTTAAAAAGTTCCTCACCGAGGGCTATTTGTTTGTTGCCAGTGTTCTCATTGAAACGAAGACACTGTCGGGATCACGAATAATTTCCAAATGGACTATTCTGTTTATTAACGGTTCCGACCAAGAAATGTCAGAAATGTGTTTTTCTCAACTCGCAGGCCAAGTACAGTTCCCCACTCGCGGAGCGGGTCCTCAAGGGGGTCTTCTGTGCATTCAGTTTGATTGGCGCATTTGTCAGCTGCTTCTTCTTTTTGACTGACTATGAAATTGCAGGCGACACACTTGGAAAGCTGTTGGGTGAGTACGAATCACTCCCTCTGTGTAATTCTTGTCATAGACAAGTTAGGCACGGTTCCTAGAAAGAGAGCAGCGTGTATATAACAAGGTATAGATTGGGCATTTAAGGTCCTTACGTGCTTGAATGCGAAAGCATTCCTTGACCTAAAGGCCTTTGCACTAAATGCCTTAACCATAAAGGCTTTTTGCTAAAGGCATTTGACCTAAAGGCCTTTACACTAAATGCCTTAACCATAACGGCTTTCGGCTAAAGGCATTTGACCTAAAGACCTTTATCATAAAGTCCTTTACCAGTGAGGTATTTGCCGTGAAGGCCTTTAGCCTGAAAACCTTTACCTTAGGGTATTTACCCCAAAGGCATTTGGCATAAAGACCTTTATGCTGAAGACGGTTACCTTGAATGCCTTCACCCTAAAGGCTGTTCACCTACAAGCCTTTATCATAAAGGTCTTCAACCTAAAGGCATTTATCATTTCCATTCTTAATAATGACTCCACCCCACCCGAAACCAGCATAGCCATCGCCAAACATTCAGTCTCGTTAAAATTCCGACATTCCCCGTATCACCTAACTTGAAAGGCTCCGTCACACACCAGCTTTTTCCAGGTTAGGAGGCCCACGGCCGGACTGAATGCAGCGGAGCTGCATTCAGTCCGGCCGTGGGAGGCCAATAGTGCTTTGGCACTAAAAAATGTAGGTGGCGCCCTTGCAAAAATCAAGATGGCGCCCGAGGCAGACGCACTTGCGAGCTGCTCCCTGCCCATTCTTGGTACGCAGCAATTTATGTCGTGGGTGTCTTTCAAGAAACGTTTTCACTGCAAATGTGTGGGATGTCTTTTCTTCTGAAAGACGAATCCCAACAAAAATAAAAACGTAACAACCGTCTATTCGATAAGCGGTGGCAGCGTACGAGCATGCCAACGCAATGCTCGTCTCGGTAGCGGAAGGAAAAAGCCGCCCTTCTCAGCCGGGCAGCCTGCCTTTGAAGCCACCGTCGGTGACGCATGCCTTGGGTGACGCAGCGGTGGCGCTGCGTTTTATCGGTGACGCAGTCCGGAGTGCGGCCGTGTTACGCTGGGCCGGATGATAACAAGGCGAAGGCTGCGCGGAAATATGCGCAGAGTGTGTCGCCACAAATCTATCAACATACAGGCCGAGGAATACAATATGCTCATGGAATCCGGGACCAGCAAGCACAAATGTGTTCACTGCGTGAAGCGGCGCGATCATTCGTCGACGGGGGTTATTTGCACAGCCAGCGACACGGGAACGCTCCCCGAGGCACTTCGCTCGTCCCTGGATATTCAAGACGCAGCTTCCGTCAGTGCTTCATCGTGTGTTGTTCAGGCTACACAAAAAAATGGCTAGTCGAATGGATGCGTTGGCCGTTGAGGTGCGACAGCTTCGAGCCGAGAATGTGCTCCTGCGTGAGGTTGTGAATGGCCTGAGTGCATCTGTTCTGGTTCGTACCGCTAACCACAGTGAGTGCTCGCCCTCCGAGTCTTCGTAATCTCGCAACGACGCGTCTGTTGTGGCGACAACGCTGGCTGCGACAAATTCTGCATCCTCATCAACGCCTCCTGCTCAATACCAACGTACTCATCTGCCACGCCAGCCAAAAGCGGTGAGCCAGCCACCTCGGCCTCGAGCGACTTTGGGCACAGCTAAGCAGTCCATGCTTAAAGTAACGTCCAAAATAGAACCAAAGAAAAGCCTATTTGTTTCTCGCCTGGACCCGACTACAACAGCGTCAGACATACAAAATCTTTTGTTGGATACAGTAGGTGACAAGGTTGTTATGTGTACAGAACTGAAAACGAAGTACGATACGTACTGATCCTACCATGTCTCTCTGGATGAGCATTTGTCCGAACTTGTGAGCAAACCTGAAGTGGGGCCTGATGGTTGTTTTTCGCCTTTTCTGTTGAAAACTCTGGTCTTCACGGCGCTTTGTTGTTCCAAATGCTTATTTAGCCACGTCCGAAAATGACACGTGAAATTAAGCTTTATTATCAAAACACGAGAGGGCTCCGAACGAAAAGGGCGGACCTCTTAGCGAATGCATATTAATGTGAGTAACACATGATATGCCTGACGAAAACGAGGCTAAACTCATCGTGTGCAAGTGCCTCTTATTTGCCGGATGAGTATGTCGTTTTCAGAGTCGACAGAATGTATTCTGATCAGGTTAAATACGGGGGTGGAGTACTGATAGCCTGCCGTTCTGTGTTAGTCGCATTTACAAGACCAGACTTGGAGAGAGACGTACTACAAACAATGGGTGGGGTTGGAAATTCCAACACGTGACAAATCACGCTATCTCGTCGGCTGTTATTACTTTCCGCCAAATTCAAATCCGGATGTTTTCACCAGTCATTTTTTTTATATTGGGAGAAAAAGTGATTTTTCAAAGTGCAAGGTTCACATTTACGGGGATTTTAATCTCCCTAAGGTCGAATGGACCGCCGGTTTGGTCACTAGTCCCTGCAGAGCCGTACGTGAAAAAGCCGAATGTCTTGTTGATTTTACAAATTTCCATGGGTTACTTCAGCACAATACGATGAAGAACTGCGTCGGTAACATTTTAGATCTAATCATATCTAATGTGCCTCTTTTTGGTGTACAGTCGGCGCGCGATCCTCTTGTCCCAGTTGACAAATACGACTGCCCGTTTACTCTGTCATTCTTTGTCGTTTTATCCAGTGTGTGTCATGATACCTGACAAATTTAGGTAGTCTTACGGCGATTACTTTGAGCTGTACAATAAGCTTCACTACTACGACTGGTTTGGATTTTTTTTGAGATCAGGAATGTTGACTCACGCGTTGACCTACTAACATCAGTTGTACATGGAATAATGAAAAAAATATATACCACGGTGTCAACCAAGGAAGTCTAGATTTCCTTGCTGGTTTTGTTGCGATTTGAGACGCTAGTTGATGAAAAAAAAACAGTGGTACCATAAACAGTACTTAAAATCAGAAAGTGAATATTGGTACCAATGATTTTCATTATGAAGGCTAATTGTAAAAAAAACTGATAGCACGCGATGAAGCTGAATACCAGACTTCTCGAACAAAACTTTTGGGAACCGAACTGTTTCTTGGGCTCTTGTGCGGAAGCAAAGGATAGTGCTGCAATGATAAAAATGCGTGATTGTATCTGTTCTGAACCGCAAGATGCATGCCAAGCTATCGCTGATTACTTCAGCCCTTGTTTTGTGCGCCCTGATAGCACAACCGCTGTTATCACTTTTGAAGGGAGAGCTTACTGATTAGCGCATGAAAGTGTCGCTGCGCATGAGGTTCTGTCCGCAATTCAAAAGCATAAACCAAAATTTTCAACACGAGTGGACGAAATTCCCAGCTTCATAATCAGAGGATGCGCCGGCATTTTTGCTTACGTTTTGGCACATTTGTTCAATTTATCCTTGCGCACTGGTGTTTTTCCCTCTCGTTGGAAGCTGTCAATAGTTGTTTCTGTATTCAAGTATGGTGGTGCTTGTGATGCGAATAGTTTTCGGCCTGGGTTACTGATTAGTCCTTTTGCCAAAGTTCTGCAAATGGTAATGTACGAACACATGAGCTCGTATTTCAAACAAAATATCTCAACTCTGCAGCACGGTTTTTTAAAGGGACGATTCATGGAAACAAATTTATGCAGTTTTCTGGGATACAGTCGGCCTCACTTGTCAAATTGTGGTCAGGTAGATGCAGTCTACTTCGACCTGACTAATGCTTTCGGCATGGTTTCTCATCAGGTACTAATGATGATGGAAAAATATGGTCTTTGCCTCATTTACTCCACACGGCTCGAAAGCTACTTTGACAACCGCCGTAATGTTGTCCGATTTTCCGACTGTGTGTTCGACGAGTTTGTGTCGTCATCGGGACTGCTGTTGTTTTTAGTGTTTATTCATGATTGGCCGCTAGGCTTTATGAACTAGAGGGTTTTGGTTTTTGCGAATTATCTGAAATTATTCTGTAAGATTGAGAACATAGAGGACTACCGCTGATTGCAAGCTGACATTGGAAACATTGAGAAATGGTGGTTGATGAATCGCCTTAAACTGAACATTAAGAAAACTTCCGTTTTGTCCTTAAAGGCCGATTCACACGACGGACCGTTCGCCCGCGGCCCGCGCACTACGTGTGCATACGTCAGCACTTTGAGAGGCGCGCTGGATGCATGGATGGATGGCGGCCGACAGCGCGCCCCTCAAAGTGCTGACGTATGCACACGTAGTGCGCGGGCCGCGGGCGAACGGTCCGTCGTGTGAATCGGCCTTAACTATAAAACTCAAATGAGTCATGTTTGATTATGCACTTGTTGCCGGCCAAATATCTCGTGCTGCCCTTGTACGAGACCTTGGTGTTATTGTGGACTCAAGGCTTGATTTTCGATTATATGTATCTACAATTGTACTGCATGAAGTGAGGCAGGTTCTGCTTATTTTTAGAGTAACAACAAAACTTGGTCGATACGACAATCTGCGAAGTCTTTATTGCGCTCTCGTGAGCGCATCTTCAATTCGCTCGGCAGCTTGGAATGGCATCTGTTAGTTACTGCAAGAAAATTGAAAATGTTCAACGTAAGCTCATGCGCATTCTCTATGACAGATATATTGGTCGCCGTCGTTTCTACGAGTATGTTTCCCTCTACGAGTATGTCTACTCTTAATGACAAGTGACTCATGCGTGACATGTAGTTTCTGCAAAAAGTTGTGCGTGGGTTCATTGGCTTTCAACAATTATTGATTTCACTGAGATTTCGTGTGCCTCATTCAAAGCCGCCAAATGTTCTCATACTTTTTATCCTATGATTCATGCCATATGTCCAATGACTCCTGCAGAAGACATCTAATTCGACATTTGTAAGCGCGGACATATTTGCCTAAACTAGTTTTCATACATTTTAAATGAATGCTTTCAAATTGTCTTTGTTTTGTATTGTGTTCATGACGAGCTTACGCGGGTTCGATCCCCGCCGCGGCGGTCGAACTTCGATGGAGCCGAAATTCTAGAGGCCCGTGTACTGTGCGATGTCAGCGCACGTTAAAGAACCCCAGGTGGTCGAAATTTCCGGAGCCCTTCACTGCGGCGTCCCTCATAGCCCGAGCCGTTTTGCGACGTTAAACCCCATAAACCAAACCGTCCTGTCTTAGTGCGCGCTCGTTTTAGGCCAACTGGCTGTTGAGGCACCCTCAAATAAATTTATCTATTTATAGTAATAGTACGCTTGAACTGCACTGCTACACACAATGTGTGCACGCTGAACCGTGTGTTATCAAGCATAATGTCATAATAATGATGATGATGATGATGTCCTCAGGCTTAGTGGCACATACCCACGGCGGGGGATTGGCCAGGGTTATTGGCGGATAAGAGTCCATGTATTCTTCGTCTTCTTCTTCACCTCTTTATAATGGCACATACCCACGTGGGGGGATTGGCCAAGGTATAGTGGTATAAATAAGGAAATTTTCATATCGAACGAAACCATCTTCTTTCTACTTCGCCCGCTGCTAGTTCCTTTTCTTCAGCTTCTTTTTCCAAGCTCCACATTGACAACTATGATAGTCTATCCTCTAAAAAGAGCGATCATCAGCCCCTTGAAGCGCTGTGTCCGAAGTTTCGTGGATACTATGAAATCTCTATATAAGAGGCGTTGTGTCCAATATATAAAAACATTGGATGAGAGAAGGAATGCGGAAAGGGGTTGGGAGGGGGCAAGCTATCATTTCCAAGCTATCGTCCAGCCTTTTGATAAATCCAGTCCTGTATAGTAAGATGTAGTATGGCAAGCTGAACAGAGGTATTTCAGGTACGCAAGGCTGTTCCACAAAGAGATAAGTCTTATACTCTCTGTTAAAA
This sequence comes from Amblyomma mixtum, assembly GCF_055824585.1. Classification (NCBI taxonomy): domain Eukaryota; kingdom Metazoa; phylum Arthropoda; class Arachnida; order Ixodida; family Ixodidae; genus Amblyomma; species Amblyomma mixtum. The sequence goes on from NC_143019.1 coordinate 21,776,868, forward strand.
AAAGAAAATGTTTTAAAAAGCTGATTTTTTTTTCTCCCATAAAGCTCACTCTATGATAACAGCAGCACTCTCTTTCACCATCTGTCTTGTTTTCGTGGCAGTATTTCCAGTGCCTCTCCTGCCAGTGCTGCTCGGACTGTACTGCAAAGCTCAGGTGGCCATGGACATATTCGAGTGGGAGGAAACGCGCCGGTCTCAAAGGGCGGACGGCGACAGGAAGAAGGAAGTCGGAACGACCGATTCCTCCAGCTCGCCAAACACAAGCTCGGAGAAGTCCATCTTCACTGAAGAATAAGAAGCGCTGGAACGCGTCAGAGACTAGGTCTAGAAAGTGTTTTAACATTAATAAACGCTTTTCTTATTCACAAGTTTTGAAATTTGCATACTGTTTGCATTTCGTCGGCACCAAGTACATTACATAGGCCTTAACTCTTTCCTTCACTGGCACATATACTACAATGGTTGCTAAAATTTATCGCTGTTTTTTTTCTAGGTAATATTTTCTTGATTATATATTTTCACTCAACACAAGTGCAATGCACTGAAACTTTAAAAACCTGACACGTAGGAATCAGTACTGGTCAGTTTTTAAAAAAGAGTGAAACGTATATTGAATTACGATCGTTTTCACTTTTGCCATTTCAGCGGCCAAAGAGGCTGCTCCGTGCATTGCTAAAAGCTGCGCTTTTTGATCGTACTAGCTACAGAACCTCGCGTCGAATCTCTGCTAATACGTGTGGCCACTTCGCGGTGGTTAAGAAATGGTGGCGCCATATATGAGCTTGCCTGTTTGGTATCGGTGTTATTTCTCAATGTTCGTGTTTTGAGCGCCGTCGAGCAGTTCTCCTGAGCACCGTAAGTGACGTAACAGTCTGCTATACCCTACGAGTTTTGGCTCAATCAGAGCGCTGGATTTCATCAAAACATGAGGGCGAGGACAGTTGCATAACTTATATTATCAAATCGCTGTGCTCATAAGCACTATCAGAGCATCAATGTGGCCGAGTTGGATTGCATGCACTCTTCTATGCTAAGGATGACTCCTCAGATCCATGCTTATGCTAATGACCGCCATGTCAACGCAGCAGTCTTATTTTTAATACTGCTCGAAATTCTCTTGTCGCTTTTTTTATACCTTTCTGTTGCATACTGAAGCAGGTTAGAAGTACCAGAAGACAGCGACTAAAAAGATTTTGTTTTTTTATATAGGTCGGTCATTTTTGTGCCATGTAGCTCCGTGATTTATAATGAAACCCTGTTACGTCGCATTACGGGTGTACATGTGGGTGTTACTTCATATCGCATGAGAAAACTGCGGCCTTCAGTAAGTTTTGTGTGAATCTTGGCCAGCTGCATAGCTGTTTTTCCTCGCATTTATTTCCTTCAAATAAAACGCGCTTTAGACCTGGCTCATTTGAGTTAAAATTTAAATTTGGAGCGAGTCTAGGGCATGGAAACCTAGCTCTGATGGAAGCGAATTCACGCATGGCCGGGTGAATCAACGGAATTTGAGTCAGTAGTTGTAATGCATTCACTCTGATGAATGCACTCACGTGCATTCAGAGTCCAGTTAGCCTGACCTGGAATACTATGGCGGAAGAAAATGGCGGCTGTCTGATCTACGAAGAGGCAAGTTAAGAGTTATCGTTGGTTTCATACCCTGAGTACAGGGTGTATATCCGGTTTCTTTTAGTCCTGGTGCAATTGCAACACTTTATGCATTTAATCAAAATCAGCTGGCGTGTCAACATTGCCACCATAGTCAGCCATACGGGTTCTGAAGCAGGAAGAGAGTTTCTTATTATTATTCGTGGCAATCCCATAAAATATATAAGGACGGTAGCGCATTGCAAAACGTACGTGTTGGAGGTTTGCTATTCGGCAGACGATATAAGGTGTGGTGCCCGCGTTGGCAGTGCAATGATCTTGTTTTTTTCTTGTATGAATAGTGAGCCTTATACCGAGGTGAGAAATTTGGGCTTGAAGGTGGATGTAACCCAAATATTTGAGAGCCCTAAATTACCGGTCTAAAACTGAAAAGTCCTGTTTAAGATACGATGCGTGCCTCTCTAAGCACGCCTAACAATTGAATTTTCACCGAGGTTGACGGGTGACTGGCACTTCTCGCAAATTCCAGTGGCCGATATTTCGTACTTTTTCGCGGTTCTGGTTGCAGTCGAACATTTCTTTACTTCTGCGATGCAGAGACAAACACTGAAGTGTGCTTGTGTCTTTATTGCCTTCTTGTTCGCGCGGTTTGTACACACTTGCAAAAAACAGTTCAAGCAGCTCAAAACAAGAAACGTAACAGCATGGCAGTATAACAGGGTACAAAAAAAATAAAAGAAACTAGAACCGGGTCAAACAAGTTCAGCCTCTAACTAGGTGCTACACATAAAGAAGTTGGGTTTTTTTTATGGAGAGGGGTAGGAAGGGGAAGGGATTGGGAATACGCGGTTGATTAAGTGGCACAATGACAACTTGACACAGAGCACTTTGCTGAAGCACGCCAGAAAACACGACACAGACTTGAGACAACTCGACAAAGCAACTTTTGTTTTTCTTCGCTACTGTTAGAACACTTAGGTGACACGGCGACTTAGAACGAACTCACAGACGGTTTCAAGCAATAGACGGCACGATAGAAGACAAAGGACGGGGTTTGTTTGGGAGTTAGTTCTGTACACAACTAAACAGCACAGACAGAGGAGTTCTGGTACGACACGAGGCACGTTTCACAAAGCACGTAACCACATACGCAAACATTCTCAACCAGCGAGACGTTTCGATTTTTGTTCCAAGCGGACGCTGAGCTGTGCTAGTGAAGTACAGAATGGCAGGCATCTATCAGTCAAAAGTTCACTATTCTTACATCGGGCACAGCTGGCAACGTAAACCATACCTCCGATTCAGAAAAATCCGACATTTATTTGAGGCGTTTCACAAACAAAAACACTTGACATTCTCTAAATGGCACCAATGCTTGTTATGCACACTGTAATTCGACTTTCGCGAAATGGCTTTTTCAAATGTTACTAACTAAGTGTCCAAGTCATGCTCTTTTCAGTCGAGCGTGCTCTTAAAACAACTTTTAAGCAGTTCGAAATATAATAGCTTTCTCCTTGGACTTCTATTCTCGCCCACAAAATTACAAGAAAGAAGTTAATGGCACAACTTAGAAAGAGGTGCAGCCTGTGCGATGAAGCTGGCATGATCGCCCTGATCGTTGACAGTTTACAAAGCTTGACACCGCGTATGTTTTCAGCCTTCGAGTACTCTGGACACCCAACACAAGCAGACATGCAAGAAGCCATGACATCACAACACAGGAGACACTGCATGCAGACATGCTATTGTAAACACAAAACATGCAATCGCTCAATCACACAAACAGAAAAGTATCCGCACACACTGACGCGAACAGTTGTAGGTTCTTTGTTATAAGAACAGAACTGGCACTAAGTCTTGAACTGCTGCATATAAGCGCAGTGTGTTTAATCAAATCAGCCCGACGTCATCCGATGACGCCACAAAGACAATAACGCCTACTAAGGGGATGCAAAGAGAACGCAGCGCTTTGAGAAAACAACTTGCTGTGTACAAATGGAACGCGTTAGTGGAGAATGCTGGTCAAAGAAACACGAATGAATATTTTCGAAGCAGAAACCTTCAAGAAGAACCGAGGGGCAGCCATATATTTGGCATACTGAATGTTAAGAAGCAATAGGAAGCCTTCACTAACGAATGAGAGCTTGAAAAGCGCAGCATTTCTCTCCCCTACCCCTTGTAGAATCGAAAACGCTCTAGTAAGTTAGCACGTTGTACCGGGGTCTCTTAGCCTGATTAATGAAGCACGTGAGCACTTCAGACGCCTACCGTGACAGCTTCCTAACTGGTTGAACATGATGTGATCTTTTCAAAGCTTCACCTCCACGATTTACTATATGTTTAGTTTAGATTTACCCAAGCTCTTGGTATTACTGTTGGTGCAATGCATAAACAGGTTTTATGCTAGCCAGCAGACTGAATAGTGTTTAGCATCAGTTGTTATTTATAACCTTGATATTAAGTACTGGACGCCAACTTACTGCTAACTGTAAAATCATGAAGTTTCCTTATGTATACTTTGCAATGTTTGATATGGAGACAGCAAGGACATAGCAGAGTCGAGACCCTTCCAGGTACAAAAATGTGAACTTAATTTTATTTATCGCAAGACAACAAAATTAAAACTTGTTTCGGAAATATCTGCAAGAACCTCAACTCAGGCTAGCCTAATTAAGAGAAAGTGATTGAATGCATCTAAAGCAACCCCATGTACACAATTAGTAAGATTCCTAGCATCGCGAAGGACATTAGCGGCCGTACAAGCAGTTGAACAACAACAGTGTCGCTTGCAACACTCAGCAAAGCGCTGACGCTACTGAGCTCAAAATGCGTATAGCATATTAAACTCAAGGAAAAGGCACATCTGGCTGACGCGAAACCTACTACTAGCTTCAGCTCTGAACGCATGCTACGGAGATAGTTGTTTCATATTCGGCAACACATAAGGCGCAACTTGCAGAACAAAAACAGAGGTTACTCGTCAAGTCCCCTCGCTTGCAATCGTGCACACTGAGCTTTACATGTTGCCGAGTCGTTACATCCTGGCCTCTATTTTCCGTTTAAACGATATCTTATCGAGGACAAACGAAAGGCAGTGATCACGAATCGGCACGGTGTCGGTAACGAACACTACAGCCCGCGCCATCTAGGTGTAAGCATTGTGGATCACGGCAGTGGCACGCTGTCCAGGAGGTATACGCTGTTCTTTCGTTTGAACGCTGTAGAGAATACTTTGGAAAGTGGCGCGAAGTCGCAAGGCGGTGGCGTAGGCAACGACTGGGCGAACTGTGCATCATTTTAAAGCCCTAACATAATAAAACCGAAGATACGGTGAAATCACTTTTCTAGGCGGATTACAACATGTAATCACCGTACGACTTCACGTGTGCCTATCCCCCGAAGTCGCTGTCCACGCCGCTGCTAATTTCCAACTTTGCGCCATCGTTCCAGTGTCTCGTTTTGATAAACGACGATGAGTAAGACGCGTTGACATTTGCCTCCTAAGCCTATTTCTTGCTGGCAGCTGCGGCGGCGCGACCGCTCAGCCTGGCGCCGAATCCCGAGTAGAGGGCCTGTCCGCGGGCTACGTCATCGTCGGTGAGGAAAGGTGCGTCCTCGACGCCGATGTTGTCGTTGACGTAGTAGAAGTCTCGGGCATTCTGGCACGGCACCGACTCCTCCGGGAAGGCGCACGTGAGCGTCAGCTGGTTGAAGATGGTCTGGTTCCCGCAGAAGAAGCTCCAGTGGTTCAGCTGCAAAAACAAAAACAAAAAAACGTTAGAGACCTCTGCTGCGACCCGCATTGGGAGAATGCAAAAACACTGATGCCTCCTTCACACTCGCCGGCTCTATTTGCTTCACTTTAGACTATTTGCCTCCTTTTCTCTCTTTTGACTGTTCGCCTCTTCTTTTTACTTATTCAAATTTTGACGTCCACCGCTATTTTTCCGTCTTCGCACTGTATGCACGTCTGGGGCTATTTTGACATCTAAATGACCTTTGGCCTCTAATAAATTAACTAATTACTCCAGATCAATCAATTTGGTATACAACGGCATTTTATCATCCTCTGTCACGGTGTAGCATTTCTTCTCCGCAATTTTGACGTCTAGCACTGTTTTCACGTCCTCGCACTATATGAACATCCAATACTATTTTGACGTCTCAGGCACATTTTTGGCTTTAATTAACTAATTACTCCACATCGACCAATTTTGACGTGTATCATCCTCATATAATTCTTTATCACACACAAATCATCCATTTTTCGCGTAGCTCTCAACGAACGGAGAAATCGCTGCCGACACGTTACCAGATCGTCGAAATAGCGAAGTAATGCTTTCGCATTAAAATACAGTGATCAGGCATCAGGTTAGGGAACAAGACAAATTAAACGTTTAAAAAATGCCAAAGGTGGAAACCGGAGCCAGTTAAGCGAACTGAGCTCAGGTGTGCCGGCTAAACTGGTCAGAGCATACTACTAGGAACTACTGTCGGGATATTGTGTTGTCCTACATGAGCATGCAGTCAATTGACAGCGGTTCAGGCCTAAGTGGATGAAGTTGCGATTAATTACACACTTTGTTAAACTGTCATCATCGGCTGGCTCTCGGCTTCTCTCGGGCTCCGCAGCAAAGGCTGATCGCCACGAACAAAACTACTTTCTTATTCCTTGACGTTTTCTTGAGTTATAAAGTATCTTCTGACAGTTGTATCAATGCTGCGTTCGGTTTTCTAGCTAACAGAAAAAAAATGCTCCTAGTAATTTCAACTAAATGCTTCCCAAAATAAAAAAAACGTCACAGGAGATGCGCGAACAAGCATGGGCTCTCAGTATCAATTCAGTTTTCCATTCCGAGGCCCCATCCCAAGCCTCTTAGCGGGCGCGTACCTGTTTGCTGCCGTCGGCGAGCTCCACCTCGTGGCAGATGTGGAAGATCTTGCAGTCGTTGTCCGTGTCGGCGTAGTAGCCGTACCGAAGTCCCGCGCAGCTGAATGTCGTCTGGTAGCTTCCAACGATCAGCTCCGCGTCGGCCGGCAGCTCGTACGCAGCCCGCTTGGAGCGCTTGGGCGACTCTTTCTGCTCGAGAAAAACCGTACACTGCTTAAAACCCCCACTAACGGAGTAATGGTTTTACACTAACGGAGTAATGGTTTTAATGAGGAAAGGGTTCATGCATGTTCCTGTGTTTCTGTCATGTTCTATCTAAAGCGAACAATGGTTGTCCTGCACCAAAAAACCAACACGACCAGTTGGTGTATGTGATCTTTCTTTCCCTTAAATTGGTAGATCATGGCGCCCCAGGTAAGTACGGCGTATTGCACAATGGATCAAAGCTGAAGTCTTACCTTAAACCGTTGCTTCAGGCTACGGACTTTTTTTCTTTTATAGAAAATGAAATGTTCTTTTTTAGGTTAGTCACAAACTATCAAACTACCGGATGTTGTGCACAAAAAGGTCAGTTAAACCACGTTTCGCATTTAGCATTCACTATGACGAAGCACATTTTCTGTGCTTTTCAGGTCACGCCGTAATAGGCCGAGTGAGTAGTAGCAGCGGCCGATACGACTGAGATATTCCCAACATGTCTTGTCAAGGGCTTCTGCCAAGCACAAACAAAAAGCCACGCTCAGTGCCTGACGACATGCTAATGTAGCTGCCGGTGTAAGCCTCTCTGTCGTTTAGCCCTTTGTGGGACAGTGGGACACATACGTCCCACATAGTGCTCCACTCTAAAGGGCTCGTACGAAGCAGAAGGAAACCGGAATCATTCTTGTGATGTGCTGCCACCTATTGAGAGGTTTCAGTACTTCTTTTAAATATAGTTTCAACAGCCTCCACTAGATGAGGCAGTGAGTCCAGAACTTGAAACTTCGTTCTTTTTTTCTGATGCATTGGAAGTTTTCGGCTATATGCGATCCGGCAGAAAAGAAAATCAACATGCCTGGTAAGCAATTCCTTTTTTCTGCATTCAGAGAAACAACCCTGGATTAAAATCAGCTCTTGTTTCTGAGATTTGAGCTGACATATAATGAGATAAATGCAAATTTTCAATACCATGCTGAGAAAAGTTGCACATTTTGCTAAGCCTAATGGCAGAATTTTGAGCGGTAATTTTCGAATTATTTCATCTAGAACTTGTCGTTGCTTTCTAATGCAGGGAAGCGATTTCTATCACAAGAAGAAGCTCTCGAGCTCTATTTTAGCATACCGGACGATCCGGACTCGAATGATTCGGATGGTGAAAGCACAGACGAGAATGTCATTCCCGAGCTTGCGCCTCCAAGTACAGATGAGGATGCCAGTGCAGATGAAATGGCTGCGTCAACGAGCAGACAGGCAAAACGCAAGGCAATCTATACAAAAAAGAAAACAAAGAGGCGGAAAAGATCGCTAGACCTGTGCGACAACATCGTGGAAAATGAGGAAGAAACGCCGGGCACATGGGGTTGTGACGAGCCAGACCATGTTCTGCAAATCTCAAAAACATGGGATCCTGAGATGTCACAAAAGTTGCCATCCAAACCGATTGAAGCTTTTTCACTCTACTTCGACGACGAAGTAATGCAGCTCCTTGTAGAGGAAACAAACCGGTTTGCAGAACAGAAAAACCGGCGAAAATGGAAAACGATCACGTTAGATGAGCTTCGGGCTTTCTTCGGCATTCTGATTCTCATGAGCGTAAACCCGAGACATCAGCTGTACCTTTACTGGAGCAGCGATAACTTTTTCAATGCACCAGAAATCTCAAAAGTCATGTCGTTCAAGCGATTCCAATCCATCATGAATTGCCTGCATTTGAGTGACAACACGAAAGAAAAAAAAAGAGGCGAAGATGGATATGACCGGCTGGCAAGAGTACGCCCTCTCATCGATGCTCTGAACATACGTTTTCAGAAAGAGTACACGCCATCGGCTCATCAAGCTATAGATGAGAGTATGATCCTATTCAAAGGAAGATCATCTCTGAAACAATACATGCCAATGAAGCCCATCAAACGCGGCTACAAGGTGTGGTGCCGGGCCGATTCAGAAACCGGCTACCTGATTGCATTTCAGGTGTATGAAGGGAAAAATGCGAAGCGTCCTGCCAACCAAGCACTTGGAGAGTACGTCGTATTGTCTCTGGCAGAAGGCGTTGAGCCTGGCACGCAACTCTACTTTGACAATTTCTTCACTTCCACTCGCCTCATGGAGGACCTTGCACAGAAAGGAATTCTTGCTGTTGGTACAGTCCGGACAAACAGGAAGGATCTGCCTGATGAATTGAAAATGGACAACAAACTCCAGAAAGGAGAATATATCTGGCGATCAAAAGGAAGCATTGTTGCATATCAGTGGCGTGACACTAAAAATGTGCATGCTTTATCGAATTTTCACCACCCAAAGGACACAGAAGAAGTTGTCCGCAAGCTTGCAAATGGGTCTTCGGTTTCTGTCCAGTGTCCAAAGGCTATATCCGACTACAACACTTGGATGGGAGGAGTCGACAAATTCGACCAAAAGCGCAATGCATACCGAGCTGACAGGAGGTCCAAAAACTCCTGGTACAGAATATTTTATTTCTTGCTCGATGCAGCCATCGTCAACGCGTTCATTCAAGTAAATGCTGTGAATCCAACGACCTACTTATGGTTTCGATTGGTTCTTGGACGGGAGCTCATCAATGGCCAGACATTCAGAACCACCGGCAGCAGGAAGCCGTTCAGAATGAACAAGGAGGGTAGAAAAAATGGTCACAAAATGGTTGGCGTATCGGATGAAGTTCGGTTCATGGGAAGAGAGCACAACCCTGTGAAAGTGGAAAATAGGCGCAGATGCCGTTGGTGTTCCACGAGGGGGAAAGAAGTGCGAACAAGTTTCTTGTGCAAGGCATGCTCAGTCCCGCTTTGTGTGACCTGTTTTGGACCATTCCATGAAGTGGTTAGTCAGAACTAACCTAGTGTGGCAACCGTGTAGGTCAATGGGATAAATACGTCCCACATTTCATTTTCCCATTTAGTGTCAATGGGACAAATGCGTCCCACATTTTTTTCTTTAACTATACATAATAAAATTGTGAAATTTGTTCAGAATCATTTCTGTACACCTTATTTTCAAGTGTAATAAAATTTTTTTTATAATTCTTGCAAAAAATATATGTTGTCCCACAAAGGGTTAGACCAATTACGAGTCCTTTGTTCCTGGTTATGCAAAGTGACCCGAAAGAACCGCCACCGTTCCACCGCCTTAATAGGGCTCGTCGAGGCGGTAGCCGCGGCCTTCTGGACAGGTCGAGTCAAGTCGCTCCCGCGGAATGTCCCACAGTGGGACATACCGGGGTAACACTGCGTCCTCTTCGAGTCGAGGACACCGACGGTTCTCCGTGAGCAGTGTGCATTGTTTTCTAATTAATTACCGGCCGATCGCCTTGCCTGCCCTTCGAGGTCGATAGCTCATGGGAAGGGGAGCGAGCACGATTAGTGACCTCTCCGACACCAGAGGGCGCCGGTGCTATTATTCTTCCGCAACCTCGACCCGGCGCTGCAAGAAGCTGCTGAGAAAGCCGCCGCTATAGACTCCATCGCTCTGCAGTTCGATGCAACACTGACCAAGCTGAAGGTGTAGGAGGACGTCCTTCCGTATGTGTATCCCCGCCCTGTACAGTTAACCTAATGGTCATACCTTCTTCTATGTACGCTTGGTGAGACAAATAGGGAAGGAAGGTTGTACTTGTCCGGAGACGTTGTCTAAAAGTGTGCGAGCCAATGACAAAGAAAAGCACCAGGAGCCGGGTCAGTGTGATTCAGTGTATGGATACCGCAGTCATCGTGACTGCAAAGAGGAACCGTATAAACTGCACAGAACTCTGCTGGCACTGGGTGAAAGCGTTCGCTCTTCACAATGGCTTCTTCGGCGCGACGACGCGGCATCTCTGGGATAATTGTCCAATTACGCGAGAATGGCATTACGGAAGCGCACCGTATTTTGTTTTTTTCTTTTACCCTTCTTTTGCGGAACGCGCCGCGCGTCGACTCGAAGGTGAGAGCTCGCTGACGAACGTGAAAGCCCGCTGGCGTCCCGTCGACTAACTGCCAGATTGCTGGTGCGAAAGAGTGGTAGTGTACACGCAGTCTGGCGCGCTCACGGCACTGGCGCTTATTGTGTACAGAGCTGTGTACGCATCGTAGTATACAATGGGAAGGGAGATGTACAATCACGTGCGCTCCTCTGACAGCGGTGTTGAGGCTTCCTGCGCTTTCTGTGCGCCGGTCGCTCATTAAACGGAGCTCTCACTGGCTTTTCCGCGAGACCGCATTTCATTCATTACATCCCCTGTTCTCTGCGCCAGATATCCTGGGAAGTGAGTGTTTGCTGTGTTAAGCACTTCTTACTCGAAGTTAGCATTTCAACTTCCCTCGGCACAACGCGCTGATTGCATTTGTTGTCTTTGCTTGTTATTTGTTAATTATAGTGATAACTGTTTGTGTAATGTTAGATCTGTGTGACTGAAAATGCTTTCAGTAGAGCGAACCACCACATATAAAAAAGAGCCTCGTATAAAAATTCTTTACGGATAAGATGTAGCAAAGTGCAACATTGTAAACGTTACACCAGCGCCATGGAATATTAATAGGCGGCGTCGTATGGGTGTTGTTATTTTTTTTTTCTGTATATGCTGTGACTGAAATCCACTTTTTCGCCTGAGTTCATACACGTTAGAAGCGCCAGAACCACCTATGCTGTCAGGGTCTCGTTTCTTTGCACCCCGGGACAGTAATGGAGGCTACGTCAGTTTTTCTTCTCTGCGGTGTATTAGCAAGATTCTGCTCGCTGCGGTTGGAAGTACGTGGCTATGTTATCTGGAATCAGCTCCTGCTAAGCCAGTGCGGTTGGCCATAAGTGGAGTGAACATTTACTGAGTCGCTCACGTTGCATCAATTAGCTCACGACTCTGAAGAGGCTGTTCATCGACTTATGATTCATTTGGAATATCCTGAGCTGAACGGATCCATGCCTTGTCAAGTATTGTGCAGTGCCCAAGGATGGCAACCACAGCTACCTTGTGGAAACGACGAACCTTACATTGCCTCTCAGATTGCCTACGTCTTCTGTGCATTTCAAGGACTGCCACATTTTTGTTTATTTGCACCGTCGGCCGCAAGTATTCATATCGTATCGTTCCAGTGCGGCTACATGGCAAGGTGCCACGAATTACTCGTAAAAAAACTATCCTCAAGCTCGTTAACTTCGATCTCTAGTTGCTGTAATATTAAGCTGGTACAGCATGATTCAAAGAATTGCTGAATTGTAACAGCGCCCCATATAAACTGTAAATATGCTAGGTATAATGTTTCAGATGTTTCCTGCCGTTTCTGTGTGTAACAGTTTCCATGTATACTCGTAGTTTTATATGAAGCGCTGCTTCAGTTTTCTAAGTGAAGAAAGTTTATCAGGATATTAAATTCGCCATTGTTGGAGAGCTGTCTACGTAGCTACTAATGTTATGTAGATATCCACTGAGGCGTGCCGAAATTCACGCGTTAATTTCGATTTCGGGGCACTTATATTCTATGCACGCAAGCATCTAAACATATATTACTCTGGATATATGTAACCGCGGAACTCTGGAAGCATATAACTCTGGAAATCGCTGCTTGGAGACGTCCGTTCGGTACCCACGGAAGAGTTTTTGGCCGTCATATCATGTTAGAGACATTGCGATTTTCTTTATTTTTTACGTGTTTGTATTTTTCTGGATGACTTTTTTCTCTCCGTGCCCACTTCTGCAATAGTCTCATCGTAGCTGCAGTATATGTAAATAAATATGACGTCTCTAGGTCTGCCTATGCTAACCGCGCTCGACTGGTGATCTATTCTGAAGCCTCTCGTTACGTGTACTGCGCTGTCATTATCTTGGAAACAAGTAACCATGAGCGGTAGTAGTAGTAGCAGTAGATATAGTAGTTGCGGTAGTGGTAGTAGTATTGCGTAAATAGCTTTATTTGTAAAAATAGTTCTTTTATGTAGTCTCCAGGGTGGTGCCCCGTACTGCTCCCCACAAAGGGCCGCCGCAAAGTGAGTGAATGAGTGGGTGAGTGAGTGGGTGGGTGGGTGGGAGGGGAGTGAGTGGGTGGGTGGGAGGGTGAGTGAGTGGGTGGGTAGGTGGGAGGGTGAGTGAGTGAGTGGGTGGGAAGGTGAGTGAGTTGGTGGGTGGGTGAGTGAGTGAGTGAGTGGGAGGGTGAGTGAGTGGGTGAGTGAGTGAGTGAGTGGGTGAGTGATTGAGAAAGGGAGTGAGTGAGAATGAGTGAGTGAGGGTGAGCGAGTGAGTGAGGGAGTCCTAACAAGACACCCCTGTTTGCAGCTCATTGCTTATCCAGGACGTAATCACCAGCGCCAATTGAAGCTGGCGCATCCCTAGTTACATGGAGATTTGGCGAATCGCACACGTGCCGTTTCGACCATTTTCTAGCGTCCCGGTCGACTGGCTCGCGTCCAATCGAAGGCGCTCAGACGCCGTGGGACCAAGCAATAACGCCGTCTGCGTTCGCCGTCTCGTCAAGGTTGTCGCTGTCGTATTTTCCTTCCTTCGTACCACTCGCACCGCTGCCAACAACAGATCCTCCTTTTCTCCGTGGATGTTTGCACTTTCTACGCTTTCATCATTCGAGTGGCCCGCCCTGCCTCTTTTCTGCGGTCTTGCCGCTTGTGCCATTTTTTTCTTTTTCTTTACATGTTGATCGGGACGACTCAAGGATATAACGCGCTTCTAACGCGGAGTGCGAAGACTCTGGTGGATAAGTGTCTTCGGAGAAAATGATGATCCCCTCTCAGAAAAGACTTTTACAGAGCGGGTAGCAGGTGACGCGGAAAATGGCAGTCTTGGCGCATCCACCCGTTAAATGTGCTAACGGTCTCCGCTTTTCATGATGACGTCACGTGCTATACCGTAAGACGCCACCCTTCAGAGCGTTCCTTCGTGGGCGGTTGCGGCGACAAATACTATGTAACATCGTATCAGACACATTTTTCATCTGTACCGAAAGCTAAGCGACGCGATGCGTTGCTAATAGGTGTCAAGGTTTAATACATGATTAATGGTGCTTAATATGCGAAGGAGCCTTTAGGAGCCGCTCCTGACTTCTCCGTCGTCGGTAATAACTGTGTTGGTGTGCGCTTAATGACCCCGATTATACCTTGTTTACTAATCACTTGAAAACATCTCTACAGCGAATAACATGAGTGCTAAATTCCCTATTTTTGGGACCCAGTCATTCAAAAGGCCCGCTAATTGTTAAGCCTCCGTCTATAAAAAAAATAGAGGCTTGCATTCTTTCTCACCGTACAAGTTTCAATGTTCTTGAAATTCATATGCAGGCATGAAGTTTGGCGCTGTTCCATAAATTGCATAAAGTCGTACACTTCCAATACATCAAAACAGGCCGCTTAATGCGTTGCTTAGTTTGAAAATCCATGAGTACCGTTATGTTTAGTGTTCTATTAAAAGAAAAGCAGATGTGAACTTACCTTGGGAATAGCTATTGCGACAGCTAGACAGAGGGCACCTGTAATAGAGATGAGAATAGAACCACAGTAAGTTGCGGAATTGTGACGCCGTCAATAAAGGCAAAAAATTGAAACTGGGCACAGATAGTCTTTAGACACGGCGGTCTGCGCCTGTAGAATTCCACTCTGTAAAACCACGTTTTGTTCCATCAATTAAGAAGCTTGAGATGCGTGTGTCAGTGGATCCAGGACTCGATTAACATTGTTTCGACAAGCCCCCGCTTCATTTTGAAGCTAAAAATGATCGCCGATTTATATGTCATCAAAATCACTACGATTACCAACATTACTGTACAGCACCTAGATAGTCCGCTATGAGTCTCTTTACGTTCCCTCCCGAGATTTCCTATGTCGCCGCCTCTAATCAATATTCCTTTTATGTCCTCCCCCCAGCAAGTTTCTCTAACTTCTTTTTGTCTTTCTCTGTCTCTTCATCCTTCTGTTTTTCTCTCTCTCTCTCATTGTCTTCCGACAAGCGTGCCCATTCGTAATTTATAACTAGCTGCTGTCCGTCTATAGGGGTATACATTCGAGTAGAAGACCGACAGACTCTTTAGTTATCCAGCCAGAAAACACTCAAGAATGTCTTCCCCAACGCGTTTCGTCATTTTCTCTTGTCGTATACGTTGGTATCCTCATTCGCGTTTCGGTTGACCATAGTTATCTTCGAGAAAACACGCCATCTTTGATCGCACTTCACACACGCTGAGAGAGAAAGTTAGGATTCGTGGAGTCTTGCGTGATGCAAGGACGCTTCAAAGGAATATAACTTTTCTGTTCAGCTTTTCTCGGCTTTTTCCGAACGCGTGACAAGAAATTCTATGATCGCTGACAAACTATTGAGAAAGGTGTCAGGGATTCTCTCTACTTTGGCTTCTTCTCTTGTAGAAGAAACCAATCATTAAGTCGGCAGTGGAGCATGGAGTCTCAGGTATGTCCCTCAGCAAGCGCTATCATTGCCCACCAAGGCATATATATACTTACCTCAGCGAAGTGTTTTTATTTACTGCGGCGTTCACGCAAGGCAGAAAATGTCTTCACGACCAATTCTCACGTCACTGTTGGGGTTTGGCCTCATTGTGTTCGGCAGTCAGCGATAAGAAAACGCCGATGATAAAGCTAATTGCTCGGAACACTCGGTTTTCACTTAATAAAATGCAATACTTTAGATACACTTAGTGCGAAATATTTGCAGCTGGTTGTCAACGGCAATTACTCTTTCCAAGGGCGTGTTGTTACTTTTATAAGCTGTGAATGCCCTGACGCATCTTGCGTCAACAAGGGAGGCGAACTGAGTGATAAACTACGTATCAATAAGAGATGACGCGCTTAAAACTTGAACTTGAATAAATCTGAAGGTGAGTCGATTAAAACTCATTTTACAATACAGATAAGCACATAATTGTGACACTGACCTTGCCTTTCAGAGAAAAGCACAGCTTGTTTGCCACAGACTCCTTTATCTATTCTAATTAGATGCGCTTTTGACGCGACGAAGAGTAAGACGTTAATGTGAGGAGTATAATTGAAAAAAATTTTAATGAATGTAAGAGAGGGGTCGTCCATCCAGCTGCGTGCCTTGCTATGCTTGCAGGGGGAAAACGAGATATGGAGGAAAAAGGAAAAAAAAAACAGAAAAAAAGAGGATATCCAGAAGAACTGAAAGAAGCGACAACGTAACAAAAACGAATTATAATGCCAAATGGCAGTGGTAAACATTTCAGCATTATGATGAGATGAGTAAGCTCGAAAACAACGAAGTGGGGAAAAGTAACGAATGCTAGCGCAGATTCCGCGATAAGAATAATAAATCATTTTACTCTGTCTTTAATTAAGGCTCCAATAGCAAAAATGAATTATTCAATTTCATAAAAAGAAAACTGCGATATATATATAATTATGAAAACTTAAAGTTAGGTCCTCAGGCGCCCTTGGGAGGCCTGAATTTCCTCCAACCCTAGCAGAGGTCGATGGGAGTCCCGCAGCTTGAACCATTCGTCAACTTAGAAGGGAAGTGTGCCGTACATTTAACGCTAGCTGCATTCGCGGCCTCCTAATAACGGTGCCAAGTCATTACGAACAGCTCGCTTTTGCATTCGGACGAGGAAGACAGTGGACTCCCAAGCGGGAGCACTCGTGCGTGGAATGCCCATTTGCGCAATGGGAAATAAAGGACGGACTTCATTTCTGCACGAGCGGAGATCGCCTCTCTCCCGATTGGTCGAACGCAGAGGTCATGATGTTTCCTTTAACGGCGCACGAAGAACCGTACGCCCGCAAGCGATTTCATTATCGTCGCTCGCAAAATAAGTGCTTACCCGTTGTAAAGTAACTTGGCGCAATTATCGTACGGCGGCTGGATTCAATCTGGAGGATTTCGTAATTGCCCGACAGATGGCAGTGTGGCGAGCGGCCCGCGGCCTGCGAGTGCATTAAATTGTCGCGTTGGGACAAAGGGCAAAGCCTGCCTACCTTCCTTTCCTCTCGCTTAGAGGCCGCGATGGGCAGGTTGTTGTACATATTACTCGATACCTATGGTGCGGCTGAGAACAGAAGAGCATTACCTGAGACATATTTCTTTGTCTCACGCACGTGTTGTCCGATTATGCCTAAGGTTTTAAAGAGGGGTGACTAATTTTAGACGTCGTTGAGAAGAGATTTGGGTTAATTTTCGGGGCGGAGGGTTTTACAGACAAGCCACACCGCCGTTCAAACTTTAACTTCAACTTCGCGTCGGTCTTTGTCGTAACTATCCTTACACGATCATTGTCCTTTCATTTTTTTTTTGTCAAGAAACAACGACTGCTGCTTTCTGCACGTATTCTTTGATATAGCCGCCTGGGGTGTCAATGTTAACAGGGAAAAGACGAGATTAATTCGTGCGTTTGTGCTTAAAGGCCAAATGCAACTAAGTGCTAGCGTTAGATCGTAGACTCGAGGCCATGACCACATCTTTTTTTGAAAAAACAACGCAAAAAAATGACACGGCTGGGAAAATAAAAGCCACCACAAGCTCTGAGAAGCTCTCTCTGCGTGCATTGCCGTGATCACTTTCTTTTTTTTTTTTTCCACAATGCTCGACACAACTAGCTCCATAGTCGGTATTACTACTACGCTTGCAAATTGCAAGTGCCACGATAAAGGTTATACTGTATGAAGTCCATGTGAAATCAGTCGAAACGAACTTGTTTACTGTTGAGGAACATCACTGGAAGCTGCTCCGAAGTCAAATTTAACTCATACGCTTTCTGCCTATAAAGGAAGCCTCCCTGTAAGGCAGCATTTCCTGTCAAACTTTCCACGATCGTGCACTTGGCACCTTCTCACTTGTCGGTTAATCATCTGTGATTGCAACTTCTTTGGAGCTGAAAATCTTGCGACATAAGTGCAGCGGTTTCCTCCGTTTCTTTTTTTTTTTTTTTGGTGTTGAGAGGGTAATCGAAACTCCGCTTTGATTGAGGAAAACTACGAGTTCGCTTGGCCAATTTCCGCCAGTCGAAAACAGTTCGTAATAGCGCCCGCTCGAAAGCCGAGTCAGCGTCGCATCGTTCGAAGTCTTCGACGCGTTTCCGATGACTCGCCTTTTCTTTAAGCGCAGGCCTCTCAATGCGCGTATTCATTGCCTATCGCGTGACGCCGAGCCTCCCCGTATCCATCAACGTCTGTCGCCGCTGCGACCTAGCGTTCTCGGCCAGCACCACACGGTGACGACATTCCTGCCCCTTCGGCCAAACCACGCACGCCACTTTCACCACCAGAGCGCGCACATTGCAAGCCCGCGACTAATTGCGTCGCTTTGGGTCACCAGCCAGCCACCCATTCCGCTGGTGGCTCGGTCACTCCACACGCTCCATTGTTTACTGACTCTCCGCTACCCCTCGTCGCCAAGCTCTGTAGCTCCTCTCTGTTCCTGCACTGCGTTATTTTTCTTGTTATTGCATTGTCTTTTTTTTTTCTTTCTTCGCATTCTCAGTTTAATCAGAGTGGTCACCCTTGCCGACCGCGGTTCTCGTAGTACGTATCCAACTCAGACGATCTTCCTTCCCGCATCCTTCCTTCAAAGGCCTCCCTTGGCGGCCATGGTTCTCGTACTACGTAGCAGACGCAATCCCCCCCCCCCCCCCCCCCCTTCACCCTTCCTCCAAAGCCGACCTTCCGCGTGAAAGAGACGCGCGAGAGTGTACACGCTTGCGCGGTCATTAGAGAAAGAGAACTGCCCGCAATCCAGAATACGTGTGGCCGCGTAGTACGTGCAGAATGCGTGCGGCGGCGCTCCGCGCTTTTGAATGGTCTGTGCGTGTGTGCGTGCTTGGCCGGTAATTTTTTAGGGACTCCCGGCTGCTCCGCCAGTGCCAGTCTCTGGTACGCTTCTCTACGTTGGCTGCGGTGTCGACCGTCTTTTGTCCTCGGTGTTTCCTGCACATGTGTCCCCGCCGTCGCCAGAGACATCTGGCGGCGAATTCCTGCCGCAGCGCGGCGCGCTGTTCGCTAGTTGGTGCGCCGCGAAAGGCATGTGCGGCGTCTGGAGGGCCGCGGTTGACGGGCGTATCGGAAGAAGAAGATCTTGTACGTCTAGCGGTGTATCTTTTTCACGAACTGGCGCACTGTTCGCTACCGCAATCCACGCATGGATCGGATCCCGGTATATCATTAGCCTCCACTTTAATGATAGGTGCGCGGTTTCTGCGGACCTGTAGAGGGGCGACTATCATCGGGTGCTTCGGTCCTCCGCGGGTCAGTTAACTCCTTCCTTCTTTGGGTGCACATCGAGGCCTACTTGATCGCGAATGCAAAAGCGAACGAGAGAAGTGAACTAAAGTGAACGAAAATTAAGTTTTTTTTTTTTACTATCTTAAAGCTACAATAATTTGCAGGGACCTAGAGCGGCCATGGTGGGCAGGAACGGAAAGTTATGGCAGCAAACATGACGCATCATGGCCATACTGTGCAGTTGATCAGGCCAAATCGGGTCAGTATAGTAATTATACGACTGTTTGCTTTGATGACAATTACGTTTGAAAATGACAATTTGGTTTGTAATTAAGTGATAGATTATATGCAGCACAACGAAAATAACGGCATTTTATAGTTTAGGTATGCGGTATATTGTGTTTCTTTAGTTCACAGCCGTACACCTGGCATATACTAAGCTATACAGTGTAAAATAACCTACCATTTTATACCTTCTACATCCTGCATGGCAGTGCTCCTATCACGCGTGTGGACACGACGAAGTGGTGGATAAGGTGAAATTGCCGCTTTTCACAGCGAAAGCTGGAGCGCTGAGGCAACAAGCGATTATCTCGGTACGCCGGTTACAGTAAGAATGGAAGCTAACCGCACCGCTCATCTGTAACGCTTCGTCAGTTACTTTTTTTATTTCACTCTTATATCATTCACCAAGCGGCGCTTGCGTGTACGCGTAGATGGCATTGGTGAGGACATAAATGGCAACTGGCTTCAATTTTTTCTTTTAGGTTTATTTCTCGCGCATGCTCATAGAACGCATTAAAAAGGGAATACAAAACGGTTTCGCTCTCGCCTGGCAGCGTAAACTCCTATTGCGTAAACACATCGCTCGAGTAGCAAATGGCCTTGCTGTCAGAAAGCGACGCTTAGGGAGCCTTTCCACTGCGTTTAAGAAAGGTCCGTCTAAAATATTGCCGAAACTAGTTTGAGGCGCTCAGACTGAAAACGGCTCCTTATTGTAAACGAGTTTTTATTAAGCGTTTCAATTTCCATTAACCGAGACACGGTGGCTTACACATTATGTGAGATCGTCGGAAATTTTCTTCCATATCCTGAAATGGTTCCTAAATAAGGTAACAGATATACGGCAGCCAAGGTGAAGTTATTACCCCAGGGCTTCATTTTCTTTTTTACCACCTTCTGCAATACCTGAATTAAAGGCGAAATCGCGAGGACCACTACAAATGGACCGTTTCCTTCAAACGTGCCTAAGCAGCAAATTAAAAACAAAGGTTAACGTACGTGTGGAAATCCTCGGAGAGGATTCAGGCAGGACTCAGAGACATCGGCTTTTGAGGAAACTACACATGTTGTACGAGGAAGTTTAAACCAAGCGAAAAATATAAAGCGATTGGGGCTCAACGTCTAGTCGTATTTGACGGCACATCTATACGTGGTTCGGCCTGACTTACCGAAGGCGATCAGGACGGTCTTCATCTTTGTGGTATGGAAGGAGTCCGACGTTGGTAGGTATCCCGTGGGGTAGTTCCTCTTAGTGTGGAGGCAGCGAGCGAAGGTCTGTAAAAGACGGAAGACGTTTCAGCTTTTCTTTGGTCGGATATAAGGCCAAAGCTGACGCATAGCGGAAGGCATTGAAATAAAAATTAGACATAAAAGGTGATGAGCTTGCTTCACTGAGAAAATTTTCTGCGCCTTCTCAAAATAACTATATGAAGAAAAAAATAAAATTCGGGAATCTCTTTTGCCGCGCGTTACTGTCCAGCTGTAGAGCGCAAAAACATTTCTGAAGCAGTTTTCAGACAGGAACAAAGTACAGTCTTTGTCACAAGTAACCAGGCTGCACGGTTTACTTCTCAGTCATATAGTAAAGCTATTATGCCAGCCCTCCAGCTCTAAATCTCTGTATAATAAGGAGAACCCCTGCCCTCACCTTCAAAGAAGTATTTTATATTTAGGGAAGGAGTGAGGGCTCTACTATACGAATGAAAAGCAAAATGCAGCCTGGTTACTTTTGACAAAGACTGTACAGCTCTGTATAACCATTCAGCACATCACTCGCATTCGTCTACGCTCAGAACAGAGTTCGATGTTGTCAAGTACTTTTACAGACTGACACTCCAAAACTGTGCAGCCATGAAAAAGCTCCTTCCCGTCGACTTTAAGCCATCAGATTAGCAAAACCCATCACTCATATGCTCGTCGAGCAAATGGCCAGATGTCTGACCGTCGCGTCATCAAATTTTTCCGATTGGCCTGGGGAGGGACTCCGGTTAATTACGGGCAGTTCCTTACCATGAAAACTTTCGTTTACTGGTTTCCCGAATAGTTGCTACCTGAAGGGGTATTCGGCGGGTTTTGCCTTTAGAGGCATGTCTACTTCAGTCCGCACCGATTGGCCCGAGCGCCAGAAACAGCGGGCTCGAGCCATCGGCGCGGACCGAAGTAGACGTGTCTGAAGCGACACCCGCAGAATACCACCCCTGTTCAAGCTTCTACACCTACTGCACAATTTTCTAGCGCAAGAGCACCCGACAGAATGGAAAAGCGCTTCAATTGTGTGCACTTCGGAAGGCGCAACGCGGTGGCGATTGTTGAGAACAGCGCCGGTATTGCGAAGCGTAATTACCAACGGCCTGTGCGGAATGCCCGCGCGCACAGGAGAGCACCGAGATAGACCTGAAAGGAAAAGGCAAAGGCGGCTCGGTAATGACTCGGCGAAGACTGATCGCCACCGTCTTCCGTACCGGTCTGCGCCCCACACATCGTAGACGTTCCGGACAATACCGTAGTCGACACGGCGAATGCAGAGCCGAGGCTAGATCTCTTTGGCTGACGCTTACGTTCATCGCGTGGTACGAGCCGAGCCGCGGAAATAATGGGTTTCGAAACGCTATTTGAGGAAGGCTGTTTTTCTTTCCTGACTCCCTCGTTCTCACCCGGCCCCCTTTCTCATCTTTAAAAGCCGTAGGTCTTCAATCACTCTCCAACAGAGGGTGGTTCGTTTCGCCATCTTCAAACACACAGCGCCTTCTCTTAGACTGAGCTGCTTGACTCCAGGCGGCGTCTCCAAGAACGCCGGGTCGAAATAAGACTGTGAAGTCAGCTATGAGTTGGTCGGGTATGTGTTCTCGGGTACAGGCGTTGATGGACACAGCGCCACATGGGAGGAAGCTACCAGCCGGCAAGCTGCGTTCGAGCTAGTGACGCTGAACTTCCTTCCAGAGCGTCAATCTGCCGATTAGCGTGCCCGATCCATCACGAGCCAATTGGGTTCAAACTGCGCTCGAAGATGAAGCTATAATGTGCGCCCTCAAGTGGTCCACGACGTTCAGGCTTCACTTCTATCGTATAGTGAAGCTCATCCTAAACGAATTTTTAAATTTGAAAGCAACCGTTGGTGTTTGGTAATTGGTAAGTTAGTGATGAATTTCACGCACAAGATCAGCACTGTGGACGTGACAACTCATGAGGTGCATTGATACATAACCAGTTATGTCTCAATAAGCAGGCGTTTTCGCGTTTCGCTTCCAGGGAAATGTAGCTCCTGTAACACGGAAACTATCTGTTTACAGGCAACTTGGCAAGCTTAAATGACATATAGAGGAGACCAACACGATATCGTGAACGGCAGTAAGATGGATCACAAATCTGGTTCGGACTATTTGCTAAATTTAGATACTTAGTGTCTGTCGAAAAAAGAATTTAAAATTTTAAATTGTGAGGTTTAATGCCTCATGTCACCCACGGGCTGTGAGGGACGCCATAGTGGACGGCTCCGGATTAATTTAGAACACCTGTAACTATTTAACGTTCACTGATAGAGCACAGCATCATGGAAGCTTTCTGCATTTCGCCTTCATCGAAACACAGCCGCCGCGGCCGGGTTCGAACCCGAGTTCCTCGGCTCAGTACTGGAGTGCCGTAACCACTGAGCCATCGCGGTGGGCCAACCTCGCATGCGGAACATGACTGACCATAAATACCGGTCCATGTCGCTCATGTTTCGTCTGCATGTTTGTATCCCATCGCACATTTAACGAGGGGGTAAGAAAGATCTTGAGGGTAAATGTTTGCGTAGAAAACGTGAACTTTAGGCCCTAGTTTATTGAATGCAGTGGAACAGTGATACACATGATATTTTCTTTGATTCTACGAAGTATGAACAGGCTCCTCTAAGCGAAGTTGTCGTTTTTTTTTCTGATTTTTTTTTCAAGCAAGGCTTTAAAATGACAACTCAAATTTCACATAGCTAAATAATTACATTCTCACTAAAAAGCGAAGTTTACAGTCGATTATTTCGTGGTACTCATCTCGCTCCTAGCGACGTGAAATTGTACTTCTACAGGAAGCCTTGTTTTCTGAGCTCTGTTAATTTTCTTGAGCTAATTGCCTTGCGAAGCGAGTTCCATAATTGTGAGACGAAACCAGACGCCGATACAGAGACAAATCATCTACGACTGACGTCAGGAACCAGGAAACAAAAACCGGTGATTGCATAACCAATAGGGATTACGCTCCGCAGAAAATTGTTCGCGCAAGCTATGCACCTGCCGCACCTTTCCTTACTGTCCTGCTGTCGTTCTTGGTTCCGGAAGCGGACGCCTAAAGATAGAAAAGTCGCCGGTAAATACAATAGGGCGAGGCGAGCACGCTTCGGGACGCGGAGAAGTTTGACAGCGCGTAAAACGTGGCGGGAAACAAAAGAAAGCGTCGCTCTGCCGCCTTTGAGAGTTGGGCCGCCGGCGAGCGAAGTCTTCAATCACACGGCGCGAAGTACCCGTTCACGCGTGTTTAAATATATACGCACCCCCCCCCCCCCCCTCTTCCCGAAAAGAGGGCTCTGTGCACCTCTTGCGTCCGGCCCCGTCGATTCGCCCGCCCGGACAACTTCTCGATATGTTCATGGCTTCGGTATGTAGTTGAGTATGAAACAATGTGATGTCCCGAGCACGGACCCAGCTAATCGTCGGAGATCGAGCGAGGTAGAACTGCGTGGATGATTTCACGGTACTGTGATGGGTCGAGCAGCTTGAAGAAAGTTTAAGCGGATGTTTCGTGGTTGCATTTTATAAAGCGCCTATTACATATTTATTTCGCAACCAAAAAAGCAAGAAATGTGCTTAGGCTTTTGTTAAAGAATACGATAACTCCTGTTTTAACCGCCAGCGTTTTCGAGAGTACTTAGTCCACCATCATCATCATCAGCCTGACTACACCCACTGCAGGGCAAAGGCCTCTCCCAAGTCTCTCCAGTTAACCCTGTCCTCCGCCAGTTGCGGCCACCGTATTCCCGCAAACTTCTTAATATCATCCGCCCATCTAGCTTTCTGCCGCCTCCTGTTACGCTTGCCTTCTCTTGCAATCCACTCCGTTACACTTAAGGACCAGCGGTTATCTTCCCTTCGCATTACATGCCCTGCCCAAGCCTACTTCTTACTCTTGATCTCAACTAGAAAGTCATTAACAGCGTCTGTTCTCTCACCCACTCCGCTCGCTTCCGATCTCTTAAAGTTACACCTATCATTTTTCTTTGCATAGCTCGCAGCGTTGTTCTTAACTTAAGCCGAACCCTCTTTGTTAGCCTCCATGTTTTGCCCCACAGGTGAGTACCGGTAGGATACAGCTGTTGCATACTTTTCTCTTGAGGGATATTGGTAAACTGCCATTCATAATCTGAGAGAACCTGCCATATGCGCTCCACCGCATTCTTATTCTTCTAGTTATTTCCCTGTCATGATCCGGATCAGCTGTCACTACCTGCCCTAAATAGACATTCTCTTGCTACTTCCAGCACCACGCCACCAATTGCGAACTGCTGTTCTTTTGCTAGACTGTTGAACATTACTTTGGTTTTCTGCATGTTGATTTTTAGCCCCACCGTCCATGTCCTGAGCATAATACGCAATATGCTGTATATTTCCAGTTTGATATTTATTAAGTTTGATTCATTGTCACTTTAGTGAGCACGTAGTACAATGTTGATCGCGTACATAGTGCAATAGTGTTCCGAGTTAACTAGACTCGACCGCGGTACCTAGCATCACATGCGGCCCAAGTTTCGAGGATTTGCAACAAACTTTAGAACGACTGCACGAGAACACTTCAGTTCAGCGGGGATTACAATCGGTCACACCCATTTCACGACCGCTTATGTTTAACCAGTTATTAAATAACGACATCTGGAGTGCTTTAAAAGTGTGTGATTCATAATCGTATGGTCTAATGTAACAGCTTTCGTCCTTAGCTGCTGTTTCCGTTAGTGCCACACGACAAGGTGAGAAAAATTTTTAAGATTTTAAGACATCAGATTTTAAATTGCGTCCTTTCTTTCAATAGAATGAATTTCGATTATGAAGCCTCACGCACGCTAGTAGAACGGGTAGGTTAGTAGTAATACCAATCTGATTAGTTGCGGGCATATAAACTATTCTTACGATAAGCTACGACTGTCCCGATCAGTTTAAAAAAAGTGGCTTCACTTTACTTTGCCCGATTACTACCAACCAGGTGCTCAACGTGAACTCCAAAGACAGCTATTATAATCATATACAAAGCCAGTTCGGCTTATTGCACCTTGCGTGGGTGAGCAGCCTACTTAGACCCAATATTGCGCAGACGGCACGAAGTAATGACGGTAAAGTGATTAAGTTGGCCGCCTGTAACCGTTAAATGTTCGCTGACAACACTGGGAGCGGCTGCCGAGTGAAGAAAGACTCCTGAGGAGCTGCACCTGCTGACTCTGTGCATTGCAGCTGAACGTGAGTGAGACTTGAGCTACCGTGCATCAAGTTTAATGTCATGCATGGCCTCGAAATGGCCCCATTTTGCAACCGGTAAGAATACCATGAACAGCGAAGGATAAGGCAGTTTATGGCTTCTGAATTATTGTGCGATGTTATTTCGATACGTATTTATACACTCAAAGTGTGCTTGGGCACATTCTCTTATCGTTTCCCTCGAAACAAGCCTTGATAAATGGACCTGGGACCCAAACCTGCGACCTACTTTTTCCAGATGCAAGACGCCTTGCGTCGGCCACAACCACCTTGCAAAAGAACTACTTTCTAACACATAACTGAGCCTTCTTTACATATCGTTGTATTAAACGAGTGTCCTTTCCGGACTGCCAAGAAGGTCCGTTCCTTTAAACCCGTTTCAAATAGTTCCATTCCTATACCGAATTCGACACGACGATCTTCTTTATGCGCGGCCACAATAGCGAATCTGTAACGCATCCGTACTGCCACAGGCATTGGGCGGAGCCGACCGCAACCGCCACGCCGGACGTTGTCCGAGAACGAATGACCCCATACACTGGCTCCACCGAATTCTTATACGCCGAGCGCAAGAGGTCGTCGAAGGTGCATCGCCCATCGCCAGTACTTCCTCGTTGTTGCGCCGAGCGAAGCGGCGGAGCTTATAGTACGACGTCGGAGACTGCGTGAAACCTCCTGCGCTGATCGCGCTAAGGAAGCGGAGGGGGTGCTCCTCTTCTGATAATGGACGCCTGTTCTTTCTTACAGCGGCTGTGCCGTGCATACCAAACTCGCTGTTCTCACCGCTGCGGTATATACAGTTTGATTCTTCGTGTAAACCTGATAGCTGTATTAGGGTGACGGGGATGCCCCGGCCACTCTGAATCACTGTCGGAAGCCGCGTTGTAACACTGGAGAGAGCAGTTATAGGACTGGTTGGAAGGGGGGAGTGCGGTGAGATGCTGCAAGTGGTGGCCACTTGCTTACGTTACAACGTATGCTACCTGGACCGCGTTCTAAACTGAAGGTACGGACTGCGTAAGGCCTTTCCGGAGTCAAGAAGGTCGTGTCGGCCGGGCGGTGGCTCTGAGGTCTGTGAAAGTGCGTGTTATATTCGTGCCTGAAATTTGCATGCGAGTGCCGACACAAAACAAAACTAGGCCACGAATAACTGAAAAGGGAGAAATAACTCCGAAGACTAAATAGTGCTCGCGTTCTTGTAAGGTATAATGTTCAACACGTAGGGTAATTTTAGGCGCCGAACACTTCGTGTGGAAGTCCTAATCGGCCGGATCTCCGAAGTATACGGACCAGATTTTTCGCGATTTGAGGTTGCTCGGGGCAGGCTGGGCGGGGACGTTCGAAACGTACTATGGACTTAGCTTCTGTGTAGTCCTAAAAAGAACGGGGGGGGGGGGGGGGGGGGGGGGGGGGGGATGCGTGTATAAGCTTAGGTGAAATTAGGTGTTATGTTACCTCATTGTGTAGTTTAACCTCAACAGAGGGATACCGAGAGGACTTTAACAATTTCGGAGCTGCAAAAAAAAAAGAAGCGTGTAACTATGAAAGCAAAATTTACACCATGACTTCCGTAAGCGGATCGCATGTCAGGCTCTGCCATACAAAGCTCGTATTGAAGCTAGAAAGGCCCGGTGAGATAAGACTGAATGCTGCTATGTCGGTTCCCGTTAGAATATTTTTTCCATCTCAAATTCTGTTATAACACTACGCAACAAGCACATAGCCAAATTAAAGTATGAAATTCGGATTTCACTGTGGCTTCTGCATGCAATGCGTGCCTTAATTACAGCCGAACCCTTGCTTAAATGCAGGTTAAGAAAAGTCATGCCTAGCAATTCTGGACAAAGCATTTTTGAACGGGAAATAAATTATGAGCGCAATTTTTTTTCATATATCGTAACATTTCACTATAACAATCAATATATCTGCAGATCTCACCTCGGAAGGATTGATTTTCTTTTCGCTCTTTTTGCGCTTAGCGTTTTTGCTATCGTGAAAATGTTCCCGTGGTTTTTCTAAGGCAGTCCTAATTACTCGATGCGAGCGATGGAAAAACATTAAAAGAAAGATTTTGCTGCCCATAGGAAGAACTGACCATTACCTTCAATATATAGCAATAACTCGCAATATTTCGACGTTCAACATTTTGGTCCAAGAATCCTGGACTGGTCCCGGGTCAAGTTTCATTGTCTACGCGACTCAAATCAAGAAACTTGACTCTGAGATGACGTTATTGCCAAGACTTGGAATAGACAAGGAAGCATTATACTAGAATTCCAAATGGTTTCATCAGCGCAATTGAGATCAATCATGCAATTGTACTTCTTAAGCTGTGTAGTGACACACCCGGCAATTAAATCAGGCATGGTAATTAAGCGCGTGATATCAAAGTGATCACATCCCGCATACAGCAGCGAGGCTATGAAAAGTAAAGAAAACTTAGTTTTATGCATTTAGGTCCTGGAGCTGCTTGCCGTTCTCATGAACAGTGCACAATGCGCGGGAAACGATTACGCATAAGAATAAATAATGTGTGCTTTTTACTCATCCATTTTATCGTGGATATAGTACCTCTTTATATACATTCTGATAATTACAGCCCATTCATCTGCAGTTTACCTTCTTTGAAAATGGAAAGCAAAAGAGTGCTGGAGCTCTGCTTGGTTACTCTAGACAGTTGAACAGTGAATGGGCTATATGTTTCAGTGAATCCGGCTAGCAGGAAATAGCGGGAAGTTACCATAGTTTCGATCACTATTCGATAAAGACTGCTTGAACACGTCTGCTGTACACAAAAGCAGCCGTCTTTTTTTTTAGAATTTTGCCTATGAGCACATAATACCTCTATTTTGCTGCATTCAATAAATGGCTCAGTTGTTGGTTATTTTGTCACATTTATACTTTGTGGGCATTGCTCCTCCTATTCTATGAAATGTAGTTTCTTGAGATCGGCGAAGAAGCCAGTCGGAAGTACGGTTACTTCACGAGATCATCCAAGGATGCTCGTGTTTAATAACTTTGTCTTCATGTCGTCATCCTACTCTGCACTTCAACTTTCATCCTTCGGTCTTATTTTTCTCCCCATGTAATGTCCCATCTAGTCAAGAAGTTATGAAGAATGACAAGCCGTCCGGAGCAGGTTCCTGAACCTCTACTGAAGTAGCCCCGCAATCAGCATCGAATCTCATGCTCCAGATTTCCGCAAATGTGCTGAAAGAGCATAGATTACATATAATCTTAGCTAGAACAAACTTCACAGCGCTCTCTCAGGTAATTCTTGCTAGCGATGTTCTTAATGTTTACAATTCGCATGGTACCCGTGTCACAAGCGAACGCGGATCAACTGGCACTACATCTGAGGAGTTACTTAATCCCAGACAATCCGTGTGATCCCTCAGTGGCGTCGACGTCTACTCACGGCTACTTGTCAAATTGGAACCCCGACGCCGCCGAACTGACTACAATGTCCTCGCGGTTGAATCACAACCCCGGTGCCGACGGTAGTGGTGACGAAGGAGGGCGCTATACAACCGCGCGTACCAGGCACAGGATAGTCGTTGAGCCGCACCTTTTTCTTCCTCTGTCACCGAAGTCCTTCCTCGAAGAAGCACACCTTCCGACTATGGGCTGCTGAAGACGTGGACGTTTCGGCTCTGAAGACGCCCCTCAGCAGTAATGTCCTCTCGAAGCACAGGGTCCCGGGGTAGGGATGTGGGATATGGCGTATGGACGGACGGAAGACGTCTACGTCGGGACAGGAGATGGTGGGGGTCGGGACTTTCACTGGACAGTACTCGGCCTCTGGGACAGCGCCGGCCGCTTTTTATACGGACGCGCCATCGTGACTGCGTCGCGCGCTTCTTTCTTCGGGAGAGGGGGAAAGAGATGGGCGCTTCCATCGCTTCCAACGCCGTAGGAGAGGAGGATGCGCGCGCCTCGTGGCTGTGCTTCCTCCCTTTGTCGTCTTCGCGCCGCCACCACTCTCTCCTCCTCCTCCTCTAGTCTTGACGGCTCCAGCGTGTTTCACTCGCTCGTTCACTTTCGCATCCTCCATTCGAGCGCTGACTCTCTCTCTCGACCGCCGCCGCCGTAGCACGTCGCGCTGTTCTCCTTCCTTCCGACTTTCACCTTCAGAGGTCGAGGCTCTTCTTGTTTCTCTTTCCGATGCGTTCTCGTCCTCCTTTCCCTCTTTTCCGAGGCATCTTCTTCCTCGCGTCACACGCGCCCGCTCTCCCGCTCTCCGGTTAGACGGCGGCAGTTCGAGAGGCAAGGCCGCTCTTTGCCGTTTAGTGCGCGCATTTTTATAAAGACTTGTACAGCTTGATGTAGGTCTGTCGAGCTGTGTTTAGACTTCATAATTTGATTTCCTAGTACTTATTTTCTATCGCGTTCAGCTTGTGTTGTGTCTGGAGTGCGAGTATGGATCTCTTTTGCATGGGACGTGATGTTTCGCGGGTCGGTACTGAAACTTGGACGAATGTTGCGCTGTCGAGTACCTTTGATGTCGATTTGCGTCGCAAATGTGAGCGTGCGTGCATGTGTGGCCTGAACCCTGTCGCGCAGATCCTCATCGCTCTGTTTGTTGCCTATTGCTGCTTAGGTAGCTGCGGGGATTGACGAGTTGACATTCAGTGAACGACTCAGTCAGTATTGCAAGACGACAATAGATATAGTATAAATAAGGGTGTGGGTAAGTTACTGAAACCACAGAAGCGCAAGAAATATTGCTTTCTTGTCACTGTATCCATATATTTCGGGAGTAATTAGGGTCATTAGTGTTTTATTTGGTGCGCTATTTCTTTCCAACTAAAACACCCTGAAATTTTGGTTAATAAGTTATTACTCTCCTACAGCTAATCATGTTAGCTTCGCGAAATGGTCTTCAAAAATTAAAATAGCAATTCCCAAGAGGCTGGTCATCTAGCATCCAGTGGTCACAGGATGGTCACTTATTCTACCAGGATTACGGGCCTGAATGAAATCGTACTCAGAACCAACAAATAAACTCTATCAGAGAACTATAGGTAGCCATACTAAAACTCCGTGTTAAAGAAGACCGTTCATATATTCAGAACCACTTTAAATATCCGCAGACATCTGTGAAGTGTCATAAATTTTATACTGGTCCCCCTTGTTCATCGAGACAGTCATTGTGAGTTGATGTGTTCCTTGTTCATGGAGTGGGTACAAACCGAAACATTGATACAACAGCGCCGTACTGAAAAGGAAAAAGTAAAGCTGCGAAGAGTGATTGTCTCGAACCCACGACCACCCCGATTCCTCTGTAGGAGCGTGACGTCGGTATCCTTCAAGCAAGAACGGGTTATGCTCATCTCTAAGCCTTTCCCACGTATTCAAACCGCCCTGTCTCAACTCCTGGCTCGTTTTGTTTACTCTTCCCGAGTCAACAAAGCCATCGTCTATGTCTGTGACACCACACACGTCTCTATTCTCTACTCGTTGCACAGGCCACGCAATAGTTTTGCATCAAGTCCCGTGTGTCCGTGCACAGCACTTTCACTTTATATCGTGTGCGTGATTCTGGGTATGTTCTTGCGTGACTGTCGCGTGTGCGGTGCGTAGCCTTGCACTTGACGCTACGGTCAGACACTGTTGCGTGCGAAGCGGCGTTTTGTTTTCTTTTTGTTTCTTTCGTCGGTGCGATCTGTGCAATGCTTCGATCGGTGCCTGTCTATACGGCAGAACGATGCTCCCTGCAACACGCCCTGTGCGGGCGCGACCAGCGCGACGTCATGTCACGACAGCGTGTCACTGACGCTGACGTTCTGTCCTTTCGTTCGGGTTGACAGCGCCGGGCGCTCTCTGTTGTTGTGTCCGTCATTTTCTATACCTTTCCATTCCTGGACTCTTACTATGCGCTGATTGTTTGGCTGTCGGGAGTCTCAGCGGCGATTCCTGAGTTGGCGCGCGGGACGCCGTCGAGACAGGCATCTCGGGGTACGTATAGCTGGTATGTGCGCGTGTTTTGAATAAGCCTTCCCGCACGCCGCATACGGCGGTGCGACTGGCTTAGAGTCCTATCTGGAAGTCGACAACCTTGCTAGGCAGGCGGGCGGGCCATGCCGACGCTTGCAATGTGGTTGATTCGAAGACCTGGGCGTCTGCCATCGGTGGTGACTCAGTTTAACTGTATAATTTATAAGACTGTATAACTATTGTCGCATTGACGTTGCCAAAAAAATTGCGAGGACACTTTGGCAACTAAAGTGTTGAGAGGCGAAAGCCGAGGACACTATGCCGGGGCGATTTCCGGTGGATGTGACGTCACACCGTTCCCGTGGCTATATCGATACCCAAATTATACATCTTTCGTGAATTTTCAGTTTTTATTATGCTTAATTACACAATTTTCCATCTAGTTTGAAACAAATCCGTCTTTTTTCCCACCTTTCTGGGACAACTTTCACTATGCTATGACGACTTCCGGTGGATGTGACGTCACATATTCCCGTGGCTATATTGACGTCGTCGCTATTTCGACGAAGGTTTGACATTTTTGCCTATAATTAATTAATTGATCTACAGACATCCAACTTGGCTTCTAGGTTCATTATTTTCTCCTCTATCTGAAACAACCATTGCTCTTCTTCTATCGTTTTTAGTTCCCGAGTTAAACGCGTGTGACAAGCTTTGTTAACGGACGATAGTATGAGCAATTAGAGGCTTTCGCCTTAAAACTGATAAATGTTGACCCTTAGAAATACCGGCCATGAGGGCACAGTGGCACTTCGCGTTCGGCTGACGATTCCAGGGTCGCGAGGTGGATCCCGGCAGGGGCGGCCGTGTTTTGATGGAGGCGAAACACAAAAACTGCCGAGCGTTGCGCGAAGTCAGTGCACGTTAAGGAGCCCCAGGAAGTCTAAATTAACCCAGAGCCCTCCACTACGCCATCCCACAAAGCCCTTTTGTCCGTAAAACCCCACAATTTATAATTTATCATTCAATGAGCCTTTGTGAACCCCGCGTGAAGTTTTTGCGCTGCCTAATTATCCTATGCTTAAATAATAGCCTTGTTGGGTTTGGCCGCAGTTTTTCTTGAACCCTCACACTTTTGTGAAGGGCGTCATGGTTTGTTATAAGTATGTTCGCAAGGTGTTCCCTAACACTTCACGAATTGAGAGACGCATGGCAGCAACTTTTTATTTCAATCTTTGAGAGGATTCTATAACCTTCTAGGACCATGATATAAGATACTTTTTCCTTCCTTTTTTTTAATAGTCTCAAACGGAGTGATCCCAGACGTACCTTACGTGAAGCTAATACCGGGTGCATCTTTTAACACCACTATTTCCACCGTACTGATTGTCTTTGGAATGTAAGGGATGCGTTACGCGATAGTCAGGTTTCATCACGAGAGCACATGTCTCGACACTACGAGGAGACATCAAAAACATGGAAGAACCGCAGGGCTAGGATCGCTTAAAGCAGTGTTTAGTCATTGCCCACCTGGAAATATAGCCTTATCGGACTGGAGCCCCATCCGACTCAGCGACTGGCACTCATTTCCTCAATCAACTCCGTTTAAGCAGCCAACAATGTTCGCAATTCTTTCCTATGGGTGTATGGCATCCTGCCACTCGTTTCGTTGTGCTGAAACATACAAATCATTACTAGTTGACTGATACCTGCAATGATGTTCTTATGCGTTGCTTATGTGCTTCGTTGCTTATGTGTGTTGATGTGCCACTGTATTCTTAATGTTTGTAGATAGCTCATGTACATAAAACATCGCATCATTGTAACACCATATTGGAAAAAAAAAGCGGCAATAGCGTAGTGCTCTCGTGCAGTAGCCAGCGAAGCTGATCTGTTCCCCCCGCCGTGGGTTCGAAACCCAGTCGCGGCAGTATTTATTTTATTTCTGCACATTCAAGGTCAGGGACGCCACAAAGTTCTTAGTTGGGTTTGGTTTGGTTTATGGGGTTTAACGTCCCAAAGCGACTAAGGCTATGAGAGACGCCGTAGTGAAGGGCTCCGGAAATTTCGACCACCTGGGGTTCTTTAACGTGCACTGACATCGCACAGTACACGGGCCTCTAGAATTTCTCCTCCAAAGAAATTCCAGCCGCCGCGGCCGGGATCGAACCCGCGTCTTTTGAGTCAGCAGCCGAGCACCATAGCCACTGAGCCACCGCGGCGGCAATTAGTTGGGTTTGACACCGTGAAGTAGTGCTTCCGCCGTGACAAATTTAAGGGTGTAAAAATTGAGCTACAACTAAGCAGCTGGAAAACCTACTTGACCGTTTACAACTCTCCTTCTAAATAAAAGAAAAACACACGCTCTCCTGCACGTTTCCTACGCTTGAGAGCGTAGTCAACATCCTGAGGAGTTCTCGCGGGTAGTCCCGGAGTATTCGGAGATATTGAATTGTTATAGAGCAATGAGGGCAAAGTATCCTGCCCCCTAAAACCTTTTAGATCAACAAGATGCAGTATACTGGCGCAAACTGCAAACGGGAATCTTTGCGAACTTACATATATTAAGCAAAATGTACCCGCATCAGTACAGGGACATATATGCCCATGGTGTGGGGCCAAACCCACCCTATATCATATCACGTGGGAATGCAAAAGAAACGAGGCTTTCCATAGAATACAAAATCCGAGTGCAGAAAAGTGGGAGAGTTTGCACTGCAGCGGCAACCCGGTTCTGCAGTGAGAACTGGTCATCCATGCCCAGCGAGCAGCCAAACTCAGCGGTGCCCTGAAATAGGGGCGCCGACCTCTGTCGACCGTAATAACTTCTAAATAGAGCAAATAAAGTTTATCCTATCCTAACCTACATGTCATCAGTGGCTAATATGAGTGTTCATCTTAAGTAACTTCTCTTTGGACACAGCACCATTTTAATTGCAATGAGAACTTCGGAAAGGATATTAATTCTTGACCGCTGAACCCCTCCACGGCGAGGTTTGCTGTCGGCCCACCGGGTTGTGAGCAGCCTAGTTTCTAGACAGCAACCTAGATAGAGAATTGAAATAAAAAATCTAAAAAAAGGGATATATACAAATGTCGGCCCCATCACAGCATAGCGGTTACCTCGTACTGCAGCTAGACGTGCGAATGCGACGTTGATGGACCGACAGTTGCAAATAAATTGACGTAAACACGCACACACAAGTTGCAGCAGAAGCTGCGACAAATGTGAAACGTAATGCTGTCTCATTCCAATCATAAAATAACTTAAGCACCCTAATACTTTTTTAATCAGGATGAGGGGTGTGAAGACCTGTCAGACGAAGCACGAAGAACTAAACAATACAACAGCCGTTCGCCCAGGTCTACGAGCTTTTGGCTTTTTGATTAATTAAAAAACTAAAATAAAAGCTTTTTGGCTGAAAACAAGTTATCCGTGCTTCATTGGAGAAGGTTATGCAAGCGTGGGTAAAGACCGAATTAGGTCTCTTCAGATGTTCTCCCTTACCGTAGTTGAGTTTTTGCTCTCATCCCTAGCCCTGTATATTCTAAACTGGCTTTTACTCGCTCCGTTACAGCCCAAGAGCCGTAGTTCTGAACGGAAGCTTTTAATGAAAGTGTTTCTTACAGTGACGTCACGAACACGGAATTCGAACAACAAAACTGGCAGTGGCTTAGCTCGGCTATGCTAGGATATACGTAGCGAAAGCGAGCGCAACGAAGAGGCAAGCGGTGTGACGTCATGCCAGACGGCGGCTCCGCGGCGAGGCGCGCAGTGTGACGTCATGTCAGATGGCGCGACGAGCGCGCGGAGTCCGACAGCTGCGGCGGTTGCTGGGCAACGGCTCAAGGTCGGTCTCTGTGTCTCCTCGGAGCACCGCCACAGCGAAATCGCAGGTTCGTGGCCAGTGTAGCTTTCGCTACAAAAGACGATTGGCGGTACTTGCGCCTTGAAAGAGAGAGAGAGACATCGTCGCGATGTCTGTGTTTTCAGCGTTCAGCTCCCAAGCCCAAGGTCGCGCGATCGAATACCTGCCGAAGCGCGGCCACAATTTGATGGAGTCGCACTGTGAGCAAACCTCTTTGCTTTTCGATGTCATCACAGGTTAAGGAATCCCAGGTGGCAGAAATTCACCCACAGCCATCCGCAGCATTACCTTCGCACCTGCTGCACACGACCACTTTAGGAAATTAAACCGCAGGTACCATAACCATGCGAGAAAAAACAAATGGATCAAAGACAGAAATAAAGATCAGTTAAAGGAAGAAACAGCTTGAAGAAACACGGACACACGAAGAAACGACACACACACGAGCGCTGACTCACAACTGAAATTTTATTCTGGTGGAAAGGCGCTTTAATAGAAAACGTGAGGGGGTGGGTAACAGGGATGCTGCAGCGATAACCGGCAATCAGTGTCGTCGCGTCACAAGATGGCAAAAAATCACAACAGAGAACAAAAGAGATGTAACTTTCTTTTTTTTATAACTTACTTTTGTTCCCTGTTGTGTTTTTTTTGCCATCTTGTGACGCGACCACACTGATTGCCGGTTATCGCTGCAGCAGCCCTGTTACCCACCCCCTCATGTTTTCTATTTAAGCGTGTTTCCACAGGAATATTTTATTTATCTTTTACCCACAGCGCCATTTGGCATTACAGTGGGGGGGGGTTGATACAGCAACACAGCACATAAATGCAGGTAAATACAAAAAAAAGAGAAACAGCAGCCCAAGCATTCACAAAGTAAGCAAAGAACAAAATTGACGCAATGCGCATCTATGTACAGAATTTGGGTACAAGAAAGTCAACTGTGTTGTTCACCCAATAAACGTGCATTTTAGGAGAAAGCACCAACGCAGTAGACATAAAAAAAAAAACTTCAAACGTATATTTCACGCAGGTATACTGCGCATTGACAGGAAGACACAGGTATACACAGTGGAACGCACGAAACGAATAAAATTTCAGTTGTGAGTCAGCGCTCGTGTGTGTGTCGTTTCTTTGTGTGTCCGTGTTTTTTCGCGCTGTTTCTTCCTTTAAATGCATTACCAACTAGCCCCTGAACCTTGTTCTTCTGATAAAGATCAGACAGAAGGGCAAGATTAGAGAGCGAATCAGCAACGATACATGCAACAAACACATTTGATTTCTTAATATCTGAAATAATAAATGTTTTCAGCGTCGAGGAAGTTTATAAGGCCTTGCAAAGAGGAAGGCAGGCAGTTGCGTGGGCATGACCGTGAAGCAAGCACTTTCAAGCCAACATGGCATTGTCTGACTCCTGTTGAGAGACAAATCTGCATTTTTTTTTACTCATTAGTGAATGCTGGATAGTTGAATTTATTTTCGAAGCGACCTTGTATGTGTTCCGTATTGCCATTATTATTATGATGATGATGATGATGTAAAAAAAATTCTACCCGTCCGAGAGGGGACCTCACTCAAGGGATCCCGCAACGGCTGTCACCAGCTTGGTCCAGTTTACCAGCTGTTATATATGTGCTGCCGTTGGCGCGAGGTGTGATGTATTTTTCGCCCATTAAGGGGCACTCTAAAACAGAAAGCTGAATTTCATCCATACTCCTCAAGTACTCGTCCAAGGGCTCAACTTCCCGGACGTCGAAGTTTGACTGCCATGAGTCGCTTTCAACGTGATTGCATCATCCTGTTCGATACCTGATTTTATTGTTTGCTCAGGTCTGTTAGCCAAAAGCGAAAAGAGGCAAGTCAAACAACAAAAATTGGTATTGTCGGAGTATTATAAAGAGAGGTGGTCGTCCGCAGACCACTTTCGTCCCAGCCACTTCAAGAAGCAGAGAACATTGCACTGCTTTGCAGCACTGACGTCGAGTTTTCGTCTTCTGAGCTGGAAGAATCTTGAGCGGCTGAACGATTCAACAATACCGGACGTCTCACGCCAGCGAAATTATAGTTACTGAAGCGTACAAAAAAACGAAACTGACGTATGCGTTAAGAGCGCGTTACACTGACCAGCTTGCGAGCAAAACCGGCTGAAGCTCTTTTCCGAGTGGCGCCTGAAAAGAGGTAAGCACTTTTTTTTCCGCCCGTTCGTGGAGTTCTGAAAGTGGGGACCTAAAGAACCCACTTTTGCTTTCCCATGCACGCAAGCGCGTGATTAGCGGCCGAACAATGTCGGCCAAGAAACCGGGAACTCCTGCCTCCGTGGTTAAGTTTTGTGGGGACGCCTTCGTCCCCTGCGTTCACTTTCCCGCACTGCACCCCACTGTTGTTAGCTGCCCCCGAAAAGCACTCCCTTTAGTTTGGTTACTCTAGCTAACAGGGGAGGGCGCTCGCGTCGCAGCGACAGCAGCGCCACGGATGGCGTGTTTGGCCGCTCGCGCGCGGGGGAAGGCGAGGTCTCTTCTCCCTCGGCATCGGGAAGCGAGCAGACGTTTCGCTCGCAGCTTCGCTCTTCGTCGACGGGCGCCCCCTCGGTCGGAACTTACTCCCGCCGAGCCCGTCCCGCTCGACCTCGGAGTTCCCTTTGCCCTACCGTGGGCGGACGTTCGCTCGTAGCCGTGCTGGTGAGTCGGACATCCTAGATTCCTCAGTGTATTTTGTTGCTAGCTGGCGTTATTGTTGCTATAGCAATAAATGCCTTGTTTGTGTCAGCCAGTGTGTCGTTCCTTTGTTCCCGCAGAGCAAGGCCCGCCGTGGTCGGCGTGCGCTCAGTAGCGTACGCGACCACGGGGTGGGGTCAGCGCGGTTTTGAACTGGCTCAGCCGCGCTTAAAAGGGGAATACGTGTTTATCCCCCCATTTAAACCCCACATCTGGCGCCCAACGTGGGGCCTGCTCTTGGAACATTGGACGACAGTCTGTTCGGTTCGAGGAACGCTCTTTGTCCGGACTTGACAAGTGCTAGGCCTAGAGTGAATTTTGATCGCTAGGACCTGCGGCATGCTTTCTTGAGTGCGAGGTGTATTGCGCTGCAGCATGTTTGAACTTTTCGACATGCTCAGCATGTTTTTTTGTGAAGTTTTCTTCCTGGAGTTTCTTCAAGAACCACTTGGTCCGCATCGAGGGAGCGCGAGGCCTAGCGCCCGCGGAGTTGCCGAGCCCGAAGCGAGTGAGTACGGAAGCCGCGTGGGTGGTCCGAGTT
Source organism: Amblyomma mixtum (assembly GCF_055824585.1). NCBI lineage: Eukaryota > Metazoa > Arthropoda > Arachnida > Ixodida > Ixodidae > Amblyomma > Amblyomma mixtum. The sequence goes on from NC_143019.1 coordinate 21,815,570, forward strand.
TTCTGTATATATTTTCTCGCTGTCTCTTTTTCGACTCTGGGAGTCGCGGCTCTGGGAGCCGGGTGGCCTGGGGCCACGGGTGCAGTTACGAGCTCGCTGGTATTGCAGCTCGGCACCGGGCGTTCCGACACCGTCCGATACGGTGGGCGCCGATCACTCAGCAGCTGCTTCGTGCAGTGAGCGGGGAGGACCACCCCACAACGCTGATGTCTCCTCGCGGCTGCGCGCACGAAACCCGTTTCGGGTCTTTCTTTTGTTGGGGGTCATCGACCGCCACTATGGTAGTGAGGCCTAAGGCTATTCATAGCTGCCTGCGCCATGTCAAAAGTGACACGACCACCGGACCGTGGTGTTGAGAGGGGGCGCACTTTGCTGGCCGCCTGTTTTTTTTAACCTCGCATGAACCGAGCATTCTCGTTCAACTCAAGAAAGGGCTTTGTTCACTCGAACTTTGCGTTGCACAGCCGCCCGACACGTTTTGCTAGCGAGTTGAGCATTGAGCCACCAGGCCTTTGTGTACGCCGTTTTCCCTCCCGTGACCTACGTTAAAGGCATGCGGAGTGTGTTTTGGCAATCTTTCAGATCCAGCGGAGCCACTGCGGCTTGCTGTCCTGTGCACATCGTCTCGCTGCCGCCTGCTGCGACGGAGCGGCCTGTATCCTGTTCGCCGCATCCATCCGGGGCAGCTGTGGCGAGACCAGACAGCAGCCACCTCTGGCTGCTGTTGCCCTGGCGACTACTGCGGAATCTTGGCCTGCGGTGGTCAACCGGCCCTCCTCTTCGCGGGCCTGCGGGCACTTAGTCCGCGGGCCATGCGAGTCGTCCCAGCGGAGACCTTCACGCCGCCTTCGGAATACCGCGGAAGACTGCGTGCACTCTGTCGGCGTGACCTCCGCTGCACGACCTGCCTCAAGTGCATGAAGACCAGGAGACTCCTCCATAGCATGTAACTTGCAGGCGCGTGGGTCTATTTAAGGTTGGGGGGATGTGGGGACGCCTTCGTCCCCTGCGTTCACTTTCCCGCACTGCACCCCACTGTTGTTAGCTGCCCCCGAAAAGCACTCCCTTTAGTTTGGTTACTCTAGCTAACAGGGGAGGGCGCTCGCGTCGCAGCGACAGCAGCGCCACGGATGGCGTGTTTGGCCGCTCGCGCGCGGGGGAAGGCGAGGTCTCTTCTCCCTCGGCATCGGGAAGCGAGCAGACGTTTCGCTCGCAGCTTCGCTCTTCGTCGACGGGCGCCCCCTCGGTCGGAACTTACTCCCGCCGAGCCCGTCCCGCTCGACCTCGGAGTTCCCTTTGCCCTACCGTGGGCGGACGTTCGCTCGTAGCCGTGCTGGTGAGTCGGACATCCTAGATTCCTCAGTGTATTTTGTTGCTAGCTGGCGTTATTGTTGCTATAGCAATAAATGCCTTGTTTGTGTCAGCCAGTGTGTCGTTCCTTTGTTCCCGCAGAGCAAGGCCCGCCGTGGTCGGCGTGCGCTCAGTAGCGTACGCGACCACGGGGTGGGGTCAGCGCGGTTTTGAACTGGCTCAGCCGCGCTTAAAAGGGGAATACGTGTTTATCTCCCCGATTTTAAACCCCATAGTTTGTAGGTTCTTGTGTTTGCACGTGCGCGCCATCTAGTGTCTACAGTGCAAATGTCTTCGCACATTCTGTCCATTTCGCGGCTCTTCTCCGACGGAACTAGGGGGAGGAAAAAGGTCGAAAAGACGGAACACACTCCTGAAGCGTTCGCGTTTACGTAACCCCTCGGCTTTCGCGCTGCGCCGCTCCAGCAAAGTGGTGTCTTTTTTATTTATTTTTCTTCGCGCACAATTTTCGGCGCTGTCTCCGGTATGGAAAACGAAAAGAATTGAGGAACCATCAAGTGGAAACCGCCTCGATCGACTAACACGCTGCAGCGCAGTGAAAAAAAAAAAAAGAGACCAGATTTTTTTACCCTCGCACGCAGGCTGCGGACGCGCGCCTACTCTCGACGCCAGTCGCCATCTGTCGGCGCGCGCGGCCCGAGGGACTGCGGGTCGCGCCGGCGCCGCGCATAGAACGCATGTTTACGTGTTCGCTTCTGCCGTTTTGTGCTCCATCAGCTAACGTATGAGGGTGTGTGCTGTGCGTCACTACTCACACTTGCCCTCTTCCAGACAGTGCTGCGGTTATCTTGTGCGCAGTTACTCGTTAACGTGACATCCGAGAGTAGTCGACCAGGTAGTGTACGGACTGGAAACCGGCACTTCGAAGCAGATTTCTGCGCTGTCGTGTCGTTTGTTGTCGCCTTTTACGTGCGATATCATCTATGATAATATTATGCATTAGAATGTAGATCTATTGACTTGACTCAGTGGAGTATAGTAACTGGATAGGCGAGCTGCAGACTGAAGGTTGTCCCGACGGAGCGCGTGTTTTCGATCACCAGTACGTGTTCAGCATCCTTGCGCTGAGCTTGCTCTTGTTCCCATTCAGAACATTTCATGCACAGGATTGTAAGCACGACCGCTACCGATTTCAGCTGCTTTTTCCGCACGCATGTCAGAGGTATCTGGGGGGTAAAGGTTTATCTATAGTATCTTTCTGCTGTTGGTATACCTACACTAGTTTGGTTTGGTTTATTAATGTTTTACGTCCCAAAGCGACTCAGGCTATGAGGGACGCCGTAGTGAAGGGCTCCGGAAATTTCGACCACCTGGGGTTCTTTAACGTGCACTGACATCGCACAGTACACGGGCCTCTAGAATTTCGCCTCCTTCGAAATTCGGCCGCCGCGGCCGGGATCGAACCCGCGTCTTTTGGGCCAGAGCAGAGAGCCGTAACCACTGAGCCACCGCAGCGGTGCGGTATATACATTATTCATAGGAAAATATGCGCGATTTCATTACATTTTCCACACTTAGCCAAACGCCCTACGCGACGCTCTCACACGCGGCGAGAGCTCCTGAATAACATAACGCGACTTCGGACCTCAGAATTAGTGAAAGCTGGATTAGCTGCTCATATCTATTCAAGCTTTTATAAATTAAGCGAAAGTACGTTTTTATGCACCAGGTTGCATAAACCATGACAAAATTTGTGTTCTGTTGGCGCTGCGACTCAGTTGAGCTCACAGCGGTAAATTGTTGATAAACTGGCGCGGCGACAAGAAAGCCGTTTGTGGAAGGGGGGGGGGGCTTTATGGCCGGCAGGAAGGAATAAGAGTGCATGGGAATTGGAACTGCATACTAGCCGCACACCTAATTCTTGATAATGAATAAAAAGTTTCTTTGCGGTGGAGCACCAAGACGGAATTCGATTAAGCACGAGCGCGTTCTAAGCGCCGGCACAATTAACCTGAATGTCAAACTAAATGTCATTAAAACGCGTCAATGTTATCGCTTTGATAACGTAAATACTTCCTGCAACACAGCCACGCAGCGGAAGTATGCTGGACAATGTTTTTTTAGCGCCCGAAGCGCGGCTATATGCAGGCGCGGCCGCGGAACTGCCGCAGCCCCGCAGTCCCCAAAGAAACGCCCGCACCGCGGCGCGCCAGTCGGTGCAAAATGGCCGCGCCCAGGAGAGGCTCAAAAATCTGGTCTATAGCTGCAGTGCGCTAGAAGAGAGAGTGTATAGTGCGGAAGAAGGCCTCCCATAGAGCGCTTGTCCTCACCAATGGCGAACAGAGCGGCGGCGCTGGTGTCGCTCACTCTTGAAAGTGTTGCTGTCGCATTGCTACGATCGTCTGCAAAGAGAATTGGTAATATGGCTCGCGCCGCATGCCTGGTGCATAAAACGACAAGCTATTTGTTTTCGGGTGCGCATCAAGTCGACATACAGTGATTTAGGCGATAAAATTTGATCGCTCGAAACCATTCGAACGCCGTGGGTATCCATTTGTTTTTGACGGAGCTGCGATCGGAGGTTCTTGAAAACGGTCGACGCCGCCGGGGACCTCTGCCCGGTACATAGTGTGTTATAGTACATGGTAGTACAGTTGTCCAACTTTTTAGTAATATCATGGAAGCGGCAACCAGACGGTCGTTCAGCGCCTCATGCAGAAGCGCAACGGCGAAACGGATGACAGTACACGCATGCGCAGAGATGCTTGCCAGTAGCAGCGTCGTCTGCTCGGCTGTTCAGCTGACGAAGTGCTGGCTGACGTCACTCAAGCCTCGCTTCTCGTCTGCTTGACGTGAGCAGACGGCAGGGAGGGTTGTGTCACGTCTGCAGAACGGTCGGGGACTGCCTACAACTGGCAATCTATTAGTGCGCATGCGCGAACTCATCCATTTCTCCGCTGCTCTCCTACAAGGGGCGCTGAACGACCGTCTGGTCGATGCTCCCGTGATGTTACTAAAAAGCTGGAGAGCTGTACAACCAAAATCACTACTTTCTTATTACGTTCTGTAGGCTTATGAATGCGGTCCCGGATTCAGTGTTCACGCTGGATAATAAACGGCGCCCCTCTAGCTCCGTGTGGCCGGTCTACAACCCAGTGGCAGCAGTGCGACCTCAACAATCGTATTTCTCTCCTCCGAGATTTGCGAGTCAGAAGAAAGCGGAAAAGAAACAACAACAAAAAAAGCGAGTAAACGTTTTCACAATAGCGTGCGCTCCAAAATGGTTGCCGAGAGAACGCCGTCTTCACAGTGCCTCTGCGACGGCTAGTCTTCCTGGGCCACTCGAAACAGCGTCAATCCAAACTGAAAGCGTTCGAAGCAGTGAACGTCGACGCTCAGGCCGAGACCGCGAGTACGCCGGGAGAGGTTAAGCGCTGTCGTGGCTGTTTTTTGTGGTTTTTATTTTGTCGAGTCGTCTACGCAACTGGCCGGAAGCCGTCGTCCTCGGCGAATCGTCTTTCAGTGTGTTTGCAGAGCGAAAACCTCGGCGCTTTGCCATGTTTTCTTTGCGGTTTTGTTATCTACGGCTTCGAGTAAGGTGAGTGGTGCCAGAAAGTGCCGGAAATTTGTTTCCGGGGGAGGTAAGGGGAGAGGAGGTGTGTACTATTAAGGAAGCCCGGCATCTCCGCCGGTATTCAGGACGCGTTGTTATAGGAAGCTAATAATAGTTCGTCAGGCCAATTGGTTTTAGTAGGGCACCGTGTGGACTTATTGTAATCGAGTTCAGCAGCTACACCGTGACAGTACTGCTACAAATTCAGTTATTTCGTTCGTGTTCATGAGTGGCGAGCTAGCTTTCATCCAGATCTGTGACATTTTATTATTACTAAACACTTAACTGTGCGCAAACGTTTCAAGCTTGCGCAAACAAATTACTCACGATTGCTATGCAAGAATGTCTTTTAACAGGGCAACAGGCCGCTGTAACGGGAGGCCGTTTGGAGGAATGACTTAAGTTATCAAGGAACATCAAAATCAGCGAAGTCTTTGTCAAAACTATGAGTATACAGCCTAAGGGATTTGCTTCTCTGCGACTAGTGAAGCTGTCTAGTACCCCTGGAAGCAGTCGTCTTCTCTCGACTTAAGAGATTTCGAACATTGGCAACGCAAAACTAGTCACACCACTTGGCACAGAAGTTAAATCGGTGGGCTTTGCATTATCGACCGTGACTGTGCTATAAAATTCTCCGGAACATATCTTGTTTTTTCTTTCTTTGTACGGCTTTTGAGACCGCGACTAGATCTGAGCAATAGCGTGCATTCAGACCTGCTAGGTAACCATAAAGTGTCCACAGTCAAGTCTAACATTCGGGGGCAAAATTTTGAAAATTGGAAAAATTGTAAGGTATTGTTACGGAAATATTGAAGTTAATGGTCCATTCTTCTGATACGTGGCCCAGTCTTTCTTTTGAAGTTTTTCCATCGATCGTACCGAAAGGTTAAGACTGCCATAGACAACCAATGGGGAACGTTTTTGACGATGGCGAACACATTAACAGAAAAAAAAATGCAGGACTTCCGTTGGGTGATCTGCGGATATATTTATTGCTATAATGAAATCTTACATTAGATGAAAAAATTGCGTTCATAAACGGTTTACCCGCTCAAAAATGCTTTTGTCCAGAATATTTGGGTATGCACAATACGGCAGAAAGCCTTTCGCTTGCATTATGCGCTTTGTCATAGTAATATCCCTTACAAAAATTTCTCTAGACTGTCCATACAATTCTGTCTATAAATCTATAGACTTCCTACAGACAACTCTTATAGACTAGTATATGGGCAATAGAAATCCTACAGACACTCTGTAGACAATCTATAGATCTACAGCCAAACGCTTTCAGTAGACCTTTTCTGTAGTCTATAGACACGGATTTGACAAAATAAAATATCGATAGGAAGGCAGTAATGTCTATAAGAAGTCTATAACAGACTAAGACCATCTTTATAAGGGAATGCCCATTGGACGATTACTACGCGACTGGACGTTCTGGATGGTGTCACGTGCGTCACGATCGCGACACCACAACACGAGCATATCGGGCTTTGGTTTCATTACGAGGGTCAAGGCACCAATTTTGAACTCTATTTCGTGGCAACAGCTCGCTTCACTTGCGCTATCGCTCTCAACCTAGCTCACTAAAACAACAAGTTAAAATATTTACGGCGTGAAAAGAGCTCCAAGCGTCCCGTTCAACCTAAGCCTACGTATGATGGTAACAGGCCACAATAACTGATCAACCACGATCGTTTGTAAAGTCAAGCCCACGTCGCGTTAAATTTGCGAACCCGTTGTCTTCACGGACGGCCGCCCTGACTGACACGCCTCGAGGAACTAACACAGCGATCACGCTTTCGGACTCGCTTTGTCGACCCTGTTTGTTTCACTCTCCCCTACTTCACCTCTCACCACGACCCACTGCAGTTCCCGCCGCCCAACCCTCCTCCCCCTCACGAAGCCAAAGGTGCTGGGCGCGGTCTGCCCTGGAGTCATCAAACGCGCACTCAAACCAAAGACGATCGTACACTCATCTCTCCTCTTTCACCCCGCTCTGACCTATACAGCTTCAAATCTCTCCCGTTCCTCCTTCTTACTTCTTCGTTCTATTGGCAGGGCACCATTAAGCGTGAAGCGCGGTGCATATTATTCCTTAACCACAGCGTTGAGAAGTGCTGTGGGCATCCGAGCGCCACCTGGAAGATTGCCGAGAACCAACTCACACAGTCTGTAGCTGCGTGGTAGGAAGAGCAATGGCCTTCAATTTCGGTAGTGGATGCGATTGAGAGACCGTTATTTCTCGTTCTTTCTCTCTTTCTCGTTTCTGTGAGAGCTTCGGCATGAAATGACAAGACGTTCATGCTCTCTTTAATGCCTCGAATGCCGGCATTGTTCGCTCTTCTATAGTGAACACGTGATCAGATTTTTGATCACGTACCCTTGCTGCTCCCTCTTCGCCCGGTCTCGCCCCGCTTACACGTGACGTGTTGTAAGTAGCTTCCGACGTAACACGGGATTCTTGGCGTGCCGAAGTTTGTCGAAATTAGTTTCGCAACAGCGCCACCTAATGGCAAAGCCCCGCGCTATGCTGTCGAGCGTTAAGGAGACCTGTATGCAGGCAAGCGATCAATTAAAGCAAAGCGGTAAAAACTGGAAGCTAAAACACACAGGCAAAAAGAAATTTATATATGGATGTACAGTCGAGGAATAAAGTATCTAGACCATACTTAAAACAGCGCGAAACACAAGACAAAAGAAGGAGACAATACATGCGTTTTGTTGTCTCCTTCCTTTGTACCGTCTTTCGCGCTGCTTTAGGTACGAACCTTCACCAACAAGCCCAGTTCGCCACATTTGTGTCTCTGGACCACGTGTTCCGCAAACGAAAACGATGGCTGTATTATTAGCTGCTGGATGGAGGCTGAACTTGTGGAGGTCAAAGTGGAAACTCTCTTCTTTCAACTCCACATTTGTGGACTCAAGCCAACGGCTAATAAAAGAACTATCAGCTTCGTTTGGGGATCGCACGGTCCAGAGACTTTTGCCTCCGACTGTACGCGCTGTTGCTGATTGATGGAGAGTAAAAAGACTTGAAAGAAGGGCATGGTGGAAAGTCAAATAGAAAGGGCAAGCATGCGGAATGTTGGACGCATCCGAACACGGCAGAGACGGACACCTCTACGAACATTGATGCAATAAAGCATCGATCCATCTCTTCTTTTTTGCGAAAGCAAATCAAGAATGAAAGAGCTTCTTTCACTAGCTGCCTCTTCAAGCAAGGAACGAAGGAGTCAGGTGGGAAGGAGTCTGAAGTGCTTAAAAGGGCGAGATGGTAGAGGAAGTAGTGTTCCGTGAGGAGGACGGCGCAGACCGGACATGTACACACAGCGAGGAAGGAAGCAGCAGCAAAGACGAGATGATTTGTTTACAGGAAGTCCCGGCTGGCACGGGTCCACCCGTAAGAACTACTGCTTCGCACTCGGCAACGAGGTCTACGCAGCGCGCAGCGTTCCGCTCTGTTCTCGCCTCTCTTCTTACATCACACCGTTCAGCGTCGCCTCTTTTCTCCAGCGGGAGTGGTATTAGGTGCTTCCGAAGTTCCACAGCCAGCCTCCCGCCAACTTTGCTCTACATCGTGAGGAACTTAGCCACCGGCGACGAAGCGCTGGCGTAGTCTAGTTGGCTGGCGGGTCACTGTAAAAAAGAAGGCGACCGTGTGTGCCCCAATTGCGTCATCGAGACGCAACAAAGGCCAAGTGCCTGGGCGTGCAGGAGCGCATGTGTGAGTGCGTATGCGAGGTTATGCCCCGTACAAGATTGAGTAGATACGTAGGAGGATGGGACAGAAAAGCGTGGCCTCATCACTCGGTTCGTACGTGTGTACGCACGCTGCGTTAGCTGGCGCGTAGCCTGTAGTGCGTACAGGGGCGGACGATTTTGGGGCGAAACTCGCGGGGATTCACGAACGGGAACAGCATTGAAGGGCAGCAGGAGCTAGCCCGCTCTGTAAGGAAGACAGCCGCAGCCGTTGGCGTAACCGAGTACCGTGAAAGTGAATTCAGTGCGCATCGCGTTCCTGCTATGCATGATCGGAGTTGCTGTTCTTTGTACCCTCCTGGACAGGTGCTTCCGGAAAGATTCTCACTTAAAAATGTTGGTCGTCGAAATTTGTATGCAGCACGAATGAAATTATGGGTGGGCTGGGATCTGGGCCAAAGTACGAAGGCTCTCGAGATAGCAGGGATAGAATTACGAAATCGTTGGGTAAGACTGAGAAGGGAGGGGGCGGGGTAGTTCGTGCGGAGAGGTTTACGCTAGGTAACAAGAACGAATATACGTGACGGCAACCAACTGTCCCCGAAACCAAGGAGCAAAGGGGATGTGTTTTTTTTTAATGTTTTATAATGTTCATTACTTGGAAATTAATGATCTACCTACTTTATGGCTTACAGATAATGTATAAGAAAGCTGACGAAAAAAACAACCACTTGTCACCAGTGGGACCGAACCCATGATCTCCGAATTTCGCGTGTCGTACTCCACCAACTAAGCTACGGCGATGGCTGTCCAATCTTCTGCTTTCGGTGGTATACTTATGTGTGATGAAACCGAAACATTAGAGTGTTCACCAGCGCCACCCTCGTTCATAGTGGCGGACGTAGTGCGTCCTGTATTGCCGCTATTGTCGCGTAGGAACGTGTTCGAACGGTGAGGGCGAAAATTGTGCGAGGACCTTCTTATGTTACCTATGTCATCAAGACTGCCACATTCGAGGCCCTCGTTAAACTGTAAGAGGGTTCTCGCAGAGCTTCCGCCCTCATAGTTCGACCACGTTCCTACGCGGCAATAGCAGCAATACAGGACGTACTACGTCCGCCGCTACGGACCAGGGTGGCGCTGCTTTACTGTAGGCTGTTTTACTGTAGGTGTCTTCTGCGCGTCGTTTAAGAACCGAGGAATAGGAACCTTTCTAGCCGCGGTTGTCACCTTTTGTCGCCCAGTTCAGTATCACACAGATATCGAAGAGCCTGCCTCAGAGATATCCGGTCCACCTCCTGAAAAAAGATGTCTTCTATTGAGCCACATGACTCTGCTGTCTTCTTCGCAGAAGTGAGCAAGGTACACCGTCCGCTTCATGTTCGGGAATCACGAATCGAACCTACGACCTCACATCCAGTATGGCTGAACGTGTTGTACCCCCCGATCCCTCGTTGTCAGCAGTGACTCGGACAGCGCCAAGTGTCTCGCCGTCGCCGCCAACCTGCGGCCCCCTTTGAAACCAGAGCGAAAGCGCCAGCTCCCATCTGCCTGAGAGGCAGGCGCCGTCCGCGGGGCTTTTATAATTGCGATGATTGGCGGCGCGCAGCGGCAGAACCAGTTTCCGCGACCTTTGTCCGTTGCGTATCGGGAGCGGCGACAATACCAGGCCACCCCGATGACGAAGACGACGGCCGGCATGCCCGACTCGGCACGGACTGACTGGACTCACTTGCCTGTATACCTGCACGTCTTCGCGACCGGACGCGCGCTGACGGAGGCGCTGGAAGGGGGCGAAGGATGTGGAGGGAGAATCTTCGCCGCGTACCGTATGTTCCAGGTTGCAACGCGCACCCTTCTTTATTTCTTGTTAAGAAAAACACGGTTCTAACAGCGCCATGCGCGTCACAATCAGGCCTCCTCAAGTAGAGGACGGACACCTAAAAGAGCTAGATTGTGCTGAGGTTCGGGCGTAGCAACTGGCTCCTCGACTACCTTTTATATGCTGGTAGTTCCACTTCCAACATAGTACCGCGAATTCTTCGGTTCATCGGCAACCCTAATTGGTTTACCGACGCCCCAGAGCACCGCTTTTCACTTTGTTAGCTACGTGGAGGGTGACTAGAATACTCTGGAACCATGGCGACCTCCCTCACAGTGCAGTTTCCAAGGTGTGCGCGGTTCCTGTTGACGTTTCAAGAGCCCTAACCTCCAAAGTTCGCTTTTAACTTCGAATACAGAACTGTCGAATGAAAGGGATGGGCATTCTGAATTCGAAGACCGTCGAGTGCACTTCCTCGTATACCGACGGCGCCGAGCGTAGTTCTTTTGAGGGCGCAAGTTCGCATCGATGACCAGTTCGTTGAGATTCTGTGACAGTCTGTCCTTCTGTTTTCAGCGTCATAGTCAGTGCTTCTCATCACAGCCTTTAGAGAGTATGTCTGTGTGCTGTACGACGTGTGTCAGTACACCCTAAAACACCTGGAGGGGTGGAAATTACCTGAAGCCCTCTACTGCTGAGTTTTTCGTAGGCCTCGTGTCGCATCTGTTCGTTAAAACCAACAAATCATACTTTAAAATAGGGTGCGTGTTAAAATCAGGTAATTACGGTAGTAGTCGGCGCGAGGCTGCGGCGGCATACGCCGCCGTTGTGAGCGCTTTCTTGTCGTTCGCACGGCCCGCATGCGCGCACACAATGACCCGAGAGGAGGGGGGGGGGGGTGGAATACGTGGCATCCTCATCCTCGTGAAGATGACGCACAATTGACCCGAGATCACAAGTCGCGTGTGCCTTGAGAAGCGGCGAATGCAGAACGGCGGCCGTGGTATCCCCGACAAAGACCAATTCCTTCCGAAGCCACTTTCAGCATATACGCACTGTTGAACAATCCGTGTACCCGGAACGGAGTGTCGCTCGTATCTGGTATATGAAGTAGAAAGTGGGGAAAGGTTGACCCTAGTAAGAATGAACGTTAATAAATTAAATGTCTTACGCAGTTCCATTGTGACTGTTCCATGACCGGTCTCTCACGCGCTCATTTTTCTCAGTCTGTCCATTTGCGCGAACAGGTGAGCATTCAGAGGGAGACCACCGTGTCAATACGGGTCAAAGGTCGTGGGTTTGAATTGTACCGGTACATGGGGTTCCTTGTTTTTGTATATTTAAATGAGTTATCTCTCAGGTAAAAGATGGTTACAGTGCTAATTGCCAATTGATCAACGCCCACATGTTCTAAAAATAAAGCAGTTTTCCCTACGCTTTCCTACTTTTCTCTGACTGTTAGCTTTCTCTATGTGCTGGATAACAGAAGGCCTTCCATGTTCTTACAAGTGTAGATGGTAGTTTCGAAGAGTTCATGGATTTCCATTTCAACTCCTTTGACAGAAGCAGGGCGAGGCGGTACCCTATGGATAAATGAATTCCCTGCCGCATTTCATGAAGTAGCTTATTCCAGGCGAATGAAAAAATAACCAGTTTTTTTTTCGTCCAATAGTGCTGTTGACCTGGCTGAAAGAACGATCTTAGTGACAATAGCAGCAGCGATGGTTATAACAGCTAATGATGGTTATAACAGCTAATGATGGTTATAACAGCGTTTGCTTTGAAACGAAGCTCAGTAGGACTCATCGGATGCTTTTTTAAACTTGGAAAGTCATCCTGTGTAGATGAAAAGCTAGGAATTTCCCGAAAGGTACAGGGGAAAGAATTTTCCTATCAGTAAAAGGCTTGAGCTGTTCAAATTTAAAATAAGAACAATGCTTTTTTCAATGTTATCTCTGCAAAGCAATGCACAATAATGTTAACAGCGCATGAAAACTGCAGACGAGGTGGCTAAACTCTATAATTCGTTTGTAGTAACCAAATGGGAAGCACTGTTTGCACTTTCTTGCACTTCAGTTGATTGGGGATTACGATGAGCTACTCGAAGTGTTTGTGACCATCTCATTACTGCTTATCATTGAGCTGCAGTACATTCATGAACCGAGCGAATTCGTAAGACACTTTCCAAATAGGACTACCAATTGTTTGGCTTGTTCGTTTATTTATTTATTTATTTTATTTATCAAATACTGCCAACTGCCTCTTGGCAGTCAAAGCAGGAGTGGATACATTGTTCTTGAAGAATTGCTAAGGTGAGTTTAACAGCGGCAAAGAAAGAAAACATGCTATTGACAATCAGCCACGAAGGAATGTGCACAATCAAAAAACACACAAAAAAAGTAGCAAGAAAGCTTCGACCCTCCGTTAACGTACAGAGCCTTTTATTAGATAGTGATAGCTGCTCAACTGCTACGCTACTGAGTATGCAAGCTTGAGCCTGTAGGCGAGTCTGGATGCTCTATAGAAGGATTCATCTGTGACCATGTGATCACCCCGGTCCTTGGATCACATATCGCATACCATTATATGGGAAGGGATCATAGGAGGCGGGCATATTACATATAGCTATCAGTCAAGGGAGCAACTACTCATTAGCGTCGACCTGACTGCAGCCCTATTACTCTAGAAGAAACTCATGCAGCTTTCGCACAAACTTCGCGCAGGGCCGCGTTTTTGGCGCAGCGCTCGCCAACAATGGCAGCAGCCGGCTCATGACGTCACGCTCTCTCCCCATCAGTGGCGCCACACAGTGACAAATAAGGGAACCAAAATGTTTTGAGACGGCCCCCATTGCGATGCGAATTATTTGGCTGGCATTGAAAGCGAGGAGGCTCTGACACAAGCAACCAATGACACTGTCCTCTACTTTCCAAAGGGAGAAAGACGTGCCACCCATTCGCTGAGATAGTCGTAATAGTAGCAATAGCCGACCAGCAGTTATGGCAGTTATCGGCTTCTAAGCACCTCACCTGCTGCCCCAAACAATGTAACAAAAGGAGACTTAGCGTAACTCCTCTTCGTACCCGTCAGTTTCGATTTTCATACCCTCCAAGCCCTAACAGAATGAAACGCTGTGTTGTCCCGGTCGCCGACGCAGTATCCCATGGGAAAGACTTGCGACTTCTACGGGCAGCCTGGTACAAACGCTGAGCCAAAGGGCGGGAATCCGCCTGTCATGCGCGACTCGGCGACGCGATTGCAGATACGACCGCGCACGATTCCGTGCGGTTTCAGAGGTAATCGCCAGCGCCCCGTGTACGATTCACTCCACACGTGGGACGATACACGCTGCCGATCCCCCCACCTTGCCAACCGCCGGTCGTGTGTAATCACTCGTTCTACGGACGCTACACACACACACACAAACACAGGCAACGTCCTTCAAAGGTTGCTGTTCTCTTCCCTTTCCCCTCCTTGCCACCCTCCCTCTCTTACACATATTCGCCCTACTTACGAAGCTGCCCATTCATCATGGGAACACACAAGCTGTCGATTTTAAAAGGCCACTCCCTCCTCCTCTGGAGCCCCCCCCCCCCCCCCCCCCCCCCCCCCCCCCGGCTGCTTTAGTGAAAGGTCAGGGAAGGGGGGACCCCTCATCGCTGGCCTCTCTGCTCTAACCTTTCACTATAGGCCCCCCTTCCTCCTTTTCCTTTCGTCAGACCCCGTAGCATCCCACGTTGATATACGAGCTGACGAAATAATTAATTGCGGGCCAGGGTTTGTCTGGCCACCTGGGCAACAAGCAGCGATGACATACAAAAGCAACAAGAAGCGACAAACGGAACTCTAGGCCAGTAACTGATGGTTGCAAGTGTTATTCAGTCGAAGCTGTCTCACAAGCAGGGTCGTTTTTCGACGTCATGGGAACGCGTGCTGAGGCATCGCTGTTCCCGAGGGCAGAGACCCTGCTGAGTCCGTGAGTCTTGTATTACGTCCTCGTGCACATTCTGGCCGTAGAGCGGATCTGCGCTCGCCTCCAGCAAGTTGAACCTAATTGTAAGCAGATGTAACCTTCGCTATGTGGACCCATGTCTAGGGAAAGCAAAATAAAAAATAACAGAGCTGGAAAGTCTTCCCACTTAGCCCTATTTGCCAGAAGCATGCATGGTGGGCCACAGAGCTGCTTGGAAAACGGCGATTAAGTATGAAGGCCGCACATATAATCGGCTTTGTATACGCGCTTACGTGCATATGTGTGTTCGCGTGTGAGGTTCCAGGCACGATGCTGTCCTGCTGACCTCACGCTAATTTGTGAGCGCAACCTTCAGTGCTTAACTCTCGATTTAAGTAATCTGACACTCCGTTGTATTCAGGTTAGCAGGGAACCCGCGGACAGACTTACAGTCTCTGAATGGCGGGCTGTCATCAATTCAAATTCAGTCTGCTTGCAAACCTGCATTTTGCAAAGCAAAGAACACATTTAGGTATGCCCTGAGATTTGCCTTCTACTCTGCTTCTGAAGGTAGATGAATTTTCTCGATGGTTTCGTTCGTAGCCTTCCACAAGATGACGTGGTCTGAGTCACTACCAGCCAGTCCCCTAAGGCACCGCGGAGGTTTCATTGCGTTTTGAGCCATAGAAGAGTCCGACCACAACAGAGTTTTTGCCGCATGGGCGATAACAAAGAAATAGAAGACGACACAGGTGAGGAGCATGTTACCAGAGTTCACCTTTAAGATCATGCCATAGTATAACAATTAAATGCATTCTCACTGCTGAGTTTGGCCGTCAAATGCTGAAATAGTTAAACCAAAAATTGCCGTTCGTCCAGTAGAACTGTGCGCAGTCTCTCATCAGTGGTGCTCAACAGGTGTAGAAGGACGGCTCTGAAGAAAAAAAAAAAGATCTGAGAAGCCATTACATAACTGCCTATTTCTGGTCATTGTCTTTACTCTTCGGCTCTCACGATTCGCCTTGCCTGAAAGAAAGGCAAATGAGGCGTTGCGTTCTAGCGCTTTTTTATAACATCCAATTATCTGCCATACACTACGGTAGTACCATCTGCCAGAGGCTTGGACGCATTAAAAGACATGCACCTACAGATATAACGTCCTTCTGTCAAAAGCAATAGAATGGCTTCGCACTTTCAAAGCTATCAATACATGTTATACCATTTAGAACCATTCAGAGAGAATTAGAACCCGAGAAAAGTCATCCCATGTTGAATACACCAATATAAGACCAATAAGTTCCAAATAGCATTTTGTTTGTGACGGCCACCATGTTGGCAATTCATCGAAGAGTAGTGATGTTGAGAAGGATCCAAGTGATGCTCTTACGCTGTAAGGCGAAGCAAACTGCGATTACCAGTCCTCGGTACCCAAATAGCAGCAGCAGTAGAACAGTTGTGAATGCGTTTATTGATGTTAAAACAAATTCAAATCTTGGTAGAGGTTAACAAAAGAAATCTTTTAATAACACTAGGACAACCAAAAATAGGAACAGGCTTGAAAAATAAGCAGTGATCATTGACATAAACGAACACGGAAAGAAATAATTGAGTGAAGGCGCAGAAAAATAAACAAAAATCGAAGGCATAACAAAAAGGCTACTACTACTACGAAGTGGCTGCCATTTTTGAATTATGGTAAAGGTGATTATACATGAAAGGTAGACTATTCTATACCGCAATACAAATACGTCTCAAGAACGGCTATAGACAAAAACTAATGATTCCCGCGTGTAAATGAAAGTGCAATAGGAAGCCATTCTTCACATCCATCGAGGTTAAAGGGAGACACCTTTTTTTTATCACTCGTCTCCCGTGAACCACATTGAGCAGCGGCCCTTTTGGGGGACCATGGTGTCCCCTTGCTGGCATCCGAAGGCCTCGGCGAAGGGCTTGAAGTTCGTGAGGGGCAGGTTGACCCGCAGCCGAGGCGGAGTCTCGCCAAAAAAGGCCATGCGCTGCTCGTAGCGCGTGTCATTGGTGCGGTCGCAGTAGGCACGCGCGAACTGCACGAAGAACAGCCGCCGGATCATCAGGGCGGAGCCCACGGCGAGGGTGCGCTTGGCCTGCCGCATGTAGTACCTGCGAACGACGGGCAGTGAAGGCCTCAGGA
The DNA here is from genome assembly GCF_055824585.1 of Amblyomma mixtum. NCBI lineage: Eukaryota > Metazoa > Arthropoda > Arachnida > Ixodida > Ixodidae > Amblyomma > Amblyomma mixtum. The sequence goes on from NC_143019.1 coordinate 21,832,140, forward strand.
CACGAAGAGGGATAAGATGGTTTGGTTTGGCTTATTGTGGTTTAACGTCCCAAAGCAACTGAGGCTATGAGGGACACCGTAGTGAAGGGCTCCGGAAACTTCGACCACCTGGGGTTCTTTAACGTGCACTGACATCGCACAGCACACGGGCCTCTAGAATTTCGCCTTCATCGAAATTCAGCCGCCGCGGCCGGGATCGAACCCGCGTCTTTCGGTTCAGCAGCCGAGCGCCGTAACCACCGAGCCACCGCGACGGGGCAAGAGGGATAAGAGTCGAACAATCTTAGCAAGTAATATTCGTGTAAGGTTTCGAGACAAAAGAAGCCACATGTACCACAATACGAACTAGGCGGTACTAGGTCAGATAATAGCAGAGTGGCATCACCCCATGTTATATTGAGGGAGCTTACAAAATGTGCGTATCTCAACACGCTAGGAGTGATAAGAGTCGATCAATTTTAGCAAGCAAAATTGGTGTAAAGTTTTGTGACAAAAGAAGCCGGATGGACCACAAAATGATCTAGGGGTACTAGCTGAGCTAAAACTATGCAATGGCGTGACCTGGCTGTTCTACTGAGGGACCGTAGACGAACAGCAGGTAGTAAGCGATCTCATAAGAACAAAGGAAGCCTACCAAGAGCTGTCAAACAGGTAATGGAGATAGGAAAGACACCAGGCTGACTTGGGGTAGCGACAGCCTTCGAGAATTTTCAGTTGTCTTCGTTCTGCAGATACGACGCAACTGCCGAAAACATCATAGTGAAGTGCCGAGGAGAGAGCCACGGAGTTCATATCCCGTTGAGGCCTCGACTTAATTTGCACAGCAGCCATGCTGAAAGGCATTTAGGGCTCTCTCTGAAATGTTTTGCCTATTCCGACGTGTTGTCAGTAAGACGGAGGGGGGTATTGTGTGCGTCCATGCTCGTGGGCGTTTGTGTGGCCGCGTGCGCGCGTGCATTCTTTTTCGACACGAGCACGGTTTCAGCGTTGCCCAAAATACCACAAAGAACCTTTGGCGCGCAGGACAATAGGCGTGATGTTCTTAAACTTCGTTTGACGTGCATTGCCTCACCTGTAGAGCGGGTAGACAATAGCGTTGTCGGCGATGTCGTCCTCTATGGTGCGGATCAGATCCACGTCGTCCCGCAGGATCTCCTCGAGGGCACGCTTGTACTGCGCCCAAAAGCAGTCGCGGATGAGGCGGTACTTGGCTGTCGTCTCGCGACTCCACCAGCCACGCACCCGGAGCTTGTGGTCGATGAACGAGCCGCGCTCGTCTATGGCCGCCACCAGACCTCGAAGCATGTGCGCACCCAGTATGGGAATGTCTAGCGCCCTCAGCTTCCCGCCTCCGGTCAGACTGAGCGCCGCTACGTTTGAGAACGGGAAGAACAGCGTGTTGCGGCCGTGAGTGTATTCGTGTCCAGGAGACAGGCTGGACACGTGGAAGTGGTTGTCCCAGTCCCTGGAGCGCTTCTGTGGCCGGTAGTAGGTGCGGCGGCTGTTGATGAGCATGTTGTACACGCTCTCCAGCAGCCGTGTTCCGCGAAACGCCGGCACGTTGAGGTTGTAGTACTCGGCGATCGGCGTCAAGTTCTGAGCCGTCCCGAAGAACGTGAACTGGACGCCCTTGAGCTTCTCCACGGCGACGACTCTTTCGACCGGGTCGTACCAGGGCGTGCGTCTCGCGACCATCTGAAGGTGTCGGTTGAGGTCATCGAATACCTCCTGGACTTCGGCGTCGTAGCGGGTGTCGTAACGCAGAACGCTGTCCGGGAGGCCGAGGGACATGCGAAGGAACGTCCGGGTGCCCTGTGGGTATACCAGCTCCAGGAGCCGCGCGCACGCTTGAAGCCTCGCGTCGACGCCGGCAACAATACCGTTAAAGCTGAGCGGGGTGAAGTCCTCCACCACGTCCGGTAGTACTGGGGACAAATGAACGAGCACCCTGTAACCAATGTAGTGTACGATGGACGTGGCGTTCGTGTTGTCCAGTAGTTTGGGTAGGTCTTCAAGATACTGCGGTGCCAAGACTTCGACGCTGATGAATTCTTCTTCGTCGGTCAGAAAGTTCTTGAGCAACGCGGAAAAGTACGCCGTCCAATTCCAGGAGCGGCCCTGAGGCAGTTTGTCCAGGGTTCGCATCCTGAAAGGAGGCGGCTCGAAGCGCCGAGTGCTGATGGCTTCCTCTAGTTCAACTTCTAGTCTGACAATGGCGGCCGCTGCGGTCTCGGCTGCTGTAGACACGGCGCCCAGTGCAGCTAGAGCCTTGGCTATGCTGACGGCGTACTCGGTGATGTTGGAAGACGTGTACCACGTCTGACGTCTCTTGAGGATCGTCGCCGGCACGTCAAGATGGACGGCGTACTTGGACTCGTACTCGTTCTTGACGGTCACGTCGACGAAGGGGAAGATACCGAGCGCGGCGTCCACCCTGCCAACCAGTGCACCCAGGCTGCTGATGTTTCCCGGCAGCTGCAGTGGCCATCGGCCCAGGCCGATGTCCTCCAGGATGTCCTGAAAGGGGTCCCAGCCGAGGCCGTTGCGGCTGTAGAGGCCGGTGCAGTTGGGCAGAAAGTAGGCCGCCTGATTGATGAACACGCTGGGAAAGTCCTTGTACGGGTCCGCCGCTCGGTATGCACGGAATGTCTCCTGGAGATTGTTCAGAAGTGTTTCCGTGACCTGCACGGAGAAAAGTTTCCTCATTTGTTTCATTTGATTACGTGAATACGAAAAAGAGCGCTCTTGTCATCCTGTTACTTCAGTACAAGGCCCTTGGTATTCATCACTTTACTTCCAGCCAGAAAGCAGGCCCTAACAGCGCTGGTTATGGTTGAGGCGCTGTCGTAGATAAATGGCACAATTGACATCTCTGCACAACTTAAGTGCTTAATGAGGCACGATTTTCCATCAAACTTAGCCTAGAATAATGTGCCACAGTGAAAGCGGCTTACGCTAGTCAGACAGAACAGCAGGGAAATTGGTATTTTTGTCTTCAGAAAATGCGCTAAAGGTGGTAGGAAAGCCTCAGTCCTCTAGCCGACGTTTCGACAAGAGAGTGCGGACGGAACCTCTTTCGATACGTTGGCTGGAGTAGCGAGGCTCCCCTACTGCCCCTGGCGAATTTTGTGTTGGACCAGTTGGCTCTATTAAGTACGATGGGATTTCACAGGAAACCAACCAGACTTGCATACACAATCCGTGCCTGAACGGCTTTTCCCTTGGTTCTTTTTTTTTCACTGTATAGTGAGAAAAGAAAAATAAACATAAAATAAAAATTTTCAGGAGTGCTTTAACAAATCACAATATCAAACTGGCACAGGGTTCAGTGAACATATAGTTCTCTGGCGCGACCACCCGATTGGATATGTGGCCCGACGAAAACAAAGCGCGCTTACGTGATAGTGCCTCTATGATTCATTTACAAACTGGACTTAGCACATCTTCGACACGATTACAAATCAGATACGCACCAAGGGGTCGAAGCGCCTCGTACCCATTTATCTTGTTTGTACGCTACGTGCATCAAAATATTGTCGGCAGTTATCAATGCTGAGGAAACCACTAAGTACAGCGCTTCAGCTGGATAGCTAAGGCTATTGATTACAAACCGGTGAAGGTAACTAAAACACTACCGAACACACCATCGGCTGGAGATGGGGAAACTCGCAACCTCGTCATGACGCGAGCTTTGCCTTCTACCAGAGAAGTCTTTTTATGAAGTTTACAGTATGTTGAAGTTAGTGCTGAAGGTGTCGGCCGGCACCACTCCCGAGGAACACAAATGGTTTTTATGTTCACGGAACTATAAGTAGGGATAGTGGAATAGGCGGGAGCTGTGACGCATAGGTGACGTGATGAGGCATGATACCAGCAGGGCGCAGCCACCTATGGCACGAGATATAAGTTGAGAGGTACCTGAGTGATGTAGGGAGTGCGGGGTGCGGCGATCTCCTTGAGCAGCTCTCCCTCCCTGTCCATGCCGCCGACACCGCAGACATATTCGTAGAAGTCGTCACAGGCGTCCAGGCGCGGCTTGCCGTTGGTCCGCGTGCCAAGCGGGACGCCGGTGCCGGCAGAGGCACCTGCCACTGCCGGTGCGTGCGGGTCCCCTCCCTGTCGGTGGTGGTGCGGGTCGGCCGCGTTCTGGGTGGCCCGGGAGTCATGCCAGTGCCGGTGCCGGTGCTTGCCGGAGGAGTGGCCGGATTCCCCGTGCTCGTGGTACTCCGCGTCGATCTTGCGGTGGTAGCCTGCGGTGTGCCCCGAATACCGTTTATGCCATAAATGTGGGCAGTTAAAAAAGAAATAAAAATAATATTGCCTGCCCGCACCGCCTAAAACACAACAGGCTTAACGTTTCAGACATAAATTAGTTTGGGCAGATGAAAAAGAAATAAAAATGTTGCCCAGCGTTTCATAGATACACTAGAAAGGGCGATGAAAGAAGAAAAGTGCCCTGCCCGCAGCGCTGATCAGCGTTTCAGACACAAATTAGAAAGGGCAGTCGTAATGGATTCTGGAGAGATAAGAGAAGCTTTTTGCCGATCTGATGTGATGTTCGGACTAAGTCTAGTAGTCTGGTACACCCGCCCTGGCAGCTTAGTGGATACGCGTTCGGCTGTTGTCCTGGCTTAGTGGATATGTCGTTCTGCTATTGAACTGGCTGTCGTGGTGGCTTAGTAGATATGGCGTTCGGCTGTTGCACTGGCTTAGTGGATACGGCGTTCGGGCTGAAACCCTGGCAGAAGGTGGCCTCATTTCGATAGACGTGAAAACCAGATACGCCTGAATGCTGTGCCATGACTCTACATGTTTAATGTCGCCATGAGGTCGATAGTTATCCGAAGCATTCCACTACGATAGATCACTGTCTAAGTGGAGCTTCTGGACGTCAATGCGCACATACCTAGCGTACCTGCCTACTCAAGAGCACCGTGTTAAGTAAACAAATTTTCCCTTCACTCTCGCCCTTTTTTATCCTGTCTAGAAGAAAAAGGTCCACGTGCCGTTGGAAACCGCAGGACTAATTCTCTAGCGTACGGACGTACAAATGTCCCTTGCATTGGCTGCCTCAAGGTTGCGCAGACGGGCAAGGCCACACACGTACCTTCCAGTATGAGGAAGGCGAGCACGAAGGCCGAGGCGAAGAGCAGCGCCGAGGCGAAGCCCGACAGGATAGACCAGCACTGGTGGGCCATCATGGGTAGCTTGGCCATGGCGGGAAGCCGTTGTAGTCCTCGGGAACGTGGGGTACGGAGCAGAGCCAACGGTTGGAGCCTCGCAAAACCCTTCTCGTGCTTCCTTCCTCGTGACGGAGAGCCCGAGCGCCACGCGAATCTTCTTCTTCTTCACCATATGAAAATGGCACATACCCACGCGGGGGGATTGTTGTTGTTGTTGTTGTTGTCCTCTAGAAAATGGCGCATACCCACTGCGGGGGATTGGCCAAGACACAGGCGGCAACTGATAGGTGTACAAAATGTTAAACAAGAAAATAATTGTGGGGAAAAATAAAATAATCATGATAATAATAGCAATTAGGAAATAAATGAAAGGATCTCAAATGTGTAATTGAAATAGGTTAAACAAATGCTGTGAGATCGGTGACTGAAATAGAGAACGGGGCTAAATATTCCACGTTTCAGAAAGCTTTCATTCCAGAGAAATATTGGTCATGAGAAAGACCAGAGCTTAAGACGGCAGCCGTTTAGTGTCTGTAAGGAAGTTTTGCATGGCGGAGAGCACATTCCAGTTGCTGTGCCCAAGGGAGGAAGCCCCAAGAGACAGAGCAACCCCAGCTGACAGACTTAGACCAAGCTGTCGTAACGGAAGCTCCAGCAGGCGGCTCCGTAAAGAGGAGAAACGGCGGCAGGTCAACAAGAAATGATCTATCGATTCGGGTTCTCCGCAGAACAGGCACAATGGGGAGACCGCCAGACCAGATCTATAAAGGTAGAAGTTTAGAAGAGGTACGCGACAACGTAGACGAGTGAAGGAAACCTCAAGCTTGCGTGATCGCCATCCTTTACTGCACCACGGGTAAAGGAGATGCCGGAATTCGGGAGAGGAGGTCAGAGCTGATGCTGCGAATTCTTTCAGGAGCAGATACCTGCGAAACCTGGCCGCGGTAATATATGCGCTGGGTGGAAGCACAGATACGACTGGGCCTTGAAGAGATGCCTTCGCCAGGGTATCAGCAACCTCATTCAAATGGATTCCTCTGTGCCCAGGCACCCAGACCAACCGTAATGAACACACGTGGGGTGGAACCAAGCATTTGAATAACCGAAGTGCCTGAGATGTTGTAGGCGCGGTGAGAGAGGAACACAACGATAATGAATCTGTCATAATTATGACAGAAGACAAGGAGCTGTTTAATTTGCGCAACGCTAAGACTACTGCTAGAAATTCGGCCAAATAAATAGGTGTGTAATCGGGAAGGCGGAGTGAGAATGACCAGTCAAGGGAGATGGAGAAAATGCCAACTCCGGCCTTTTCTTCACACTGTGAGGCGTCTGTCGCTATGAGCACATGAGATTTAAAGCACAGCAGGTAATCCTGCAATAAACCGCTGAGCAAATGAAAAGGCATTAACTTTGCATGTTTTGGAAAGATGTCATCGAAGAAAATCTGAATAGATGAGTTGGCGCATACCGGACGGATGTCCGAAATGCGGACGTTTAAGGGGTCCAGGAGGGATTGCACCAAACATATCTGAGGGGTACGGAAACGAGACCAGGTTTCGTTGAAAAATAGCCTAGGCTGACGAAGGAAGATCAAATTGGTACGGTGGTGAAACCTTTGCGCTTCTTCTTTGTCTTCTCCTTCTGTGTCATTTGTTCTCCTTCTTTCTCGTTATCTTTTATTGCGAGGTTCATGAGCGCAAGGGGAGATTGCGAGTGGAATATAAATTGGGAAGAAACGTTGAAATGCAACCCTGTTGACGCTGGGGAAATGCGCTCGTTATTTCACCCTGAAATCAGATCGTGTAGTTGCACAAAGAATGCAGCCATTGTGAGCACTGCTGTAGCCAATATGGTATCACCATGCATCCCAATAAAATAGCAGTAATCACTTGCATTTCACATGCATTGCCGGGCTTACTGATATGCCATGGTCTGGTACGAGTTCGGATCAGCATGGTAGAAATATGTAGATTTGGTTTGCTTTAATCAGGTTTAACGTCCCAAAGCGACTAAGGCTATGAGGGACGCCGTAGTGAAGGGCTCCCGAATAATTCCGACCACCTGGGGCTCTTTAACATCCACTGACATCGCACAGCACACGGGCCTCTAGAATTTCGCCTCCAACGATATTCGGCCGCCGCGGCCGGGATCGAACCCGCGTCTTTCGGGTCAGCAGCCGAGCGCCGTAACCACTGAGCCACCGCGGAGGGGCAGAACTATGTAGAGTTGAAAGGACAACGTTGCTGGCTGCTGGAGAATAAGTGCTTGTCAGGGCCTTTCGACAGCTGTTCCATTGAGCGTTACCTATTGCGCCTGCGGGGTTGACGTACTGGTATAATTGCGTAGTCCGTTCCCTTCTCCTTTTAAACGATATGTAATGGAATTAGGGACAAATCCCCCTTTCCACTTCGCTGGTAGCTTTTAAATTGGCTGTAATTCTTCGTTGAACTCGGTGTTTTATCTTTTCCTACCGCTTTTCTTTCCTCGTTCCTCTTAATACTATCAGGAGTCTGTTTTAGCAGACTGACGCCTCCTCATCTCAGCTCCTCTTCTTGTTTTGTAAAGATTTTTTTTTAACATTCAACTGTGGCATTTATTTCCTTAACTACGGAGTGATTGCAACCATAGGTCTGAGACACTCGTGTCAGCTGAACCAGAAAAAGCGCCAATGACGATTCACTGTTCCGCAGCACGCTCAGATAGTAGCATTTAAGGGATATTTGATGTGTCACTTTCTGTCCAGAACTTCGTGGTTATGATTTCTACAGTATTTTCAACACTTTGGTTAAATATAAGTGGTGACTGCAAGCAGATGCAGTTCCTGGTGCCAGGACACCGGCATATGATGGCTGGGAAAGTAAAAACAGTTTTAACGTGTTCTTGTAAACTGGTTCTAATGAAGGACAACTCCGTATCACTCAGTGAACATACTTGGTCGCAGTTACACTGAGTCGCAAATGCGCCGTCTTCGCAAGAGTTGTTCGAAGAAAAAAAAGAAAAACGATTGATTTGCGGTGCCTGCGCCCGAACAGAGCAGGTTAAAGGTCGCAATGAGTTGATCGAACGCAACAATCCTGCCCTGCGTATATCTTTGCCCCAAGCGTGGTTAAGGAGGAATATCTGTGTTAATCTGTGAACGTTTACCGCGTATGTACAGCCTTTGTCAAAAGTAAAGAGGCCAAGTGGTTAGCACCTGTCCCATGCAGGGGCGCCCTTGCAGAATTCATAGAACTCCTAACATTATTAGGGGTGATGATAAAGGTTTCTTTTCGCCTCAAGAGATCTAGAACGCTAGCGTTTCGTAATGAGCCGTGCAGGATGCCAAATCAGTTCTAACTTGCTCATCTATAAAGTTAAGCAAGGTTACTAAGTAGGTGACCAAATTATTTAAGTGAGAGGCAATGCATAACGCTGAATCAAGACGAGCATTTTCAAGTGGCAGTTTCCGGAACCCCACTCACATCCGCACCACACACGCAGGAAAGAGCGCTGTCACGTAAATGCAACTCACCCAAAATAAACGTTCTTCTTTTGGTACTTAAATATCTGTAGCGGCGGCTTCAGTGCTGTATGAAGACGTGCCGCTTCTCCCGCTATCACACTGCAACAGCTGTGATTTCTTTTCATCCTTGAGCTCTCAGAAACCAATGCAAAATAATCTTTCCGCTTCCATACCCACGCTGATGTGACAGCTACACTCATTCCATGGCCCCATGTAGAAAACCTTGTCCAAAACCGATATGAAACACTTTCACTGGACTGAAATTCCTGCCCCTCAAGTTTCTGCCCGTCACTGTCTCAACCGTTCCCGTATAATCAGATCGCATGTCCAGTAGCTTTCAAAGATCCTCCACTACGAGCTAGTGGCCTGTCATGCAACAAAACCAATCACGACCTTCTTCTTTCAAGGCCGATTTCACCACCACCCAGTCCTGTACATACGTCTGGAGTTTAACAACATTTACTTTGTGTCACTTCGCGTGCACATGTTTGGTCGAACTTCGCCCTTATCTTCAATGCCTTCTGGCCGTATCCGCGCGCTTTCGTCTCCAGGGCAGCGGTCTGAAAGTGAATGTTCCTTTCGTCTCTGTACAGGTACCTTCTTCGGCGCTACACTAATCATGGAATCTGGCCGTCTAGCGAGCGAGATAAACAGTGCGACCCATGAGAAAAGAATGACCGAAACGAAAACGTATATAGAGCCTTAGCAGAAGAAACGGAGCAAGATCTACGGAGAGAGGTAAGTTGCGCGCTGGAGAGCCTTTCTTGTGATTGCCGACCTGTTGCCGCTGCGGGTAGCTTGGCCGCATACGATGGGGAAAGACTTTCGGACGTCTAGCTGCTGCAGCAGTCATGCGCTCCGTGCATCGTCTCCCCCATCTCTACCGCCTCCGCTAATCTGTGTCAGGGGCGAGACCGGAAAAGTAGCGTAGAGGCAACCAAGGCAAAGAAGAAGACGACGACGAGCACAGATCGTGCGGGCTTCGATAATTCGCTTTGCGCGTCGTGCTCTCCGGCATGGAGTGTGGGGGAGAAGAGGCAAGCAAGGAGGGGGCGGGGGGAGGGGGGGGGGGGCGGCGTTCACGTCCTAATCTCCCTTACTCTTCTACAGCGCACCTCCCTCCTGTTAGCTTTTGCGCGTGATTGTTTTGCGGTCGCCGTTATTAATAGCTGCATTTTTAGTCGAAGAAGGTAGCAGCGCAGGAGGAGCCTCAAGGCCACTCCGAATGTGTCTCGGATGGACAGGCAGCGTTGCGGAATGCCTTTCTGCTCGTCCGTACTTTCGCTTTGGTTATTGTTTGGTTATGAGGGGCGGCGTAATCTTTGATCACTGCGGTCTCCTTTCGCTGGTAAGAAGAGTCTGTTTGCATTGCGTGTGGTTCTTAGGTAGATGCCGATGAAACTTCTTTTGTGGCTCAAAGGATAACAGTAGGATAACTGCGTGAGATATTTGTTCTTAGTAGAGAATGTGATGGCTTTGATGTGTGGTCTAGAAGTAATTTAGTTTGAGTTGGTTCGTAGCCATGTTTTGAAACAGAAAAGGCGCGAATGGGACGAGGACATGAAGGAACGTAAAGCAACAGAAGAGGCTCGAACGTGGCTTGATTTGTGGATCTGTTGACGTTTGCTCGGCAGCGAAGGATGTTTTCGTTGTTCACAAGTTCTGATCTAAAGTTTAAATATTCTTTTTCCACTACCCTGGTTTAAACTAGTGACGTTGGCGACTATGTTTGGGGCTGCTGACGGCTCTATTTTATTTTGCGCATTTAGTTCTTCTTTTCATCTACTTTTTGTGGTAAAAGGTCAATATAAGTTTCCAACGAAAAGTATCCTTAATTTTCAGGAGCGTTGTCTTTCGGATACTCTTCTGTTCAACAAAAAACTACCATGATGTCACCTCGCTTTACTAGCGCAAACATCGTACTATGGCGATAGCTGCTACGGTGATTCCTGTGTTCGTGATAATTTTTTTTCTCTTTTCTGAATTGTATTAACATCGTTTAACACAAAACAAGCCACTCGGTAATCGCGAAATGGCAATCCATCGTATTCATTGTTAGAAAGTGCTAATCCATATATTAAGACTAACTTCGATTGATTGCCAGTATACTGTACTGCATTGGTGATATCTATAGAGCGCCCCTTGAGTGCATTAGGGGCAGTAAAGACCTTGGAAAAATCAATATAGCAACAAGTACGGCCGGCGAGAAAATCAACCAGCGTGTGAAAGGAATATAATTTATAAAAAGAAGTTTTCTCCCTGTCCATGAGGGCGAGAAAATCCTAAACAGCATGCAGCATAAGAACTCAAGGGGATTCTGCATGTCAAATAAAAATATGGAGTTTTTGTTTTGATTTTTCTTTTTGCCTCTCTGACGCAGGCTCCTTTTTTTTCGATCTTCCAAATCTCTTTGTCAGCTTACATCGTAAGGACTGCACCGACGAGATTGAAGCTGAGGCTGAGTAGTGCAGTTTGCAGTCTACGCACTGAACACTGCAAAACAGCCTCCGCATTCATTTCTTCTCGGGCAGCCAAAATATGTCAACTCTTATCCTGCTCTCATTTAGAAGTTACGCCGTTGAAGCACACAAGCAAAAACTGAAAACTGGGAAGCGGAACAGAGGAGAAATACGGTTAAGGGCTATTTCTGTCATCGGTGAAACTCCAAAAAAAAACTTGTACCAACTAGATCAATCAAAAAGTATTTTTGAGGTCATCCGCTGACTCCAAAGGTTGTCAGCTCTGAGCAAGAGGAGACATTGCACTGAAATTTGCTTACGATGATTGAGACCTTAAAAAGAAATATCCTGGCACGATAACAATCAGACAAGGACGCAGATCGACGACCTTACGAGCCCACGTCAAAGTTCGACATCCCCTGAAGTACGAAAGAAAAAAAAACTGCGTTCACCAGTGCTTAAGTGTCACGCGGGCCGCTGAACCCATCTCAAAAGCGGACGCGGTGCCTCACAAGGAGCTCGAATGGACCTTTTTGATTAACGGCGCGTCGGAAATGACCGCGTCAGGCTACCGGAGAAAGGCATAAATTACGTGGTGCTTCAGTCAGACTCTAAGGCAAACGCTTGGCACGACAGCTGGAGCGCTGACGTTTTATTGGCTTCCCGCGTTTCTCCGACCGCACGAGGCAAGAAGGGTTACCGGGCTACGTGGGCACGTGGAATAAGATTGACGATTCCTTTAACCCCATTCTAGCCATTCGGCGAGCTGGGTTTCTTAGGCCTAATTTGCGTCTCGCGTTGCAAGAACCTACGCATCTTACTGAGTTCTCGCATTCCACGCCGCTTTCATCGAAGGAGTTCGCACCGAAGTCGTAAAAGACAGGGGTTCCCGAGACCGGCACAGGGGGTCTCTCGGTCTGTCGGTCGGTGGCTGAGTTGTTATTTTAATGGGTTTTTGTCTTTCCCCGCTGAATATTAATGAAAATGATTCATTGTGAAAGACTTCTCCAGCGAATACTCTTCGGGGCCATTAAATCCTGACGTAATGGCGTCCGCGGTCACGTTTTCCGTAGATTTATGCGACTGCGGCGGTTGCTTTTCGCCTCGTGGGTTGAATAGATTAAAAGAGGGAAGCGTGGGCTGTGAGTAAAGTTCGTTCGCCCTTTTCTGCCGGAACAACTCGCGGTCACCACTGCGCTGACGCCTTTAGGAAACATTCTTATCGGAGCATGACGCTAAGTTAACCAGCCATCAAGTTTGAGGTTGTTGTACCTCGTAATAGAGAGATGCGAGGAGAGGTTTTTCTTCTTTTTGCCTAGGCCAGGATGTCCAGGATGTCGGTGAGGTCAATGGTTGACCAGGGCCTTCACCTGTTTCCTATCTGACGAAAAATTCTCAAGAAATGGCACTGCGAATCAGTAGAGTGTAAGTGCAATCGTGCATTCTTTCGTTCTAGTTCAGTTCGAAGCAATACCGAATGTCCTCCAGTAGAGGCAATCGCCGAAACGTCCCTGGTATTTTGATGACCTGAGCTCATCGCTGCTCCTCATAAAAGACACAGCAATGTGCTCGTGAGGTGCATAGAAGACATTGCTCCTACTTCTGCAAGCACAGAATCGGCTTCTACATGAGCGGAAGACGGTGTATGCTATTCTGTACTATGCATTGCAACTACTGCCACCATTGATACTGTGAAGAAGATGATTGGCAGTCCGCTAGCCCCATTTCCATCGCTCAGATCGAGAGCTCGGCCTGGCCGACTGTGAACTCTTATCACCGCACTAAGGTATTTGTTTGGGCTAGTCGGTACATTGTTAAAACTGAAGGCACAGCGCACTAAAGACAGGACTAAGAGTCCTGTCTTTCTTTTAACCTAAAGGCTTATGGTTTGGCTCATGGCTCATTTATTGCGTGCGAGCAATAAAGCATTTTAGTCGCAAGCCAGCGCTGTGTTGGTCCCTTTCTTAGTCCTGTCTTTCGTGCGCTGTGCCTTCAGTTTTATCTTATCACCGCAGCCTTCAGTTTATCTTATCCCGCTGTCTAAAGCTTCGTCATTAAAAACGTGTTACACTTCTATTAGTGCACTATTCCGCAACTCACACTTTTCAATGAAATTTAAAGCGAAATACAAAAACAAATTTTCTCACGCTCGGCTCTATCCCGCTCTCATTTACACTGACACGTTGGAACTGTACTTGATGTAACCGCCTAGAGGGTTACCACTCGAGACTACTACGATGAATGGCGGAATTTCTACGCTGGCATTGAACAAAAATAGAAAGTTTCACCACTCCCCCACCCCAACCTCCATGAAGCACCTTAGTTCTGCCGCAAGGTATCGGCCTACTAAATGCAGAAATAAAGACGTTTAAAAAAAAAAAAAAGTTTTTCTCAGACAGCGGCGTCCTAACTACAGCTCAGTACGAATGATGAAGTGGATCAAAGGCTATGCACTCGATCGCTGGAACACTTTCGTAGGCTCTCTATCACGAAATACTTGCCTCCTACTAGTTCAGAAAACTTGTTTTTAACTACTCGCGACCTTCCTTAATTTGGAAGTCATTTACGGCAAACGGGACCATGAAGCGCTCGTGAATGTCTTACGTGTCCTTTCTTTCTGTCCCATGTCCGTTTTTTGCGCTAACTTCTTTCGAAAAAAGCGGGTTAAAAGGTCATCCATCTGAACGCATGACACGGCGTCGCAGTCAGCGAATTCTCGAATACCCCTAGCTAGCATACTGATCCGCAGCAGTTTTACGTCCAGATGTTGCGATTAATATTATTACGTCTCCCCTGCATTCGCACAGCAGTTCTTGAAGCGCTCGCAATAAACAAACGGCCGCCGTGTGTTACGAATCGGGAAGCGACCAAGTACAATACATTGTGTCGTTGATGCAACCTCATCGGTCTCTATATCTGGATGACTGCCAAACTTCTACCTACTACTGATTAGCAGACTTGTTTTTACCGACTCGCGACCCGTCCTGATTGCGACTCGTTAGCCGTAATCGGGACAGCTGAACGAGCAAAAGGTCTCACGTCTCAATGCCTGAAACGTGGGAGCGAGTCCGCTCCCGGGAACCGTTAGCGCCCGGATACCGCAGCTGTTTACGTCGAGGTGTTGCGACGCTCATCTTCGCGACGAGCTTGCTGCTAATGAAGGCGACCTTGAAGGCTTCCTTCGCAAGGGTCAAGGCTGCGACGTCACCAACGGGCGGTCAGATCTTTCCTCATTCCTCGACTCGACCGATCACGGCGCATTCCCGGTGACCGTGCCAGATAAACCCGGTGTTATGCTCGGACACCATCTGCCACAAAGCTGCCTGCCACTAACTCCTTGCCCTTCTTGTCCGTCCGACTCCTGCGTGAGCGCCACGCTATAGATAGCGGCTGCTTTTTGTCATAGGTTGTGTGCTGTATACTCTTCAGAGCTGAAGAAACAGTCGGTTTGTGAGCGCTCATCAAAATATATTTCTCAAATCTAGGTATTCCCAAGTACAGTCCTTGCCAAAAGTCACCCAGCTGCATTGTTTGCTTCTCAGTCGTATATTAAAGCTATTTATTATGCTAGCCCTCAAGCTCTAAATTTCCAAGGTGGGAAGAACCCCTGCCCTCACCTTCAAATAACTTTTTGATCTTTAGGGAAGCCGTGAGGACTCTACTATACGAATGAAAAGCAAACCATCCAGCCTGGTTACTTTTGACAAAGACTGTACTTCATAAACGTAATGCAGCTGTAGAACACTTTTTTCTTTTTTTCTTTTGCCTGTGACCTTCCACCATGCTCTGTGGTGCGGTTCTCTGTGCCTTCAGGAACAAACAACATCCTGCTATCATGCATCATTAGTTGAACGCTTGCCTTTTCTTGGAAACCAGCCCATTACCCTTAACGATGATTGGCTACATTGCCTCCATCCAAAATTTGTGCCAACATAGGCACGAAATGCCAAACCACCGATTTTTATTGAGCACAAAATTGAATGGAAGCGGGCTCAGAGTCCTTTTAATAGGAAATAACTCACACTTGAGTTGACCCCACCGCGGTGGCTCAGTCCGTTATGGTGCTCGGTTGCTGACCCGAAAGACGCGGGTTCGATCCCGGCCGCGGCGGTTGAATTTCGATGGAGGCGAAATTCTAGAGGCCCGTGTACTGTGCGATGTCAGTGCACGTTAAAGAACCCCAGGTGGTCGAAATTTCCGCAGCCCTCCACTATGACGTCCCTCATAGCCTGAGTCGCTTTGGGACGTTAAACCCCTATAAACCAATAAACCAAACACTTGAGTTGATACTAAAGTATAGTACTTTTTACCTGCCTCTTTGTTGCGTCATTACGAATTGCAACACGCCTTTGATTTCGTCACTGGGGCCATGCGGTGCACTACGCAGCACTCGTTCTGTTAATCTAAGCTTCCAGGTGCGCCCAAGCATTGTTGGCACGGGATCCCTCCGGCCGACTCGCGTTATAGACAGAGGACGGGGTGATTAAAGCCGGCACGCTATATAGTCCTCACGCGCCCTATCGTGCGCGTCCATTACGTGATCGCCGTTTTCACGCCATCAGCTGACGCACACCGATGGGGACCGAGTAAGGCTGCCAAGAAAAGGGTGCGTGGGTAGTCTTCGCCTCGCCGGCGCTGAGAGGCCGCGGAAAAGGACGAATTAGACACGGTGGCGTCTCGTGACGATCGCTATTCGATTCGTGCCGGGCAGCGCGAATGTGCATCTTGAATTGCGGCTGATAGCTGGCGTATTAAGGTATATCGGAGTCGCCGTCACCACCTCGCAACGTGCACGGTTTGCGCACTTGGTAATAGGGTCTCTCTGAAGCTGCCCTTTCTTGACAATAATGAGGTTGGCTTCAGTCTGTTGCGATCGGAACGTTTTGAATTGAGTGCCAACTTCGTAGCAGATGCCACTTTGCTGAACCCTATTGGTGAAGACGATTGCTGACGTAACTTGTGAGGAACACTTGCCTCCAAGCTGGATTTCAGCTGTTCATCCCGAGTTCATAGTTTTTAGGAGGTTATATTCATAGCGCAAAATACTCCACATAGCAGATAAAGGTAGAGGGGCTGTGCTGTAAAGTTAGCTAAGGGTACACGGGGCTTTATGATGTATTCTAGGCCATGAATTAATTCGTCTTTAACCATGAGCCAACTAACCCCAAAGCAAACACTGTTAACATTCATGGTTTTGAAGCGCTAAAACCCGTGTGCTGGAAAGTCGGTGAATTTTGATTAGCTTTAGGCGGTTCAAATTTATCCGGACCGTGTCCTGTAGGGCAGTCTTGCCTTCGCGCGAAAGAATCTCTTACTTGATAATCACTGTCGTCAGTGGACTTAGGATAGCTACGACCTCAAAGGGAAGCTTAGCCTCAAAGCTGAATCTTTACCACAACTAAAAACCACATTCCTTCATCACCCAGCCACGCCAGCAGATGATTGGGCCAGCGTTTTAAGTTTAAGGCGACCCTCGGGTGACATAAGTTCGTGAGAGTTGAGTAATGCAATTGCAGTGCCCCTACAAAATAAAGTAAGTATTCTATTTCAATTATTTCAAGCTGAACGTTTATCCACCTGCACCGTAAACTTGCGTCTAATACCGGGAACATCAGTACAGTAATTGGCTTAGCGACAGGAATCGAAGGACAGGGAACCGAATCGAAAAATCGCAGAATTCCCTCGGGTGCTCAAGCTTTTCAAGAATGGTGAGCTTCATTCGGATGATTTGAAGAAGAAAAGACTACTACGGCGGATACACTGCGGATACAGTTATCGGGAATCTTAAGTTTGTTTTGTTTTGTTTTATTGGGGTTTAACGTCCCAAAGCGGCTCAGGCTATGAGGGAGGCCGTAGTGGAGGGCTCCGGAAATTTGGACCACCTGGGGTTCTTTAACGTGCACTGACATCGCACAGCTCACGGGCCTCTAGGGTCATGACTATAGGCAAATATAAAGGGGATAACAATAGGCAGCACAGTCTATGATCTTTGCCATTTCAGACACAGGAGATGATTCCCGTGAACCAAACTAGTTTTTTATTTTCTTTTTCTTATTTCTCCTTTTGGAAAGAATGCTTGGCACACTCTGTAGCAGTCACTGTCGCCCTGTCCTCTCAGCTGAACCCTTTTGTACTCTCATTGGGTATAAACCAAAGAAAAAGACTATCACGTCCCCCTTTTGCTGGCTAATGCATCCGCATTCAAAAACCAGTAACAAAATTTTGTTGGCATCACTCAATTTGAATAGCGCACACGTCGCCAGTTTGCAATAGTTAGCATTAGGTCCATTTTGTACGGCTTTTTTTAGTTGTGGGGAACACCTAATCGAAGGTCTCGGGATAATTCAAAAAAGTTAGTTTTAAAACTTTTTATTTAACAAATGTTTAGTTAGTTGGTTTGTTGGGGTTGAACGCCCCAAAGCGACTCAGGCTATGAGGGACGCGGTAGTGAATGGGTTCCTTAACGTGCACTGACATCGCACAGTACACTGGCCTCTAGAATTTTGACACCATCGAAATGCGACCGCCGCGGCAGGGATCGAACCCGCGTCTTTCGTGTCAGCAGCCGAGCGCCATAACCACTGAGCCACCGCGGAGGCGTATTTAACAAATGTCTTTCCATCTTAATCGTAACGTTTGTCATAAAGTGAGAGTCTAGGAATCGGTGGACGCTGGCTGGAATTCGTACATTCGGGCCCCTTTTTTTCTTCACTCAACTTACGTCGGTGACGTCAGATATTCTGACCTGAAAGTGCTGCCTGCTGAGAACATGTCAGCATCAAACTTTGTATGCAAGCTACAGGTTCCAATGAGTACGCGGCGTGCAAACGGAATGAAGGAATTCGCCACACTGGGCAATAAAGGATGAACACCCATTTGCTCTCTCATCGCCCAAGAGATGTCCCCGGTGGTCTATTCCGGCTACCTGCGGCTACTCCGGCCGGTCCACGTCCAACTTAAACTGGGCGCATCTCTCCTCAGCGAGTGTATCTAGTTTGACGGGAGTGAAAGTCTCCGTGACTTCTTTCCCCCGCTCGAGGGTGGCCGTACTTGCCTTCTCACTCTCTCGCTCTTATCTCAGTGCGGTGGTTCCCAACACATATACATATACATCGCATAGCATCCAAAGCACATAAAACAAGCGGCGCGTACAGCTTCTTTCGCGGGAGACACGACGCGCCCCTGTGGATGGATGCCAGTCACGTCTGGGCTTCGGGGTCCGCTGGGGTATCTTCTCCGAGTGCCGCGCGTGAATACAGTGTCGTGAAACTGCCTCTCCCCTCCTCCCTCTCTCCTCTCTCTTTAACTCCTGGCAGCTGGGCGGCTGGCGAGTTCCCCGTCTTTGCTTTCCGTTTGACTCGTGTTATGTATGCGCTTCCACGTGCTTGCTCGGGTTTGCTTGACCACTATGCGGTGGCGCTGCAAGGCACCAGTATTTCCGAATGTTTTTCTTCTCTTCCTCCTTTCTAAGTGTGTCTTCTGCACTTTCCTCTTTTGCTGCGTGGACTAAGCTGAGAGCACGTGCCTCTTTCCTGCAGCAAAATGTTGTTGAGTCAAAGTTACCATTTTTTGTGTGTGTTTTACTGGAACAGTCACAACAGTCATTTGTTCGAAACCATGAGCTCCCTTCACTGCGACGGGTTGCAAGGGCGCGAGCAATAATTATTTTATTAGAAGTTTTATCATCATCAACTGCAATTTCTTTAAGCCACACCATTTTGACGTGTCCACTTCAAGAATGCGGTCTTAGGCTTTTTGTTGCGAAAGCAACACTATGCGAGTCGCCGAGCCATTCCGCGGAGCTGACGAAAGACCATACTGCGCATGTGCGAGGAGCAATGACGTCACACGGCGCACAGATGGCACGCCGCCGCCGTCGCTGTGCAGGTGACTCAGGGGTGCCGCCGCCGGGCTCGCCAGTTGCGCATGCGCAGTAGCGGCGCATAGCTACCGTGCCGGGGCCGCCGCCGCTGCCGCGCGTTCTCCATCGCCTCTCTCTCTCCTCGTTGCTTTCGCAGTCCTCGAGGTTTAACCAGAGCTAAACCACTGCCAATTTTTTCACTGCCTGCCACAATGGCAACGCCTGCATTATGTACCTGATGCATCCTTGAGGAAATGCCAAATGCCAGTCTTGTTCTGGAAAGTGTAGTCTTTATTGAGCACGCACAGCTGTGAGGTTTGAAGGGAGGTAGGGGGGAGGGGAACACCTTTAATAGCGTTCTATTTCTTTTTCACACCTTTGCTGACGCCTCGGCCGTCAGTGAAGTGCCTGTTTCCATACGCACACGACCGACCGCGTGCAGCTTTAGCACCCTTGTAGTCGGGGCTATACTGCTCCTCAGATCAACCGATAGGAGCGCCTTCACGTAGCGCCGATTCTTCCTTCCTTGGAGAGACCTGGCGTTGTCCCGCCACCCGTCGCCCCGCCATACCTGCTCTCCTGAGGCAACTCGGAAGCTTTTTGCGCCATTTGTTGTCCCTTCCGCTTTTGCCTCACATTCTCGAAGAACGGTTTAGGCGGCCGGACAGCTCGCAAAAACCACGCGCGCCGTTTTTTTCCCGATGCTGTCGGTGTGAAGACCTCCGTAGAAGCAGCAATAGACGAAAGGGGGCGTAGGTCCCTCCGTGAGGTCCCGAATGGCAGTCTTGGACAGCCGCGCTGCCTTCGCTTCGTATAAGCGTCGTGCGTGTAAGCGGGTCGTCGTCGGCATGCCTTTACCGTACTGCGGACTGCGCCTATATTTAAACAGCTGCCGCCGCTTCTGACGCCGCCAAGGCTAGAAGTTAAAACGCCAAGAACAAGAAGGCAGCGTTTGTCGTCTCTCACTTTCAAAGACGGGGATTGTCTAAGCGCTCGCCGCGAGCCGGGACTTTTTCTTCGGTCTGGCCTGGTTTTAGGGGAGGGGCGCCATCATTGCGGCGACGGCTGCGGGATGCCGACGCGCGCGCCGCCTCGCGGCAGCGACCGTCTGAAGACCGTTTGTTGTTTGGCGCTGTGCGCACTGAGTGAGTATACGACCGGAGTTTTAGTAAAGGATGAGGGGGAGCAGTGCGATCGCCGCCGCTGCGTTGTTATGTCCTGGGCTGCCGCTGGTGGTTGCCTTTTTCTGCTCCAGGAAGGTCGACGAAGCGGCGAGAAATGACAGCCCGTCGTCGGCGCCCTCGGAAGTGGCCGCGGCGCGGCGCTGCTCTCGTTGCCTCTTTCTTGTGGCCCACTGTTGGCTGTCGCGGAGGTCGCTATAACTACTGTCTGAGCACTAAGTGTGTTGACCGGGCGGACAATGCATCCAGATCAACCCCCCCCCCCCCCCCCCCGTCTCCTTAACCTCCTGCACTTTCTTGACGCCGCCTCTTAACCCTTCTGCTTGAGAAGCCGTGCCCTGTTAAGACAAGGCATGAAGGAAAGCTGGGTGGTTTAATTATATTGTGAACAATTTATGGGCGTCGTTAATATGAAACCAGGCTACCCCGCCCGTCTTTCGCACTTGTCCGCTTAGCCTCTTGTCTGGAACCCTGGAGAGGATTAGAGGGGACCTCTAGAGAACAAAGTGCTCTCATGTTCCGCTGCCTTCTGGCTGAAGGCCCTCAGCTGGCCTATCAAAGTGTGCGCCAGTAGCGCTCGCTGCCTTCGAGATACTCAAGTAGTCTTTCAAAGCCACTGTATTCCTTGCGCTAAAGCAAGAGAACTGAAGTTGCGATTTGGAAAGCAGAAAATATGTTTTTCTCTTGGTCTCTTCCCAAAAACCGGCTAAAGCAAAAACAAAAAAGAAACGTGTTTTGTTGTATGTGCTTGTGTGTATGTGTGTGTATGTGTATGTGTGAACATTGTATGTGTTTTGACTTCGACTATATAATGACCTGAATCCGTTTGCCTGCCTCTTTTATTGTTATTAAGTGTTCCCGGCTGAATTTTGATCCGAAGCAAAGGAAAGGTGCTATGTCCGGCTTAGGTTTAAAGAAAAGAAATATTTAATTTTCATTTTATCTGTCTATAGGCGCATTAACATTTCCTTAAAAGAAACATCTCCCTCTATCGGATCTCCTCTTGGTCATTTAAACTGCCGTGAAAGCCAGACTCTCTATGAGGATAATGTCGCAATGTGACTTCAGGAAATCCAGGGGCATAAACTGCTCTCAGATTTGTACCGTTCTCCAGAACGAAAAACACAACAGCGACAGCTTTACCTAGATATCTGACTGTGTAACTGGATGGTCTGTAGAATTCATCATCTGGGGTCATTTTTTATGGCGACTGCTCACCGACTCCAGCTGCAGCACAGATCAGTTCCCATATTTCCCGAAAGAGCCCACCTCAAAGCCTTTCAAGTAAAAACACAAAGTTGCGCATCAAAATAATAAAAGGAATTCACAGCTCAGAGGCAGTTGCCATTATCTCCCCCCCCTCCCCCCCCCCCAAAAAAAAAAACACCTCAAAGCCATTCGAATCGGAGCACAAAGGTGGGTAAAAAAAATAATAAAAGGAAAGCACAGCTCACCAAGAGCCCAGAGGTCTCCCTAGAGGTCTCCCCCCCCCCCCCCCCCCAAAAAAAAAAAAAGCAGACACATTCTTTAAAATGCAGTCTCACAAGCACCTCAGGTGCAGTTTCCCCAGACCTCAGCTTTCTACTAACCTTCCGGAAGTGCCCACAGACACGCTCGTTCCTTTATGCATAGCATTACTACTACTTCTTTTACTACTTTTTTTTATTTATGAATACTGCGATCTTGTACACAAGATCATAGCAGGTGGGAAACAATGAATAAAGATACAAAAATACAGACACATACGAACAAAACATAATTGCACATATACATATGCATATTCTTTATGCATCTCAACAAGGCATCTCATATGCGGGCATTGTAATACGTGGCATCGCCTCTCGCAATCTCAAAATCCATCTTTAGATCACCCCATGTCCCAAAAAGCCCGACTACCTGACCTTTTTGCCCCAAGGATACACTGCACTGCAAAATAGGCAGCCACCTTGTCCTCTCCGTCGGTATTGTCGCATCCATAGCTTAAAATCTTCCACGATGCCCACAGCTTCCTCCTTCCTCCGGCGTATTATGCCTTCAAGGAAGGTCACGTTCGAACGACTAAACTGGATGAGGTGACCTGGCCCGGCACGCAGTACTCCGAGCACGTCAAAACTAATTGCTGCTTCCTAGCAACAGGTGGCAGCAGCATTTGCAGTTCTCTCTTTAGAAGTCCCACCGATCGCGAACACGACGCCCAATATAAACCAAAGGCTCTGACTTCCGGAGCTATTCCGCTGTATGATTTGGAGGAGTTCTTTTCTGCTTTGCCTTCACGCAGAAGTCGAGTGCAAACATGGAAAAAACAAGAGAAACATAGAGACGACTGAAAAAAAAAACGGGGTATAAACAAGAATTGAATGAAGGGAAAGTACAGAAAGAAAGGAGAGAATGAAAGAAATCAGTAGCGAAACATACAACCAAGATAAAGTAATGCACTAAAAGAGAAATTTGAACGAAAGAAAGAAACAAAGAAATTAAATCGAAATTGAAGAAAGCAACCTGTCCCAAAGAAAAAAAAATAGAAAGGAAAAGGCAGAGAAATAAAAGAAGAAGAAGAAAGATATGGAGAGAAGCAAACGAACGAAGGAACGATATAAGACAAAGCAAACGCGACGATCAAAACAGAAAGGGCCGCGGGAACGAAACGGAGGAGGGGGAGTATGAGGAAGAGGAGGGAAGAGCGAGGCAATGACGACACGCACACAATGGGTCCCCCCCCCCCTCCCCCCGTTCGAAATCTGGGTCGAGCCTCGGATGGGGCTGCGACTTTTGACCTCCCCGAGCTCACGGTGGCTGCCAGAGGCCGTCTCCTCCAGAGTGCATGCCGTGGCTGCTCGCGTTTTCTTTCCCACTGGAAGGGGGTTCAGTCCGGGCGCCGCCGGTTGTAGTCGGTGCGCGAAGAAAGACGGGTACAAGGGGGGGGGGGGGGGGGGGGGGCTGCGCACGTAAGTGGCACCGTGTCTGCTTCCCCCGCCTGACGAGCAGCGAACAAGAACGGGCAGGACTGAGATGGGGGGGTTGCTCTTCGCAGTTTATTTTTTTTTTCTTGCATTAGGCGATTGCGTTGTATTCCTGTTAGGATAGCGCAATGAATTCAAAGGTGTCGGTAGTGAAGCCAGTGCCGGTACGGAGTCGGGGGGGAGGGGGGGGGGGGGGGGAGGAAAGATGAGTTTAGAAAATCAGCTTGGACAGGGTGGACGCAGTTGGCGCGAAAAAGAGCAAGAACTGGAGGTCAATGGGAGAGACCTTAGTAGTAAAACTTAAAAATGGCCGCCAACAAAAAGAAAAAACAGCAAACAAAGAAACGACGTTTCAACGCCCCATGGCAGCCTTGTTCGCAATGCCCGAAACGTCGTTTTTTGTGTCGTTGTTTTTCCTTTTGGTCGGTGTCCATTTTGATCTTTTAGTATGATTGTTCCCGAGCAGGAGAGATGTCGTCCAACTCTCGGCTTCACCAACCTTAGTACTGCAGTGGCGGTGATTAGATCTGATGGTGATAAGGATGATAAGAATCATGGCGACTACGGAACTCTTATCTGAATACCATTCGAAGATGTTTTTGTCATAATCCGTGGTAGTAAAGATGATGATGATGATGATTACAACCGGAAAGCAATAGGTCTCGACGCTGCCTACATGCGGGATGCGAGCCATGAACTGTTGTAGCAGTGTCGTTGGCCCCTCAGCTTATTTGCAGTGGTCACGAGCTCCTGGACGGCACTGCACTGAGCACCTGATTTCCACTCGGCGACAGCTGCGAATTCACATTTCTAATTATATTTTTTTGTCTGTCTTTTCGTTTTGCTTTTAGCTCAGCGAGGACAAAAGACAACATGTATGACTTGTGAAGAGGCATTGACATTTATTGGAAGCGTAACGAGGCATGAAGAGGGGCGGCCAATTGACAGTGACGTCAGCTCTTCCGGGTAGCCATCGACGTTCCCTCGATAGAGCGCCGTCTACCGCTTCTTTCCAAGAGCAAACTAGCACGGGAGACATTAGAGCTGGAATAGAGGAAGCGAATGGATGGGCTTGGGCGAAGTAAGTCGACGGAAGTCCTGCTGCAAGTGTTGTTCAAATAAGTGTGTAGGGGGGGGGGGGGGGGGGGGGTATGGAGAGAGGGGAGATGAGGAGGCAGGCACAGGCGACAAATGCACAGAGGAGGCTTGCGAAGAACTCACAAAGTCGTTAGATTAGACTTAATTAGATCAGCCATCCTTTTTCATTCATTTAACCATCTTTTGCCTCCAACCATCATTACATACCCCGTTTATGCCCTGAGGCAATAACCGCGCTAAAATAAATCATTAACTGTATAAAGCAGTGACAACTGTGAGGCCATTCAGCCATTCACCCCAGCGGTAGACAGCACGCAGGTGACTTTAAGCATGGAAGATGGTGACTGTTACCGTTAGTGCCAACCAGACATTGGCACAGTATAGTGGTGCTTGTCTACGGTGTTTAATTATTTTTCTTTTCTTACTTTGCTTGCTACTACCCGACTTGGGCAGTTTTAAACTCTGTAGCATGTCATTGCGAATTTGGCTACGAGTGTCTCTCCTTAGACACTTCTATATCACCCTGCAGGCATTGTAATAATTCATCAGACTTCGCTTCCGCTGAGTCTACCTCGTTGTTAGGTCTCGTAGCTGTTAAGATAGAATTAGAGGCCGCAGGCTATCTACTGAGAGCTGGCAGTGGGGTTACCAAGAGTAAAGGCGCGGAATCTTCTATGCAGGGGCTCATAACAGAGAAAACCTCATTTCGTTTCCCATCTCCACCGGTACGCGGCAAGCGCAAATGTGCTTATCAGATGACAGCCACTCCGATGCATCACTCTCCATGGAAGAAATCACACATGCAGACATTCGGCTCGCACGCATAAAGAGAAAAATAAAAATACGAGAAAAAGCCAGATGAACGGGAACGGGAGCGGTGCTGTAAACGAGCCGAAAGCAGCCCTCTCAAAAACACACACACGCTCACGCAATTGCGCCCTTCCTTTACGGGCCAAGGAAAAAGCAAGAAAGAAAAAAACGCGGCGCTGGCGTCGACCCGGGCACGCCAGGACGCGTGATCCTGGACTGGCGGTACAGCTCTTACGTTCCCTCCTGGAGAGGAGGAGGGGCTGTCAAAGGAGCATAAGAGCATAGCATGCAGGAGACGCTGGCCTGTGGTGGAAACGTAGGCCTCAGCGCAGACCGCAGTTCCTGACGAGCAGCGGAGATTTATGGCCATCTACTTTGCCCATGGAGCGCGCGCGCTAGCACACGCGGCAGCCGTTCGCGGGAGCGCGGGAAAACGACGTTTTCTTCGTAACGCACTGACGAAAAACCCGTTCGCTGCAGCTAGCTCGCAGCTGGTCGCTCGTTCGCGTGTTGGGTGACTTCGTCATTGTTGAGACTGCGTCTGCTGGCGGGATGGGAAACTGGTGTCGTCGTTTCGTATTTCGTTGGCCGTGCGTTTGCAGAGTTGAGTGGCCGGTTGCGTAATTGTCCGCGTGTTCCCCGGGCGATTACTAGACCGGTGTGTATACGTAAGTGCTCGGTCAGTTGCGTGTGCATGTGAATGCAGTGGAGATATATGTCCGGAGAAGCTTCCGTCGCTGCGTTGTGCTGGCGAGATTGTAGGATCCTCCTGGCGTATCAAGAGTGCTTATACGGGAATACACTTTCGAGTGGGCGAGCTGCGAATGTGGGAGTCAAACACTCCTGCCGTGCATCTAATGCCAGGCGAGACGAAATCTGCTTCGCGCGTTAAATCCCGGCTTGCTCGGCTAACAAGCGACGCGTGCGGTCATGCTTACACCTACTCGCGACGGCGTGATAGACCGGAAATTTTTCTCTTGATCATTTTTCTCTCATTTGCATAAAAGGGGAGAAGCTGAAATATGACTACCTGGTTGGGATTAGTTACGCGTGGTTCTGCGGTTACGTGCGTCGTACTTCCAGATGGTTTCTGTGCATGTATTATTCAGTTACTTTCCTTGGTGATTTTCTTTCCTGCTTTGGCCGGTTCCCAAGTAATCATTTGTTATTGGACGCTTGCGAAGTCGTGTAATCTGTTGTGTTCATCTTTTTTTGTTCTTTTAGAGCTCGTAATATTAGGACATCTTGCATGGCGTCTTATTTCTCTCCCTCACTGTCCCCACGGCCCGTCTCCCCCCCCCCCCCCCCCCCCCCCCCTCTTTGCTTTATCGGGTTGGAATTTGCCGGTCCTTTCTTTTCCCAATTTAGTCTGCCTGTTTTTGCGCCCTCACACCGAATAATAATGATGCCTATGGCATTTTCTTCCAAGGAATACTCTTTTGACATCTAACGGTTTTTGGTTCGCATTCAGTCCTTTACTTAGAGAATAGGTGGTCATGTAACTATGTCATCACATCCGGGACCAGCTGACTTAAGTTTAAGTGCGATTCTTGGGCAGAGTTACATCCGGGGGTCCCTCAATGAACCTGAAAAGGCTTTCTTGCTGTTTCCGGCTGTCAGAGTACAATGGACAGGCTCCACTGATGAAACCCATAATCTGTGTGAAAAGGGCGAGGAGCCTACCCTTTAGCTCGTGTAGTAAGTAATTCGGCTGCCAGGTCGCCATTCCTGGCGTCTGTGACCCTGCAGTAATCAGTCATTGCCCCATCTCTCATATTAGGTGCGCCCAAAATGAACGAAAGTCGGCGCCATGCAAGGATGGCGTGGCACATCATACCTGCGTAGTATAGTGTTGTTTGTTTCCTATTCGTTTGGGGCGATTAGCTTTCGCACTTGCGTGTCACTGGTTTGTCGCGGATTAAAGCTATGCCATAGCAAAAAAAAAAAAAAGAGAACACGGAACGCGAGATTACCGTTTTTACGACGACTGGGGCTCGTTTCATGGCAAACGAGACCTTATGTTGACTGAAATAAATGCTCATTTCCAACACCTTCAGCTCAAAATTATTCTTTTTGTCACCTGTACGCGAGCATGGAGATTTCGTGACTGCACAGCAAGGAATTCTTCAGTTTCTTTTTTTTTTTCAAGAAAGAATTAATTCCACATCTACTGGAACACTATTTAAACAGTAGTTTGTCTTCCCCTAGTTAGTTCCAAGAGGCAGACACCAAGGAAGCCTCCACAGAAATGAAGGGCTGTGAGTAAACATGCGCGTCTATTTTGGACAATGCTTTACAAAATATCACATAGACCGTCTGTGCACTGTCTGTTTAAATGTTTGCAATGAATGCGCGAGAAGTGTCATGAATTCTCTTTGTGCAGTAGCAATAGTCCTTAGGCAGCGCCTCCGCCTCTTGGAAAATGGCGTCTGTTGCGCAAGATGACAAATGAGCTGACATTTTGTAATTCGTTGACCTTCGTTTGGTCAGTGAAAGTAAAAAAGCACATACACAAACAAGTCTCACTCGAAGCTCATAGAGGGATAAAAAGTAGGTCAACCGAGTAAAACCCGCCAAGAAAAAAAAAATGACTCGCGGGTAATGAATTCCCGAAAATAAAACACAAATTCATGTGCGCAGTAGACACATAACAAGTGATCCCATTAGAGGCGCTCACTTTATTAGCGTTCTGCAGGGAATGTGCGTCATTCAAGACAAGCGCTGGCGAGACCGCGATAGAGGAGTCGAGGCGGCAGCGGTCGACCCTCAGGCTAATGAAGATCTCCTTTGCCGCTGTGACCTTCGAGTTTTCACGCTTTCTCTTTCTTTTCTGCCTAGTCAGCGAGTAAGATGCATACTCGATCTCATCGCCGCCATCAATTAGGCTCACTTGTGTGCGGGCACGCTAACTTATCCGCTGATTGCTGACTGCGTGTGGCTGCCTCCTGGATACGCAGGCTCATTAACGTAGGTGGCCTGTAAGAATGAAAAGGAGACCTCCCGTACGACGATCACGGGTGTGTTTCATGGCAGTCTATGGAACGGTGCTAAGAAGTTCTACATCACAACTAAAGGAGCAGGAACAATGCGTGCCCAGGCTCTATGTCTTCTTTAATCTCTTTGTTTCTCATTTGTCTAATTATGGGGAACTAGCAATTGAATTTAAAATGGAAGATGTGCACCGTGTGCTTTGAAATAATTAATTACACAACTGTTTTTACGTTGGGTTTCGAGTTTGGTTTCCGCTCACTTCAACGTGAAAAACTAGTGCGTATACTAACAGAAGTCATGTGCTTTCAAAGGAGAAGCGAATATGCTGACTCCAGGGATAGGGCTGACAAGGAAAGGGAAATGAGGTGCCCGTTATGACATACCTATCAAGGCAGCCAGCAGTCACCAGAAGCATAAGGGAATGTTTTATTTATAATTTGTCGTTTTAATCAATGCGAAATTTATACTGTAATTGTTTAATCGCTGAAATATAATTGCTATAAAGAAGAAAAAACGACCACATGCCACCAGTGGGATCGGAACCCACGACCAACGAATTTCGGGTCCGGTACCGGACAAGAGATTCGTTGGTCGTGGGTTTGGATCCCACTGGTGGCATGTGGTCGTTTTTCTTCTCCTTTATAATCAATTATATTCCAGCGATTAAACGATTATAGTACAAAATTCGCAGACGTCCCATCGGTAACGTATGATATATAGTATATCACAGGGAACAATCTTTTGCATAAAATTGCGAATTTTGTTGTTATTTCACCTCTTATTTTTGAGAATGAAGTTTGGATATTATACGGCAAGAGGAAAACCAGTTAGAAAACAGGAAAAGCTTCTCTTCTCACACGTAATTATGGTGTGATCAATAAATTAATGCCCAAATTTTGTTCGCTTTCATACTGCACACGAATGTGCATGGACTTTCTGCAGCAAACCTACCATGTTCTCAGCGTTTTCGTCACAAGTGTCTGCTCCGCGCGAATCGATACGAGTTCGTGTATTTGCGCGCAAGTGTCTTCTCCAGGCATGAGTGTCCGTGAGTGTCCGTGTGTGTTCCCATGTGTGCGTGTGTGTCCTATGTGTGCATTTGCACAAAAGGCTTGCACCCTAGGGTCTGCTCCGGAGATAGTCTCAGTGTCCGTGACTGTTCGTGAGTGTCCGTGTGTGTCCGTGTGTGTCCATTTATGTCCTTGTGTGTCTGTGTGTGCGTTTGCACAACTAGAGGCTTGCTCCCGAGTGCCTTCCCTGCATATGAGTGTCTGTCAGTTTCCGTCAGTGTCCGTCAGTGTCCTTCAGTGTCCTTCAGTGTCCGTCATTGTCCGTGTGTTTCCGTGTGTGCCGTTGTGTGCGTTTGCACATCAAAAGGCTTGCGCCCAAGTGTCTTCTCCGGACATGAGTGTTCGTGAGTGTCCGTGTGTGTCCGTGTGTGTCCATTTGTGTCCTTGTGTGTCTGTGTGTGCGTTTTTCACAAGAGGCTTGCGCCCGAGTGCCTTCCCTGCATATGAGTGTCTGTCAGTGTCCTTCAGTGTCCGTCATTGTCCGTGTGTTTCCGTGTGTGCCGGCGTGTGTCCGTGTGTGCGTTGTGTGCGTTTGCACATCAAAAGGCTTGCGCCCAAGTGTCTTCTCCGGACATGAGTGTTCGTGAGTGTCCGTGTGTGTCCGTGTGTGCCCATTTGTGTCCTTGTGTGTCTGTGTGTGCGTTTTTCACAAGAGGCTTGCGCCCGAGTGCCTTCCCTGCATATGAGTGTCTGTCAGTGTCCTTCAGTGTCCGTCATTGTCCGTGTGTTTCCGTGTGTGCCGGCGTGTGTCCGTGTGTGCGTTGTGTGCGTTTGCACATCAAAAGGCTTGCGCCCAAGTGTCTTCTCCGGACATGAGTGTTCGTGAGTGTTCGTGAATGTTCGTGAGTGTCCGTGTGTGTCCGTGCGTGTACATTTGTGTCCTTGTGTGTCTGTGTGTGCGTTTGCACAACAAGAGGCTTGCGCCCGAGTGCCTTCCCTGCATATGAGTGTCTGTCAGTTTCCGTCAGTGTCCGTCAGTGTCCTTCAGTGTCCTTCAGTGTCCTTCAGTGTCCGTCATTGTCCGTGTGTTTCCGTGTGTGCCGGCGTGTGTCCGTGTGTGCCGTTGTGTGCGTTTGCACATCAAAAGGCTTGCGCCCAAGTGTCTTCTCCGGACATGAGTGTTCGTGAATGTTCGTGAGTGTTCGTGAGCGCTCGTGTGTGTTCCTATGTGTCCGTGTATGTCCTGTGTGTCTCTGTGTGTGTTTGCACAACAAGAGGCTTGAGCACGAGTGTTTTCCACGGATATGAGTGTCCGTGAGTGTCCGTGAGTGTTCTGTGTGTCCGTGAGTGTCCGTGTATGCGTTTTCACAACAAGAGGTGCGCGCAGCGCTCAGCGGGACTCTGCAGCGGTGGACGTGCGTGCCGGGGGCTTGTTGAGCGGTCGCTCCTTCCTCATTTCGATAATGGGCGTTCCGAGTGACCCCCTCCGACGGGGGGTCGTAGCCGCCGACCACCGCAGGTGGGTAATTTGGCCCGGGGAGCGCAACCTTCCTCCCGGCGCTGCCGAGCGAGCATTCGTCTCGGGGCGGCGTCGGACGCGGCTCGATTTCCGTGCGACCCGTTGGCGGTGCCGCTAAGGGTCTGCGGCATTGAAGACGTTCCCCGTGCTTCCTAAAGGCCGCTCGGCCATTGCTGTGGGGAGACACACGTTGTTCACGCCTGTTTTTCCGGATGATGTGTGTTGTTTAGACATGCGCGTCGAAGAGACACTGAAGCTAGGTCCAGTGGCTTTGTAATATCGCGCCGGCACAAAGGATGGCAATTTAGTTGAGTTCAGAGAACAATAGCTCGGTAGCAAGCATCTGAGCGCAAACACACGATTAGAAAGAAAAGTTGTGCGACTTCACCAGGAACTTAGAAGTTGAAAAATAGCTCTGTACGGGGGGTCGAATCTGGACTTTCCACTTGTTCGGGACCGCCATTCATTCAACCAAGCTAACCAGGACGAATAGGTGATAGCGTAGCGAGGTGAAATTCAACACCTGGAAGCAGGAATGGCGTTATCATCATCATCAGTCTGACTACACCCACTGCAGGGCAAATGCCTCTCCCATGTCTCTCCGATTAACGCTGTCATTTGCTATTTGCGGCCACCGTATCCCCGCAAACCTCTTAATCTCATCCGCCCACTTTCTGCCGCCCCGTGCTACGCTTGCCTTCTATTGGAATCCACTCCGTTACCCTTAAGGACCAGTGGTTATCTTCCCTTCGCATTACATGCCCTGCCCAAGCCCATTTCTTCCTCTTGATTTAGACTAGGATGTCATTAACCCGCGTTTCTTCCCTCACCCACTCCGCCCGCTTCCGATCTCTTAACGTTACACCTATCATTTTTCTTTTCATAGCTCGCTGCGTTGTCCTTGCTGAACCCTCTTTGTTAGCCTCCACGTTACTGCCCCATAGGTGAGAACCGGTAAGATACAGCTGTTGTATACTTTTCTCTTGAGGGTTATTGGTAAACTTCCATTCATGATCTGAGAGAACCTGCCATATGCGTTATAGTCTTTGCAAATTGCTTAGGAAAATACGCCAGGCGAGAGAAGATTTCTGTGAATACAGTATTTCGTCATTAACATCCTCCTAGGAGTCATATAACTGCAAAAAAAAAAAAATGCTCTAAAGCTTTCTATGAGATCTCTGGCCTAGAGAGACGGTGGTTCTGGATTCAAGCCTCGGATCAAGATGAGTTTTCTTTCAACTGCGAAGCTTTCACAAAGCTTCTGCTCCGGACAGGTGGTTCTCCGGGATTCGCGAGCCCCTTAGCAGGGTGAAGTTATCTTCAAGCGCGAAATTTCTGAGAAGGATGTATAACTTCACTTTGTAGCGGCATGGATGTACTGATGTGAATGATCAGTGCTTAATAGCCTTATTAGAACCTACTCTTCGGGGCAGTGAGGGAACAAGCACGCAGGACGATCGATCGTCCTTTGTATGTATCCATGAGTTGTGCTGAGTGTTTCGCTACTAAGTCCATAGAGTTTCTTACTATTACCTATAGAGGGAAAGCTTGCGCCCCTTCTATGGGAGTTTGCCTGGAGCCCCCTCAAGACCACTTCAGCCACCATGGGCGCTCAAAGCATTATTGGCCTGTGAGCTACCCACTGCACAACTACAACTTTCATGGCTTAAACACTTTAAGACATTTTTGATGGCATTTCGGAGCAGGGTAACCTTTTATTGGTGTCGTGTGCTGTTGCGTTTTGCTACTATGGCCTTTACACACTGCGTTCGCGCCGAAGTCGTCTGCGCACACACGAACAGCGTTTTCGGAATGAAGCATCTCAGTAGCGACACTACGTGTTCGCGAAGAAATACGACTGTCCCGCACCAAATAGCTCACCGTCCCATGATGCTTTGAGCGTCCATGGTGGCTGAAGTGCAGCGCCGCCAGCTTTCCCTCTAGGTAATAGTAAGAAACTCTATGACTAAGTCCCCACTCTCTACGCTGGCGATACGCTGGCGAAAATTCTAATAATACAGTCGGCACCGTTATGTTTCAATTGACCTCGCGTATCACTAAGGAGGCAATATACGTAATGTAAATTTTTCAAGTGAGAAAAAAAATAAACAGCTGGATTTTACGGCGCAGTAGTGGATGTGTCCAGTTAAACTCCGATTACCAGAGTCTTAGTTTTGTGACGTTTAGTTTCGTTTTGCATATCCACGAAACGGTTCGCTTTGGAACCGGCTCGACCTCTACTCTGCGGTGCGCCGTATGACGTCAGTCTTCCTGACGTCACGCCTGACTTGAAATTCAACGCTTCGAGCTCGATTAAAACTCATCTTTTTTCTTTGTTCGGCTTCAGCCCGTCGTAAGTTTGCCAGACAGAGGCTTTCCTTAGATTTAATTTGTCCACGTGATTTCATTTTTCAGAGGTCCGAATACTAGCGGTGAAATGCTTGTAAAATGGGTCTACCGCATCATATACTGAGTCATTAAAATCAAATCATCATAATTTCTCTAAACATCGTACGTTATTCATCGCAAAATCCCATCGCTACACATTTGTAAGGCTTTTCGCTGGACGCTGAACTACGTATCATTAATGTTCGACTTTGTGGAAATTCACCTCCTTCCTTTATGGCATGCATAATTCCTTCCGCTTCGGTGCTACGCGTTATCGCTACAGCGTTTCATTCACCTTCGGGATACCGTGGCATTCGAGCAAGCGTCGTTCCGGAGTCTGGGTCAAAGACGCTCCTGTAGAGCCCTTGGCCACGCGGTTGTCCGCTGACTGCGCCTTCCTGGAGCGCCTTCAAGGTCGTATCGCGTTCGAACGAAATGAGCGGCTTCCTTTGTTGTCTGTACCGTGGTGAAAAGGGTCGGGCGAATCGTGCACTTGTAGGCACTGCACCGGTATTTATCCCATGCTCTTCTAGGTCACGAGGAAATTAGTCCTAAAAGGGCCTTCACCCGTCTATCCTCGGCAGGTATGGGCTCATACCCGATTGTAAGGCTTCTTTAGTCTGGCCTTGAGTGAAACGAAAAAACTCCAGGGAAGTACTGAGAAAGTTGCTGCGGTTCCGGGGTCGGTCAGAGTCAATGGTTCTTTACCGCAGGAGTTAGCAGGGTCTCTTTGCGTTCTGGTTTATAGGGGTTTGACATCACAAAGCGGCTTAGGCTATGAGGGACGCCGTAGTGAAGGGATCCGGAAATTTCGACCAACTGGGGTCCTTTAACGGGCTCTGACATCGCACAGTACACGCGCCTCTCTTTGCTGTTCCGGTTTATGGGTGTTTAACGTCTCAGAGCAACTCAGGCTGTGAGGGACGCCATATTGGAGGGCTCCGGAAATTTAGACCAGCTGAGGTCCTTTAACGTGTTCTCACATCGCACAGTACACGCGCCTCTCTTTGCTGTTCTGGTTGATGGATGTTTAACGTCTGAAAACAACTCAGGCTATGAAGGACGTCATAGTGAAGGGCTCCGGAAATTTCGGTCAACTGGGGTCATTTTACGTGCTCTGACATCGCACAGTACACGCGCCTCTATTTTCTGTCTAGTTTATGGGTATTTAACATCTCAAAGCTACTTAGGATATGAGAGATGCCGTAGTGAAGGGCTCCGGAAATTTCGACCACTTTAGGTTTTTTAACGTGCTCTGACATCGCACAGTACAAGCGCCTCTCTTTGCTGTTCTGGTTTATGGGTATTTAATGTCTAAAAACAACTCAGGCTATGAGGGACGCCGCAGTGTAGAGCTCCGGAAATTTCGACCACCGGAGGTTCTTTAACCTGCGCTGACATCGCACGTTACACGGGCCTCTCTTTGCTTCCTGGTTCTATAATGATACGTATACGGCATACGTACCGACACAGCCAAATTTCACAGGTAAAATTGCACACTAATGGTGAAACGCCAAAACTGCTGCCAAAGATAGTTTAATCGCTCTATGTTTTACGTTCTGGAGAGGAGGATTGCCGTCACACGAGTTGTGAATTAATTTTTTAGGTTCACTGTTTTTGCATTGCCAGCTACGCCGACACACCGCGATTCCCGCAGTTTATGCGTTGTCAAGATATGTACTGCAGTCTTCGTCAAAAGTATACAGCCCGAGGGGTCTGCTTCTGAGCCCTGCAGCGCGGCTGCTCCTGCATAAAACGGAATCATTTAAAAAATCTTTTCGTCGTGTCGCCATTCTTTCTCCTTGTGTTGGAATCGCAGTCTGCTTTCTTGCATTATTGCACTGTTGTGATTGCAAACTTTATTTTCAACAACAAACCATACCTCGCTGTTCATTGCTAATCTGCACTAGTTTCCACGAAAGCTCCGGTTTGATATGTGTTTTCTTTGCAACAGAGTTTATTGTGAATTTAAACGGTATATTCTCGTAAGGGCCGAGAAAAAAATTCAGAAATGTTTTCAGTTTACCGCTGAACCACCGAAGTGTGGGTGGCGACATGAATGTACGCAAAGAAGTTTTGCAGCCGTAAGCACAGCAGCTTTTTATCTGTGTCTTTTCGCCATGCTCTGTACCAGGGTTCTGGATGCCTTCAGATGCATGCAGGCACTTCTTATGACGTGCGTTAGTTAAACACATTCCCGAAGCAGTGCGTATTTAAATCAAAACTACCAATAATCTAAAGGAAAATCACGAGAAAATTGGGAGCTATCTGAACGCTGGGAGGAGAAAGCTGATTTATCCAAAGCAATGAACTTGAAAGGCTGCTCAAAGCGTCCTATGTCTTAGACAGTTCTTGAAAATCTGATTACTTGGGAGCATCGTGAATACTCTTTCTCTTCTGATAGCATTTAAACTACAGAAGTGATTCGATCTTTTGAAATTTTCGAAAAATGCGTACATTCCTAAAATCTTTCAAATGTATCTTCTTTTCTCCGAGTATCTTTACTCCTGGAACGGCTGACAGCATGTTTGGCATGTACATATATTATGCGCTACGGCCTTATACGAATCGGTCACCTAGTTTTCGTCTTCGTGTGTGAAGAACCTCTATGGCCGTCACGAAATTCTGGAACAGTCCATTAATTCATTGCATAGACGGTGTCCATCAACATCAACCAAACTACGCTCACTGCAGGGCAAAGCTCTCGACCGTGGGCCTCCTGACAGCCCTACCACTGTCAACTGTCCCTATCACTTTCCTTTCCACACATTCGCTTTTACCTACACTCTAATCCGGAAACCATAGCTTCGGTTGCATAGACTGTCTAAAACAAAGCTGTCTCTCACTTGCGTACACTGTGGTCCAAACCGGAGAAGCGCTTACGCCCAAACAAGCAAACAAGGCGCCGGTGTGAAAGGCCAAGGCGAAGAAGGCGGGAAGCGCGAAAAGCGAAGGCAAGCAAGCAGCAGGTGTCTCCAGGAAGGCGTCGCTGAGCGCCCGTTCGCACGTTCCATTCGCACAATGGCGCGTGTGAACGAGCCGTCCATAGGACGCATCATGTCTCGCTTCGTTCGCGAGCGAGGTTGCGATGATTCGACGCTCACGCGCGAACAAAGACCTCTTCTCAGCCTTCTTCGGTCCTTGAGGAGGTTCAGTGCGATAATCTTGTTGAAGCCACTTCTACATGTCCCTCCAAACCTTCTCCTCCTCCTCGTGCTAATGGCAGCCAGCTCTCGTGGCTTTGGGAACGAGTGTCGCGTCCTGCCGGTTTGAAATGTACAGCACCTGCAAAGGTCCCGAGTTCTGTTACCGTACTGACGCGGTCACAAGCAACCTCGCTGCTTAGAGATGGTTCTGCCTCCTCACTTAGACTGCACAATGACACTAAATGAAGTACAATTCCTCGCGGTTGGCGGCTGCTATACAGGGCTCTATAGAAGAAAAAAAGTCAATAATGGAGCAGGCGGTGGGCTTTCTGCGGGCTAGCATAGTAGCAAATAACTAGAGTACGGTTTTAGTTTGTCCGTTTCCTCTTAGCGGCAATTGGCGGGTAGTTAAAGATGATACCACCAGAATTCAACGGGGTTCATCAGCCGCAAACGGTGGCGTAGCCAATTAGATGGACGAAGGACACTGATAAAGTGAGTGCAGCTCTCTTGAAACCGACAGCCGCCTGTGTACGGATGAAAGTGAGTTCATCTAGCTATAATAAGCGCAGCAATGGGGGTTGAGCAGGATTACTTGCTGTTGTTGCTATTGTTATAAACGCTTAAGAGAATTGGCGTCTACATGAAATGTCTGTTGAGTCTGTTTCCTCGTAGCAGGAATCGCTTGAGATTTCCGGGCCCCTCATGGTGTAGAACGAGTTGGCTTGAAAGCTCAGATAGTTATGACCAACAGTCAAACTTTACTAACAGCTGCATGCCTAAAGACAATAAGCATTTTCTCGTGACTGGGTTTTAACGTTATTTTTATTCTGATTTTCTCTCAGGTACTGTTGTTTTTACATTTCAAAATACTTCTCGTGAAAGAGACCCCGCCGTGGTAGCTCAGTGGATACGGCGCTCGGCTGCTAGTGACCCGAAAGACGCGGGTTCGATCCCGGCTGCGGCGGCCGAATTTCGATGAAGGCAGAATTCTAGAGGCCCGTGTACTGTGCGATGTCAGTGCACGTTAAAGAACCCCAGGTGGTCGAAATTTCCGGAGCCCTCCACTACGGCGTCTCTCATAGCCTGAGCTGCTTCGGGACGTTAAGTCCCAACAAACCAAACCAAACTTCTCGTGAACGGACACGTAAACATTCCCAAACATTATTTATAAACATAAAGGCACATTCCCACCGCTATTCTTTGTCCTGAGACAGCAACACCTAGAACTATCAATGGATTGGTTGTTTAATTGAAAGTCCTTTTTACTGTCCGTTTTTCTATGGCTGCACCCGATCGCAAGGGCTTTAGTCGGCACCCGTACACCACCCTGATCGGGCCGCTTTGGCTCCAATATGCACCTATTTACATCAGAAAAATAGCGACCGCAATTTTATTGTAATACTTTTTATAGTCACCAAGCTGTCTTAATATGCTAGCTTGCGCATGCATCTGGACGTACTTGGAAGTATACTCACCCTTCTCATTGTATTCGTATGCTAGAAACTGTAGATTTTAGCTTAGAAGCTAGAATCGGCTTCTGATGTCTACGTAAACCGTTCATTTATTGCCAGCGCCGCGGTGGCTCAGTGGCTATGGTGCTCGGCTGCTGGCCCGAAAGACGCGGGTTCAATCCCGGCCGCGGCGGCTGAATTTCTTTGGAGGAGAAATTCGAGGCCCGTGTACTGTGCGATGTCAGTGAACGTTAAAGAACCCCAGGTGGTCAAAATTTCCGGAGCCCTCCACTACGGCGTCTCTCATAGCCTTAGTCGCTTTGGGACTTTAAACCCCATAAACCAACCAACCAACCATTTATTGCCAGACCTTTCGTTCCAATCAGCACGGCAGAACTCTGACTACATATTGTGTCAGATATCTCAGCACTAATATCAAGAACCCGCTTTCAACGTCCAACGTCAAGCGCTCATCCAGCGCCCTAGCTTTCGCTTCGACGTCCATCGAAGAATCTTGACTCCACTACAGTGATGTTCTAAATTGTAACTCTACAATGTGGATACCGTTTTCAACGCTCACGCAGAGTGTCGGCCCAGTGCCCACACTTGTATATAAGTTACCACGTAAAGCGAGACGATACGGTAGTGCCTGCAACCCAAGCGCCGCAGGTAATCGGCCCAAATTGGAAATTAATGGTTTCACTCTAGTCATTTGTACAACCAGCATTTGCCAACACATTTCCAATATTGAGCCGCTTAGCTGCGCAACTGGGGTGCGCGCATAGCGCCCATACCCCCGATCCCGCTCCCGGCGCGTTCTCCCGCCGGTTCCTTGCTGCTATCGACGTCCATCCACCGCTGCTTTCCGTCCGTCCGACCATTAGACCATTATGCAGCGCCGCAAGCGTGCGAAGGAAGATCATCCGGCCGCTGTCGTCGCGTGAAAGCACGAACATTGTTTGCGTAAACGGCGCGGACAATGAGAGTCCGGCACGCATGGAGATGACGGTTGATTTTTCTTCGCAGGGGGTAAGGGGAGCGGGAAAGGGGTGGCAGCGGTAGATTTGCCGTCATCCGCTCGACGGGGTGCAAGTCTCTTGGCTAATCTTGCGGCCCCCAGCGTACTGCGGCAACACAATGTGCTTTCGTCGTCCCCCTAGTGTGTACAGAACGTCGTGGAGACTCGCGGCTCTTCTGCGAGTGTGTTCCAAACGGACTCTTTCCAGGCTGCGCGCGCGTAATAGCTGGTACGTTATTGTGGGCGACACTTAGCGAGAGCTTCGCGCGTTTTTTATCGGCTCCATCGCGAATTCACGGTTGCAACAGGCTAAATTTGTCTCCGTAGGGACGACGAAAGATGTAGACGTATTTGCTTTCTTAGATTGTTTCTTCTAAACGGAGGAAGACGGAAGGAAAGCGTGGAGATGTCCTATCTGTTGACGTGCATCTTTGCAGGAAGGACTAGAGTCTCACCACACTTTCGAATTACAATCCGCCTTCTTTGTGTATCGCTTTCGCTTTGTAGTTACATCCTCTTCAAGCCAATTTCTGTCCACTATTGCATATGATGCCCTCTGCGTCATCCCAGAACCGTTTTTTTTGACTTACCCACTAAGTGTTAACGTCGACTTCGCTTCGCGCCAATTTTCTGGAGTCGCAAATGCGCAGGAGACAGATGTGTGACAACACCTGACTCGTATTTCTTGTTGCACCATCAGCGCCCGTCACGTCTTCTGTGTCACTGTTTTGTCCCCTGTCGTTTTTTAGCTGCCCTCTTATGATTCAAATTAAACAGCGCTTGCCACTGCATCAATAATTCGAGTGCAAAGTGCATATTTCAAAATGGACGCTAAAAATCCTAATTTATATTCTATGATTTATATCAAAGAGTTGGAAAGTACAAATAGCCAATTGTTTTTCATTCTGAGGCTCTGCGAATTCTTACGCAACTAACATGATCCGAGACGGTGGCGTTTGGCGGTTTTTGCAGCTAGATTATGTTTGCATATGTGATGCTACCACTCTACCGAAATAACGGATTGTGGACCGGTCAAGCTGTGCAAGGACCGCTTTTTTTCTACAATCCAACCATCTCTACTTGATAGCAAATAAAATATTTCATTCATATTTGGAGCAATGGAACAAACTCAGTGCAAACCACCCCCATTCGAATATGTGTTCTAGCCGAAGCCGTCAGCAAGTGAGCAAAACAGAGAGGCTTCGGTAGGTGACTGATGAAAGAGGAGAGGGAATAACGGGAGGCGCGGAAGTATGAGAAAAATGTCTTGAATGTTCTACCACAGTGAATGAGTCAGTGAATTAGTGAGGGAATAAGGTTGAGTGGGTAGTATTTGTGCAGATGCAGCAAATATGGCGACGTAACACTGAATGCACCCCACTCGACTACAGCCCAGACTGGTTGTCACATGATCATGCGCGCGCCAAATCTTAAAGCCAATCACTAAATCCGCGGAGAGAAAAAATCGAAGTTAGGAGAACAGAAAAAATATCACGCAGCCACTTTGGAACAATTCACTTGGAGCAACGCTCGAAAGTCTGGGATTATATATTATTTTTTTATAGGAAATGGGACTTTCATTCACATCACGAAGGATGCAGCATACTTCCAAATTTAAATTCAAATTCAAATTGAGTTTATTTCCGTTCACAACAACGGAGGGGGGTCGAACAAAAAGTGAAGCAAGTCCACTTGATTACGTTTGAGCCCCCTTTTCATGGCATTTGGTGACGACAAAATTCTAGTATAACAACAGATACATTTACAGAATTGCAGAATAGAACAAAAAAAAATGTTAGTTATGCACAGAAAATCTTACAAAATAATTTACACAATGCCAGTATGCAATTCTAAGTGCAATGTTCATAGAAATAAGTGCGTATAAAAATAATATGGGGGGAAGAAGGCAAAAGAAGTATTAATTATACAGAAAAAGCTCGACAAAACAATTCACACAGTGATATTATACAAATTGTAGGTGGAATATGTACAAAGCAAGTTAGGAAATAAAATAACGATGAAAGCATTTATTGCACCGCAGCAAAAAGGAGAACTGTTGACGGCCATCTCAGCATTTCATGCACACATCTGTCTTCCGCTACGACAGCATTTCTATTTCCCGATACAAAGGCACAACTCAGAACATCTCCGGTGTGTACGCTCATTTATAAACCCCGCACGTCGAAATGAGCAGCGCGGTGGCTTCTCTGCCGGCGCCCCGTGTAGGCGCTAAAACTGCCCAGTCGCTCGCGCTGACCACCGTTGCCAAACTACGCGCAACGCAGAGAGACGTCCTCCCGGGCGCCACGCCTTGTCCGAGCTCGGTGCGAAACAACGGCCTTGACCGCTCGGCGGCCTGGGAACTGCTGCGGACACAGCGGCGATCCATAGCGCTCGTGCAGGCACGGACCTCACGCCGATCATTGGTCGGCGTAATGAAGCGGGCGGCCTCGCCGTTGGCAGCAGTCCCGCAGAGCCGCTGCCGGCCTAATTGTGGCGCCCGCATCGTCGCCTTGGGCTGTGACGCGCGTCCGCTGTTGTACTACTATTACTGTGCAGTGCGCCGGCTCTGAGCGTTTGCGCCTAGCAGCAGCAGTTCGGAAAGACGGGAGGAACGAAAAGCGCGTTATGACGGAACGAATGCCGACTAACAGCTCATTTTAAGGCAAAAGCCTTTAAAGGGACACTGAGGAGAGCTCTATTAATATTTTTTTTATAGCAAAATCCGATAGTTCGGCATTTCATGGCTTTGTTGCCACTTGGCCGGCAGCGAAAGATGCATTTATTTCTAAGAAATTTGGATTCGAAGTTGAAATAGTTTTTCCCGCCGCTCTGATTCAAACTTGGGATTCTGCTATGACGACACAGAACTAAGTGACGTGAAACATGACATTCACATGACGTAACGCAGACTCCGTGATTTCTGGCGGCCAGCAGTGCGGCCCAGCAGTAGCCGAAAAGAAAGCTACCGCCGGCCGCACGTTGAAGGCATCTATCGGCTATTGCGGCCGTCGCTTCGTTTACATTTGCACCGGCGTTTTGCCAGCGTTACAATGGATCCCGTTCTCGAAGTCGTCAACGAAGTTCTCGCAAATAGACGCCTTTAGCATACCGTGTACCTTGTTACCGTTAGCGGAATACCGGGAGCCCCCATACCGCTGAGAGCAAGCGCTGATTGGTCCCGGCGCTGCAGGAGCGCGCGTAGCTATCGGGTACGTGGCGCCATCTGGCGACGTCAAAGAGATTTGCGCATGCATTTGCTGCGCCTCAGTGATTCGTAGCTTCTCGTGTCCTAGTGTTGCTAGAACTATTGGTTCTAGCAACACTGTTTTGTTCTATGACGCCATGAAGCTTGTACTTGCGAGTTTGGCCTGTGGCGGCGATACCTGTATTTTGGTTCTTGCTCTTTTCTATGTTACAGGAGCTTTGTTGTCAGTATGAATGGCGTTTTTGTAATCAGGAGCTGGTATTCTGTCGATGCAAGTCAACTTCAATTTCTCCTCAGTGTCCCTTTAATGGCGCATACTGTCGTCTGTTGGCAGAGGGTGTCACACCTTTGGCAGCGTCGTGTTAACTCGCGAACTAAAAAGGATACGAGAAAACGAATGATTGATTCTGATAGAGGAGGAAATAATGAACCTAGAAGCCAAGTTTTATGACTATAGACTAATTAGTTAATTAATTATAGGCAAAAACGTCCAAATTGCGTCGAAATAGCGCGGACGTCGATATAGCCACGAAAACGGTGTGACGTCACATCCACAGAAAGTCGTCACGGCATAGTGAAAACTCTCCCAGAATGGTCGGAAAAACGTCGGATTTGTGGTAAATTAGATGGATAAATGTGTAATTAAGCGTAATTAACACTTAACATCCCCAAACATGTACAATTTGCGTGTTGATATAGCCACGGGAGCGGTGTGACGTCACATCCACCGGAAGTCATCACGTCGTAGTGTCCTCGCCTTTCGCCTCTCAACACTTTAGTTGCCAAAGTGTCCTCGCAATTTTTATCAGGGCTCTTATATGCAGTGCGCCCATGGTACGAAGTGCTTCCAGGCAGC
Source organism: Amblyomma mixtum (assembly GCF_055824585.1). Taxonomy (NCBI): domain Eukaryota; kingdom Metazoa; phylum Arthropoda; class Arachnida; order Ixodida; family Ixodidae; genus Amblyomma; species Amblyomma mixtum. Next base: position 21,874,787 of record NC_143019.1, read on the forward strand.
CAAATAAACGAGTCCTTTAGCACACTACAGCGCGTAGGAACTGCGGACTTTATGGCAATCTTATAATAGCAGTACGCCTCAAAGACTTTCTTGCTGGTAATATTTACTGGTCCGCAACCTGGCTGTTTTCTATTTGGCTGCCACCAGCCTGCAAACATCACGGCGAATGCAGCTGTAATGTCATGACCGTGGGCGTGCGAATGCATAAATGATCCTATTGTGTGCTATTTCCTTACATTAGACATTCTGCACGTTTCCTGTTGCTATCTCTACCAGGGAGTAGCCCGGCCTGAACAACCGTTCGAGGTGGTAACCATAGTAGTGTAGTGGCTACCATGCGCACTTCTAACCCTGTGTGCTGGCGTTTGAGTTCTGTTTGTGATGATCGTTCTCAAGAAGTGGGGTTGTTAAAGATGAAATGTTTGCTAGGCGCAGTCTTGTAATTGTACTACCCTAAATCCATAGAAAGCACTATTCAGATGAACAAAACATTTCTTGTACATCAGCGCAATGGTCGAGCACACACTGAGACGGATACTCACCGGCGGCTTAGTTAACTTCAAAGTTTTCACCTCTTTTACCGCAGAAAACTGTCCCAGTTGATTAAGAAACGAGCAGAAATAGCGACAGGTAAACAGTGAACAGGTTAAACAAATGTCGCTTGCACTACAAGCTGCATCTAACCTCTTGTAAGCTAAGAAAAATTCTTTCCGTTTCCTAGACGAGATCTTCAGTGAGGAAAGGTGGCTACATTTGGAAAGCGCTGATGCATACCAGTACGTTACTCTGAGTTGGGGAAGGATTTGAGATAATCGCTCCATGCGTTGATGATTAAGAGCGCGCAGATATAACGAATATCTGAACCATATCCTACTCATAGTGGCGGATGCATGTATGGGAGGATATACTGGTGTTTCCTTTCTTTCTTTCTTTCTTTCTTTCTTTCTTTCTTTCTTTCTTTCTTTCTTTCTTTCTTTCTTTCTTTCTTTCTTTCTTTCTTTCTTTCTTTCTTTCTTTCTTTCTTTCTTTCTTTCTTTCTTTCTTTCTTTCTTACTTTTTTTCTTCCTTTCTTTCTCTTTCTTCTTTCCTTCTCCCTCCCTTCCTTCCTTTCTATCTTTCCTTCTTTCTTTCTCTTTCTTGCCTGCAGAAGGGATGCCACAAGTGCTCCACGACATGACATCCTTTAGCTCGGGGCGACACTTCCCTGCTGGGCTCCGTGCGTGTATGCAGTGATCACCGGCGCATACATGGCCGCTGATTGGACACACTGAGCGCGCGTTCGACCGTGACACCATCGCGTCTTGGGCGCCGCGAAAGAAAGGCACAATGAAATTGCTCGGCCGACGCCGACTGACCGTGGCTTATTTGACCCCTCGAGGCGTCAGTAGTGGTCGTGGTGTGATGGTAGGGTTCCGGATATAATGCACGGCGATTGATTGGAACACTGGCAGCGAGCGCTGGTTGTGGCTTCGCGCGCAAGCTTTGTCTTACTTTTTTTGTTCGATCTCGCACCGTCGGCGATATCGACGCCATCCTTGTCCGCCTGAGGAGTCCCGCTCGTTACTCATACGTGCGAACATGCCCCCAGTCGTGGCCTTGCCCGTGCGCGCAACCTCTGGTGGGGAAATGTCGCCTGAGATGCGGAGAGAGGGCTGCTTTGGCTGATGATGTGGTGCCGATGGCCCGGTTAAGGCACTGAGCTTTAATTGGATGAGATTGCAGATGCCTATCGCATATGCGCGGCCTGAGAATATAATGGCGAGCACGGTTTAGCAACTTCGACACTCCTTCCTGTGGAAGCGTGAAGGCTGAGACTAGTCAGTGGTCCACGGTCAGTGAAAAACAGTGCAAAATGAGACAAGAACAAAGGGGCTCCACGCAAGCCCACGCTGTATGCCGTATTTTTCTTGTCATTTTGTCTTTAAGCATGTTTATTTTGTTTTTAGTTGACCATCGACTACTTCGAAATTCGCTGCGCTGGTCCTTGAGTACCTGGGGTCGCTCCTAGATGGAGCCTCGGACAAAAAAGAACGCTCTAGTCACGCATGAAGGGAGGGAAGCAGAATTCTTTATTAGTAACGTGAATCTTCTAAGCCACTTTATGGAATTCCCGGCTGCCCTATGAAGGTGCCTCCGAGAACTCCGAGAAACGAGCCATCGGATTCTCTCCTCGAACTGTATGATGCCATCCTCGTTTCGACAAGAGCGCAATCTTCCGAGGCACTGCGCACACTTAATATACCCGTCTCAATACTGGCTATCGATCTGCTGGGAACTATACGAGCACGTTGCAGCCCGGTCGGTGAACCACAAAAGCCGCGTGTGCCCATTCCTTCAGGCTAATCGCTAACCCTCCAGTCGAATTATGCGATACAAACTCAGGCCAGCAACACTGAGGACGTAATTTAGAGCCCATCCGTACTCTTCACCTCATCGCTAGCTATACTATACGCCACAGATACTGTGTCACAATATTTGCTCCCGTTTTCACGGCTCTCCTAGGACATCCATCATTCTTATATACAGCGGGTGTCAGCGTTACATTACTCTCGTGTCACCAGTGTAATATAGGAGTAATTCACTGAGCGTGACAGACAGGGATAATCTTGTAATAGGTGTGTGAGACGTGAGGCAGCAACCCTCTGGCGTCCTTAAATGCGTGCAGCAAAGCAGTAAACAGGCCAGGGAAGAAGTGCACGCGAAACGTCACCTACTGCTCTTATAGCGTTCTCCAGAAAATAAAAGGGAGCGGAATTAATATGCATGTACCACCATCTTCCTATTGAAGCGTTGTTCTAGGCTCCAGGGAGCCACTGTAAAAAAAAAAAATTGCAGTCTAGTCCGTGACTACCCTGCCAAGGCTACCCCTCTGCATGGATGCACGTGTACTGCGCAGTGCTTTGTTGCCATGCATAGGTACCGAGAACTTTAAGTAAACAAACCGTTATACAGCCGTTTCGCTGTTGTGTTTGCCTATCGTGCCGTCGGCAAGGACGGCGACCAGGCACGATGGGGCCTGAATTATCGAGATTCCGAATCCTTTACCTTTATTTCAATGCCTTGCGGGCATCAACGCCAACATTTTTGGGGCTGCACCGAACTTTAGAGACGAAATGTGCTACATATACGGATGGTTAGCCCGTCACTGAAAAAAACAAAAAAAAAACAACGAAGGAATGAATTTAGCGCTGTGGACATAGATGGCGTCATCAGCTGCTTGTCGGCAGTGGTGCAAAAGGGGTCTACATGGCAAGAAAATTGGGCGCCGACACTGACATCGTTCTGCCTTGAAACGAAAAGTGGCACAACAAATGGACCAGAAGAATGTCCGTTCCAGCGTGCCTCCACATGCTCAAGTATCTGTTGGTGTGCATTCCCTTGTCGGGAGGTGTGAACAGAGCTTCCGGCAGGCGGAATTGCTACCTTTCTATACTGGAGGCGCAGTTTACATCGAAGCGGCCGCGTGCTTTTGAATGGACATTCTTCTCTGTCGCTCTCCTCTTCCAGAGAACGCTGTTTAAGAAGTACTGAGTCAGGAACGTAAGATGCGTGCACGAGTTTGTCCCGGATATGTCCGGTCTAGTTTCTCCATCCAGAGAAGGGATGGGATAAAGGGCCTTCGATATCTTACCTTGGCAAGAAAGTTTGAGGTAGAAGCATTTGTTTGCATGAGAAAATACAGACGGATCGCTGCGGGTGGCAATATGATTAAAGTCTGTCGATCATAGCAAGGCCTTATCTTGGACGCAGTCTTTTCTTTACTCAAATGTATTTATTTAGCATAATCCATAGTAAAATAAAGAAAAAACTGTGCCCAATAGAACGCAGTTTACGGCATTACCCTTTACCATCGAAAGCATATGAGAAGAATATCTTCTAATAGATGCTAATTGCGAAAGGATTTCTTTCTGAGCTACTCGTTGATTCATGATGCATGGTTCATGGTGGCTTCTTTACTCTGTGGCGTTTATTTGTAGGCTGTATATGGTAATATTGTCGCAAGAAAGAATTAAAATCAAAGGAATCCATATGCATGTGCCCCGAATTAGACGCGTGCAGCCGCCTCAGAGGCGAATACATTTGGCACCGTCGGTAGCGCTCCAATTGGAGCTCTCATTTTCACTTTGAAACTACAGTCGTTCAGATAGCTGTTTAAAGCACTCGAACGGCCTTATCGCGCATGTGCACTCTCATGAACTGTATTTACCTAATTCTGTTTTGAGAAGCTATGTGGGACCCGCCGGGCAGCGGCGATTGTCATAAATGCTCGACAGTACCCATCGGTCAAGCGCTCTAGGCAAGTGTGTGTGGGTTCCTCAAAAGATAAGCCGCCACTAAACCCGCCTTCCTCCTCCGAGGGAAGGCCCTACTTAAACCTCAGCAGTGATGAACGCTTTGCCCAGAACAAAACAAGTCCTCTTATCGAAACATTGGCAAGCACCCTAGGATTTTCCTTGTCTTGTTTGCTTTGTGTGTGTCGAAAAAACATCTGCCTGCCCTCTCTCTATCATGGCCACACAAAGGACAATTGAAGCGAATGTAACGGTAATTAAATGTCAGTCAAAAATGCATCAAATGCGTTCGCGAAAGATTCCTGAACGAAGTCTGATCCACCGCCATGAATGGTTGTAGCTTCTACAGTTGGCTACAACCAAGGAACTTGTATCAAGGCTGCTTTTAAACAAACACATCCGTGGTGTGCACGCTTTCTACCGTATACTTGTGCCACACGAACGGTACAGCGAGCGAACTAAGGCTTCGAGCCAGCACACGCCTCCAACGAGCTCCGTGAACTACGTTTATAGCATACTGCAGGGTCAGTCAGTCCGTGCAGTACTCGAAACGAAGGTCTAAAGAAACGTACACACGCCGTACGGTTACGTCGAAACGGTAGCCGCCGCTTACCATCTCCTTTTCGCTCGCGCGTTTCTTTAACATCATATGCCACGGCGACCAGCGCACTTGAACAATCGGACACGGGTATACAAGCAATGGAATGACCCGCACGTCCTTGCATGCATACGTACTGCTACCAAGGGCCAGGTGTGCGTAGCGCGTGCACTATAGGCGGGAGGGCAGCGTCGCCTCGTTTACACGCGCGCGTGCTGTGGAGTAACGGGCATGAGACTCCGTGAAAGGGACGATGCGCCTCTGGCTATTATGCATACTGTGTACACAGACACGCGCAGTCTCCTCCCACTCTTCTCAAGAGCGGTTGTACAGTACGGCTCACTCGGTTAGCCGCCGCATCGATGCCACGGCCACGGCGTGTGGGAGTGCGTGCGTGCGTGTTTGCGCACGACCGCGTAGTGAGCGGCTCGCCGCATGTTGTGCGGTGTCTTCCAGGAGCTGCGTGAGGCTCCCGCGCGGGCGCAAGGCGCCGTCGGGCACGTTTCCGCTTCCTGTCGTGCCAGCTAGTACAGTAAGAGGCTCGTGAATTGGCGTCGTCGTTGTCGTTGTCGGTAGTGTGTGTTGGCGAAGCGAACTTATATCAATCTTATATCAATCTTATATCGATATTATATCGATCTTATATCTATATTATATCGATCTTATATCGATCTTATAGGTCGTAGCCAGGATGTTAGTTCAGTGTTGAAAACGGAGAGCGTGTTGAAAGAAAGCGTACGCCGACAGGAATGCCGGCCGATGCTGAGGTTCGTCATTCAAGACTGAGGATGGAGGTGCGAAGAAGCCGGGAAGGTTATGCGCACGGCATTGAGCGAGCATCCAAGTTATGGTTTATACTAGACTTGTATGAGAGACGGTAGTGTGCGCTGGCTGCATATAAAGCCAAGAAGGACTAAATCTGCTATGTATGGATTAGTCCTTTCAGGCCCAGCTGCACTGTCACAACAATTAAGTAGACTTCCGAAAGCATGTGCTCATTCTTCGCCCCATCTTTCTGGCGTCTGCATGGGCATAGAACCGCGTTCCTCCCTCTTCATCTTCACACCCTCTCTCAACTTGGCTGCAGCTGGCGTGACGCCCTCCTCCCATTGGCTTGTAAGAACTTTTCGTTGGGCTAGATGGTGCATGTTGTAAGAAAATAACTGTAGCGCCACCAAGACGTACACAAGAGAGGACCACACAGGACTAGCGCTAAACTTCATATAACTTTATTCTCTCTGTGTGTGGTCTTCATGGCGCTACAGTTCCTTTCTTCCCATTGGCTACAGCTGGCGCAACGCAACTCCGAACTCGCCCGAGCTTGCACAAGTTACTCCGAGGCTTCACACAAGATTCTTGGCTCGGTTTGAGCCCGGTAAGTAGTGCTTACGTACTAAAAAGATATTAGCGCTATTTGGCTAGCCATCGACTAGCCGTTCGGCGCGGGAACTAAGTGGTGTAGTTGGTTCTATCGTATGTCCATTTCTGGTATAGAATGGAGTTTCAAAAGCCTTTCAGTTTCTCCCACGGCAACTGAGTCGCATCAGCTGAGAGCTTCACCTGGACTTTTCAGGATATGCACCTGTCTCAGTTTTACGCCATAGCCATAGACATCGTCATTAGCCGCGCTGCGTCCTCTTAAGTACAAAGACCTCTTCTATTGATCTTCAATTATCCTTGTTCTGCGTCAGCTGCAGCCACTATACCCCTCGCAAATTTTCTGCTCTGATCTTTACTCCTTCCCCTCCGCCGCCTCCAACCTATGTCTCCCTTCCGTTAGAATCCTCTTTCTTACCCTAACAGGCTATTGGCTATGTCTTTCCCACTTCATATACCCTCTCCAAGCCCATTTCCGCCTCTTAATCCTTACTTCTATCACAGCCGATGTCATTCCTTTTCATGGTGGTCCCTGGCCATTATTAACTCCTTAACTACTTAGTTCGTTTTCAACTTTGACTTAGCGGAAATGGTACTCAGCAGCCCGCTAGTTGCCTTGCATGTCAAGTATACTGCCCTTTTTCTGTCGAAACCGAATTTTTCCTTCGAAGGAAACCGAAGTTTCCTTCGGTTTAAACCGAAAGTCCATCCGCTTGCAATAATGAATATCAGGCCACCAGTCGCAATATAGGAACATTGCTTTAAAGGGACACTGAGGAGAGCACTATTAATATATTTTTTATAGCAAAATCCGATAGTTCGGCATGTCATGGCTTTGTTGCCACTTGGCCGGCAGCGAAAAATGCATTTATTTCTAAGAAATTTCGATTCGAAGTTGAAAAGGTTTTTCCCGCCGCTGTGATTCAAACTTGGGATTCGGCTATGACGACAGAGGACTAAGTGACGTGAAACATGACGTGACATGACGTGATGCAGACTCCGTGATTTCTGGCGGCCAGCAGTGCGGCCTAGCAGCAGCCGAAAAGAAAGCTACCGCCGGCCGCACGTTGAAGGCATCTATCGGCTATTGCGGCCGTCGCTACAGTCGCTTCGCTTACGTTTGCACCGGCGTTTTGCGAGCGTTACGATGGATCTCGTTCTCGAAGTCGTCAACGAAGTTCTCGCAAATAGACACCTTTAGCATACCGTGTACCTTGATACCGCTAGCGGAATACCGGGAGCCCGCCTAACGCCGGCGAGCAGGCGCTGATTGGTCCCGATGCTTCAGGCGAGCGCGTAGCTGCCCGGCACGTGGCGCCATCTGGCGACGTCAAGGAGATTTGTGCATGCATTGGCTGCGCCTCAGTGATTTGTGCTTCTCGTGTCCTAGCGTTGCTAGAACCATTGGTTCTAGCAACACTGTTTTGTTATATGACGTCATGACGCTTGTACTTGCGAGTTTGGCCTGTGGCGGCGATACCTGTATTTTGGTTCTTGCTCTTTTCTACGTTACAAGAGCTTTGTTGTCAGCATGAGTGGCGTTTTTGTAATCAGGAGCTGGTATTCTGTCGATACAAGCCAACTTCAATTTCTCCTCAGTGTCCCTTTAAGATTTTACAGATCGCTGCGCAGGCTAATGTACTGTTCGCTCTCTTCTTTAAGATATATTTATTGCCCCAGGCATAAAAAGGGGAGAGTTGTACGAATTCAACAAAGGCACACTTATCTAATGAAGTCTAGAATAGATCGACGGTGCAGTTCCTGCGCCCAAGCAGCGCAGGACGCAGTACTGTCCGACGAGAGACTCTCTACGGGGAGGTTTGGTTTGGTTTGGTTTATGGGGTTTAACGTCCCAAAGCGACTAAGGCTATGAGAGACGCCGTAGTGGAGGGCTCCGGAAATTTCGACCACCTGGGGTTCTTTAACGTGCACTGACATCGCACAGTACACAGGCCTCTAGAATTTCTCCTCCAAAGAAATTCCAGCCACCGCGGCCGGGATCGAACCCGCGTCTTTCGGGTCAGCAGCCGAGCACCATAACCGCTGAGCCACCGCGGCGGCCTCTACGGGGAGGCATCGGATATTATTTGGTATCAATGCTGTACAGACCTACAGCGTTTTTTTTTATTTGTTTATCTTTTGTACTTTATTAGATTCCGTGACTACCTGCCGTTTCTTAGTATCGCATAAAAGCGCATATTCCTTATTCCTTATCTTTATTTCCATTTTCTTGCATTTCGTGTTGCGTCATGTTTATTATTTCATTTTTATCACTAACGTGTAACGCTGTTTTTTTTTTCAACGACCTGGTGGACCTGCAGGGCACGCATGATAAACAAACATATAATAAATAAATAAATAAATAAATAAATAAATAAATAAATAAATAAATAAATAAATTAATAAATTAATAAATTAATAAATAAATAAATAAATAAATAAATAAATAAATACAGCAATAAACAAAATAATAAAAGTGCAACAGCCACTTTGTGAGCAGGAGACACCGTGTTGTGCTCGCTGGAATGAAAACTCTTGTCCATTCTGGCCAATTAAACTTTCTCTAGGCCCGTGCGTATGCAGTAATTAGCGTTATATTTTCTCGTAACGACGCAGTCTTCAACCTAAGTTTGCCTGTTGAAGACTTTGAGCATGCGACCGTGGCACAAGTGTTACATTCTGTTGATTGCTTGTGCCGCGCTCCCCCGTATCATCCTCCTCAATCACCGTACACATTTGGTAGGTCTAAACTTAAAGCAAGTTAACGAAGGCGGATATGACCGCCCACTAGGCCAGAAATCTCTCTGCGAAAAATATCGTTCGCACGCGTTTTTTGTTTGTTTGTATGCCATGCATTATGAAAATAGGACAGCCCACCTACAGCACAAAACGCCTTCACCAAAAGTGTCCTGTAAAACCTCCCATGGCAATAGCGCGCTGTAACTAACGTGCACCGGTTCGCCAACGTCATAATACAGCGAAAATACCATTGGCAAATGGAAAAGAGCCGATTACCAGCATTTTTCTCTCGAGAGCAAACGCAAGTTACGTAACGCGAGTTGTGTTCGGCATTGTGACTTCTCCTGACAAGGAGCAACGAACATCGAATTCTTTTTTTTATTGTTTTCATTGCTTAAAACTCTTCCAGCCTTCCAACGACTCCATTGAGCGCGGAGGCTTGCCTTAATCCCACTGGCACACCCATCGAATGCGCAATACCCGTCCTTGTTACAGTTCCCAGGCTTTTCCGGGGCAAGTACGGACCGACGATGCGCCGCACAGCCCGCTATGAGCGTTATGAAACCGCGAAGCAAACAATATTGTGTCATCGCCCCCGCGGTGATTGCCTCCCGCTGGTTTGTAATCCAATTACGCCACGTAAACACTTCATCCGATGGAACACTGAAAAGCTTGCAGGACGCGTTTAACCGCTTCCTTTTTGTTTGCTCGCAGTCAGGTGAACTATTTGTACAGTCAATCGTGCGTGCAACACATTTCGCACATTGTCCAACGCTTTCCCCTTGGGCGCATATTCTACTTCCCACAGGGATCTTCTCCTGTGGCCCGAAGGGAGATGCAACCGTTGGTTCAGTCAACTCCCACTAAGAGCGTTGTTCGTTGTGTCCTCGCTGTCACTACTTTGTTTGTTATTTGTTTTCGGTCAGGGTTTCCTCACTTCGACAAACAGCTTGCTGTCACGCGTTTTACGTTTTCTTTTTTTTTTCTTGCACTTTCGACATTTTTTTCTAATGGCCATGCGGCCTCCAAAGTCTATCACTTCTATACATCTTTTCTTTTCTTTTCTTTCTGGCGCGAACCTCAAGCAAATAGGCGAAAGAAAAAGTGAAAGTCATGGAGAATGGAGAGAAAATCTCTTCTTCCGACAGGAGCCGGAACGTTGCTGGAGGGAGGGAGGGGGGGGGGGGGGGGGCGGGGGGGGGGGAGGGAGTGGTTTGCGAAAGAGTCTTGCGAAGCTGGTAGGAGGCTGCCCGCGGACTGCCGCTGCGGCAGCTAAACGGCGTCGGGAAAGAACCTAGCAGACGAGACGCTCGAGCTTTCGCGCGTCTTCTGCTGATCTGCTTTGGCCACGCTGACCCCTCTCCGATGTGCCTTCCTGGCCATACGTATACGCGATTTCCGCGGCAGGCCCGAAGATGAACGGAATCCCCATTGTTCGAGACCTTGCCCGCATACTGTGCGTGGAATGGAAGAGAAAAAAGAAGAGAGTGAGAAGGAGAAATGCATTCTGTAATCACCCCCCTGCGCTTGCTTGCATCCACCGCGAATCCTTGCTTTTCAATCGTCGTCAGGAAGATAGACTATAGAGCCAGCGTGTGCGTAGAGGGCGCGTCCATCGTCAACGATGACTTGTGTACGTGCGCTACACCTGAGTATGTATGAATGCCGATGGACGGCGTAGGCTTTAGGTCTTCGGGTTTTCGTTGCTTTTTGTTGCGAAAGCTAGTCTACACTAGCAAGGGTGGAAGAGCGGGCTAGTTGGTAGTTCATTTTGAGGAAAAACACAGCGCACTCCTAAGAGACGGACAAAGAAAGGCAAGACGATCAGCGCTGTATCGTCTTGCCTTTCTTTGTCCGTGTCTTAGGAGTGCGCTGTGTTTTTCCTCAAAATAGTCTACACTAGGGTGCCTCGACAGAATGTTGAATCGCTATCCAGTGGCTTGTAGCAAATGCCAAGAACAATTTTTCTAGCCTTATCGTTCAAGCATGCCCACGTGAGTTCAAGAGTGTCGTCGCTATTGATGTGAGATGATGATAGGGTATTCTTGATAGCTATGATGACGCATCGAGGCACCCTAGTCTACACTAGTCGAGTCGAGGAAAGGCCATACTGCGCATGCGCGAGGAGCAGTGACGTCACACGGCGCACAGCTCGCGCGCCGCCGCCGTCGCTGCGCGAGTGACTCAGAGGTGCCGCCGCCGCGCTCGCCAGTTGCGCATGCGCAGTAGCGGCGCATAGCTAGCGTGCCGGGGCCGCCGCCGCTGCCGCGCGCTCTCCATCGCCTCTCTGACTCCTCGTTGCTTTCGCAATCCTCCAGGTTTAACCAGAGCTAAACCGCTACCAATTTTTGTTAAGCGGCTCCACTGTGAAGAAGAGGGATCGGAATACGTGCGAACTCCTGGTATTGTTAGTCTTCGCGGGATATGCATACTCGAGTGATCGCGGGCTTTACTTTTCAGGTTCATCGAAGGAGGTCTAGAAGGGTGTATGAGATTTCCACTCGTGAATCACATTCTTTCGACCAGTTATGCTGAGCGAGTTGCCAGCGCATGCGCACTTGAGCGCAACGAACAAATACGAGTGATGCCGTAGATATTGTTTTTACCCAGTGGATGTTCTCGTAAAGTTGTGCCTTAGAGGTGCTCGAGTGAATGGTCCACATTTGACAGAGGGGAAATTCGTATTTTTACTAACTTTATAAATTTTATTGCAAATAAATTACGACCATAAAGACCATGCCTCTAAAAAAATTTGCCCCAACCATAAAAACAGACTGGTGCCAAGCCTGACAAATATTGATTAATATAGAGAAAACGGTGGCTGTATACGTCAGTGACCAGGAAGAAAAACTCTTTATTGCCTGTTATAAAATTAATCAAGAGGTACTAAAACCACTATATGAATTAAAATACATTGGTGTTTTTATTTCTTCCCAGACAAAATGGGACAAACGGGTTTCATGCTTAACAAATAACTCTTTTTCCGCGCTTTTCTCTCTCAAACGATCTATCGAGTTTGTACCACCTGATACTAACTTACCAGCTTACATAGCTCTGGTTCGCTCTATACTTGAGTCTTACCTCTTCTGCGCGTTCTCTTACCCAAAAAGCAATTAACCAGATCAGTGGAAGGCAATCCGATTTATTAAAAATAAGCATCGAAGGCAAGAATCTCCTAGAGATCTTAATAAGCTTGTCTTCCGATTATCAGCGGCCGAACCCGTTTTTTACGCCTGGAGTTTCTTTTTTTTTTCCTATTTTGAGCGCAGCACTAACAGCCACACCAGTACTTCTCATATTCATCAACAAGAAATACATGAACGAAACACTTAAACACTTAACAAGATGTAGATTTCATTGTGGCACATTTAGGTCTTTCTTTCCACAACGATCCAAGGAATTGAACGCTCTAAGAAATGATATAGTCAGCTGGCCGTCACTTAACAATATTTTCTCGCCGCAAAGTCCTACTTATCCATTTTGATTTTCGCTTCGCATTGTTTTATTTGTTTTTATTTGTCCTTAATTTTGTATTTGAATTCTTGGCAGAAGCAGCTACTTTGTTTCTGAATTTGCCTTCTGCAATTTCTTTGTTACGCTTGTTCGATCTGTATACTTAAATGCTTCCTGGAATGTATTCCCACTCACTCACTAGTATGTTTTCCGTTGTGCTGCACTTAGGCTCCTTTGCCTGTATTTGTATGTTGTGCATTTCTGTGCACAAATTTGGCCCTTTCCTGAAACCTCTACAAGGCTACCAGTATGAATCTTGCCCACATGTCCACGTATTGACAACTACCTAGTTCGTTCTACAACTTTACATAATTTTGTGATGCATTGTTTTGCTCTCAATTGTGTTATTTAAACGTATTGTTGTATTCTTAATATGGCAGGGCTGAAACTATTACATGAGAATTGGAAGTTGCTTTTGCGCCACAAAAATTTATCACCATCATCACCGTCCATTGAAACCAGTGCCAGGCAGTAGATACCTGTTTTTACTTTGAACTACGGACACCCTACATCCCTCTTCGCCATTGGCGGTGGCGTCTAAAAAAACGGGGACGGAGTAGTAAATTTCGAGGTCATTGCTTCCATATGGTTGTAATATTACTTACGCTCGAATTAATTGAGCACCTATCCCCTTCTGCAGCCCAAGTCAATCGAAACCAGAAACTCGTTTAGAAAGAACGCATCCTGTGTCCTCGTAGTCGAAAGCAAGACTTACGGAATGAATAGAAAGTGGAACTATACCGCCTCACCGCGAATTTAAGCAGCGTGCTACAGTGTGTAATTTCGTACCAGTTCTTGTTGCACAGCATTTCAGTATGCAACGACTGTCTGGAAATAAAAGCAGTGTTGACTTTATACGTGGCCGCTTCACCGGCTTGGGTACTTTAGATCTCCAGGGTATGTGCTTCGAAAAGCTAAATAGATTTGTTGATCTGCAGTCTTCTTGTTCATTTCAAACATTCTAGGACAAAAGTTTTAAAAAATTGGAAAATTGTAAAACACTGTTATGAAGATTTGAAGGTAATCGTTCATTCTTTTGATATGTAGCAAAATCTTTATTTTAAAGTCGATCGCATGGAACATTTAAGACTCCCATAGAAAACGAATGGGGAACGCTTTTGACGAAAGTAAAACCGTTAATAGAAAAAAAAAATCAAGGCTGTCGTCGGTCGATCTGCGGATATGTTGATTGTTATAGTAAAATTATTCATTATATTAAAAAAATGCTTTCATAAATGGTTTCCCGCGCAAAAATGCTTTTGGTCAGAATTTTTCGGTGTGTTGTCGATAATCGTAGAAATTTTGAAATATTTCTAGCGAAACCTCTGCGATCTATCTCCCAATATCATAAGAGCCCGTTATGCAGGAGAGAGGAAGCGCATAAATTTTTCTTCCCACGCTGAGTGTCCCGACAAACTTCCGCGCCTATCTCTGACGGGGTGCGCATTGATTGAAAAAAAAAAAAATATTAGAGAGGTTTTGAAGAATCACGCGCTCTCGGCCGAACAAAAGCCGCGAAGAGAAGAGATACAATGTTTCACGTAACGGTGCCCTGACACGAGTCCCTTTTCGCAACCACTCGTATTCGCGCGCCCCACACAAGGGTAAAACACGCCCCTTCCATTCACCCCTGGCAGCACAGCCCCCGGCGGCCGTGACGAAGCGAGGCATTATTTTACGCGCTGCATTACCGACCAGTCGCCGCCTGGCGGGCGTCGAGCACGAACAATGACGTCTGGGATGCCTCTTCTGATTCTTGCTCATTTTCTTATGCATACCTGGACTCAGTCGTCCTGCTGTTGTTGGACACGGGAGTCGGTAACAATGAACGGTAAGGCACGCGGTGGAGACGTGATAATAATTGAACCGATTAAAGCTCGCCCCTCGCCATTGAAGACAGGCAGGTGTCCAGCGTCTTGAAAGCGTGCCTGGTCACAGGTTGTCGACGTATCCCCCCCCCCCCCCCCCCCCCCATCCTCCCCTCTCATATGATGAGCGTGGGAACAAAGAACCGAGCTCTATGGAACGGATGACGACGTCCTGGCCCGTTGCGTGGAGCTTCCAAGCAGGAGGTATATCCGCTGGCCCACTGGAGCGAACGTGCGTGCGTTTAAGTGCCGAGAGTTAAATACAAGATTAAAAAGCAGCAGCTCGCACTAACAGCTCACGGCTGGCCATCAGTGTGCTAAATTATCAATCATATATCGAAGCACTACCTGCAAGTCCAGAAATAAAAATCATTAAAAAGTACATGCACCCAAAACAAGTTAAAAATGAACTTGCACAAAGATGAAACAGGAAAAATTAATTAGCTGTCGTATATGGAAGCACTGACTGAGCATAGCAATGAATTCCGTAAAATAATTATCTTCCTGGCAGTGTAGTTAGTTCGCTAATAATAAATAATAAATAAAAAAGAATATAATCAGGATTGGAATATATTGGAGACTCAAAGAACAGTGTTATCGAATTTCCTCCGCATGAGTCTGATTGATTACCCCTAAACTTTTCTTTCCCTGCAGTGTTCGAAAATAGGCCAGAGGCTTCTAAAATGAGTAAGCAATAATTCAGTGCCTTAAGTTCAGTTCATCGGAATCTCTCTGGAACGCTAAGCGTAATTATTCCCGCGCTATAAGCCTACAACAATTTACAAATTCCTCCAAATACTTGTGGCTGACCCTGGTTCACCGAAACCCGCGCACTTCCTGCATACCTGAGCTCGATCTGGGCTTAGGTCGTAGCGGTTCACATCGGTCGTGACCCCTGTCGACAGTCGAGAGGGAAAAGGTCCACCCGTGATGCCGACGCGGTGACCGCTCCAATCTACTCGATGGATGGACCTCTCGTTCTCTCACTCTGAACCCCTTCCCCCCCTCCCTCCTTAATGCACCGGGGGCTCCTGCGTCCTGCAGTGACGCAACCGACGCTGCTCCAGTATACGTGAGCAGCGGCACAGTTGAAGTTGCGTAACCGCCGATTGGCCCAGAGCTATCTCGAATGGGCGGGTCATTAGTGCGCAGCCCGGGTTCTTGCGAAGAACGACCAGAAAGGTGGGGCCTCCGGACTGGCGGTGTGCCTCGGAACTATGGAGCGCTGGGCAAATCAACCTGCCTTTCCACCACGACCCGTCGTAGTTCGTTCGTGAATGGAAGTGTGCCTCTTCGTTCCTTTTCCCACACTGACACTGCTTTACCCACCTCTTCCACATTGCAGAAGGAGAGAGAAAGAAACGGACGACAAGAGGCAGAGACAAAGCGAGATGAGTTGGTAGATTGTTCTTTGATTGACGAATGCGGCCGTTTGCACATTCCATCGAGAATGGTTTGACCGCGGCGGCCGGCGCTCTCCACGGTTTGTTGGGGGGCGACCGAGCGGATATCCACTTGAGAATCCATTTGGAGCCGTTGTATTTCTTTCCATTGTTCTCGCCTTGCAGCTGAAAGCGCGAGCCGGTGCCGCGGCTGCCAACTTTTCAGGTTGAGGAGAGATTTTCTAAGTTTATTTATTTCCTTCCTGACCTCTATGCGTCCACTCTTTTTAGCTAAAAACTTAGGTGCTCCCAATATTAGTTTAATAGTGCGAAAATATTTTCTTTCGTTGTTTTTTCGAAAAAGTTGATAAGATCAGAGCTATTTAATCACACCAGTTAAGTAGATCTCTATATGTGAATGTCATGTTCTGAAGCACAGGAATGACACGGTGCCCGTGTCGTTCTTCCGGTGTCCATGTCCGTGTCGTGTCCGTGTCGTGTCCGTGTCGGGTCCGTGTCGTGTCCGTGTCCGTGTCGTGTCCGTGTCGTGTCCGTGTCGTGTCCGTGTCGTGTCCGTGTCCGTGTCCGTGTCCGTGTCCGTGTCGTGTCCGTGTCCGTGTCCGTGTCCGTGTGGTGTCCGTGTGGTGTCCGTGTGGTGTCCGTGTGGTGTCCGTGTCGTGTCGAATTGATAGGTAATTCACGGAAGATGTGGTGGGAGTGGTCGGGGAGGCAAAGTGTCTGATTTCATCCCATTTCTTAATTGTTTTCGCAAAAAAAAAGAAACAATGAGCACTAGTGCAATCTTCTTTTAGAAAATTCTTGCTTGGAAGATGACGTCAACTCTCGCTTCCTGCCCCCTTTCTTTCCCCTTTCTTAAATTCAGTACGTCCGTGTCTGGATAGAAAAATCTCGACATCTACTACTAACTGTTCCCTTCTTTTCAAGTCTGAATAAGAATCGCATCGGATGACTAGAAATCACTTATGGAGTAATTGCTGTATTGATGGACGTTAACCAGTTAATACCCTACCTGCAATAGCAGGAAAATGAATCATTAATGGTTAATAATAAGGGAGTAATTACTCATTGACATCCACCCAAGCGCAGCCATACGGCTACAAAGGAAAGCTATACAGCTTTCTCAGAAACTTCGCACTGAAAGAAAAATTCGTCCTGGTCCGGGGTTCGAACCCGGGACCATCGCTACACCGGAGCAGTCACTCTACCAATTGAGCTAACCGGAACGACAAGCTTATGATAGGTAGAGCGACTGGTAGAGCGATTGCTCCGGTGTAGCGGTGGTCCCGGGTTCGAACCCCGGGCCAGGACGAATTTTTCTTTAACTGCGAAGTTTCTGAGAAAGCTGTATAGCTTTCCTTTGTAGCCGTATGGCTGCGCTTGGGTGGACGTCAATGAGTAATTACTCCCTTATTACAAATCTACTCCACCTAGGGGGTTCCCCTGAATAGTTGACCAATCATTAATGGTTGTTACTCGCAGGTAGCGAATCCGTCAAACGACTCGTGGGAAACACTCGATAGAGCTGGCCCAATTTTGAAAGTTTGTTTCATCTCACCACTAACTTGATCGAAGCGATTCGGCCCCAGCACTAAGAAGGACGCTAGCGTAGACGGACTTCTACAAAGCCGGGCATACTTCTTTCGGGAGGTAAGGTTCCGGATGATTTATCACGTTGTATAGCGTCAGACGCACAACGGCTAGGCAGAATGAAGCTGTAAGCCCGCGCACTCAGTCAGCGTCTCGTTATGTCGGGTCAGATTGCGTGTGTACGACCCGTTAAACAAACAGCAAACTCCAGCGAGCAGCGAGTGCCCTTTACGACCTGGTCACGGGACCCGTACATCACGGCTTCCGGAGCCCGCATCGTCCACGGCAATCAGAGTTGAGGTTAACTGGACTAACTAGCAACGAGAGGACAATTTGCTACATCGCCCTCATTGAGGGCGCCCAGCCGCGTCGCTGGGAGTAGCGGTGGGTACCGCTCAGCGATTAGTCTTTCCGGGTAGCCTTACTGCCGTGACAAAGGATGTTGCGGATGTACGCCTGGGATGCTCTGCACGAATGCAAACAGGCAGCGGCTTTGTGTCTCCAACCCTGTTGAACTCTGGTTTACACTTTTAGTTCTAAGGCGAAAGCCTTCAATGGCTGATACTGTCGTCCATTAACAAAGCGTGTCACACGCGTTTAACTTTGGAACTAAAACAGTTAGAAGAAAACCAACGGTTGCTTCAGATAGAATAGGAAAAATTAACCTTGAAGTCAAGTTTGATGAGTGTAGATTAATTAGTTAATTAATTAAAGGCAAAAACGTCGAAAGCGCGTCGAAATAGCGCGGACGTCGATATAGCCATGGGAACGGTGTGACGTCACATCCACCGGAAGTCGTCACGCCATAGTAGAAATTGTCACAGAATGGTCGGAAAAACATTGGATTTGTGTCAAATTAGATCGAGAAATGTGTAATTAAGCGTAATTAACACTTAAGATCCCGAAAGATGTATAATTTGGGTATCGATATAGCCACGGGAACGGTGTGACGTCACATCCACCGCATGTCGTCACAGCATAGTGTCCTCGGCTTTCGCCTCTCAACACTTTAGGTGTCAAAGTGTCCTCGCAATTTTTCTGTTAATTACTCTTAAAGGTGGAGGTTGGAAACCTTTTTCCCCAATGCAGGGTAGCCAACCGGAACACCCTTGTTGCAAGATTCTCTCCCTTTACCCTCCCTCTCTTCCCGTACAGGTAACTAAATCATAGAATTATTATGACGTGCCCACGGGATCGGAGAACTTGGTTTACGGCTTATAGTTTGGTTTATGGGGTTTTACGTCCCAAAGCGACTCAGGCTATGAGAGACGCCGTAGTGGAGGGCTCCGGATATTTTCGACCACCCGGGGCTCTTTAGCGTGCACTGAAATCGCACGGTACAAGGGCCTCTAGAATTTCGCCTCCGTCGAAGTGCGACTGCCGCCGGTCGTGATCCAACCCCCATCTTTCGGGTCAGCAGTCGAGAACCATGGTGAACATAGAGCAGATTCTTTTAGGTATTTAGTATTCACAGGTCTGTTAGAGGTGTGTAGCGGTGTTTGAGGAGCCGCAGAAGTTTTTTTGTCGCAACAAAATAAAAGGATGCCACCACTTCCGAGTCCCACGTTCACTTTCTAGCTCAATCAAAATGAATCGTTCACTTCTTCTGCTGACCAATAAGGCATGTTCCGTGTGTGGCCATGTGGTAGAAGTTTGTGGTATGCAGACCGGAAAGTCGGCCCTATGCCATGCACCCTTGCGACGTCACCACAGAGATTTTTGAGAGAGAGGGATACGGACAGGGTAGCGGTTAAGTAATCAATGCCTCTTCTTCATACAAAAGTTTTTTTTTTATTGCGAAAGCAATACTACTTGCACTTTCACGCCTTTGCCATGCAGCGGCGGTGACCACCATTGACCTTCATTGGGCCTTGATTGCATTAGATTGGATTAGATTGGATTGGATTGGATTGGATTGGAGTGGATTGAATTGAATTGAATTGAATTGAATTGGATTGGATTGGAATGGATTGGTTTGGATTGGATTCGATTGTATAACCGATGCATCACCTCAAGTCTAACCACAAGCACCCCCACCAGCTACACTACCAGCTGTACCATGGCGTAGGTACGGATATTGCTTTCGCAATTACCGGGCTTAACCAAATAAGCCACAGCGAATTTTTTATGGCCTTTTTGGCGTAGTGTGCTTGGGCATAAGCGCAATGAGCTTCCCGTGAGAAGACTGCACGTAACTACAAAATATAACGACGTCAAGGCCTTCTTCATCATGGTTTTATTCATCTAATTTAGCGGTCATGAGAACTTGACTACCATGCCCGCTGCCGGGACCCTCGATTTGAAGCTGGGAAGAACGCGCTGGCACGGGCGTCAGCTAGAGTTGCCAGCGCATCTGCCTCTCATTGTGCAGTGTCTTTGCCCTTCAGCGAACACCTCTTCGTACCGGACGATTCTAAGTGAGCCAGTAAGTTTGCCGTCACATTAGCCGAGATTGCGTGGCGACTAATTGTATGTGTTCATTCTCATGCAACTACAAATGACAAAAATGTAGCAACGTTTCTCGCCAGCTGATACGGTAAGTGAAGCTGTCAGATCACTCGGTTTTGTGCCAGCGAACACGCCATTTGGGTTTTCTTCAATACCAGTGCACAAAGATGAAAAGAGAAGGTAACAGAAAAACTTTTCGTTATGATTATTTGCTCACACATCTGGCAATTTCGCTGGCAACTCGAGCATCGTCACAGTCAGATTTAAGTGTTGCCAAAATACAAATGGTTTGGTTTATGGGGTTTAACGACCCAAAGCGACTCAGGCTATGAGAGACGCCGTAGTGGAGGGCTCCGGAAATTTCGACCACCTGGGGTTCTTTAACGTGCACTGACATCGCACAGCACGCGAGCCTCTAGAATTTCGCCTCCAT
Organism: Amblyomma mixtum; assembly: GCF_055824585.1. Lineage (NCBI taxonomy): Eukaryota > Metazoa > Arthropoda > Arachnida > Ixodida > Ixodidae > Amblyomma > Amblyomma mixtum. The sequence goes on from NC_143019.1 coordinate 21,895,045, forward strand.
CGAAGTGCGACTGCCGCGGCCGGGATTGAACCCGCGTCTGTCGGGTCAGCAGCCGAGAACCATAACTAATGAGCCCCCATGGCGGCTTCAAAACACATATAATCAATGGAATAAAACATAGCACTGCACTTAATAAACAATGAACAAAGATATACAAACAAAAACAGCCGATCTAACTTTTTTACAAGTTCTCAGCACTCAAAACATTCGTAGGCAGTCACTTCCACTCCGTCATTTTGGGGGGAAATAACTTCTTCAAAAGCGTTAATACTACCACATGCAGCCGTTAGAGAGCACTAATGGTTGTGTGTAGTAGAAGTGGGAAGCTTATGACGAATTTTACGTCACCTCGTTGAATTATGGCTGTTACGTGTATTTCATGTCGGCCATGCATGCATACACACGCACACTTAACAAATATTACACTGCTGAGGGTGTTACACATAGCTGATACTCGGTTGTCAGGTGTCAGTGCTCCTATGGAAAAGTAAACGAAAACATCGACAGAAAGGATAAAGGAATCACAGCCAACTGGGTCAGCTGGTGAGCTCGAAACGTCTGCGGTGGGCAGCAGCTGAGGAATCTTATTTTCGGTGATTTCACTCCGCATGTTCCTTTCAAATACCCTCTTTCTCCAATCAGTATGGTCTAGTATGTGATCTTAGTTTGGGGCGAAACGTGTAACACAACTGCTTTACAGCTCCAGCGCTAAAATTTTTGTGGGATAACTTCGCCTGTCGTTGCTCTCAGCGAGCAAAATTTTCCGGATCACGTGATGAAAGAAGCTGTGGAAAGGGGAGATGTGTCTCCGCTACTGGTTATCAGTGGGCTCGGTACTGTGCACCAGGGGAAATTGGGAAGCATGCTGTTTATTAAAGATAGTTTTATTCATTTTATTCAGAAATATACAAGTGCGTGCATGCCTATGTCCTTTATTGGCTTCTTGCTCCGCAGATGTGGGTCACTTGAAGTTGCCATGCACCTCACCTGATCCGGATTTTTCAGTCCATTATACTATTTACAAATTCCTCATATTAAATCATATTTCCGGCCTTTTTTCCGCGATGTCACACTGTCGAGAGCAAAAGTTATGCTGCGGGCGCTTCGGAACGAGATGACCATTTTCGTCTGCAGTCGGCTGAATCTGAAACAATATATGTCAAGACCAGCTGAAAGTGACTCATTCCGTGTGTTATGTTGTCGGCAAGTGTGGCAGTTAATAACTCTCACGTCTAAAAGACTTGCTCTCAGTTGCCATCTCGGGGTTCCAGCATAAGTACACACAATGATACAAAATTACAGAGCAATTCACAGTCTACACGGCACCTACAAAATACGGAGAGTTTGCAACTTACAAGGAGATTGAAGCTTACAAGGAGCATTGAGGTGTAACACAAAAAATAGTAAAAATATTATGGACGCTTTCTCTAGCTCTCTTATAGTGGGTCCTTTTGATCCTACTTCTGACTCACCTATTATATGTCGCTGAATATTCTCATCCCTTCCCGGGGAACCCGTAGCTTTGTGTATCCTTTCCTGCATCTCATCGCATACTTACGTGAATCTTTCCATGTCCACTTTTTGCGTGGTATATAAATTACCTGAATTATGAGCATGAATTAATTTTCTGCCCTTCTCACTTATTTTACTCGAACGAGTTTGAGCCTTTTTCGTTAAAATGCGCTCTGGCCCTCTGTCATTGCACAGAGGCTCTATATTCAGCGGCCGATGCCTAGAATGAGGCTTCAATCCCTGACCCGACGGCAGCATCTCAGTTGAGAGAATTGCAAAAACTGCCGAATACACCGATTCGATGAAAGTTGAAGGACCCCAGGTTTACAGAATTAGAAGAGCTAGAATGTTGTTCTCCTGACAAAGGATTTCACGAAACACATGCAAACACACCGTAGTTCTTCCTCGCAGTTGCTTGTCTTGTAGATCTGGTAGTTCGTTGTTCCGTAACTAACTTTACAATGCGTCCTGTCCCACACAAAACAGAACTTACCAAACTCTGTCAAACTCCAGATGGTCCAGAATAATCTAAATACATCCACCACAGCGTCCCTCATAGCGCAAAGTGTAGACTTAGCAAGAAAAAATCCATCAATCAGTCGTACTTGGTTATCTTGCCATACCCAAAAATGACAAAGACATAGAAAGATATGAAAAACTTCACTGCAACGCTGCATTAAACAACGAGGTTATCTTGCAACACAGTCACCAAGGCCAGCCACTCTGTGAGCTAGACCGAGGTTAGCCATACCGGCCGCATTGGGACAGTGGGGTTTGGATAATGCCGGGATGTAATAGCAACAGGCCGGAGAAAAGAAAATGCTCTAGATTAGCATAGGGTTCTCGGAAGGAGGGGCGGAGACTGTAGAGGATGAAATAATGCCCGGAAAATGATGCGCCTGTCATCTCTCTGACGCTCTAGCCACATTTCTTGACCCTAGAGCTCGAACCTTGTAGAAGTTACTCAAGTCCACTTTTTCTCTCTTGATAAGACTAGTACGGCAAGCACATTGTTTGCAAGCATTCACGGTGTACCGCCACGCGTGTTTTAACCCCTTCGCACGCACTTCCCAGTCCGCCGCAGAAGCCTTGCCCCCGCTGGCCGCATCTCGGCCGCCTAGCTCTCTCACTTCTATTTGCTTCCAGCGTCCTCCGGTTGACCTAGAGACATTCACGACTCCGCCGCACGGGCTCCCATACAACGTCCTGGCGGCGGGCACCCCGCCTCTTCCTGCCTTTTATTCCGGGCGATTGTGGGCCGCTACCGCAGTCGTCTTCAGCAACGGCGTGCGTGTTTGTTCCCGTATACCCGTCCACCTCTGCGGTCTGTTCCGTTACGCACGTACGCACACACACGCATGCGCCACGGACAGTACCTTACATGGGCTTGCACGCATCCACGGGTGGTGTTCTGTTGCCGCTGTACCAAAGAAGTTGGTGTGCGCTTGTATGTCCGTTCGTCAACCGGCGATAGGCGCTGAATGGCGCCGGGAACGGCTCCGGCATGCATACTTAGGCAGAGCCTGCAGGCTGAAGCATCCGCGCCGACGATCGGCTTCGGCTGAAAACAATGGCCGGAGGAGGGAGGGCTAAAGGTTGTGCGGTATGAGGCGGTCTTTTGGTGTGCTTTTTTTATTTCTTACGTCGTTCGGAGTCTGGGTCGCTGGCGTCTATACACCGCCACCAATGGCCAGCCCTTGGGGACGATCATGCGACACAGGAAGTGTTCGTTCGATGGGCGTCGAAGATAGCTACTTCCGGCCGCCTGTAGTCTCCGTGTAGTGTCGTTCTGACTTTCTTTACTTTCTTTGTTTTTGTTTTCCCCGTCATAAGAGACTGCGGCGCGGAGAACGACGTACGAATAATGGCGGCTAGAGGCACGTGGACACGGCTCGACGTCCTCCTAAACGCCGACCAAGAGATTCGCTCGTCAAGAGCTGGCTAAGCTGTCTGACAGCCTCCCGCCGCAGAGCATTAGGTATTGGTTTTGGTCGTGCAAACTTGCGCCGTTGAAGCGCATGCCCAAATCTTCCTTGTTTTCATTGTCTGAGTGGTATATTGGGTTCACTAACAGCAGGAGTACTAACGACTTCTCTGTGGCTATAGTAGTAAACACAAACCCTTCCCTTTGCATTCAGATCCGTTTGCCAAGCCTGTGCCTGGTCAGGCAGCTATTTACTGTAGTGTATTGTTTCTGGTACTGCTCGTTACCGTTCAGAGCTTCAACCTCGTAATGGCGAGGCAAAGGAAGGTTCCACGGCTTGGGCAAGTGGACTTTCTTGCTGCCATATTAGACATCGGAGCTTAGAAACTGCGCATAGATTTTCGGAACATTGTGAAGCTCCCCAGTAACAAGGATCACAATGCTTCGGCTTCTCATTCTTATGCGGTTGCTCGCCCGTCTAAACGCTCCAAGTCCGGTCTACAAACCTGTCCTGTGTGGTGTTCTACAGTTTCGCACACTGCTGCTACAAGGATTCGCGCTTGGTACAAATATTACTTCATTGAAGGCTTCGTCATGTGTGTTGTTTATATCAGACGTACTTGTTGGAGACACCAAGAACACTTCAGCAACAAGATCTGGCATATTTGGTGCCCCTAGCAGCAAAGCCAATCGCCGCTACGGGATCACTCATGCGAACTGCTCTTGCAGAATGAAGGTCAGTTCCATGTACGACTTGCGGAGTCTTTGAAGGGGTTCTGGAATATTACTTGGTGTGCCGGCTATGAGAACGAGACGAGATGCTGTTCGCGAGAAGAGAAGAGTTGCCGTATGTCCATGCAGCAATGTAATTCAAAGCAGTCCAGCAGCCCTCGGTTACAAGGAAATAGTTCGGCGTATCAGTAACCATAATCGCATTTTTTAGATATATGTTACCGCTTTCGCCTGAAAGAGACCTTTTCTTACAATAAGTGTTGTACCCTACACAATTTCTCTTTTTGTGAGTGCAAATTTATCGCTCCCCGAACGGCGGTCTTTCCCCTTCTTTCAGGGCCTCTGAAAAACATTTACTTTTTATACTGTGTCCTCAATAGGCTGAAATAAGCTTGACGCTCTGGTTTGTAAAATAACAGAGGGAGCAGTACAGAGGCAGGAGATCATAAATATGTCCTTAGGAACGGAAGGGACACTGGCCATAAAGTGAATTTGGTCTGTATTGATATACTGCCGCTTTTTAATGACAACGTGGACACGATCACTGATAGCGCGTTGCGTCAATTTTGCTTCGCCTGCCACATCACCAAGGAGCTTCGCACCAACTTTTCTGTCAGAATAATTGATTATGATTACAATGAATATTCACGGCGCAAGAACAGCTTTGGCCAAAGAGTGCCATTACACAAGGTAGTTTTCATTGCAAAAGGTTGTGCCAAAGACCTATTTCCCAAGCATTTCCCTAAAGAAGTCGAGCACCAGGAAGGGCAAATCTTGCACCCATTGTATCATCGGTGTGTACCCGACGGCACTGGGGATCGAACCCCATACCTTCCGATTGCGAGGCGAATGCTCAAACCACTCACTAGGCTACCGCTGCGGTTATCAGAATAAATTGAGGGGAGGACCCAAGATTCGTGAGAAATGCTTCTGAGCGAAATTTATTCGAGAATCATTTTCGTTATAAGCTATTAATTTCGTGCGTAGTAATATTAGCATGGAGGATATTGATATTTTGAATGCTTAAGTAACCAGAATTTTAGTTTTTGTATAGCCGGGCTCTACTTCGCGTGAAGTTATTAAATGGTCATTGGAAAGTAACGTGCAGTTTGTAGGGGTATACTAACCCTCTTTTGGAGTCACTAAGGGTCACACGGCTCAGGCTCACTTGAACAGTTATTGCGATGTTCCAGTCCCTCCTCCCTATCTCATGGCTCAAAGGCTTTGTTCCAACCTTCTCATACAGCAGTTGGCGTAAAAAGTTCCGTCGCTATCGCGTCGTCTCCGCTTCCACACAATAGTTCAACGTTGACGACGCAGCGTCATTACGCGGTTGCGTTACACTTAAACTCTCTAAACTGTCCTATCCAGGAGCAACACGATATAATTATACATCTTAGAAGCCATTGTCATGTTTTACAAAACTGCCCCCCAAACCCACTTCCGAATATTAAACTAGATCGGAAGTTCTAAGTAGTCACTAATGTCTTCCTCGGCTACATATCCCGTCGAGGCGCCCCTATAGCGACCGGATTCTTCAGTTCCTAATTGCGTCATTGTCTAACGTTCGCTAACGAACTGCAGCGGCAGTGGTTAAGGGCGCCGAAGATGAGAGGAGCACCGCCGCGCTGGATAACCCGTGCACAGAGCCACACTATACCCTCTCTCTCCTCTCCTCATTCTGATGCAACGTAAGTTGCCTCCTCCAGTGAACGCGTTGTGCACTGCGCTTCTGGCGCGGGTAGCCCGGTAACTAAGCGTCCGTCGCATGACGTAACAGAGTCAAGCGGCAGGCCGGTCGCGGAGGTCAAGACCTCAGGGCGTGCGCAGGGCAGGGGAAGGAGTCTGGGCGGGACGCTGAGGACGCGTGATTGCTGCCTTATGATGATCGGTCGTGAGCGCTCTTATACGCTTCGATTCGTGCGAAACAGGGCATTCATTGTTTTCCCGGTCTTCACTCGGGTGGCTTTTCGCGCCGTAGGTTTCTACCCAGCACGCTATATACCCGGTCCTCCTCTTGCATATATGCCCGCATCGCTGTACGTTTTAGCTGGGCGTACCGGATGGTTGCGCCGTTGTTTGTACGGTAACCAGCGGGTTAGCTGTCAGGAACGTCTCCGCGGCCTTCGAGTCGACAAAAGGTTGTTCCTGTTGGAGCGCTTGATTTTATCCCACGCTCGATGCATCGCCTGGGTGAAGCGTCGGCGCATACGGCTGCGGGATGTGATTGCAGGTAGGCACTGAGCGACGCGAAACGCGGTCATCAACCCTGTTTAATAGTGGCCTCATTTCGATGGAGGTAAAAAACAGAGTAAAGCTTCCTAAAGGGCCCAAGCATTGAAATCCGATGGTCTGATTCGACCAAGGCCCGAAGGCCATGACAGACCGTCACGCTATATGCGGCGTTTTGACGAACTAATCGATGCTACTCATAAAACGAACATAAAAGAGAAACAGAGGTTACAGCGTACCGCCGATAGCTGACGTTTCACCTAAAGGCGCCGCCACCATTGGTTAACCTCCGCGATGTGGTTGTAATAGTTAGGTTTCCAAGCGAAGTTTCGCAAACTTGTAGCGCAATCAAAGAGCTCTGGTTTCGGTTTTCTGGTTTCGGTGAGAACGCACCGAAACCAGAAAAGTGCTGTTTATTTGCTGGGGTTGTTATTAACTATACCTAAAGAAAACAATGCCACCATCCACTTTATAGTTACAGCTGTATATGGAGTGTTCTGCGAAATCCTGTGTCGCGCACACAGCCCCACCCCAGCCAGTCATGAAGCGTGCGTGCCATGCACCTCAGGACTGTATGGTTAACACACTTAGCTACTCCAACACTGTCACCAAGAAGGGTTTATTGGCGCCTACCAGTGGCGCTAATGCATGCGGAACGGTGAAGCTGCAACAGACATCGAACACCTTTCCCAGTTAGTGAACAGCCTAACTGGCATCATCATTTCTCATCTCCCTCGCTGTAGCTGAAATTTGCATTACCGCGACGGTAAACGTGGGGTGACTATTTTAGCAATTGAATACAAAGTTATGAACGTTTCGTTGTAAGGAAAGGGGAGGTGGTATAAAGCAATTTCGAGCAACTCCCGCCGACGTTTTTCGAACAGCTTGATGAGTTGCGATATACAGTTCGTAAAACCTTGCTGCTTAATCTCTTCAATACTTTTTACCATGCGGTAATTTCACATATATATATATATATATATATATATATATATATATATATATATATATATATATATACAACCACGTTTATGAAGTCGCTTAGAAAATTTGATTCCTGTTTAATGAAACGTCGGAACAGAAGCCCCGTTTGCACAAAAGTTGGTTTGGTTTATTTGGGTTTAACGTCCCAAAGCGACTCAGGCTATGAAAGACGCCGTAGTGGAGGGCTGCGGAAATTTCGACCACCTGGGGTTCTTTAACGTGCACTGACATCGCACAGCACACGGGCCTCCAGAATTTATCCTCCAAAGTAATTCAACTGCCGCGTCCGGGATCGAACCCGCGTCTTTCGGGTCAGCAGCCGAGCACCATAACCACTGAGCCATCGCGGCGGCTGTTTGCACAAAAGTGAGAACCGAAATGCTAATTCTGCCATGTTTGGTCGTTCTTGCAACTATTCGTATTCATGTCCTTGCTAGAATTAAGTGATCAATTGGAGCGATTGATGAAAAAAAAAATTTCTTTTACTCACTAAATTTATTCCGATTCTGACTCCGCTGTCTTTCACTCACAAATCTTTTCTTATTCTGATTACATTCCAGGTCAGTTTATACTGTTATTATGATTCTATTCTTATTCCATTTCTTTTCGTAATCGCTTATTTTATTCATTTTTGCCGAGTCATTCTTAGTCCGGCGTCTCGCTCTTTTCGCCTACAAGTGGAGAGGGGGGAGCGAGGAGAGAGGGGGACGGCTGGAAGGTGGAGAAGGAAAAATCACTTTGAACACCACCTGCCCCTTCCAGTTTTCATCTTTCTGGCGCTCCTAGCACTATCGCCTTAAAACATTGCGTCAGAAACCAAATCTTCCTTGCTCGTAAAAGTTCAACGCCGCGTAGCTCCATTACTGATGACTTCGCAAAACATGTTGTTGCGCAGTTTCCACGGGAAGGAATAGATATCAGGTGTTATGGGCTGTACACGTTCCCACCGCAGAGCTTAGATTGATGTCCATTACTCTTTGGTTGATACCAATGCCACCTGGGATATCCTCGGCCCTATTTGTACTTTCCACCGGAAGAAATAGATCTCAGGTGTTATGGGCTGTACACGTTCCCACCGCAGAGCTTAGATTGATGTCGATTACTCTTTGGTTGATACCAATGCCACCTTGGATATCCTCGGCCCTATTTGTACTTTCCACTTCAATAATAAAAGCAGAGTACGCGTAACAACCAGAAACATCGTTCCCGGACGACCATCCGGTCGAATATCCGGCGACTTGGCACCAGTATGCATTTGCACGCGCTGCGCCTGTATATAACTCGCGAGATAAAAAAGCGAATCTTGACAGGTTCACGACGCGGAGCACAGTCTCTCCGTCCCATCACTGCCACGAGTCGCGAGGGTCACCCGAGAACTGGATCTTTGGGTCAGTGTCTTCGACTGGATGGTGCGGGGTCACCTCGGGACGAGCGAACGAGTTTGACATCTTAATTTTAGAACCGCTCCGCAGCACCGAACACTCTGCATTCAGAGTTCGTCACGTGCACAGCCGATTGCGCTTGTGACGTGTGTCAAACGCTTCGTGTGCGGACAACCGGTTATTTGTCGCCCAGCAGCGAGGAACGGGGGTGATTTTTTTTTTTTTCCTTTTAGACGCCCATATATGCAGATGAGTGAGCTCGTTCTCATTCGCCCACCTCTGCGGTTCGCAGACGCACTGAGTCGTCGTCTCGGGAGGCGCGATTTAGTGCCCTCGTAAGAACATTTGCTCTTGTCTAACATCGCTCGAAACGCCCCGTCTCCTCGATCTGGGCCCCGATTAGCTAGGTGCGGGAAATGTAATCGCTCTGGAGTCTGGAGACGGCACACTTCAATCCCCTCAGCAGGAATGCGAACCTTGTTCCGTGTCAGCGGTGATTTGTCCTCATTCGACATCTAGTTTTTCTTTTTCTTCGTTTATTTTCACCTTCGGATAGGCACTCTTTTAGGCCTTTTTATTTTTCGTTACGACTAGTTCAGGCCTCTTATATGTTACGACGGAGACAGGCACTTTTGTGTCTTATTTCTTCAGTGATTCCACATATCGCATGTCGTATGTGGTGAAGGACAACCTGAGGTCTAGGATGTGTACGTGTGAGGGAACTTAAGAACTTCGACGAAGAGAAATGAGCTGGGTGTGAGGTTCGCGCGGTGAGAGTGATCATCGCAATACGATGCTGTCCGTGCGCGATCTGCAATTTTCGTTTTGCCTAACGCCAACGAGCCAACGCCCGTAAGCTGTCAATACTTGCTTGGCGGAATTCCACGGGTTGACCCGCAGTCCCAGGTGCCGGCAAAGAGAGTTAGAGGGAGATAAGCTTAGAGCCGTTTATTCCTGCAAACGGGGACATGGTTCGCTTTACTGCGTCTCAGAAAGTAGATACGGCTTACGTTGTGAGACATGGGTGACGTTCCTTCAAATAGGTAGTAACGTGAGCCATTAAAATGTCAGCTCTGTGAACAAATTGCAGCGATGCGCTTGGTTTGCTGACTCCGTAATGTGTATCTCCATACGCTCCGAATATCATCGATCTGTATGGATTCGATCGTTTTTACCCAATGCAACATTGCTCTTAAATCACTGACCTAGCTGCTTCGCGCCACTCTCCGAGAGCATCCTGATATCGCATTTGTTATGTGAACGGGAGCTTTTGGACCAGTGTAACTATATCCGGCCCATGTTTCTCCGCTTGCAGCAGTTCATTTTTCAAGCAGAGACACTGGTAGTGGTAGTTAGTGGGGGACTTGTATCTTACTTCAGCTTCTCGGACTTTATGACGTCCATGTAAGCATAATTTCCCACGTGACAACCCCGATACGTTTATCCCTTAGCTCCTAATGCAAATGCCTATAGCAAGCTATATTCGAGAGAATCCAAAACGAAGGTCACATGAAAATGTAGTCACCTTTCCATCAGCATGATTTTTATCTGGGCGTGTTTTTTTTTTTTTTCTGCAGGACGACATCCGATGTTGCACTGGGTTTTGTATGATCTGCTTGACAAACTGCACCATGATCACGCTTGCTTTTATTTCGTTTTAGTTGAAAACGTTGCACAGATCGTTTGTTGCGTTATGCTACTTGTATCTTGGGTGTTTAAGGGATTGTATCTATGAGCCGACGTCATCGATCAAAGGGCCGATTTGCTCTAAGAGAGCGTTTAAAGGGTTGATGGCCTTGTTTGCAGCACTGGAAATATAAACATTGCTAGTATTTACTTGGGTTTATTCTATGCACTGTGCAAGACCACAGCTGCAACGCAAAGTGCATTAATCCCAAGTGCAAACCGGTGAAGAAACTGCTTACATAAAGCGAAGCGAAAACTGGTGGAGGAACACTATTATCTTCCCTCACGCACTTCCATATGACAATGTAGTAGGAATAGTGTTTATGGTACGATAAAGGCTTTAATGCGGTTGTGTGTGAACCCAGAATTGAACCTGATTTGTGTTTATGCGTTGTGTAACCCAACCTTGAGAGTGTTCACCAGCGCCACCCTCGTCCATAGCGGCGGACGTAGTACGTCCTGTATTACCGCGAGTGTGAAGTGGAAAGTCATCGAACAGTGAGGGCGGAAGCTGTGCGAATACCCTCCTTGCTACCTATGGCATCAAGACTGACAGAATCGAGGACCTCGTCAGCTATTGAGCAGGCAACAGAAAGTTCACTCTCAAGTTTCGGTTGCACTACACATAAAAGCTCCCGAAAGCATAAGAGGGGTCAGCCGTCGCCGTAGCTCACTTGGTAGAGTACCAAACGCGAAATTCGGAGGTCGTGGGTTGGGATCCCACCGGCAGCAGCATGTGGTTGTTTTCTCTTCAGATTTTTAATTAAATATTTTTTAAAACTAATTACCTTATTAATCTCCGTTTGATTAACAGTACGAAAAATAAATAAATAAAAACATGCCCTATGTTCGTTGGTATCGTTGACTGTTGGCTTCCTTATGTGTATACATATAAGTATATGTCGTAATGGACTAGACGGGCGTCAGAGAACGCGACCCAGTCAGAAGACGACGAAGACAAATAGAAGCTGGAGCAACGCCTCATATATATATATATATATATATATATATATATATATATATATATATATATAGAGAGAGAGAGAGAGAGAGAGAGAGAGAGAGAGAGAGAGCCAAATTTCCACACTTAAATCAGTTCAGTACCTCTTCGGCGCAAGACACATTCGTACTGACAACTAAAACCGCGAATAGGCTACTATTGCGTTTTATCAGTAAGTGCGAGGTCGTGGGTTCGAGCCCAGCTGCTGTGGCCACCATAGTTCGATGAAGGTGAGCTGCAAAGGCGCCCGTGTCGAGCCTCTGGTGCGTGTTAAAGAAACCCACGCAATAGAAATTAATCCCTGCCCCTCCACTACACGGCGTTACACAAATCCTTTAGTGTTGTTTCTGTTACGTGCGCACATCATAGTCATCGTTGTCTTCGCAAATAACCGCCCATGATAACTACCAACCTATAACACAGCTATCAGTGTGCAGTAACGTGACCTTTGCATAACCAGCGGCATCACCGTTCGCGATGATACGGCTGTTCCCCCGAAGAGAGCAGACACCCACAGCCTCTGTCTTCTTCCGGCAGTTGACGTCACGCCCCTTCAAGCGTGCGAAGCACAGGCACGAGGCGTGAAACTAAAAAAACAAAGTGTGTATAGTCGCCTAGAATAAAGATGGTAGGTATAAAAAAAAACGCTTGTCAGTTCGTGTCGTTCGGGGAGCAAAAGTCAAAGAGGCGCGAGAGAGAAATAGCTGCAACGCGGCCTCGGCTCTCTCTTGACGAGTGGAGTTGCGTCGAGTGAGGGCGGGGGTTGATTTTAGGGTGGAGCGCCGCTCGCTTCAATCGCCCAAAAAAAGCAGCGCTTTCTGCAACCTCGCCGAGTAGGAAGGAAGCGTCGTCAAAAAAGAACGGGAAACGCATGGTCCGCCGTCCGGCCAGCAGGCGGGGGGGAGAGCTCGACCACGGCGGCTGCAGAGTCGAGAGGTGGAGCGGCGTCGGTAGCCATGGCAACCAGCAGCGTACACAAAACGGTCCTCTGAGCATGTGGGTGCCACGGCTGGCCCCGGTGGTGCTGCTGGTGGCTTCAGCGGTGGCTCTGGTGCTCGCATGATGTCGTCCGCGTGCTTTACCGCAGCGCCCTCGCATGGCTGGCTCGTTTCCATTAGCTCGTGGCGTCTAATTGTTACTCCCCACCCGCATTTGTGTTTTGTTTGGTGGTTCTTTGCTACCGCGCTTGACGGACTCGCTCTGTGTGTCGGCGCGTGGGAACGAAGCGTCAGGAGCGGCCCGAAAAAGAGGAAGGAAGAAGGAAAGGAAGTAGTGACGCACTGTTCGCAGGCTAGTGGGCCAACGGAGAAGAAAAGACTGCTCTAAATAGGCAAGCCGGTGGGTGACCACGGCGACCCGTGACGGCCTCTGCGTGAAGCACCATCGCCTGTGAGGACGCTGCCAAAGGAGGGGGGAGTCTGTGATGCAGGGTTTATTAGTGTCTTGATGAGGACGTTGATTGAACGAGTGATTCGTTTAGGTTTTTGACGGTGTATCTCCAAGCGTCTTCGTCAACTACAGGACGTTGTCTCTTCATCTATCTACTGATTGTGATCGCCCTTGGTGTGGGCTTCCAGTTGTTCAGCAGTTTCGTGGTGGTGCCTTTCGGAAGTGATCTGTGTCTTAATATTTGTGTGCGTTTGATTCGACTATGGTCTTCAGCGGTGAAGCATGCATAAGGTGATCTTGACGCTGTAAGCTTCTCGTCGACGCTGTATCATTTTGCTGATTGTTGTTGCGAGTTCATTTACGTCACGACGATGGTTGGTCAAGAGTGCATTCTGTGAATACAACATTTCCAACGAATTTTTTCGCGTTAGGAATCTGAACTACATTTAGGAGTTGCAAGCAGAATTTTCATTGGGAAATCAGCTGGTCTTTCTACAGTGCTTTCCAACGACACCTTCTTCTGCGTCAACATCGCAACGCAAAGCAACCTGTCATGGAATGTCTATTTCGACTGTGAGAGCTTGGAGTGAACTTAGTAGTCCACGTCCTTCTGATCACCATTAACCATAGTGCAACAAGAGCACCCTACAGAAGCGTTCACTGACAGCAACCGATTTCATCACCGAATCATTTCTAGTCTGCAATTGCTACACAGGCATGTGCTATTCATGGGAAGTGTGCACGGACCATTTATGTAGCTGGTGATACGCTGCTCCGGACTGCTTCAGGGTAATTTTCGACCGGATTACAAACTCAATCGTGCACAGTGACTTAGGGACGTTACGAAGCGTTCATCTGCCTGCATCCTGGGACAGGCTGTTTTGATTACCGCCGCCTCAGGAGGGCCATGCGACCGAATCTACCAAGGTGCAAGCTTCTATAATGCTAAGGTAAGATGATATTTCCGTCAGCGTTTTTAGCACAGACCCAGCTCCTTTGAATTGCCTTTTAGTTGTTAGGTGTAACAATGATAGTATTAACGAATTATAAGTGTAACGTTAAGGGACAGGAAGTGGGCAGAGTGGGTCAGAGAACAAATGCTGGTTGATGAAATCCTAGTCGAAATCAGGAAGAAATGGACTTGGCCGGGACATGTAATGCGAAGGCAAGATAACTGGCGGTCCTTAATTAAGGGTAACGGACTGGATACTAACAGAAGGCAAGCGTAGCAGAGGGCGGCAGAATGTTAGGTGAGTGGATAAGATTATAAATTTTCTGACGATAAGGCGGCCGCAGCTGGCATAAGACCGGGTTAACTGGATAGTTAAGGGAGAGATTTTCAGCCTGCAGTGGACATAGTAAGGCTTCTGCTCCTGCTGCCGATGATGTTGGCAAATCACTTTTGATGTCTTTTTGTACTTAAACCCTTTAAAAGAAGTATTCCTGTACGCTAGTTATGTACTTACGCTCAAAGCCCATGACCTGCCACTTCGAGATGAAGCTGCCAGGCAACGCAACCTTGGATTGCCATTCATTGCAGTCCTTAGGACACCCTTACATGCAAACAACCAAATCTCTTTACTATGAGGAATTCTTCCTCAAGCCGCAATGTGACTACCATTTCGAAATACCCAAGCCTTATTATTAGACGTACGCCTCTGACATTGCCTGCTCACTGATTTGTACCGGATTGGTTACTATTGCAGTGTTTGCGATATTTATTTTGCCAAGGCCTGGAACTGCGTTTGGCAAGCAGAGTTCAGCTGAAGAAGCGTTAACCAATATTTGTTATTTATTTACTTACAAAATGTTGCTTGTTACTAATAACCCTTGAAGGGATGCCTTGGAAGTGTCTTGTACTCTTGCCGCGCTTAATCGACGTCTTGAATGTAACGCAATCCAAATCCGGCTGTTTACTGTCTGAATTAATTTTTAGCTCAGGACTCGCACCACATGTAAATTCTGCGCGAGCGCTGCACAGTTTCTAGACAGTCGAAGAATAAAAATAATTTGGCTGTTCAATCCACTATATTAGGAAGCGCTATCAGGGCTTCCGCCCTCATAGCGAGCAAAGGAGTGATAGCAACAGTTGCACAACACTCCTTCCTCCATTTCATGAGAGCCCCATGCGAACAACCTGAGTCACGTGACCGCCCAATGAACACTCTCGAGGTTCGTCCTCTTTTCAGTCTACCTTAATAACATTCTTACAAACCAGCCGTGGTCCTACAGTGGTCATGATATTCAAATTCTGAGCCTAAGGTCGCAGGATGGAATTCTGGGCCATGGCGGCCGCATTTTGGTGAAGGCGGAGCACAAAAGGCACCCGTGTTCTGTACGATGTGAGTACACGTTGATGAACCCCCAGGTGGTTGAAATAACCCTAAACACTCTTCTACGGCGTCCTTTACAGCCCACATGCTGATTTTGGACATTAAACCTCAAGCACGAATATAATTCTTATGGAGCGGCAGGTAATATGTAACAGTTTTAATGTACGACGTCCTCCGTCGACTCCAACGACATACAACGTGCCGCCGCGGTGGCTCAGTGGTTATGGTGCTCGGCTGCTGGCCCGAAAGACGCGGGTTCGATCCCGGCCGCGGTGGCTTAATTTCTTTGGAGGAGAAATTCGAGGCCCGTGTGCTGTGCGATGTCAGTGCACGTTAAAGAACCCCAGGTGGTCGAAATTTCCGGAGCCCTCCACTACGGCGTCTCTCATAGCATTTGTCGCTTTGAGACGTTAAACCCCATCAACCAAACCAAACATAGAACGTCGACGTAATACACTAACACCCTCAGCATTGGTGATTTCTTACCCAAAGTCCCCTGTAACGTAGTCGGCGCGGTGGTATGGTATGGTATGGTATGGTATGGTATGGTATGGTATGGTATGGTATGGTATGGTATGGTATGGTATGGTATGGTATGGTGTGTGGGGTGTGGTGTGGTGCAGCGGGGTGCGGTGTGGTGGGCAAGGTGTGGTGTGGTGTGGTACGGTATGGCCTGGTACGGTTTGCTGTACCTTGGTATGCTACAATACAGTACAGACCGTTAAGGTATGGTCATCGTCATCATTATCATCAGCCTAACTACGTCCGCTGCATAACAAAGGCCTCTCCATATCCCTCATATTAAACCTGCTGGTATTGCATGGTGTTAAATTTCCCGAAGCTGCAAGTGGGCTATGAAGAACGCACTAGTGGAATGCTCCGGTCTAATTTCGTCACAAGCTGGGGGATTTACCGCGCACTGACGTCGTGATGCATACGGCTGCTTTTGAATTTCGTCTAAATCAAAAAGCAGCTCCTCCGGTTGTGATTCGATCCCTGTACCACGTGCTCAGCAGCCAGAGGTTAAAGCCCATGGACCACCCCGAGAGGGCCGTCATCACTGCAATATTGCTTCGTGACGTCCTCGTAATTTCAATGCAGCGACGAGATAAAACCAGACCATTTCAGACATAATACAGCAGCTACTAGCACTAGTTGCTTCGCTCGAGATTAGGCGGGTGTTCATCACTTAAGCGTGTACACCACGCCTGTTCGCGTGCCTGTGTTGTCAGCACCACCGCCGAGATAACATCAGCGTTTACCATTCGCGCCGTATTCGCGCTTACGTCAGTTCCTTAGTGCCTCATTGTTTTCGCATAGTCGAGGAGAAAAATTTATGCGCCGTCTCACCTTCGAGGTTCAACGGGAGCTTTGTTTCTCCGTTCATGCAGATCACTCCTATAGACGGTGGTGAACCGGAAAGGTTAATGATGTCGAAGGTCACTCCGCTTCAACCGTGTGCGTTCACTATCTCGAGAACGATCAACTTCCGTGTTACGTACGCGCCAGTGCGAGTGTGAATGCGCTATTTATCACTTCAGACACAGTGTGCTGGGCCATCCCAGAAGGGGGCGCTTTTTGCCTGGCAAGGATTAATGCACGTGGTGAAAGGACTTCATGTCAAGGGCTTAGGTGTGAAGGGCGCCTTGGCGCTCATTACTCAAGAGGGTGATTGTTTCTTGCGTGCGTGCGTGCGTGCGTGCGTGTGAGTGAGTGAGATAGTGAGTGAGTGAGATAGTGAGTGAGTGAGATAGTCAGATAGTGAGTGAGTGAGATAGTCAGATAGTGAGTGAGTGTGCGTAAGTGCGTGGATGAGTGGGTGAGATAGTGAGTGAGTGAGATAGTGAATGCGTGAGTGAGTGAGATAGTGAGCGAGTGAGATAGTGAGGGAGTGAGAGTGAGTGCATGAGTGAATGAGATAGTGAGTGAGTGAGTGAGTGAGTGAGTGAGTGAGCGAAGTGAGCTAGTGAGGTAGTGAGTAAGTGAGTGAGTGAGCTATTGAGTGAGCGAATTAGCGAGTGAGTGAGCGAATTAGCGAGTGAGTGAGCTAATGAGTAAGTGAGTGAGTGAGCTACTGAGTGAGTGAGATTGTAAGTGAGTGAGCGTGTGCGCGAGTGAGTGAGATTGTAAGTGAGTGAGCGTGTGCTCGAGTGAGTGAGATTGTAAGTGAGTGAGCGTGTGGCCGAGTGAGTGAGATTGTAAGTGAGTGAGCATGTGCGCGAGTGAGTGAGATTGTAAGTGAGTGAGCGTGTGCGCGAGTGAGTGAGATTGTAAGTGAGTGAGCGTGTGCGCGAGTGAGTGAGATTGTAAGTGAGTGAGCGTGTGGCCGAGTGAGTGAGATTGTAAGTGAGTGAGCATGTGCGCGAGTGAGTGAGATTGTAAGTGAGTGAGCGTGTGCGCGAGTGAGTGAGATTGTAAGTGAGTGAGCGTGTGCGCGAGTGAGTGAGACTGTAAGTGAGTGAGCGTGTGCTCGAGTGAGTGAGATTGTAAGTGAGTGAGCGTGTGGCCGAGTGAGTGAGATTGTAAGTGAGTGAGCATGTGCGCGAGTGAGTGAGATTGTAAGTGAGTGAGCGTGTGGCCGAGTGAGTGAGATTGTAAGTGAGTGAGCATGTGCGCGAGTGAGTGAGATTGTAAGTGAGTGAGCGTGTGGCCGAGTGAGTGAGATTGTAAGTGAGTGAGTGAGATTGTAAGTGAGTGAGCGTGTGGCCGAGTGAGTGAGATTGTAAGTGAGTGAGCATGTGCGCGAGTGAGTGAGATTGTAAGTGAGTGAGCGTGTGCGCGAGTGAGTGAGATTGTAAGTGAGTGAGCGTGTGGCCGAGTGAGTGAGATTGTAAGTGAGTGAGCATGTGCGCGAGTGAGTGAGATTGTAAGTGAGTGAGCGTGTGCGCGAGTGAGTGAGATTGTAAGTGAGTGAGCGTGTGCGCGAGTGAGTGAGACTGTAAGTGAGTGAGCGTGTGCTCGAGTGAGTGAGATTGTAAGTGAGTGAGCGTGTGCGCGAGTGAGTGAGATTGTAAGTGAGTGAGCGTGTGCTCGAGTGAGTGAGCGTGTGCTCGAGTGAGTGAGATTGTAAGTGAGTGAGCGTGTGGCCGAGTGAGTGAGATTGTAAGTGAGTGAGCGTGTGCGCGAGTGAGTGAGATTGTAAGTGAGTGAGCGTGTGGCCGAGTGAGTGAGATTGTAAGTGAGTGAGCGTGTGCGCGAGTGAGTGAGATTGTAAGTGAGTGAGCGTGTGCTCGAGTGAGTGAGCGTGTGCTCGAGTGAGTGAGATTGTAAGTGAGTGAGCGTGTGGCCGAGTGAGTGAGATTGTAAGTGAGTGAGCGTGTGCGCGAGTGAGTGAGATTGTAAGTGAGTGAGCGTGTGGCCGAGTGAGTGAGATTGTAAGTGAGTGAGCATGTGCGCGAGTGAGTGAGATTGTAAGTGAGTGAGCGTGTGCGCGAGTGAGTGAGATTGTAAGTGAGTGAGCGTGTGCGCGAGTGAGTGAGACTGTAAGTGAGTGAGCGTGTGCGCGAGTGAGCCAATTTCATTGCAGCCAATCGTATGAGGCGATCACCCGATTATCGTTGTCCCTGTGATGCTCCGCTGTCGTACTAATCGCGTTTAAACTATACGACGACGGCTCTTCGAAAATGAACGCCATGAAGTGAACAACAAGCTGCAAAAATAACAGTACCAGTTTCTGAAGTTTCTAGAATGTATTACTATGTCTTCTTTGGTTTCCATTCTTTTTCCCTACACACCTAAGGTTATTTCACATGCGTTTACAATAAGATGTTAATCCCATCACACTTCTGAGCACCTTAATTGCTATAAAGCTTTCTTTGCTTTGGCGTTCTTTTGGTCATTTCTCGGCCTAAACAGTAATATAACGAAGCGAGAATTAATTAATTTTGATAAGAGATGTTTCTTTCCAATTTTGCTGACTCTCTTTCTTTTAGAGCGCATTTCCGTGCGCGTCAGAGGGCCTTTTGCTTATAGAAGCCGTCGTCCGGGCTTTGGAACGCGCAACGCTGCATGGCATAAACCTCTGTGAGAATTACTGTGAAATTTACTGCTGTGCTCAATGGGCGTATGCTGTGCTGTGCGGTACAGGGCAGCGCTGGTCTTCACAATTCCACTGTTACCTTGCAGTTCCTATGAAACTCATCGCACAGAATTGGACGATCAATGCACTTCAGTGAACTGCTGCTCAAGGCAGCGGTGACTATAACCGGCATTAGTAAAACTATTGCTGCGTGGGGATCGCACCCGATTTTTCTCCGCATTCGTGTATAAAACTTCATGCTTCAGTGCAAGCAAAGCAGTAACAAAACCGCAGCGCCAGACATCAGCCAGTCGAGTGTTCTGTTTAGTCCGACCTTTTTATCCAATACCTAGCTTCTTTCTCTTAGTATTCTAAACCTACACTTATCAGTTCCCTGTTCTCATTGCTCTAGAACTAAACCATGCTCGAAATGAACCTTCAAAGACGGGGGTTCGACCCGGCCGCGGTGGTCGAATTTCGATGGAGGCGAAACTCTAGAGGCACGTGTACACTGCGATGTCAGGGCAGGTTAAAGAACCCCAGGTGGTCGAAATTTCCGGAGCCCTTCACTGCGGCGATTCTCATAGCCTGAGTCGCTTTCAATCAATCAATCAATCAATCAATCAATCAATCAATCAATCAATCAATCAATCAATCAATCAATCAATCAATCAATCAATCAATCAATCAATCAATCAATCAATCAATCAATCAATCAATCTTTATTTTTCCCAGAAAGAACTGGA
Organism: Amblyomma mixtum; assembly: GCF_055824585.1. NCBI lineage: Eukaryota > Metazoa > Arthropoda > Arachnida > Ixodida > Ixodidae > Amblyomma > Amblyomma mixtum. The sequence continues at coordinate 21,914,983 of NC_143019.1, forward strand.
ATGGTCTCCTGGGCTGGAACATTAAACCTCATAAACTAAACGAAACTAAACTAAACTGCAATGAAACTTCGGAAAACGAACTATCGCAACTTTCCGCATTCCCAATGTACCTGAGGCACGATAGAGGACACGTGCCCTCGTCATTGATTTTCACCTTGGGATCGAAAGAGGCATGAGGGGGGCGGGTGTTACGTCACGGGGCATTACACCTTGGGCGATCAATGAATACCGGTGAAGTGACCCAGGTCGTACGGCCCGGTTTTATCCCCTAGCAGGCCGACCATACAGGAAGCGCTCGCGAATTATAATTCCCCGGACCCAGTGTTGACCCGGTGCACTGGAGCTGCGTACCACAGAGGCCTTACATTCGCCGTTTCTGAGTTCTTCGGCACGTCGCGTGACAACAAGGCTTCTTTTTTTTTTCGTTCCCTGTGCTGGGTACAAATCGATGTCGCAGTGAGAGAGGGAGAGAGAGAAAAGGGAAAGGCACAGAGGTTAGCTGTAACAGTGTTCCGGTTGACTATCTGTTCTGAGGGACAGTGAAGAGGCAGTATATTACGTCATCTCTGCGTCACTCTGCCATCTACACTGGGTGCAGGCCTTGTCAAACCATTTTGAAGCTCAATCTCAGCTTAATCTAATTTGAAGCTTGAAGATATCAGGTTTAGCTTTCCAAGCACGAAATGATTTTGAGCAGTGAAGCCATATTTCGGCCTAACTCCCCGAAAATGTCCCGAAGTCTACTGAATCTCGTTCAGGAACGGTTTATCCCCTGTTATCGGGAAACCTCAGGAAACAATGCACAGCTGGTCGAGCTGTGAACCAGGCCTTCAGCCCCTCAATTTCACAGCCGACGGTATGCATGGTATATGCAGAATGAGCGAAACTACACTTACTTCCAGGGAACTTGCGCTTGCTACCAATCAGGGCCTGAATAGCTGGATTTAAACGCGTACTCTCGCATATGAAACCTGTTCATATATATATATATATATATATATATATTTTTTTTTCAGTCTTTTGGCAGGTTTCAGGGAATTCACGCTTTCAACGTGAGCGAACTGTCGCGAAATGAGAATTCGTGCTTTTCGGCTCGTATTGCTCGAGACGATCCTGCTGATTTGTCGACTTTATCATATTTTCGACATTTTCTTTTATTTATGCAGTGTTACGCAATAGCTTTTTTCTTCCTTTTACATCGGCTGCTTTCCGAGAGCGGACAGCGTCACGCGACGTGCTTGGTGTCGACATGGGCCACCGTGAGTTCAGTGGCCTCGCTGACCCAGAGCCGAGCCCGCATGAGGCACATCGTTCACTACTTCCACGAATCGATTGCACGCACCGTTTCCTCTCCCCCACCTCTGCCCCCCCACGATATGTAGCCGTTCACAGCACCAAAGCCTTACGCTTCCATCCCACCTTCCCTCCCCAAACCCCGCCGTGTTCGACATGCACCAGCACTGATGTTTTTGTTGGCGCCCTGTGCCCTAGTCTCCGGTCTACTGACTCATCCGGGAACCCCGTCGTTTGGGCGCCATGCGAAAGCCGAACTAGATTCACCTGAAAGAAGCCCAGCACACCATGCGTCTGACGCAATGAAGCGCCTTCATTTGGCGATACACTCTAAACACGAATACACCTACATGGGAGTAAAAATGGAGTGAGATGTCCTCTAGCGCATACGCTTTTATAAGGGGGTGCGCTTTAGGATATTGTCACGTTGTAGTGACGGCAGTCCAGCGGTCAGGAAGACACCAGAAATACTTGCAAACGAAGCTCTTTATTTGGGCTGACTTGCGCCCGCAAAAGAACTGACTCACTCGGTGGCGGCGTAAGCAACAAGCGTGCTCGTCAATCGTCGAACTACTAATGCCCGCTGCTCGCGGCATCGTTCAATTTAAAGCCAGCAAGGAAACTTCGAGATAACAGGTCGAGATCATCTAGAGTAATCTAGAAACACGTAGATGCAGCTGTTCATGGCTGTGAACAATCGAGATTAATCCGGTCGCTTCTCGAGTCACGAACAAAAATGATAACACCCCTTTTCTGCGGCCTTGCGCGAACGAACGGACGCTACAATGATACGTGGCAATATGTCACTGTCTTTCTTACTTCCACATAGGCGTATTCGAGTGTGCTATCGCTCTCAATATGACTTGCAACGTGCGGTCATCGACCGGGGCTCGTTCCGTGGTGTGCTTCCTACAAACAGTCGCTCGGAATTCTGGGAGAAACTTTTTCCTAAGCGGGGGTGCTGTTGTTTCCTGGAACAGCAGTTTCTCCCAGAATTCCGAGCGACTGTTTGGAGGAGGCACACCACGGAACGAGCCCCGGTCGATGACCGCGCGTTGCAACTCATATTGAGCGCGATAGTACATTCCGACTGCAAAGCATAGTAACGTGATACAGTCAGCAATGTGGGAAGGCTTTCTAACAGAGCACCGGAAATCTTGAGTTTAGTAAACAGACGAGAAAACTACCTCGCGTATAATATTCATAACTGCTCGAACTTCGCATGTGCAGGAGAGGGAATTTGTTTTTGCTGCCAACCGTGTGTATTCGGTATTTTAAGGGATGGAAATCTACCCAAGGGCTAGGACAGGGTACCCTGCTTCTTAAACAGAGTGCTCTAAAGGAAAACTCTTTTCACACCTTTGGTGTTTAGAGTATAGCATAAAAAAAGCATGCACATGCAAAGAATGCATGCACTAGCATCACTTAAACAGAGGGCTACACTATTCTTATCAAGACTAAATAGGCCGGCGAAACGGAAGCTAAGCAGTTTGTGTAAAGGATTAAAAGAACACTGGGGATAAACTGAATTTTGCCTGAATCGGTTGATTGTAAAAAAATCTCAGCTAATTTCGCTGAAAGCGAAGCTTTTATACGCTGGAGAACTAAGAAAATTTATATACACATATCGCCTGCATCGGCCGTTTTACCAAGCAGACTGTGGAGACGTCACATAACGCCTGAGACTGGCTACGATCACTATTGCAAAGGAAGCATTTTTATGGTGAGTTTTTTTTCAAGCATTTAGTAATGTACGCATTAATAAAAGCCACTATTGTAAACTGGATGAGCGAATTCGCTTCCTTAAACCAATTGCTCCGTAACTAGCATGCACACATATTGCGATATGCGTGAAACTGCACTCTTGTTGCCTCGCTTTCGCCAACGAATATGACGCGTTTCTTTTCTTGTTTTGGTTTATGTACTCCCCTATAATTTCAGTTAATGCGTGGTATGCAGGCCTATACACGCACGTTACTACAATCGTCGCGACGTTGCAGAAGACCTTGACAGAAGTTACGCGTATTTACCTACCAATTCTCAGCATTTTTTTTTTATGCTAGGCATGAGGACACCGAATAGTCGTTACGTCATACGCAAAAAACTTCGTGTACTTTCGCGTTATCGTTCTCGGAAAAGACGCTGCCCCGTTAGACTCTTTCGCGTCTTTCCCAGCTCCCCTTATGAGCCCCATCCAAAGCGTGGCGGAAGTATCCACGTATTACAGCCGGTTGACCTGACCCGCCCTTCGGCTCTGTCTTTGCATTTGATCGAGCACCGCTTGCATAATATATTTCCCTTCTGATAGTAAAGACTGGTAGGCATATGAGCGTGTCGGAATAGATATAATTTGATGCCGCGTCAGATGGGTCGCGTAGGTCTTCCCATAAAGAAGGAGAACTGTTTTCAATGTCTTTGGTAACGTCTGGACGTCCTTGACATGGCAATTTCATTCGCCGGTTAGATCATAGGTTGTAACGCAGGGCGTAGATAGTGTGCGACGGGTACGCCCTACACCGTCTCCTCGCACTTAGATGTTCGTATGGGTCGTAAAGTAGGAAAGAAGCAATCGCAGCCTCATTCGACGCCTCCGAGTCCTTCGATTAGTGCCCGCAGGCCTCGATGTTTATAGACGCTCGAATGGCTCCAAGTGGAACGCGTGACCCGAAGGCATATGAGCTGCGCGCTCTTTAAACATTACTCCATCGGCGTAACGGTTTTTTTCTCAGATGGAGATGAGGCCAGAAATGTGTGCGTACGAGAAGAATTCATTTGCAGAGTAAGAGATGCTTATGCCTCCACCGTGAAAGAAGACCTGCATCTTGACGAGCATTGGCGGCGATAGAGTTGGAAGTGCTGAGTGGATACGCCACGGATGAGACAGACACGCTCCAGACATCAGGAAGAACATAAGTTTGTGGGGTAGGAGTTCTTGGTCGGCATTATGTAATCAGTCGACGCAAGAAATTGAAGGCTCTTTTTTTAAATGACAGAGGTTATTACGGAGGCGCAGAAAATGTGTTCCTATATTATGTACTTTAACTGGGTTGAACGCGGGCACAGATACTGCCAGAGAACGACGCTTCATTTATTCATAATTAGTGCATTTATTATTCGAATAGTACGCTTTTCATTATGCCTGCTCAGTTCTCTAAATACCAAAAGTGGGGCGATAAAAATGCCGTTCCGGTCGCAGCGGTAGTGATTCTGAAGAGCACATTTGCGGAGCACTAAATAAAAACGAGGAATTAGCCAGAGACTTCATCCGCTCGAGGGCGTTGGTAAATATTCTGTCCACTCCCGCATAATAGAACGCCATGGCTACAACCACTTGCTACAGAATTCGGACTTAAAGCGAACAAGGCGACTGTAGCACTGTTGTTTATAGCAGAGTTAGGCGTTAACTACCCCTCATGAAAATTTGAGTCAGACTGCTCATAAATAATGCACAGACCTCTGACCATGATGATTAACGGACTGTCTGCACCCAGTCGACCGACTTAAGGACTTGCAGCTCCAATAGTCTTGTTAGAGAACTCTTCAAAGGAACTAGCTATGATTGGCTATTGTCTATAGATTCCATATACTGTCTCTGTACTCATGTTTTCTTGTCATTAGTACAGAATTGTTTTTGGGCACTTTACAGAAAATTTTTATAGTCTGTCTGTCGACAATACACGGATCTACAGCGCTGAAAATTCTGTGCGCATTTTCATCGACGAGGTCTGTTAGAAAAGTATCCGACCCTTTGGCCGTTGAAAAAAAACTTGCATAACTGGAGCATTGCAAACCTAGTCATCTTTAAAGTAGTCTACTTGGGACTCCACACACTTCTCCCAGCGGTGCTGCCATTGTGGGAAGTATTCCGAAAAGGCCCTTTTCGGAATGGAGTTTAGCTGAGCTGTCGTTGCAGCCATAATGTTCTTCCTTGTCTGAAATCGCGCTCCTTTCAATGGCCTTTTGATTGTGGGAACCAGCCAGAAATCGCAGGGGCCATATCAGGACAGTAAGGAGTCTGTTGAACTACAGGAGTCTGGTTTTTCACCAAAAAATCTGATTCGAGTGCGAGGAATGTGCAGGAGCATTGGCGCGATGGGTGCGCCAATTTCCTGTTGACCTCAGCTCCGGGTTCTTGCGCCGCACAGCATCACGTAGGCAACGGAGGACATCCCTGTAGTACTCTTTTGTCATTGTTTGACCCTGTAGAGTGCGTACGCGTGGTCTGCCACACAGAGGGTTTCAAAGAGAGCAGTCAGCATCACTTTCACATTGCTGCGCAATTGGCGGGCCTTCTTAAGTCTTGGTGACGTGGAATGCTTCCACTCTGGCGACTGGGATCTGGTTTCCGGGTCGTACCTGTACACCCAAGACTCGTCACTAGTGATTATGATGTTGATGAAGTCGGGGTCACTGTTTGCGGAATCCAGCATGTCCTGTGAGACTTCAACACGAAGCTGCTCTTGCTCCACCGTGAGCAGCTTCGGCACGAATTTCGCCGCAACTCTCTCCATGGCCAAATCTTCGGTGATAATGGAATGTGCGGAGAAATTGCTCATGTACACCTCTTCCTCAATTTCTCGGATAGTCACGCGACAGTCCCGCATCACCATAGCGTTCAGTTCGGCAATGACCTGGTCATTTTGGCATGTTGATGGCCGATTGGAGCGTGGCTCGTTCTCCACCGATGTGCGGACATCTTTAAAACAATTGTAACACTGCTTAAACTGTGTGCTGCTCATAGCATCTTCACCGAAAGCCGTCTGAATATTTCGAATGGTTTCCACTCGGCTGTCGCCAAGTTATGGCAAAATTTGTTGCAGTAGCGCTGCTCCTTTCACTCCGCCATTTTCCTTGCAATAAAAAACCGACGAGAGCACTGCACACTGCCTCACTCAAACGCTGCTTCCCAGTGACTGACGCTATCGGCAGGCTGGAAAAAATTCATGCATGCGCATGAAGGTTCAAGGTCGCCTGATGCAAGCGCGCTTGTCTCATATCCATCAGGTGTTCGCAAAAAAAAAATAAAGTCGGATACTTTTCTAACAGACCTCGTATACAGTGTCCGCCTGAATGTCCAGGCGAGTACGCAGTTGTCTAAGGCACTTCACTGGTGTGCTCTGCAGTACGTCAGCGGCACATACTAGCGGCCTTTGCTTCTACAAACAAAACACATAATGCTGCTCCAGGAGCACCCACGCTTGTGTGCTCCACGATCAGATCGGCCGTGTTTGATCTCGCTTTCGAGAGCTCTGGCCACGCCGCAAGCCGAATGCTCGGCCAGCGTGAGTACCTGTCATCAGCAGAGCGGGCACTGAGCTAATGACCAAAGCACGTACTGCAGCATCGGCTCCTCAGCTCCATTAATTCAAAGAAAGAAAGATGAAAAAGACTCGCTAAATGGGTAAGGTCACCAAAGATCACCGGCCGCTGGTAGGTTACACACTGTTATTTGATCCCCTTCCTCCACTGCGTGTGGTGTGCAGTTGCCCCTTCGCTACATCGACCCAGATACGCTTCTGCCCCAAGGCTGAAGCCCGTCCTTGTCACGCTGAACACTTCCCTCGATGCTTTTGATCATTATTTTTTTCTAGCCAGGGCATTGTTTACACAGATGAAGCTCCCGACCAGAGAACTCCAATATTTTTTTTTCGTTGTTAATTCAAGACTGTAAACCGTTATGAGGTCGCTTTATAATTAATAACAGGGGGCGTCAGCAACTGGTAGGATCCAAGAGCTTTGCAGTGAACTCAAGCAGAGAGGGCCGAGGAAGGGGTGCTTTCGAAACTGTCGCGCCATCTGTGATCGGGCTGTCGAAACGGGACAGGTTGAGGGCGTCCTTTTTTTTTTTTTTTGGAATGAGGGTAGTTTCACCTTTCACTTTACAACATTTATTCCAAATTCGCCCCGGACGAATTCAGACTGGAATGCATTAAGTGCACGGCACCCAAAGACATTCTCACTCACTTTCTTTTTGAATGGTCCGCGGACAAACCCCGGAAGCATTTGCGACTGTCCAACGTGAAGCAGTGAAAAACTGCATTGTTCAGCTCGGACCCGGAGGTACAACTCCGGGCGACGGGCATGGCCGAGGAGGTCGCTCCCAGGCTGTGCTGTGTAGCCACCTGACGTCCAGTCTGTAAGAGAGCTCACTATGAACTTTAATCCCAATATCCCGTGAATACTTTCCTCACACTTCCCATGATTCAATTTTTTCTCTTACGACTACTTCAACAGCCTTCTTTTGACTCCAGGAAAGGGAAGGGAATACGGTACAGCCATCGTGGTGGCTTCGCGGAATAATATGGCGTTTTTAAATCATCTATCGGTTATTTATTCACCATTTCTGTCACCCCTTCAGCGACGTCGTGCAAAAGCTCTGAACCACTCACTGCCTCAGTCGTATACGTGTACGGCTCCAACTCATTAGCGATATAGCCACTCTGAAGGCAGGCCTATAAAAAGCCATCACGTTGGCGACTTCCTATTAACATATACGCGTCCTTGAGGAGCTGGAACCAGACCACAAAAATGAAGGTGTTCCTTCTTTCCCGGTTATCGCGTCACATATATAACGACACGATATGGACTCGCCTAAATAGCTCCCTGAAGGTCGGCTTGGACACTGAGCAAAATTTGCTGATGAACTAATACTACCGGAACGAACCAAGTATGTGCCACGACCGTTACAGCTTCTCGCGTTATGCAAGTCACACGTCCTCCAATGTGTCTCTGTAGTTAACACCGCCTCTTGATACTCTGACCTTTCGAGCTCGAGGGAGGAAGCCGAGCGTATAGTCAGTGTGCGGACGGACGCAACGCTTCGGACGTGAGTCGCATTCGAGGCGATGCCGTCGGTCACTTGGCGATTCCTTTACGCGGTCCACGTCGTAAGAGTGGGCGGACGGCGCAAGCCTATGTATACGCTAACAGGCGAACAACCAGCACCGCGCAGTACGTTATTTCGGGAGGACAGCCCCGCCCTGGATCAGCCCGTTTCTCGATGAGCGAGCCGTAACAATGGGTTCTTAATAATAGCAATGGCACAGTATAATGTGCTGCAGTGTCTCGAATCGAGCTGATCAGGCCGAACAGAGTAGAAAAGTTTTTCCACTGTTTCACTCATGGCTTAGAAACTGCTTTGTAACATCAACGACTTTATTCGTTACCATTAGCATTAAGGGACGTCCAGAGGTGCGCGAGAGTTCGTTGTTTAACAGAAATCCAACGCGAGTGCTATGAAAATTGAATTGTTGTTGTTGTTGTTGTTGCCTTAGTGGCATGGCACATACCCAGATTGAAAGTTGGTTGTTGCCTTCGTGGCATGGCACATACCCAAATTGAAAGTTTCCAGCTGTGCATTTTTCTTCATCTCAATTTTTTTTAGTGCGAAAACACTCCTTAGCTACTTAACACACCAATAATCTTGTGTGAAGCCTCGCAGTAACTCGGGCAAGCTCGGATTACTTCGGAGGAGCGTCGCGCCAGCCGTAGCCAATAAGTGGGTGACCTTGAGGGTGACCTTGACCAAACCTAGCATATCTAACACCCATCTAAAAATAGAATAAATATTGCAGTGACTGGATTTCGAACCCGACGCGGTGCGAACAGATCAGTTTCGCTGGCCACAGCACGAGAGAACTATGCAAATGTCGCAGCTGGTCAGGCCTTGTGTTAAATTGCAACGCAGTCCGCGATGTGCATTGCACGTCGTCGTCTTCATCAACTTCCATCGGCGCGCACGTCGCGGAAGGAAAGGAAATGCGCTTGCATTTCCTTGGAAACAGCGGTTCCTTGGAAACAATGGGGTAGATTTCATGGCTATGCGGTGTGCGACACACGAGTCGAGTCGTGTGTATATGTGTGTGTGTGGGGGGGGGGGGCAATGGGTGAGAGGGTAGGTAAGTAGGTGGGTGCACTCACACATGATTCGTCGCGTATGTCGTACTGCATAGCCATGAAGTCTACTCCGAGGGTAACCAAGGAAACCACTCAAACTAGCCTGACTAACAGGCATACTGCCCTCGCAGTCTGACTGTATGGGCCAAGCCGGCATAGGACGGGTGAAGGAAAAAAAAACGAAAAAAAAAAATCAGAGCGACGATCTACAATTCAGGAGTCTGAACTCAAACACTTCTAGCAGACCTCTATAGCGATTACCGCATATAACGAACGCATGTCGCGAGGGCAAGTGTGGAGTACGAGGAAAGCGAAACGAGAGGAAACATGCGGCACAAATATTGCGAATACAGGAAAAGATTAACTAATGGGGCACTCTTCCCGAAGGAGGTCGCCGCTAACGTTCACCCCGTGGCAAGGCCGCGTGCCGCACCTGTTTCGCTTTCTACTTCTTTCTTTCTCTCTTTCTTTCTTCCTTTCTTTCCTTCATTCATTATCTCTATCTTCCTTTCCTTCTTTCTTTCTTACTTTCTTTCTTTCTTTCTTTCTTTCTTTCTTTCTTTCTTTCTTTCTTTCTTTCTTTCTTTCTTTCTTTCTTTCTTTCTTTCTTTCTTTCTTTCTTTCTTTCTTCCTTTTTTCTTTCTTTCTCTTTCTTTCTTTCTTTCTTTCCTTCCTTCCTTCCTTCTTTCTTTCTCTCGTTTTCACCTGCGATTCTTTCTCTTATATTTATTGTTCATCTGCTATGGACGCGCGGGTTCTCGACAAAGCCTCAGGAATAACGCCGGCGACATTGGAAACTAAGCAAGAAGCTCGCAAAACCGTTAGCGCGAAGTTAATACAAAAAAAAATGAAAAGAAACAGCAGAATTCCGTAAGAAGACGGATCAGCGCTTTAAAGGGAAGGTGTGCGGCAGCAGCTTCCACTTCGAGAGTGTTTACACCGGCTAGACGCAGAAGCACTTGCAGCTACGCGAGCGCACTCAGGCGCGAGAAATCCTTGACCAGAGAGACCCGCGCTATACGCGACCTCCGACACTAAGAAAAAGGATATAAAAAGAGAAATGAAACTGTGTTCCTCGTCGCTTTCGTCTCGCCCGCGATTCCAGGATAGCTCATTGCTGGTATGGGTTCCCCCATGCGGTCACTCACGGGAATCGCTCTATGGCAAGCGCATTCGGGCACAAATCGTCCCCAGCGTATAACGGAGGAATGCGTAATAGCGTTGTTTTAGTGCCAAGGAACTATTGGCCTCCTCACCTGGAAAATTCCGGTGTGTGGTGAGGCCTCTGAAGTTAGTGCCGTGATGTGGGAAATGGCGGGCGAATATTTGGCGATGGCTATGATGGTTTGGGGTGGGGTCAGTAATCAGAATGACAATTATAAAGGCCTTTAGGTTGAAAGCTTTTGTGGTTTATGGTTTATGGGGTTTAACATCTCAAAGTGAATCAGGCTATGAGGGACGCCGTAGTGAAGGGCTCCGGAAATTTCGGCCACCTGGGATCCTTTGACGTGCGCTGTACACGGGCCTCCAGAATTTCGCCTCCGTCAGCATTCGACCGCCGCGGACGGGATCGAACCCGCTCTTTCGGGGCAGCAGCCGAACGCCATAACCAGTGAGGCACCGCGGCGGCTGAAGGCCTTTTGCTGGTAAAAGCCCTTAGGGTGAAGGCCTTTGTGGTAAAAGCCCTTAGGGTGAAGGCCTTGAAGGTAAACGCCTTCAGGATAAAGAAATTTATGCCAAAGGCGTTTAGGATAAAGGCTTATGCTAAAGACCTTAAGGCTCAAGGCCCTCAGGCCAAATTCCAAGCTGGTAAAGGCATTTAGGTCAAAGGCCTTTGTGATAATGGCCTTTAGTGTAAAGATCTTTAGGTCAAAGGATGCTTTCGCATTCGCAGCACTTGAGAATTCCTTAAGCAACCACTTTAACGTTTTTACTTCTCCTGCTTGTAGAGATGTGTCAAAACATTCCTGGCTGTTACGGCCAACGTTATGCAACAGCTGCGAAAGGTGGGCACGCCTCTAAGCGGCGCATCGTGACTGGCGCAGAGTTTGTTTTTGTTGTCGTTGTTGTTTACCACGCTCAGTACACACGCAGGCACGATGAAGCGATATACGACCGGAAAATCTCACGCGATTTTCCGGTCTAGCCCCGCTAATTTGCGGGGATTTGGGCCAGATTCACACCGCTACGATTCTCTTGCCTCCTGCATAAAGAGCTTTACCTGACCCTGTTTATGCCCCGAAACGCTCATTTCGTGGGCGAAATTGCAGCGGCAGAGATTGCCGCTGCATCTGGTTTGACACGTAGCCCGGGGTGGAGTTGTATACGGCGTCGTGTATACATTGCGGCGTTGGCGGATTTCGTCGAACTTTGAACTCTCTGACACAGAGGAGAGAAAACCTTAGCACTCATCTCTGGCTTCGTAAATCCGCGGGCAGTTGTAAGACTTGGATCAACATAGTGACCCAAGGTCCCATGAGATGTTTCCAGTTTGCGATAACGGCTACGCGTGGGCGATCCGAAGCTCTCACGCTTCGCGTGATCGTATTGGGCAGACAAGGGTGCCATGGTCAAACGGCCATTTACCGTTTCGCAAATTATTGCGTTCGTTCCAAATTGTGGGCTCGAAGCAACTTAAACACCGTCTTGATGATTTCCCGTCCCAATAATTCAGGAGAGCCAAGTGCGCAAGAAATTTTCCATGACGAAAAGCAAGGTTTTCTTCAACTTGTCTGTTGTTGTTTTTTTTTCGTAACGGCTTGCTTCCCGTATGATGGCGTTCTTAACCCATATATCCCTAGGGTCCGACGTGTGGGAATCCGCTTTTGTGCGTAGTAACGCTAGAAGTTTATTGTGTAAAACCTTGCGCCAACTAGCGTATGTTCAAGAGGGTCTAAACATTACCTGTGCAAAGGTTGTGTTTTGTGCGTTCAGTTCTTGCGTTCAGAAAGATCCGCCAGTTTTCTTTGGAAGCAATTTTTGAAGCTCGACCTCATCGACAACATTGTGATTCTGCAAGAAAAACAAATAATTTTTGCGCATTGTCATAAGGAAACCGCCGCGCATGTTGAGAAATGAGATTTTGAAGTCGATGTTAAATGTTTGAAGCTTATCACACGTAACTGTTAGCGAATTCGATTAGCATACTATATTATATTGTAGTACGATTCAAAAGTCGGTGTTGAGAAAAATATTTCCACCAACAATAGGGAAGATTTCGAGTTGTGAAGGGAAATAAACATTTAATATCGAAATATATTTGCTTCGAATTTTTTAAGTTTCGGCATATTTAAGTTAAAACGATTGCTTGCGCATTTGATTGCCCAAGTTGAGTAATTTACGCGCAGCAACAATTTAGCTGTCAGCAAGGCAGGAATGCGTTGCTATATTTCTCGACTCGAGTGTCCAGAAAATGTTTCACAAATGTCTCACAATCGGCCTTGGTTCAAATTATTTATTGGTTATCCAATATGTAATTCCTTGCTATAATTTAGCGGCCTTCCATTAACTACACTTAGATTTGCACAATTTATTCAAAAAACTGAGCTAACGGCGTCATGTTGCAGAATGTCTGACCCGCCACCTCAAAACAGCTCGCGACCCTAATCCTGGCTACTGCATTGGTTACGAAGCAAACTACAACCGACGATTGCTTCGGTTTCGTCGCTGCAATCGTATTTGCTGTGACGTCGTCTGTAATACGCATGCGTAATACATGAGAGTTTCAATACAGTGATGCATTATGGGTGTACATTTTCCCCTTCCCCTGCCCGAACGTTTTCGTCCTTTCGTCTGTTGGCCTGGCCAATATCACATGGGTGACCATCAGAAACCCCGATGTCATTAAATGCGTACCCTCTATACGTGTCCTGGATGCTGCAGCCACGTGCAGTCAAATTGTAGTGAACCGTGGGCAGGAGGATGTAGGTTATCAGTATTGTGCAGATAAGCTTGAATTAGAAACAAGATGAGGAGGAAAAAGTAATAAAGTTGGAAGTAGATTGTCCCGACACGTTACTAAAGGAACTGCCGTAAAAATATGGAGAGATTTCTGAGGTAAACATTATCTCAGAGCAATAACTGCGTTCCTTCAGTAGTCAAGTCCAGTGTTAGAGCCCGCATAGCTGAGAATTTTTTATTTGACTCGTTTGTTAAGTTTTTGGCGCTCGGATTTCACTTTTAAGCGTTGTTCATGAATTAAAGGCGGAGTCAGCGCGTGTGATGCCATCCTCCTCTTGTGGGTTCCATCTAGTTTGCGCTGTTTTTCACCACTGATATTCACCAACTGTAGCTCAAACTTTTGCTCAACTAGAGTTAAGTTGCTGCATTAACCCTGCTGTCTCTTGGTGGACGGTATTGCTGAAACAAACTAGACTCCCTGAAATCCACCTGAAATTGTACTCTTCAAAGAAAGTATATTAAATACTCTAAGGCTGTTGAAAAATCAAACTTCTTGTTAGGTAACAAGATCCTTTGTTTTGGGAACGTCAAGTGCGCGTGCTTGATACTTCATTCTTTATTTTACCACATGAAATGTGAACGAAACGCTAATTGACCGCAACCTCGTAAAACATTCGCAACTATAGTATGGATATTACACTGTCCACTTCGTTCGGAAAACCAAATTGTAGGAATCAAATCCTCGCGACAGGGAGCCTAATATTAAACACCTTTAGCATACATCTTTAGCATACACATCTAAGCATAGGCTCGGGGCATTAGTTGAAACTGGCTGCGCAGAATTACGACAGAGCTAGTGAGCGTGGTATCTTTCTTTTCACCTCCGCTCGCACTACAGTGACTAATTAGTAGGCACCTTTAGCATACCATGTGCCATGTTACCGTTTCCGGAATACCAGGAGCCCGCCCACCGCCGGTGAGCGCACGCTGATTGGTCCCTATGCTGCAGGCGCGCGCGCAGCTGCCGGATACCTGGCGCCATCTGGCGCCGTCAAGGCGATTTGCGCATGCGCGCTGACTGCGCGCGGGCTCCGGTAACTCACTACGGTGCGAGCGGAGTTGAAAAGAAAGAGACCACGCTCGCTAGCTCTGCCGTAATACCGCGCAGCCATTTTCCTTAATGCGCGGAGCCCGTACAGTGCTTGGAACGAGCGTGTGCGAAAGAACGAATCCTGTTTCCGCATCGCTGCGCCATTGACTCCCTGCCTGCGCGAAACAGTCGCGCCACGCAAAGGACGCGCCGCTTATAGCGTGACGGGCTGTGACGCGATACTGCGACGTGCTTGTCAGACTGTCCTTTCACAATTTCACACCCACGCAGTGTGCCCCCGTTGCGGTGGAGTCTCGGTCCAAGGACGCTCAAACGTCGCCGTGCGCTTCTGCGAAAAATCACCGGGCTTTGGACGACGTGGCGAGTGCGATGAGCTGTAGTCAACGCGACGTAGTACAGTTAGCACAGTGTTCAACACGGGTTTCTTTCCCATTTCTAGAGCGTATGTAGCTTGAAGAAATCCGGTGTTAGTGGCCTAGTACCAGTGTTGGCAGATTTCTTTTCCCATAACATCGCTTATAAAAATGGCATTTATGTATACAGGGTGTTTCACCTAAGACTTTCCACAATTATTAAGTATTGGCTTTTTTGAGTTAGAAGAGCACTTTTCTAGGCATAGCATTGTAAACGGTGTAGTACATCTGAATACAACTAAGATGTACTGACCAGTATGCTGGCTAACAAATAATGAATAGTTACCTTTTAACTATTACTGTTGCGTACCTTAATTACTGAGAGCCGCCGCGGTGGCTCAGTGGTTATGGTGCTCGGCTGCTGACCCGAAAGACGCGGGTTCGATCCCGGCCGCGGCGGTTGAATTTCTTTGGAGGAGAAATTCTAGAGGCCCGTGTACTGTGCGATGTCAGTGCACGTTAAAGAACCCCAGGTGGTGGAAATTTCCGGAGCCCTCCACTACGGCGTCTTTCATAGCCTTAGTCGCTTTGGGACGTTAAACCCTATAAACCAACCAACCAATTACTGAGAGGCGTGCAACCCACCGTAAGTAATATCCATATTAGTTCTTAGAATTTCGAAAACGTGTTTACTGTGAGCGCTTTGCCCCAACAATTCTGGGCCACACCGCCCCAAAATGCATGCGCTTTTCGCATGTATTTTCGTGTAGGAAGGTCAGGAGTGAGTGGTGGCGTGGTCCTTATAGGTCCAAGGCTGCAAGTCAAAAAGAAGTCCAAGTCCGGACAAACAGTGAATGGCGCCGATTCTAGCAATCACTCAGATCTGTCCGGCTTTATTAGGACCTAGTATGAAATACTTGAGCGCGCATCCTTCAAAAAACGCACGTACATGGACATCGGGCATGCACCACACAGAGTCATTTTGTCATGCGGAGTATTTGGCTGATGATGATGGTGGTGATCGTCGTGATGGAAAACAACTTCGAGTCCGTGTAGGAAAAGGGCTAGAGAGCTATAGTGTAGATCCTGAAATACGCAAAAGCTTAAAACAAGCGAGACGTAGCGCCAGATGTGTCGACATGGTGGCTTCGAGTTTGGGTGTCCTCAAGTACACCTCTTTTCCGCGTGAGAAACCAGCCGAATAAGGGCACATCATACACTAGCAGGACAGCGAAAATTTACCCAGGACTATTAACGCTTATTATTAATGGTAACAGAGTGGATTCAAAGGGAAGGCAAGAGTAGCAGGGGGCGGCAGAAAGTTAGGTGGGCGGGTGAGACTAAGAAGTTTGCGGGGATACGGTGGTCACAGCTGGCAAAGGATAAGCAAAATTGGAGAGACATAGGAAAGGCCTTTGGCCTGCAGTGGGCTTAGTCAGGCTAATGATGATGATTAACGCTTGTGAACCCCTGTTCTCTGTTTGCAGGTCAGTATGCGTTACACGAAAACATTCGAAAGTGTGGATTGTAATTAAAACACTGCAGATTTTTCTTCCTTTCACTCACTGAAAGCTGCGAGCAACGCCTATGGACGGTCGTAAGATTTTTTTAAGCAACCACGAGTTATCAGATTTTGTCTGTCCTGAGCAGATGTGCATTTCTTAGTAGTCGCCGCATAGGAGGGATAGGGTAGCCTGAAACCCACAATGACCGTTTCGAATCGTTGTTTCTACTTTCGTAGTTTTGCCAGCAGCAATTAATAAGCAGTGATAGAGCGCAGCTAACAATAACTCTAAGTCGCTGCTGCAGCGGCCACACATAATACCTGTAATGTGACCGTTCGCGGCGAAACGTACGTCTGCCAGACTACATCCATATCTGCCAGTATATCTGTCAGACTGTATAACCCGTACTGCTTCACGTAGTCCAAGCCTGCTTTGAACATATGACTATATATTGCGCATTCTCATTGACCGGAAAACAATATTGCTACATTCGCTTTATCATGCCATCTTTCATCTTTTCATCTTTTGGGCACTGACTTCGCAAAAGTGCCGCCTTCACTTTGCTAACAATGCCATTTTCATTTGCTGGCGCTGCATGTACGTAGCTGTTCGGGTTATATCACGAAGGTTCCGGGGAATTTATGGCGTACTTTTTGTCCGCTGTCAGCGATGTATATGCTTGAAAGGTAATGACAGCCCTGTCCACTGTCTATGGTACAGGTCTGCGGCCCTGCTATGGAAGCATGAACCAACTTTCATTCAACATTCATTCACACTTTTTTCACATTGTTTTTGATTGAATATATTAATGTATTTACTATTTTGCTTGTTTTTCACGTTGTCTTTGATTGAATTTATAATTTGTTTACTGTTTTGCTTTGTCTAGATTTCTTTCTAGTTTTTATTCTATTTTTCTCTCTCCTTTTTTTGCCTTTTCTTATGTATGACCGTCGGACACTTGTATCCCCCCGCCTTATGTAATGTCCCCACTGGACCCTTAAGGGTTAATAAATTATGATGGTGATGGTGATGATTCTATGAAACATTGGGGCATCAGCTGAGATATTCGGAAATTTATTTTCGCAGCTGGTGGACGCCATTTTTGGCTTGGATTCTTTTTGACAAGTGCCTGTGCGAAACGCCATTGCAGTGTTCACGCCTAAACCGGCTGTAGCTATAAACACGATTGTACAAAACATACTCTGCCAGCCCAAATCTTCCTTTAAGCACTGTCAGCTCTTGTTAGTAACATCGCATCATTCTCATGCTTCCTCCTTGCAGGTATATGGGCAGTTGTGTCCTCCGTGGCCAAGTAAGTGACCGGTCTTCAGTGCGTGGCACGTGACTGAACCGGAGTTCCCCTAGCAACCCTGGTGGCGCGCGATGTGAGCAGGCGGTGGGGAGTGTTCCTCGGGTCGGCCCATGGCCAGCACCGAGAACCCTCTGATCCAGGACCACGCCGCCATGACCCTAGGGGGCGGGGGAGCCGGCGGGAGACAACCGCTGCAGCAGCAGCACCTCCAGCAGCCGCCCCAGCAGCATGTCAGGCCGGCCTCGTTGGGCCTCACGGCACTCATGTCCTCCTGCCAGCTGAACAACGAGCTGGAGGTCAAGGCGCTGCTCCAGAGGAAGGTAAGTGCACGGGCTCTGCTTCAGTTGCCTGTACAATTTAAAATTATGCTGGCACTGAAAATTAGGTTAAAGATTGCATTAGCTAAATACGAACCGCATTCTCAGAGCTGGTCACACTGTGGAAATGTCCATGATCGACCGCCGCCTAAGCTACAGTGTGCACGGCTATCACGATAGCCGAGGTCATTAGCTCACTCCAGTCACTATAGTCGTTCATACATGCGAGGTGCCTCGAGTGCTCCCTCCTAGTTAGCTGTGCCTGGCTGTAGCGTCCCTTTGGATGCAGGAAAACTAAGGCATGCCATGATTTATTTATTGAGTGGTTTCTGGGGTTCAACGCCTTAAAGCGACTCAGGCTGTGAGGGACGCCGCAGTGGAGGGCTCCGCACAATTTCGACCACCTGCTGTTCTTTAATTAACGTAAACCGACATCGCACAGGCCATGGGTCTCTAGCATTTCACCTCCATTGAAATGCGACTGCTGCTACCGGGGTTGAACAGGCGTCTTTAGGGTGGGTAGCCGAGCACCATAACTACTGAGACACCACGGCGGCGGCTTTATTCACTGTGGCATACATCAGGCGCTTTCTTGATGAGCTGTCTGGCCACATGATTCACTACTGGAGCGGGTAGCGGCAGTCTGATGCACTCACAGATCTTTATCAAAGAGTGAGGACGTATGCTTTCCTCACTCACCACACATTATGAGCGCGGCCGATGTCATACTGCAAGGCCCGGAACCTAACCAGAAGACCTGGGAACTTCTGAAGCAGTCGTATCGTATTTGCCAAAATAACCAGACTGCGCTAATTGCTTCTTGCATTATTGCTCAAACTTGTTATTTTCCATAATAGGACGTCAATGGTGCAGGTGCATGCCACGCAAGTTACTCTACAAACCGGCAAAGGATGGTGGTGACCGTATAGCTTCGTCGCTGCACCGTCAGCCCATTTTTTTTTCGTGGCCATGGCAGCCTCGTTTCCTTTGGCAAAGGCGGTACGGATTTCTAAGGGCTTAGCGATAGATTATCACTGTCTCGATAACCCAGCACCACTGTCTGGAATGCATGGTTGCAAGACAGCATTCATGAATTCATTTCTTCTTCTGGGATTTGATCCCACAACGTTGGGGTAAATCAGAAGGCTAAAGAGGGATAGGCACAGTTTGCACCATCTAATAAGTTTGGCATAGTGCTGTATTGGCGGTCGCTAATCGCCTCCAAAAAGACTCGAATATTCGACTCGTGCCACTAAGGGGGAATAATAAGAAACAGATGGAACGAAGATAGGGCACTGTTCACGGGAGTGACCTTCAGGGGTCATGTCAGTATGAATTCCTAAAGAAACATATTAGGCATTTATTAATGTTTCTGGTAATTGCGCTCGATCACATCTATGTCTGTAACCTGTATGAAACAGGCAGACATTATCAAGAGTTATGATTACACTACAGTGCAAGTCACACTTCTAGACAGTAGTTTACTCGTGCGCTTGTGATGTGTTTCCCAGCAAATGGTAGCGCCAAAGTCTCACCTAGAACGACTCCTACCGCTGGAAACAGCAGGTTTCTTCGGGGAAGGATCATTGCTCTTTGAGCTCGTTTCATGACACGTGGCTACTATGCTTACATTTGCATAAACCAGGTACTCTTTGATATTGTGGACTGAAACCGCATATGGGCGCGATCAAAGGAAGCACCACTAGCAATTACGTATGAATTTATTTCTAACGATTACTGCAATTAAACACCGAGTTTCCAGCTCATTAGGGGAAATTCATGGTCACCTTTAGATTTTCGAAACATCATTCGCGGATATAGTAAAAAATCGTTTTCCGCACAGACGCTAAAAAACAACACCCTGCCCAGTTTCTCATGGGATTTCCGACGGTCTCCGCTTGAGCATTAGGTCTAAGGTTCAATGTCAGATTTCGTCATGAAGGCACCTTACTCGGAAGGGAATAGTGGGAAAACGCCTACGTGCTGTCGATGTTCGATGTTTATGAAAAAAGGTAATACGATTGATATTGTTGAGGAGCCCATAATACAACTTCATCCAATCATTTTTCTCACTAAACATTTATCCTATGGATTTTTCTGGCTATGGTGACATTTATCTTGCAGCAAAAGAAAAAATCTATCGGCGAAAAAGTTGTATTCAAAAATCTTCCCACAAGTCAACTGAAACTCGTTCCGTCCTTAGCGGGAATGGCCGGTTACCACCGTTTTGAGGTAAATGGCGGTGTAGCGAAGCCTCCGGGATTCGTGTCGAAAAACGGTGTCGATGCACGCATTTTACTTGCGAAATCGGCCGGTGATGGCGCCACCTGTATTTCGTTTCTTGGTCTTGTCTAGCTTATACCAGCTCCGTTTTTAAAAAGACTGGATTTTTCGTGATCAGAACGCTGTACTCAGTCGATAAAGGCCAACTTTTATTTGTCCTCAGTATTTGTTTTTTAAAGCGTCTGGTAATTAAGCATACCTTGTTCCTTGTGTTCACCGTGAATTTTTTCCCCCGAGTTTAGCTGACTCCGTGTGCCTGCTCCGGTAACCGAGGCCCCGTGGTAGAATAGAGCCGTACACTCTATGCATTCTCCCGTACAGCGCTTTCCCGACTCCCACTTTTGCCATCATGCCACGCCCTCCTACCTACCCTGCGCTGAGTGCTTATCGTATTCTGCTCACAGCGTAACGTTTTTCACTTATTCCTTCTATCGTTTCTGCTCCCGTCCTCAGCGAGGTGTCGCAATCAAGGCGGTGCCACAGGGATCAGGCATACGTAGCGAGAAATACGGGCCTGGAGAAAATGTCTACATGTATTTCTTTTCGTCCTCGTCTTTCTTTCGTCATCTGTTCTTCCTCGCTCTCTTTATGAAGTCCCTCCGCCTATTATGGGCGAGCTTCGCCGCCGCACACTGCATGCGTAATGAGATTGTCTCGTACGTTACACCATCCACCTGCGTTTCCGGCGTGCCAGCGGCGACATTTTCGATCTCGTGGGCGGCAAAGGCGGCCAGTCGAACACCGTGTCTGTAGTCGGATGCCCTTACACTCTCGCCAATATAGGCCGCATGCAATGACTGATCCAACCTGTAAGATATTCCAAAATGCAGTTTGGGCGCATCTGTATGTAACATGTTAAAGACTTTGATTCCGCAATTTAAACATGAATGCATGCGGTATACATGCGTCCTGTCTGTCGCAAGCGTTCTCCGTGACCAGAAACGCCTATGCTCCCGTGGCCAGAAACGCGTATATCGCTGTTGACTACGAAGGAGTGGTTAATGCTACTTGAGTTGGTATGTAAGCGTGAAAGCATTGCTCTTTATCACTGGAGCCCACGCAAGTGAACTACGAAACCGCTGTGCCAAGAGGCGACTGCGCATTGTTCCGGCCACTGGCGCACTCATGTGCGAACTCTGGCGGTAGGGCTATGCGCTAAAAGCCTGCTAGAGACTCTCAGTTCGAGCTGTGGCACTCAGTAGTAATTACCTACTTCTACTGATACAATTCATACGTATTGAAAGTGTTATTGAACAAAGAATAAACCATCGAAATTAAGTATATATTTAAATATTACTCAGCATTAATTATGTTAGTGGTATAATTTCAGTTATTCAGCACAAAAAAGTTGGTTCGACCCCTAGCCATAGAAGGCATGCATAAACATGACAGAATTGTAAAGGTGCCTTTGTGAACTCAATTCTTAGCGCGTGTTAAACAGCCTGTGGTAGTCATTTGCAACGCACGAAAGGCGCAAAAACGAAAGTATGAATTCTAATAACTACGTAATTATGTCTTCGGTTCTACCGCTGACGCCTCAAGAGCTCTTCAGTTCTCGCGATGTTAATTTTGCAGAAGAGTTAATCTGAGCTCGTGCCCGCTCGAAGAGCCAAAATGCTTGACCATATTTTTTATCCTCTAGTACAATTCAATATGAATTTAAACTCATTATCTCATCTAAATTAGCCATTAATTTTGCCTCCGCGAACCTAACGGAGTTCGTATTCTACGCACGTAAGTGTACTGAACGAGATAATGGCATGTAATAGACGTTTTGACTTCGGTTACATATGAGTGTGTCTATAAATGGGCGTATTCCGTTTTGAAACTGCAACATAAATGGCCTGGGCGTCGTCGGAAACAATGTAGCTTGCACAAGGATTACTTATGCTTCCCAGATTCGTTTATTTACTTTTAGCGGCGGCAAAGGGTAGAGTCGGAAAACGAGAACGCTCACGTCACCACATGCTACGCGTACGCGAGGGGTGGCATCGATCAGATTAGGGAAAATGTTCAGTATTCAGCGGCCTCCGCTGGCATGCGTTAATTGATATTCAAAGCGACGAGGTTCATAATGTGCTGGGCTTCGCGGTAAACAAATTCGCTCCTTGTGAATTTTAGACGGTTCCTTCAAGCAACATGCAGTGCGCGAACACACACGCACCCACGCACGCAAGCACTCAAACACACACGCTCGCACAGAAGCGCAGTATACATAACTTACGCTGCGACAGGGAGTATAATACCAGGTTTTTATCATGCTATATGCAAGGGCGATTGAAGAAGACGTACTCTTTGCTCTTAAATGTCTTTAAACTTAGATGTTTTCTTTGAGAGGCTACAAGCGAATGGATTCAGTATAGTGGACGCGGTACATGCTAGGCAAATTCAATGTTCTTAAGTTCCAGGTTATTTTGATTCAAGAACATTATCAATGGAGTGTCATGTGGCCGCACTGCAAGCGACTGGAATGTAGTGTCGCGTGCTCGACTGTGACGTGTGATGATGCAGGGCTGAGGGGGCGTTGTTCTCTTGTTAAAAAGGCTGGCGAGGAGATCGCTCGGTGTTAGTCTTCTTCTGTACGGCTCAGCACGCCGAATAAACATGTTGCTTTGTCGTTCTGCCTCCGCCTCACTCACCGCGGCTACAACAATCAATAAAGCATATACATTTCACTATTGCAATGAACTATGCTGAGTGCAAAAGCTTTTCTTTGTAAGCGCGGTTTATCGAAGGCATGTGCCCCACAATCACATCAGTGAAGGACGTATTTTAACTAGGGGTGTGCGAATATTCGAAATTTTCGAATATAATTCAAATATTATATTTTTAGTATTCGTATTCGATTCGAAGTCCAAGTATTCGTGTTGTTTCGAATATTCGACACGACGCGAATAATCGTATCCAGCCGAATATTCTATTGCGAGCACCGGCGTTCATTTCGGTCCGCAAGTCCTATCGACAGAGACATAACAACATGGCGGCGTCCAGAGCAATGCGTAACGTTGGGCCATGCAGTAGCTGACTGCACTGGTGAGCTTCTTTGTGGCTATACCTGCGAAGCTGGTATAGCCAGAGCTGTGCACGAAATACCTCGCAATACGAGCCAGTTCAGTGCCAATTGAGAGGGCATTTTCTGTGGCTGGAGAGGTCGTTTCAGCTAGAGGGGAACTACTTCTGCCTTACCACGTGGAGCAGCCGGTTTTCATTCACGACAACCTTTTATGTTCATCCCAGCACCGCGCTTTTGTGCTTATGGCAAGCTAACCTTAATCAATGCCGTGTACCAGCCATCTTCTATGACATTTCCACTCTTCTAAAAACAGTGTTCGAGACTTTGATACTTTTTGTGCAGCCACACACACCTTTTGTGCTCATTTCATCACTGATAGTTGAACTGTGATGTTCTTGGGTGCTTAAATAAATGTTTTGTAGTGGTTAAATGCGTCTGTCCTTGATTATTCGATATTCGATTCGATATTCGGAACCAAGTATTCGTATTCGATTCGTATTCGAAAAATTTGATATTCGCACACCCCTAATTTTAACGCGTCCAAATTTCTTAGAAAAAAAATTAAATATTGCAATATTGTAAAGTACTGTTATGGAAATATTCAAGGCAATGGTCAATTCTTCCGACACGTAGCAAGATCTTTTTTCTTTAGTTTTTCTATCACTCGCATCGAGTATTTAGCACTACAATAAAAACCAAGTGCAGAACTTTTCTGAGGATAGCAAAAATTTTTGCAGCAAAAAAATGCAGGACTGCGAGGGGAAATCTGCTGGTATGTTGATTGTTACAGTGAAATCTTACAATATATAAAAAATTGCGTTCATCAACTCTTTCCTGTTGAAAAGAGCTTTTGTCCAGAATTGCTGGGTATGCGCATGTTTGTCACGCATATACGGCGTGCAGGTGAAGCAGACTGGTTGGCAAACCCAAGAGGGTTCAGTGGAATAGAAGAAGTACTATAAAAATGCTTTAAAGTTACTCTAAGAGCAGCAATAATAGAACCATAAGCTGCAAGTGCAATTTGTAAATTGCTTCTATTGTGGATTTTCGGATAACAAGGTCCTGTCTAATTTATTTGTTAGAACATACTGACCTCTCATTTACGGAGATAGTAAGACTAACTGCTGACCGCTTCGGAACGTGATCTGCCCCGTTCCGAATGTAGAGGATTTATGAATGTGCCGTCCCCTGATCGACAACCATATCAGCTCTTGCCGCACGAACGATGAAGACAACCTCCCTCCCACCCAATTCTAACCATGTAGACAGAAAGAAAAAGGTGTTTATTCCTTAAAAACATGCTCATCAAGGCCGAAAAAGGAAGAACTTTGGAGGTCGAACCCCACAGCTTGTAATAATCTCTATGCCAGCTGAATGGACCAATGTCATAGCGAAGCCGAACTTAAATTTCAAAACACTGGGAAAGAAGTATCAAACACACTTGGCTATGTATGTGTCGATTTTACCGTAACAGCACCACAGGACATTCATGTAGACGTCCCTCCGGCAAGAAAGCAGCGGGTGGATCCGACGAATGCGTCCCGTCACAACTGAACCTTTCTTTCCCTCTTTTTCCCTCTCTCCAGCGAGCTCGTCGTGATCAGACGTCGTCCCAGGCGTGGGCGTGGAACAAGCTGCTCACCTATCATCCGTATTGCGCACCTCTCTTTTCCTGGGCGCTGGCTGACAGCGGCTTTCATTGAAAATGCCGGACGCTAGCTGATGAGCGGGTCGTTTATGAGTAGTAGCCCACCGGTGAGGAAGCGCGCTAATGACGGTGGCTGGAACGTGCACCCCGGAAGTTATAAACGCATGCGTAACTGGAGTGAGGCGGACGCCTTCGCGGGCGTAATAAATTAAAAGGACCCCCGCGATGATTAGCATAACCTCTCCTCCTCCTACAAGCTCTCTCTCCTGCCCCCTACCGCTGGAACTCTAACCCTTCACCCTCAGCTCTTGTCGACAGCCTCGCATTATGATATTTCGGGCAATAGGCGAACGTTTGTGAGAAAGATACAGCGCAGCCGCCAGCTTGGTCTTTGTCGCCGACGGCCAGACATTTCCGGAGTGGCTCGCCTGTCGAGCACTTTCCGCGTCTTCTAATTCGTGAAGAGTTCGTAGAGGAGCTTCTTACGGAACGTGTGGACTACTGGGATTAACTCATTCGTGCGATAAACAACCTGCAAGCCGTTGATAGGCTTGTGTGGCGCCTCCAGGGAAACTCGCCTCGTCTCCATAGTTGAAAAGGCCAGATGAGACACTTCATCGAAGATTGCTGCAGCGAATATTGTTTCGGTGTGTGCCCCGACGAAGAACTGCTTTCCTGCTGGTCCGACAAGGATGTGTGTGCTGTGGGTCTATAGCTACTTTTTCTTGAGCGAGGCCAGTGTTTGAAATTTTAGGCCAGTGTGATGATTCCTCCTCCTGCAAAAAGGAGGTCGATCGTGGCAACAAGTATCTTTCCGTTCTGCAAGGTGGCGTAGGCTTCATTGGACTTTGTCATAAAACAATGAGTGGTGCTGTGTTCTTATAAGGAGTGGCAAGGTAGTTGAAGTTTCGGTGTGGTACGTTTCGGCCAGTGCTTAGTGGTCTACTGTGCAGTGCTTGAACCGGCGGATCTTTCAACGCAGGAGTACTGTGGTGAACATACTCATCACCAACCTGGACAAGCAGTTGAAGATCTGTCCAGGAAGTTCACAGCTGCTCAAATCTCACTACGCCACATGGGGTTTTGAAGTCACAGCTTCTCACTGAGGACATGCCTTCTCGAACATAAAGCATATATGGGTCTGAGTTCACCATTGAGAGTTTACAGCTTTCACTGAGACATCGTTCGCTGCTTCTAATCCCCGAACATGTCGCCGAACTCTGGAAATTCCGGATTTCAGTCACTCTACTTCAGTCTTCCCGACAACCTCGCGCTCACAAAGGGGGACGGACATCCTAGAAAGAAAAGTGTAAGTTGAGTACTTCAAATTCCTCTGCGCGGAGGTGTCCTTCCTCAATGTTTGTATCGAGGGCGACCATTTTGGAATATGCCAGAGATAATTCAGTAAACGAGTAATTTCGGCATCCACATGGCGAGGTGTTGTACGTGTGCTTCGTACACCCTTTGTTTGATTACACCCTTGCACTAACTTCCAATTCATGGCTTCGTAGACGATTTCTCCGAACCACAGAAATACTTAACACTCATTCTGATTGTACCTTCCCCGTCACGAGGCCAGACCGGAAGCATTCAATATCAGAAAAGTGTGGCGAGGCGTGTGCCTACAAGCGACTTACAATGCACGGATTACATTGTACTAGTATATGCGGCCTAAGCACGAACTTGCATACTTTTTTCTTCGCCGCCTTCATCCTCTAGAAAACAGCAAGAAGCATGAAAAATCGAAAACAGTACATGCCCACACGCAATGGTTTAAGAAGTTCAGGCACTTAAATATGGGTAGCCTCCCGTGGTCGACAAATAAGTTCGGTAATATGACTTACGCATCGAGTGTGTGTTGTTCTTGTCGATGAATGCAAACGTGAAAGAGGCCCTATTTATGCAGGACTTGAGGTTCAACGAAAGCATCAGCATGATAATTTATTCAAACTACTACTTCTACTATTAGCTTTCTGGGGGCTATCTGACGTCTTTCTGAATTTCAGTACATTCGCAACCGGACTGTATTGGTATTAAGTCCGAGCAAACTGAGCGTAAAAATTGCATCGATGCAAAATGCGGTCAATATCCTCCTACTTTTAAGTTACAAGAAAATAGCAAATCAGCCACGCGCGGTGGTATGAAGACACATGAGCTTCACTGTTCGTTCTGTGCAGTCGTTTGGTGCCCTATTCATCGCACCGCTTAGCTTCTCCTGTTCCCTTAATTCACCTAAAGAATGTAAGCTTCTGTTTCTGAAGTTTTCTAAATACCCTCAGTCGTTTAACTTATGTGTCCCATAAGTGATGAAGTGTATAATCTTGGTTCCGTTGGTAGTTCATCCTCACTCACGGCACAAGGCTAGACGAGACACTGGAACAAGTACACTGGACGAAAAAGCGCTCGTTTTCGTCTTGTGGTCTCGTTTTTTGTGTCCCTTCAAGTCGCGCGCCGTGATTGAAGATGAACCCTAAAATGGCGGTCTCGTTGACTTTGTTGTCGGATCGCGGCAAAGGCACTCACCGACCTCCCCTTCTGTTCGAGATATGGAAACGTACCCGCTTCGCCAAAAGTAACCGAGCTGCAGGTTTTTGCTTCTGAACCGTATAGCGGAGCCTTTACGGCACCCCTAAAGACCGAAAGGCGTCAAAACGTGCGGACAAGGGTTCACCTTACTCTACACATATTCAGAGCTTAAGGGCTGCCGTAAGTGCTTGGCTACGCGGCTAAGAAACAAACCACCGTTTCCCGGTTACTTTTGGCAAAAACGGTACTTCACGGGCCAGTCTGTTGTAGTAGATGCAAGAGCATTGACATATCTCCTTCGAGCCGGTACTCAGTAAGCATTGCCCTAGACTAGCCCATGTGTTGCACATCCTAATGATCGCGACTGTCATGCCTTTGTCTTCGAAGAAGTAACGAAAATGATAGTTATTTATCTCTTTGAGTTTGTTTTCCAGAGTTATCAGAACACTTCCTTGTGCTCACGGGGCTATCAGTTCACTCACGTAAACCTGCTGCAGCCCTCTCTGACTGCTGCCCGAGACCGTTCGGGCAAGACGGCACTGCACTACTGCGCCGAGAACCTGACGGTGGGCTGTGCCGAGCTGCTGCTGCTGTACGAGCCGGGCCTGACGTCGGTGCAGGACGAGGAGGGATACACGACACTACACTTCGCCGTCATCTCGGGAAACCGCACCATGGTCCGCTTCTTGGTCGAGCGAGGCGCCGACGTCAACTGCGTGGACAACGAGAAGCACTCCTGTGTCCACTGGGCCACCGGTGAGGGAAAGTGCAGTTGCTGTGGCCCCCTGCCACTCAAGCGAGACAGTTAGCAGCTTTATTCTATCATGAGAGTCTTCTCATAGCTGAGTTTCGCCTGCTTCTTCTCATCTAGTTCACGCTGCTTGAATCTGCTATAGAAGCATTACCTTCTACTTCCTGGCTATTATGTCCTTTTGAAGACATTTGGCATGTCTACACTCACCATCGTTATAAGCCAGAATACATCCACTGGAGAGCAAAGACCTCTCCCATAGCTCTCCAATTAACGTGGTCCTTGAAATCACTTCGTATTTAAAGCAACAGTAGAATGGTTGGTAGGAGTCAGGAAACTTGTGTATGGGAAAGGCATAAAGGAACGCAACAGCCAGTGCATCGAGGATAGAGGAAAGGAAAGCAGCTTAACGGCAGATGCATCATATGTACTAGTTGCAGAAAGCATGCCGCCGTTCTGCATAGCAGTTTGATCGCAGTACTGTCCGGCTTCAGTGAGCTTATAATTAAGTGGATGCAGACGCTTGCCCTGCGTACTATTGGTGACAAAACTCTCCAGGACGCATAACCGGGAATAAAAGCCAATAGTTCCGTTGTTAGGCAGTGGATTAAAGCCAAACTTAATGAAGTGATAGTCGAACTCACGTGCCTTAGTGTGGTGCACTGAAAGCAAATGTTCGTTGGGAGGCGTGACACAACTATGTACCTAGATCGCTTTTTCCGCGTCCTGGAGACTTTTGTCTCCGATAGTACATCTGTGGCTTCCCTGACTGCGTTTGTGACGCTGGATAAGTTTAGAGCATGTTTCATCATTTAACAGGGGTTGGAGTTGCTCTCGGTCAACTGATTCGCAAAGATATTTTTGCTGAGGTGTGTTAGAATCCATAAGCGTTGCTTTATATGGTGTTTCCGGGATTGAATTCGAACTGCAGATATCGAATGTAAGTTACAATTATATGATCATTTGCTCCTACACAACGAATTCCGCAAAAATGGACTTCACCCTGAAGGCTTCGACTTTTTTTTTTTTTTCACTGCATTAGAAACGGAGCAAACACTTCGATGAATGTATTCGGGCTCTAAGGTTTTGGACACAGCTCGCTAAAGCTCATCTGCATGTATTGGGGCACTAAGCTTTTGGACACAGCTCGCTAAAGCTCATCTGCTCACCTGCTCTGTGTCCGGCGTTTGCGCAGTGTGCGGTGAGCTGGAGTGCATGGACATCCTGGTGTCGGCGGGCGCCAACCCTTCGACGGCGGACATCCACGGGGCGTATCCAATCCACTACGCGGCCCAGATGTGCGGCCCCAACAGCGAGATGGGCAACGACGTGCGCGTCGGCCTGGCCGCCCTGCGTAGGCTCATCGAACTGGGCGTGGACGTCAGCGTCAGGGACCAGGACGGAAGGCCGCCACTCCTCTGGGCCGCCAGCGTCGGTGAGCGACTGCTGGAAGTTGCGGGCGCCACGCACGCTAGGCTGCTTTTGTCGTAGGCTGCGTGATCTTGAACTCATACACAGACGTGACATTCTCGCTTCTTTTTGTGCAATGCTACTTACTAGAATAAAGCAATGGCAAGGAGAGAATTTGGTTCGAGAAGCTGTTCTCTTTGTATTGGCTTGTGCTCAGTACTACTGCTGGACCGAATTCAAACGCGAATATGCCGTCGCCTTTTTCTTCTAGTGCGCATCGCGACATCAATGCTGCCGCCTATTTATGAATATACGCACTTACGATGCTTTGTGTAAAAGTGTGAATGACGCTAGTTGTTCAGTTTACCAAACTTCAATACCCGAAGGACCTTGTTCCTTTTATAGATGGCAGTTGCGTTTTATCTGAGGCTGATAGTACATCCATTTACTGAAAAAAAAAGTGCGAATACGTCAGAGTGGGCACATGGCATAATTGCCGCATGTGACATTTGGGATACAGTAGGAAATTGTTGATTTTGAATTCAGCACGCTAATAAATGACACCAAGATATCACGGCTTACCTAAAGTTCGTTAATAAGGCCAGATATAGCGTTCATCTTATACGAACAGCCTTCGAATAAATCGTTTAAAAAAGAAAGCACATGTAAATATCTGCCGAAACTCAGTTGGCAATGTTCCTAATTTATCCTAGACGCAGCGCTCGTCTGTGTTGTTTTCCTTTCTGTCTGTCTTTTCTCCGTCTACGCTATTTTACACACATTCTACTAACTTATGCTTAAAATTAATCTAAAACCCGGCGCCGAGGGCCAATGCTGCGAATGACAGAGCTGTAGGAAACTAATTATGGCGGCTCGTCGTGTTTTTATTATTTAAATAAAGTGATTGTTTCTTTATACAGATACTTGAAATTCGTCGCTCCATTTCACTTCTGTGTTTGTTCCATAAATATGTTCACACCCGTCCTTCGTTGTTACCTCTGGAATCACCTTTCCGCTCTTCACAACGCTTACACGATCAACTCAGCTTCAACCGGATATACGGGAAGACCCTGTCGTTTAATTCCTCTGCATTACCTAGAGCAATAAAACTCTGGAATGATCTTCCTGACAACATAATCTCTTTCATTGATCCTGGTGAGTTTAAAAAACATCTATGTATACATTTATTGCCATAGTGATGTTCGAAATGTACGACAGTTTCATTTGTTCTTAACGTTGTTTTCCCATTTACCACTTCTGTTGCCCCTGGTTGCTTTTTTTTTCTCATGTTCGTGTTTCGCTTTTTTTTCTCTATTTTCGTGTCTGATGTTGTTTTAACTCCGTTTTGTATAAATTTCGTATTCCTTTCTTGTATTTGACTTGTACCGCGTTCCTGTACCGATATTACGGTTTTTCCCATCTGTATATACCTTTTTTTCGATTTGCCCCCCTCACCCAATGCTCTTCGGGGTCTGTGAGGTACTAATAAATAAATAAATAAATAAATAACTTTATCACAGTCCATAACGTCTCTGTAGCTGCGTTTCATTTGATATGAACATATTCCTTGCTGTAGGCTGTGCGTTTTTGCTAGCGTATTGAGCACGGTACAGGACTTCTGTAGTGACAGATGCATCGAGTTATAGCACGCGATAGGCAAGTTATAAGAAATGGACAAGTTTTAAATAATCAGTGATGGTCGATAAACTTACCGATATAGCTTCATGCCTCATTTATTGCGTAATCAAATAGTCAATCCAGCGTTTGGCGTAGTTATGGATAATTTAGTCAAAACTGCTCCTGCACAGGATGTTCGCAGAGTTGAATAGGGCAGCTGCTAAGGTCACTCTCACTCAGCGACGACAGCTTTTTGAAACTGAAAAGAAAAGCATTATTATTTCAGTCAGTTGTCTTGACCTTTTCTATCACCGTTTGGCAGTTATAATAAATTCACAGTGCGATGCAAAGTTACGCACTTGTGTGCAACAGCTAGTGATAGTTATCACCGCCGAGGATGCATTTAAATTTGATAAAGTAAGACATGCACCATCAGGCGTTGTTCATTTCGGACATTTACTTGGAGAATACCGGATTGTTTGCCACAGTTCACGTTCCCTCATTATCAATGCAGAGACGCGACCAAGCAAGACGTACTGCCCGTCCGGAAGCAGCGACGCTATCTTGGCTCTGGTCAACGCCGGAGCCGACGTCGGGGCCACCGACAAGGACGGCCTCACAGGTCAGTGTCCCTGTAAGGCTTACCACACCGTGATTTCACTCACCCTTTCGAGCCTGCCCCTTGATATGACCTGCGCGTACGAGGTGAGTATCAACTTGATCTGCACAAGAAACTTACAGTTCGATGTAGCGACACCGGGAATTCAGTTTTGTGACATGCATTTTGTCGGAGGCCATGTAGTGATATTTGTCTTTTCTCAGCAATGTCTTCAGATAAGATCTTCGCTAGCGTTATAACGGTCTGAAGTGTATCAGCATTCATCAACTCTTAATTATTCCGTTGAGTCGTTGTAGAGTGTTCAGCGAAATAGACGATATATCATTTTATTTTTACACCCATATAACTGAGGAACAAGAACTCGTGGAAAGAAAATGCGGTGCAATCAAGTCGGAACCGAGTAGCTGCGGTCACTGTGTGTCCGCTCTGGTAGCAGCACTTCCATTGCGCTGTTTGCGAACACTTCTCCGCATAAGCATGCAGGTAAAATTACATAGGTTAATCATTTCGCTGGTAGTCATGCGATGTATATCATGTTATTCAGCGTGTGCTAGAAGCCCGCACGCGCTCATTTCCACTCCTTAAAACAGCTTATGCGGTAGCCGTTGTCAGTTCCTGCTGTGTGTGTGCGTGTGTGCGCGCGCGTGTGTGTGTGCGTGTGCGTGCGTGCGTGTGTGCGTGCGTGCGCGCGTGTGTGTGTGTGTGTGCGTGTGTGTGAGAGAGTGTGTGTGTGTGTGAGAGAGAGAGAGAGTGTGTGTGTGTGAGAGTGTGAGTGAGAGAGAGAGAGGGTTCGGAGAGGGGCGGCGAAGTTCATTTTTTCATCGCGCCGTGAGCAAAAAGCAACGTCGTTTTGGTGGTTGCTTGCTTGTAATGCTCTACAAGTTTCAAGTGATATTCTTTTTCCTATCTCCAACTGCTAACTTTACCTGCCTAATTACGCATTTAAAGGAGCGACGAACATTGTTCAGGAAAGAGCCAGCCCCCGCCAGCAATACTACACCAGTTTTCAGTTCACCTCTTCCGAAGTGTGCTCAGATAAAGTTAGCTGAATTGAGCGAAACATCGACAACGCTGCGTAGCGCTGCACTGCGCCGCGAGCCGGGGCCACGTGGACTGCCTGGAGACGCTGGTGTCCCTGTGCGGGGCCGACGTGGACGCGGTGGACAGCAACGGCTGCTCGGCGCTCTTCTACGCCGTCACGCTGGGTCACGCCGACTGCACCCAGCTGCTGCTCAAGTACGGCGCAGCGCCCAACCGGCAGGACCACAAGGGAAGGACGTACGTTGTTAAAGTCATTCTAATCCTTTCTGCGAGCCTGCGCGGGCGACGGTCATCAGCAGGATTCGCAGCTGGACCACCTCGCAAGAGCATCGCAGAACACGCGGCGTTGCTCTGTTAACACCTAAAGGGGACAAATGTCACAGCTGTAGCGGTCATCCGTGCTGCTGCGGTTGGTCAGAATGCCGTGTCTTGAAAGGCTAAGTACTGTTCTAACACGCTCAGATGCCTGTTTTTGAGAGAAGCTCTAGTACCAAAGGTCAAAATGGATGGCGTCTATCTACCCTACCGTGCTCATCCCACAACATTTAAGAAGTTGTCTACTGCTTCCGATACCCTTACGCCGGAACAATAGCTCACGCCATCAGCGTGCACTATAAACAAGAATACGCCTATATGGTTGTAAAAAAGGAGTAAGTTGCCTTCTAGCACGCTCCCTATTATAAAAGGGAGAAGCGCTAGAGGCCACCTTACTCCCACTTTACTCCTTTCGTGTTTAGAGTGTATAATCTGGCTCTCAGTGATAGCTTGCGAGACTATGCATAAAGGACAAAACCCATTTATCTTCGGTTTTTACGAATGGTGACGGGAACTGCTGGCTGTCGCCAGCTGCGATAAGGTAATGTATTACTTTTGTATTTAACGTGGGGTGGTTGTAGTTTCGTACGTCCTGCAGGGCACACTTACTGCTTTTTTCACGCTGTCGTAGGATTACTACTCGTGGTTTTTTTCCTCTTATTCGGTCCCAGAAAGCATTCTAAGAAATGTGCGTCAGTAGAGTTAGCTGTTGGGCTTATTGATATTGTAGATTTAAGTTCATAGTTTTCCAGTGCAATGGCACGAGGTCAAAAAAGATAAAAAGAAATATGAGTTCATCTTTCTTATCTTTTTTCTTCTTAGAAAGAGGAGTTAATCTTTCTTCTCTTCTTTTTCTTTTCCTTCTTTGGCCTTGTGCCGTTGCGCTGGAAACAATGAACTTAAAGCATTCTATGAAATCACCTAGCGGGCAAATTGTATGTAGACGTATGTGTTTACTTTTTTCATGCGAGCTTGCTAAAGTGCCGAACCGTTACTGACGACTTGCATTACGTCGTGCTCTTCCAACTTGCAGCCCTGCGCACTGCGGAGCGGCCAAAGGCCAGCTGGAGACGCTAAAGATTCTGTGGCAACACGGTGCCAACCTGTACATGAGGAACCAGCGTGGGGACCTGCCCCTCCACGAAGCCGTCCAGTCCGGCCGGAAAGGTACAGTCGAGTCCTTCATACTGTTCAAGAAGGGAGGGTTTAATTCAATGGTCGCGTCTTGAAAAATTAAAATTGGCGCTCCCTAATTGTTTGAACTAATAAAAGTACCCACCGCGGTGGCTCAGTGGTTATGGTTCTCGGCTCCTGACCCGAAAGACACGGGTTCGATCCCAGCAGCGGTGGTCGAATTTTGATGGAGGCGAAATTCTAGAGGACCGAGTACTGTGCGATTTCAGAGCACGTTAAAGGACCCCAGGTGGTCGAAATTTGCAGAGAACTTCACTACGGCACCCATCATA
This sequence comes from Amblyomma mixtum, assembly GCF_055824585.1. Taxonomy (NCBI): domain Eukaryota; kingdom Metazoa; phylum Arthropoda; class Arachnida; order Ixodida; family Ixodidae; genus Amblyomma; species Amblyomma mixtum. The sequence goes on from NC_143019.1 coordinate 21,949,359, forward strand.
GCCTGAGTCGCTTTGGGACATTAAGCCCCATAAACATGAACTTATAAAACTGAATCCGACATTGGAATGTGATTGTTCTATTCAACACAAAGCTTCCTGGTAACTAATAAACTGTTCAATGATTTAAGATGCACTGAAGTCAGTCGCGACCCCACGCACTTCATTTAGCTGTGTTTTGGGAAAAATAGACGTAGAAGGGCAGAAACTTAGGCAGGTTGGTATTTGTTACTTTTCTACTATTGATATTGACGATTAGTGCTCCATGTTTTTGTGGTCCATTTCCGCTGTGTGGCTACTGCCGTCCGAATACTAGGAACCGGCAAGCCTACCCTCTCAAGCGAGTTCCTTCTTTTTGACAAGGCAGGTACCGTGCTCAAAATGTCGGCACTACTGCCATTCTGGTTCCTCGTCACCTCGGTTCGGTTCTTTAGCTCAGCCCGCGTTATATTACGCAAACAAACAAAAGTTTATCACGACCACTTTAGAATACCAGATATTTCAATTTATTAGCGCGATTTTGGCAAGTTTAGGCCCACCACGGGGGTCTCTGTGGCTATGGCGTTCAGCTGCTGAACCCAAGTACACCCTCCACTCTGGCCTCTGTCGTAGCTCACGTGCAGCTTCTGGACGTTAAAACCTACGTACAGCACCATACCTTGACGGGTTTAGTGGTATTAGAAGAAGAGATATGCGCACAAGTGATGCGTTTAAGCTTAACTTTGAGCTCACATAACTTCGCATCTTTCTGAATATCCGAAAATAGGGTGCTGAGTTCATAAGAAGCCAGGGCCGGCATAGAATAGCAAATATTTTTCAACTCTTTCTTTTCAACTTTTATTTTACTCCGATCGCATGCCTCCCTGAGTGACCTGCTCTAGGGATAGTGAGGAAGTGACTTTGAACGAGCGGCACCTTCGAAATAGAATCGCCTATTTATTTAGTTGAAATTTTTATTTATTTATTTATTTATTTATTTATTGCACCCTGGATCAGTGTGGCTTCACAGAATGCAGTGCGTTAAAGCAAACACGCAAAAGTTACGTAAGCTGGATAAAGTCAATCCGTGCAAATCAGTCTATACGAGAAAATAAAAACACAATGTAGTCAAATAAAATGCATGAAAAAGGCTAAAACAATCCATTAAAATAACAAGACACATTTTTTTAGCATTGAAGTGACGCTACTAAGTCATGCTATATTATAGACCTTTTCAAAAAGAGGCCGATGGGCGCTGTCATATTGAGTACTGGACTTTGCTCGTAGCGCATGAAATAGTTGTGGATTGAGCTCACCCCCGTTCCCCCCAAAGCCCAGAAAACCGGCTTTACCCAGGGTCCTGAAAAGTTCTATACCGGCCATATGACTTCCTGTATGTATTCTTTTTGTAAAGTTGTGGTTTAAGCTACCATGATTACTTGCATCAAAACGCGCGACACTCCCCGAGTGACTCAGTGGTACGACAATAAACAAATAAACACGCTTCCTGCTCGCGCAGACCTGGTCCAGTGGCTGCTCGAGCTGCAGCCCTCGGCGGTCAGCTCCCCCAACAACAACGGCCGGTGCGCCCTCCACGTTGCGGCCATGGCCAACAGCGTCGAGATGTGCAAGGTGCTCATGGACCGGGGGGCCGAGGTCAACCCCGTCATGAGGAACTCCAAGGTGCCCGCCCTCTTTATGTGTCATCACGGCTTCGTGTTAAAGAACATGCTGTAGTGTCGGTATAGAAGGAACCTTCCTCACTTAGAAGTTCAGGTGCAAAACAACTACTATACCTTCCAGCAAGCTGGAGGAGCTGTACTGTCAGCAAGAAATGAAAAGCGTTCAAGACAATTGAGCACCGGTCAGCCAAATAAGAAGCTCGTAGCCAGGGGAAGCTCAATACTAGCTCAGGCTATTTTGAGTTCGAAGTTTTAATCGCGAAGACTCTTCTTCAGAAACTTTAATGAACTTTACTTGCATTTCCACTCCAGCAGTTAATATGATGGTGTGTTTTTGTGTTGCCACCTCCTTTTTGATGTACACGTTTCATTCGTTGCTGATAGTACACCACCAGTCAAGCAGTTCATCATGCATTGCTTGTCAGCCTGGGTTTCCAGGCAAAAAAGTAGCACATCGTGTCACATGATAAAATGTTCACAGTTACTTTGGTAAGGCCTTATGATGCTTGCAAGTCAAGTTTAATCAGCCCGCGGTAGCGAGTGAGAAAACACTTAACTAAATCTATTGAAGTATTTAAGGCGTCCATGTTCGTGAAACAACTACTTACTGGAACCTCAAATTTACCGCTGTCCTTGGTTGCCTTCGGTCCTTGTCCTTGGTACCAAAAGTAGACTGCCGGCTCACAGAAGGCGCAGAAACTGAGCCACAATTACGTTATAAGCTTAAACGTAAATGTGTCGTTTTGTTCCTGTAATAAACTCCCAAAGTATACTTGCGAAAGCACCCAACGACTGGTCCAGTAATAACTGTCTTTGTTAGCTGATGGCAGCCTTCTATGCGGAGCGGGTACCTGAGAATGTAATGCATCCAACCATTTCGAGCAAGTTTGAAACGATTAAACGGACATTTTAACCCAGCGTGTTCGTGTCCTTTCTCTCTCCATTACTTTTGATGCAGGGTCAGCTGTTGACTCCACTGGATGCATCCCTTCAGCGTGGCAACCGAGGCTGCGCCAAGTACCTGCGCCTGCACGGAGCCCTGCCCTTCTGCAAGATGACCGACCGACACGACATCGATCGGTGGCTGGAACACAGGTACGACTCCCAGAAATGCAGTGAATGCCGCACAACACAAGAATTAAGACGAACCATAAATGAAAACTTGCAAAGATGCTCACAAGTCGACAGCCACTGCTATTGAGTAGAGCCGAAACTGAGTATCTACACATTCTAGGGCGCTTCGATTCGTAATTTTTGGAAGCAATGTAAAAAATTGAGAAGAAATATCTTTTTATAGTAGAAAAAATTCTAGCATTTGGGCCTAGTTTGACGAGACTATGGACTTTTCGAAATGCATGCGCAAGGACCTGCCTCATTTTTTTCTCGCCGTAATTATTGCATAATTGTATCCGCGGAATCTAATGTTCTAAAGGTGTGGGGTTTAAATGGGGGAGATAAACACGTATTCCCCGTTTAAGCGCGGCTGACTCAGTTCAAAACCGCGCTGACCCCACCCCGTGGCCGCGTACGCTACTGAGCGCACGCCGACCACGGCGGGCCTTGCTCTGCGGGAACAAAGGAACGACACAATGGCTGACACAAACAAGGCATTTATTGCTATAGCAACAATAACGCCAGCTAGAAACAAAATACACTGAGGAATCTAGGATGTCCGACTCACCAGCACGGCTACGAGCGAACGTCCGCCCACGGTAGGGCAAAGGGATAAACTCCGAGGCCCGACGGAACGAGCTGAGGGGAAGACGTTTCCACACGAGGACGCCCGCGGCCAAGAGCGGAGCTTTGCGCGTGAACGTCCAACACGCTTCCCGATGCCGAGCAGAAGAGACCTAGCCTTCCCCCGCGCGCGAGCGGCCAAACACGCCATCCGTGGCGCTGCTGTCGCTGCGACGCGAGCGCCCTCCCCTGTTAGCTAGAGTAACCAAACTAAAGGGAGTGCTTTTCGGGGGCAGCTAACAACAGTGGGGTGCAGTGCGGGAAAGTGAACGCAGGGGACGAAGGCGTCCCCACAAAGGACAACCAGTTTCTTTCATGATTGAGAGACTAAGCTTTTCAGTTTGATAAAGGAGTACAGACACCTAAATTTAGTGGCATGTTTTCTTCCCTTAATTATGCGTAAGGCACTACTACGCATGAATCATCATGTGGTATTCGCCTATGACCGCTAAATAATTTATAATCGAATTTCTTTCTCGTGCTGTTTCGGTTTCAACAGCTCAACGATGAAATTGACGTCAAAGAGAGATTATAGGTGACGTGAGGCATTAAAAACTGCGACATAATCGCTAGTTCATCGTTTTAATTCACTGCAGTGCTAAAGCCAGCCTTCCTCAAGAGCAGGAATGACAACGAATGTAGAAGCACCAATTACATTTCAGTTTTTCATGCCTCACGTGACCTGTAACCACACTTTTCCTTCGCAGTCATTTTCTTGCTGTCGAAACCGAAATCGAAACAGCACGAGAAAGAAATTCGATTATAAATTTTTTAGCGTTCGTAGAAAAATACCAAGTGTTAATCCGTGTATAGTAATGCCTTACGCCTCATTACAAAGAAGAAAACTCGCACACAAAATTTAGGGGTCTATACTCTGCTGATAACCAAATAAATGCATCCTGTTAATAGAGATCTGACACTTATCAACTATGCTGGTGGGTGATTCGCGCAGCTTCACCATCAACAAGCTGCATGAGAAAGAAATTCGATTACAAATTATTTAGCGTTCGTAGGAAGATACCACGTGTTAATCTGTGTATAGTAATGCCTTACGCCTCACTACAAAGAAGAAAACGCGCACACAAAAGTTAGGGGTCTATGCTGAGTTAACCAAGTAAATGCATCCTGTTAATAGAGATCTGACACTTATCAACTATGCTGGTCGATGATTCGCGCAGCTTCAGCATCAACAAGCTGCACAAGACGGAGCAGCTCTGCGATTCCGAAGCGCCGCCAGCTGAGGGAGTAGCCCAGGGAGAACTGCAACTGCTCGATGTCAAGCACGTGCAGACGCTAGAGTCGTCCGTACAGACTGATTCCGGCTACTTTGAATCACGGGAGTACGGAGCGGCTAACGCCGAGCGGCTCCCGGGAGACGTAGAGGCCGTCACGAAACAGGGTACATTCATCGAAGGGGGCCGCACACTCAAGCAAGCCATCATCACTAACGTGTACGTGAGGACTTCCGGAGGAGCCAGGGTGCACCAGCCAAGGCGGAAACGGGGTGGCGGTGAGTCTATACTCTTAAAAAAAAATTTTTAGACAGTCTTTAGATTGTCTAAGCTAGATTGCCTATGGATTCTGTAGACTCTCTATAGACAAATCCTAGAGAACAGTCTATAGGCAATACAAACGCTATAAACTATCTATAGACAATCTATAGATTGATGGCCATACACTTTTAGCAGACTCTTATCTATAGAAAGTCCGTAGACTATGAATAGACAAAAATAAATATCTATAGGAAGACAATAGAGTCTATAGACAGTCTGTAGACTGTCTACAGACCACTGTTGTCTACAGACCACTGTCGCTGTTGTGTACACCTCCCTGACATATTTCTTCTTACCGGTCGCTTTGAAATCTATCAATCGAGTTTGGTTTAAAGTTTAAGGGGGTTTAACGTCCCAAAGCGACTCAGACTTTGAGGGACGCCGTAATGAAGGGCTCCGGAAATTTCGCCCAGACCTAGCGTAGCTACCCGTGCATCGACGGGAGCCGGCCCCTGGGGCGGCCCCGTGACCACCACGATGATCAACGCCGTCGACGGAGATGAACTGGCACCCTCGGAATTTGAGAACGGTGAGTGGGAGACCGTTCTCAGCATGCACGACCGCATGACGAAAAAAGGCGGGAAGCCTGGAAACGCCAGCGGAAACGCTGGCACGAACGCCGCCGCGAATTTCGGCGGGAACGCTGGCGATCACGGCGCCGGGGTGAAGAAATCGACTGCCACTCAGAAAAAGAGGCAAGACCCGAACATCCGAAAAAGGGCACCAATGCCGAAGCTCCCGGAGAGCGACTATAAAATAATCTTCAGGCCCAGAGGCTGGAACTTGAACGATTACGTGCCACGTCACCTACTTCAGGCCACCTGCGCGGCCGCGCAACTACCATACGGAGATGTCCTGGACGAAGACACTTCAAGAATCAACTCCGTGAACAACACGTACACGATCAGCACACCGAATCGTCAACGCGCGAGCACCTACGCGAGGATAAAGACGATAGTTATCGGGGAGAAGACCCTCGCCATGGCACCCTACGTCGCGGCTCCCGACGACGCAATTAAGGGCGTGGTATACAACGCCTATGATATCGGAACACCGGAAGAAGTCCGTCAAGGATTCATCAAACGCAACCCGGACATCGAAGTACTCAACGCCAGAAGAATTGGCAAGTCCAGATCTATTCTCATCACCTTTGGAGAGAAAAAGCTTCCCAGACAAGTCTTCTACTGGGGATCAGTGTTCATCGTCTACCCGTACCGAGAGCGGGTAGAGACCTGCTACAACTGCAGGAAGACGGGACACAGGACGGATGTGTGCTATAAGCCATGGGTAAAGCGTTGCCGCAGATGCGGCGAAGACCATCCAGACCCACCGGAGGGAGAACTGCCGACATGCAAGCCCGAATGCATCGTATGCGGGGGGCCACACAACACCGGCAGCCGGAATTGCAAGTATCGGCTGGCAAAGAAAGCACCTTTTAAAGCCAAGAACGACCTGGGGCAACTTGACTCCGGACACCAACCGAGACCGAAGACCAGGGACCACAGCGGCACCCGCCAAGGCCACCGGGGGAGAAGCAGATCGAGCTCCTTCCCACCATTACCGGGGACCGGAGGCGCCAGCTCGGGTCCTGACAGAGAGAGCAGCTCGAGCAGAGGAAGAGGCTCAAGCAAGGACAGAGACGCGGGCAAAAAGGTGAGCTGGCCAGATAAGGCCTCTTCTTGGGAAACCGCTCGGGAGAAGGAACTGGTAGAGCAGCTCGCTAAGAGGGACAGAGAGCTAGACACCTTAAAGAAGGAAATGGCGGAGCTGAGGAAACTCATTCACGCTAACACAAAACAGCCGAAGGTGGTCGAAAAACCTCCTTTGCAACAATCACAAAACGCGAGTCAGGCGCCCCCGCGTGACACATATGAAGGGGGAGACATTCAAAACGCAATGGATACAGACACCAGAGTCCCCTTGAAAAGACCTCTACCCAGAGAGGAAAACACAGACGACAGTACTCCCAAAAAGGCGGCAGAAAGTCCTAACGAGGACGCATCGGCTAAAACCCACATGAACGTTAGGCCGGACATGAACACACTATTGAAGCGGGTTGACGCTCAAGACGCTAGAATTGATGCCCTTACCGCTAGGGTAGACAAAATAGCCGAACGTGCTGACAATCTGACGGCGGAATTCGTCACGTTCAGGGAACGAACCATGGGTTGCTTCCAGCAAATTCTGGAACAACTAGCAAACATAGAAGCCAGGCTTCCCCCTGTTGCCGGCAACACCCTCCCCTCGCTGCAACCGCAGCAGCAGCCTCTATAGGACATCATGGCCCCTAGCCAACAAATTAGAATCTGGCAGTGGAACTGCAGAGGCTTCCAGTCCAAAAGATGGAACCTGCAGGCACACATTCAAAAAAACATAACCACACCGGACGTAATCACGCTGCAGGAGGCAAGCGGCATGGTCAAATTAAATGGCTACGCCGCGTACACCCCGCTAGAAGTGCAAAAAGAGCACAAACCCAAGTCGTTCACGGCCACGCTAGTGCATAGAAATCTAACGGCAACACAACACGCACTCGAAAACACAAGCGAGGACTACGTGATGTTAGAAATAATCCCAAACAGAAAGGGGGACAACAGTCTCTTTGTTCTGAATATATACAACTCACCGAAAAACCGGGGCACAGGGCTGGCGGACCTATTACGTAAAGCCATTAGACTATCTTATAAGAAGGGATTAGTAATCACGGGGGACTTCAACGCCCCGCATCCGGCATGGGGATATCGAACGGCCTCCCCTAAGGGAAACAAACTATGGACAGAAATCCAAAACTTAAGGCTCACGCTACTAAACAACCCGCAAGACCCCACGAGGATAGGCAATAGTGTCAGCGTAGACACGTCCCCAGACTTGACGCTAGGCAAAGACCTCGAGGGTGAACGATGGTCAAACACAGGCCACACCTTGGGTAGCGATCACTACATCATAGAGATTGAAACACAAACCAGGCCGATGAAGGGGAAGCTGCGCGAAACGAAGCTGACAGACTGGGACACCCTCCGAAAAGTCCGGGACAGAACCGCTCCGAGGGAGATATCGGATCTAAATCAATGGGTTGAGACACTCAAAAAAGACGTAAACAGTCACACTAGACAGACCCCAACCACCGAACATGACATCACAGACTCGAGGCTAGCCCACATGTGGGAAGCCCACGAGAGCCTCTTGAAGAGGTGGAAAAAACAGAAACACAATAGAAGGCTAAAGAAGAGAATATCGACACTCGAAAAACAGATAGAAGACTACACAAACGAGCTTCAGCGTCAACACTGGGGACAAATTTGCGATGAAATGAATGGAAAGCTAGGGTGCAAGAACACGTGGCATCTTCTTCGCCACTTACTAGACCCAGGACAAACAAAGTCGGCGGCACAAGGGCAGCTTAAACGATTGATTCACAAATACCAGGGAACAGCCGCGGACCTAATAGAGGAACTGAAGAGCAGGTACCTTAACACAGACAAAGGGGGTTCATCTCCAGCTTACCAAGGAGCAGAGAACACACAGCTAGATGAGGACATCTCGATAGCGGAGGTATGGAGAGCAATGAGTCAACTAAGAACCACGTCGGCAGCGGGGGCAGATGGGGTAACCAACAAAATGCTAAGGAACCTAGATCTAGTCTCGGTCACGGCAGTCACAGATTACCTAAATGAGATATGGAAACGAGGTAGTCTACCTTCACAATGGAAACATGCCAAAGTAATCTTTATTCCAAAACCCGGGAAGAAACTTGAAGTGGGCAACCTCAGGCCGATATCGCTAACGTCCTGCCTGGGGAAGCTGATGGAACATGTTATATTAAACAGACTCCAGGAATACGCAGAGGAAAGGGAGGTATTTCCTGAAACGATGCTAGGCTTCAGGAGCAAGTTGTCCACGCAGGACGTCATGCTCCAGCTCAAAGCAGACATCATAGACCCGCCCAACAAAGGGGGCGCCAAAACTATACTGGGCCTAGACCTACATAAAGCCTTCGATAACGTCAAACACGAGGTCATACTAACTAATCTGGCGGAGATTACACCTGGAAAGCGGACCTACGATTACGTAAGGGACTTTCTAACCGGCAGAACCGCAGAAATAAATCTAGGAGATATCCAGTCAGAAACTATTAAGCTGGGAGATAGGGGAACTCCGCAGGGCTCAGTGCTCTCTCCTTTCTTATTCAACCTGGCGTTGAAGAACCTACCGCCGCTATTGAAGACTGTCGAAGGTATAAACCATACGCTATATGCGGATGACATAACAATATGGACGCATACAGGAAACGATGGGGAAATAGAACAAAATCTCCAACACGCGATCGATATTGTCCAGGAATACGCAGAATGGGCAGGACTAAAATGCTCGCCAAGCAAATCCGAACTTCTGGTGATCCGGGGGGCTAGCAAACGCGATACCAACGCAGGAGACATTCACGTACTGGTAAATGAGACTCCGGTAGCCAGAGTTGACAAAATCAGGGTCCTAGGACTTATAATACAGGACAATAGAAAGAACACAGAGACAATAAACAGGCTTAAGTCCACAATTAACATGACAACCAGGCTCATAAGGCGAATAGCTAACAAAAGACGGGGAGTCAAAGAGAAAGATCTCTGCCGAATGGTTCAGGCTTTCGTGATAAGCAGAATAGTTTACGCCGTTCCCTACCTCAAGCTAGGGCTGGCCGAACAGAACAAAATAGATGGGATCATAAGGCAGGCATATAAAGCAGCATTGGGGCTGCCCCACTGCACTCCTACGGAAAGACTTCTTAAACTGGGGATCTACAACACCACCACGGAACTATGCGAGGCACATATATTTGCGCAATTAAGGAGGCTTGCGACCTCACCCCCGGGGAGAAAGATCCTGAGCAACCTAGGATTACATGATAAAATTCCGGAAAGAAACGCGCAGGCAAAATTACAGACCAAAGTTAGAAAATTACTCACTATTAAACCACTTCCAAAAAACATGCACCCTGCTTTTCACGAAGGCAGGAGGAGAGCCAGAGCAAAGGCCCTTGAAGCCAAGCTCGAAGGCTCGGAACACACAACCTATGTAGACGCGGCGGAATACGAAGGAGGCGACTCCTTTGTGGTCGTGGCCGTGAACGACTCGGGTGAAACATTAACGGCCGGTTCGGTCAAAACAAAAAACTCAGGGACAGCGGAGGAGGCGGCTATCGCCATGGCAATGGCCAGCACCAAAGCAGTCACCATAATTAGCGACTCCAAGGTGGCTATCAACAATTTTGCGCGGGGTATGATCTCCCAGGAGGCAGAACGAATATTAAGACATAAAGACTGGGACCAAAGAGAGGTGGAACTAATATGGGTGCCGGCACACTCGGGGAACAGGGGAAACGAGTTGGCTCACAGTATAGCTCGAGGTTATGTCAGCCGAGCAGTGAGCCGGGTCGAGTCCCCAAATTTCACGAGAGATGCATTCATATCATTTCACGAATACACCAATCAGTTTAAACTGGAAAGGAGGATCTATCCGCCACCAGACAAAAAGCTCGACAAAAGCCAGGAGGTAACGTGGCGTCGGCTCCAGACGCGAGCCTTCTTTAGCCCGTCGAGACTAGCACACATGTATCCAACACAATACAACGCTACTTGCAAACAATGCGGCGAGATAGCCGGATATGACCACATTTTATGGAGCTGCAAAAAGGCGCCGCCACCGGCGGACCTACTACCAGTCCCTTCTCTAGAGCGGTGGGAGGCTATACTGGCCAGCTCAGACCCGTTGACGCAAGTCCGGGCCACTGAGTGGGCTCACAAGGTCGCCAAGAGCCATGGGCTCGAAGCCACCTAGTATAATACCCACTAGGGCTCAGTGCTGACAATAAACGTTTTCCAATCCAATCCAATCGACCACCTGGGGTTCTTTAACGTGCACTGACATCGCACAGTACAAGGGCCTGTACGAAATTCGACCACCGCGGCCGGGACCGAACCCGCGTCTTTGGGGTCAGTATCAGAACGCCATAACCACTGAGCCACCACGGTGACGACTCTATCAATCATGCGGAACTGCACGATGTCATTTACTTCTCGTGCACGTCGATAGGAAACAAGACTAGACCTGGCACCTGATTCGAACAATCTTGGTGCCCGCCCAACGGTGCCGTGCCCTTTCTGTCTGCCTGTCTGCGCACCTAGAGGCTGCTTTCAGATGTCTTTTGAGCCGCAGTTTCTTTTCGTTCTTTAAAATTATGCATAAACGTAAGCATTATTGCATTAGCATTAGAGAAAAAGAGACCAGCGTACGGCGGCGTAATGTTGTGTTCACTTGCCGCATAGCAGGTGCAAGAGCCCCCTGCCACCATCTGCCACCTTGCAGGTGGCAAACTCTAGAGGGGAAAACGCCCCTTTTCTACTTGTAGGGAATAGGGTGGAGAAGATAATGACCCGTAATGACTCAGCATGACTCCTACTTCGTGCTTCAGCAGTCCCATCCAGCAATTAAAAGCAAAGAGAAGACCTAATGCCAACACACTGTCACCGCATAATGAAAGTTAAGCGTCCCTCAAATTTTATAACGCTTGATTCAACTGTCGAAGTTAAGGCGTGTTATGCGTTTAGTTCCTTATTAAGGCAGTTTTAAAAATTCGAAACAGCCTTGCGCAGCGAGGACGCGTTGTAGCTTAACTGTGGCCATTTTGGACCCGTACTGGTTTTGGCATCGGCAGATGTTTTGTGTATTATCTGGGCTGCAAACTAGCGCCAGCAAGGTGTGCATGCCCCTGACCCAGTAAGCAGGTATGCTGCAATGACAAAACGAAAATTACATCGCTTAGCGGGACGTCGTCTTCAAAGAGCCGGTTTTTTTTTTTTTGCACTTTACATTTGACTGCGACAACATCGCTGCGTTTTTTAAACGTGTTCATTTCGAATCCTCCACTATACATGCAGGTTCCAAAGGAAAAGGCGGCGACATGGCGGAAGGGAGCGAGGAGACGGAGGAATACTCCTCGTCGGGCGAGGACCGACGCGCCGAGAAGCGAGAAGCCTCTCAGCGGAAGGGCGGCCCCCAGGAGGACCAGGCTGCGCACAAGGAGTCTAGAAAGAAGCAAGTCGAGCTCGATTCCACCACGACGCATCGCGTCGTCGAAGAGGTCATTGTCAAGAAGAGAGAAGGCATGGAGGGCCACATCATAAAAAGGATAACGCGTCGGCCCTCCGGCGGCGAAGGCGACGAGGTCAGGGTAAGCGGCGAAGTGAGGGACAACGTCGAGACGACGCCCGAAGGGTTCACATCTGTCACGTTCAGCGAGCGAAAGAGCAGCGAAACGGGTCGAGCTTCTTCCGAGGAAGACACTAGGGCCAGGCTTCTAGCCAAGGAGTCCGCGGCCGCTCGGACACTGGGACAAGTACCCGAAGGGGCATCACGGCAGGTGATGAAATCACCAGCCGTCATCAGAGCCGCCGAACGGTTCCTAGCTCTTCTTTCAGCTCGTCGCAGCAAAGTTCAAGCTCAGGGCGGTTCGCGAGAACATACTGTAAAAGAGACCAGCGAAACAGCAGCAGTGGAAGAGACAACCATGCGTTTGGAACGAAAAACCGACACCACAAAGGTGGAAGAAAAGGTGAAAAAGGAAAAGGCTGCACGGTTTCAGGACAAAGTCAAGCAGACCGTGAAGCAGGCTAGGCGAAGTCCGAAGGAAAGAAGTTCTTCATCGGGACGCAGCAGCTCGGAAAGTGAGTCCGCAAAGGCTAAACCAAAAGGAAAGGGAGTCAGGACAAAGGCTACTCCTCGCAGTCTGTCACGGGAAACGTCCGGAAGCCAGCGAAAACAGCGAGAGGCCGACGATTATGGTGCAAAGAAAGAGAAACCGGAAAAGTCTGCACGACGTGCTGGTAAGCCTTCTAAGGATGCGGAGACTGTGGATCAAAGCGCATCCGAGCAAGAACGAAGTTCTGCAAGCGACGTAGCGAAAACTAGAAAAACAAAGCAGAAGGACCGAGAAGTCCTGGAGAAACGTGACACCAAAGCACGTCCAACTAAGGACGCCATTTCCGCTAAGAAAGCCAGCGGTAAGCCGACCAGGGTACCCGACCAACGAAAGCCTGCAAAGACTGAAGAGCCTTCATCATCGGCAGAAGACTCAGACAGCGCTGCAAGTGATGAGGACAAGCAGAGAGCGAAGCCAACGAGAACGTCCGAGTCCAAGGCCACAGCAGGGCCATCAGCTGCTGCAAGCACTGGCCCTGGTAAAGAAAAACACGCAACAGTAGACGAGCGACTTGAAAGCGCTACGATAACTAAAATGCATCGTGAGTACGAAGAAATCGAGAGTCATGCGACAATGGCGGAGTTTTTTAGCGAGACCAGCATGTCTGACAGCGCTCTCGAGCAAAGGAGCGACAGGCTAGTTACCAGACGGGAAGAGGGCGCCTCAGGAGAGGCTGTAGTACAAGACCCACCAGGGAAGCCAAAGAAAAGCACCAGTACACAGCAGGCAGAAGAGGCACACAAATCTAAAGACACAGCTGAACGCAAAGGCTCAAGGGAAACTAAAGCGAAGGACACAGCAGTCAGCCAACCTCGGGAACAGAAAAAGCAAAAAGGCACTCGGAAAGGAACGCCTAGTGACAGAGATGTGAAAGGCAAAGAACAGGATACAAAAGCCCGCGACGCCGCAGACCGAAATTCGAAGGACGCCGCAGAAGACATAAGTGATCGCGTTGTGACTGACGAAAGTGAAAAACGCTATTCGAAAGTCGAGGAGAAATTCGTGCATGAGGTATCGTCCAGTGAATCTGTTACAGAGAGCAGGAGTGAGCATGCTGAATCGGATGACAGGTCTTCAACCAAACGAACTGTGTCGGAGAGGAAGCTGGGAACAAAGAAAGAGGAGTCAAAGAAAATCAAAACAGTAGTAGGCTCGACGTCCGATAAAGGAAAGAGCAGTGATAAAATTAAACGTCGTGAGAGTGAACCACCTACAGCAGACAAGCCAGGTGGAGACCGCGGTCGCAAGGACAGTAGCGGTTCCGACGAAGAAATGGTCTCTACAGAAATATGCGAAGAGGAGGTCATTGAAAAGCGCGCTACGGAGCTCAGTGTCGTCGAAGTTTTGGAAACAAAAGTGGCTGACGAAACCTCGAGACAGGTTGATGATAAAATTAAAGTAACATCAAGAAAGAAAGAAGGTCGAAAACAGCCGGCCAAGGAGACAATGCCCGATCAAGATCATGAAGACGACGGCCATCCTAAGAAGGCGGAAAGTGGACGGCCCCCCGGCGACCGTGGAAGACGGGAGAGACGTGAAAGTAGCGATTCTGTACAAAGCGGTGCTTCGGCGAAGGATGAGCAAGAGAGCTTGAGATCGTCCCTCGAAACAGTGAGTGTCACAAAAGAAGCCTCTAGAATGCACCGCTTCGAAGAGCAGGTGAGTTTTGAAGAAACTGTCGAAAAAGCTAGAAAAGAGGAAGTTATAGAACGCACATCTGAAACCACCGTTGAGGGTGATGTACCGGTAGCGTCTGCCGAAGTTATCCGATCTGAAAGCGGACAGAAAAGTGATTTAGCAAGAGAAGACGAGGACCTAGAGAAGGGAAGACTTTCTAGCACAGTCGCCGAAGCGATTGTAGACCTGTACAGTCGTGTTCAGCGCTCCTCGCCTGGAGACAAACGTGCTTCGGGGCCCGAGAAGCAACCATCTTCAAGCTCAAAGCACGCTTCACCAGAGGAAACTCGGACAGAAGACACATCTGTCAAAGAGGCTTCGAAAACTGCCGAGAAGGAGACGACAAAAGACGAAGACCAGGAGTCACGCTTAGATACCTCAAGTATTCCACCACTGGTTGCTGAGGCAGTCAGTGACCTGTTCGCTCATGTTAAGCAGTTTGCATCAACCAGCACAAGTCCTAAAGGAAGGCCGCCGTCTACACGAGACTCGGCATGCAGCCCTGTCCTGGAGCCAGAAAAAGTCGAACGAGCTTGTGGGTCTGACGATATTGGCTGGGTAGACGCCGCTTGCAGTACCAGACATTCATCGGTTGAACTTGAGGAAAAAGGCGTAAGCCCGGAAGAAGAGGAGTACACAGCAGAAGCCGCTTGCAGCACCGTTGCAGAGGAGACTGAGAGCGTAGCTTGCAGTCCTGCTGTGCAAAAGGTAGATGCGTCATGTAGCCCTGCGGAGTCCATTGACCAGCCCGTAGAGGACGCAACGTGCAGTCCGATTAGCACAGACTTTGGAAAGGATCGAGAGAGAGCGGATGCTTCGTGCAGTCCCATCCTCGAATTAGCTGAAGAATCGCCAGAGATGATAGACGCCGTATGCAGCCCTGCTTTAGAACGAACTGAGAAAACAGACGCAGCTTCCAGTCCAGCCGACGTTACGACAACAGTAGACGCTCAGAGCAGTCCCGTGGATGTGACAGCTGACCAAATAGACAGCGCTTCTAGTCCTTTCTTTGCCCTGATCCGACAAGACGAACAGGTCAGTCCTATGATAGTTGAAGTTCACGACAAAGAGACATGGACGGGCTCAGCTGAGGACATGACTGCAGACGCATCGTGCACGCCACTGATGTCTGGAAAGACTCCTGATCGCGCCGAACCCATTGAGAAAACGGATACCGCGACGTCCCCCATGGACCAGCAGCCGACAAGGGATAGCGAGTGCAGTCCGATTGTTGTCGATTTGAGGAGCGAGACACGGGACGTTGCCTGTAGTCCGCTCGAATCAAACATACCCGCTGAGGAACGAGACGTCGTCAATACTGCAGTGAGCCCAATACATATCTCTGACAAAATGTCTGACAAGGCTACAAGCCCACCAGAGACCCTTCCGACAATGCACACCGGAATCAGTCCATTCCCTTTGACACCGGGCGTTGAGCAGGCAAGTAGCCCTCATAAGGCTTACACCAAAGACGCCTACAGCAGTCCTATTGAGCAGTCCGTTCAGGATATTGGTAAAGCTGAACCCATAACCTCTGCTGAAAAGCCTGCCACAGCCGATGTATGTCTCGGCACTTCACCAGAGGAGCCAAAGGTCAGCAATGTGGAAGTCGCCGATGCGTCCTGCAGCCCAGTTGCCTTCGAGTACTCCCGTTTGTCTCGTAGCAGCAGCGGTTCTACAGAAGTAGACATAGCCGTGAGGTCCTCGTCGATAGAAGAGGCCACCAAGACGCCGATGACCGACATCGCTGCGATTCCAGCGTTCGCAGAAACGGGCACAAGTCCCATCGGCGACATGCGGACCATTACGGAAAGTGATTCCGCCGGTGTCCAGGCGGAGCCGACGATTGCCGACAGCGGTACAAGTCCATTGGCATCTCTGGCAAAAACCAGGGGAACCTCTACTGAAGGCAAGGAAGCCGAGCTTGCTTTGAGCGACAGCTGCACCAGTCCGCTGGATAGCTTTGCGCTTGAGACATCAGCAGCGACTAGAGATGCCGCCAACAGCCCCATTTCGACTACGGACCTAATAGCAGTTGGAAAGAGGACGCTGAGAGAAGTGGTTCGTCTTCGGAAACCGGGACCACTGCGGAAAACCAGATCATGGGATGCCATGGGCTACGGCAGTCTCGACGACGTCAGATCAAGAGAGCTCCTTTTTCCAGACATTAAGCAGCCAACTAGGGCTACCCAGTGGATGACACCGACAAGTGGTCTCACGTCCCCTGTAGAAGCCGGCACAAAAGTGGACAAACTGAAACTGGAGGACACCCTGCAACTTCAGAAGCTACCGTCTATCATAAAGACGGCCAGCACCCCTCCAGACACTGCGACAGCAGGACAAGAGGATGCTGACAGCAAACGGGGCAGCCCAAGCGGCATCCCGGAAGAGAGAGACAAGAAGAGTGTGTCCCTGCAGCCAGTCGGCATCAAGCGCCACAGTCTAACACAATCCGACCACGACCGATCTCCAGAATCGAGCGTACGCAGCTCCGACTACACAGCGACCACACTGAAGGACTCTGGCTTCAGCGATGTAGAGAAGCATGCAACGGGAGGGTCTTCTGCAGAGGAAGACGACGGGGTTGACCGCCAGGGCGTGCTGTCGGACTCTGCAGCTCAGGAGTTGGAGTTGCAACGACGGAGGCTTCTGCACTCCAGGCGTAAGATGAGAGAGGGGGAGGACGAGGAAGCGTCGCCTGGTCGGGATGATACCGATGGAAGTGCGGCTGAAGACGGCACAAGCGGAAGAAGAGCTGTGTCTGAAGAGCGACGTCCAGAGGCCGAAGCCAGTGAAGGTCCACGTATGAAGGCCAAGGTAAAAGCCAACGGCAGAGGCGATGGCGGTGAAGGCCACCGAAGGCGCCGGGGGCGGCCTGAACTGCGACCTCTCTCGGAGAGCAAGAAGGTTTCCGAGGACCTTACCATGACCGTCCAAGAAAGCCTTCGAAAGTGAGTTGCGTACAATGGCTGGTTCTTCATTGGTACAGAAAAGTAGTAGTCTCTTAAGCTGGTGGTAAACAGTGTTTAGTAAATGGTTATAGGGCCTAGTAAGAGTCTGAACAAAAACAGTACAGTTCGTATGACATGGTCTACCAACAAATCGTGGTTTTACCTTGCAGGTACTAGCCATGGCGTTGTTATGTGTACTTAAGAAGAAATATGGCTCTACGTGCTCATTTAAACTAGAAATTACAATTTGAAATTATCGGCTCTAAGCCCCACCACCTGGCAGCGACGGCCATATGACGTCATAAAATGACAACGCCGTCGTCTGCTGCGAGCAGAGGGCATGCCTACTCGAGTGCTGCTGTGACATTTTGTGGTGAAGTCTCCGAAATCGGATAGAAAAGGGAAGGACACAGGCCTTTGCCCCCCCCCCCCCCCCTCTCGTGACATCCTCCCCCTAGCCCATCTACACCCCTAGCCGGAACAACGAACAACTACTCCTCTACGGTCACTACGTGCAGGACGCATTTCAGTCGTTCAGTCGCGAGAAAGCACGTGACCGTCGGTTTAGGTCGTCACGGATCGCGAGCACGCCAGTGCTGCCTGACTGCGGCATGATTCAGGAGAACTTTTAATAATTAAATTACAAATTACTCCCTGCACCAAATGATCGCATACGTGTTGCCCAGTTGTTCCGAGATACATAGCGAACAAAATGCAATGAGCAACTTGAGTGTGAAAAATGGCGTCATGGCCCCTTTAATCATTTGTTTTTGAATTTGTGCCCTGCTTTATCCTGAAGCTTTCGTGTAGATAGCCTGAGGATTGCCGTGTCCACTGTATTGTCGTAACTAGTGACAGTATAATGTGCCAGCAAAGGACTTGCATATCTGACTCCTTTAGCCAATCTGAAGGCACTCTGAACAAACATGTATGTCGTCCTGCTTTTCAAACCGCTCTTCTAACTGTATTCTGTAGGACTAACTGTATTCGCAAAACTACAAATTTAGACCTAACCAGAGTGCAGTTATTTTCTTCATTTAAGGGTGAAACATATCAGAAGTTTCGCAAGTGATGTAATAAAAGAGCTTGGCAACTAAATTGTTGAGAGGCGAAAGCCGAGGACACTATGCCGTGACGACTTCGGTGGATGGGACGTCACACCGTTCCCGTGGCTATATCGACTCCCAAATTATACATCTTTCGGGGATCTATGCTTGATTACATTTTTCCGCCTAATTTGACACAAATCCGACGTTTTTCCGACCATTCTGTGACAATTTTCATTATGGCGTGACGACTTCCGGTGGACGTGACGTCACACATGTCCCGTGGCTATATCGACGTCTGCATTACTTCGACGCAATTTCGACATTGTTGCCTATAATTAATTAACTAATTAATCTACAGTTATCAAACTTGGCTTCTAGGTTCATTATTTTTCTCCTCTATCTGAAGCAACCATTGGTTTTCTTCTATATTTTTTAGTTCCCGAGGTAAACGCATGTGACACGCTTTGTTAACGGACGACAGTATGAGCCATTAAAGGCTTTTGGCCTTAGAAGAGCTTCCGTTGTCAGAGCTGCTTTACTGTGGGAATTTTTCAGGTACCGTGTGGAACGGCAGCTCTTCAGTGAGCTGCAGGAGTTAAAGCGACACCAGATCCGCAGCGGCCGGACGCACGAGAATGTACTGGTTAAACGACTCGTGGACCGCTTTCGAGAACTCGTCCTGGCCCCGGGTATGCGGGACTTCTCGGGGCCCTACACCTTCCGAAACTACGAGCGCTACCTTTACGGTAAGGGGGCAAGCGACTAATCTTGCGTGACTGAAAAATTACCTTGGTTGATTTGGGGCCATGCTCAGAAAGCTCAGAAATCGTATTCTCAGCGATAGTTAGCGTGAAGAGAGAGTTATATAGCTGTAGGAACCTTACTATACCGGCTTCCGTACCCTGCTGTAATGTGAAAGGGATTCAGAGCAAACTGCTTATGCCGGTACAGTCGTTGCCAAAAGTAACCAGGCTGCATGGTTTGCTTCTCATTCGTATAACAGAGCCCTCACGGCTTCCCTAAAGTTCAAAAAGTTCTTTGAAGGTTAGGACAGTGGTTCTCCTAACCATACAGCGATTTAGAGCTTATGTGGTTCTAAAATTGGGGAGATAAACACGTTCTCCCCGGTTAAGCGCGGCTGACCCAGTTCAAAACCGCGCGGACCCCACCCCGTGGTCGCGTACGCTACCGAGCGCTCGCCGACCACGGCGGGCCTTGCTCTACGGGAACAAAGGAACGACACACTGGCTGACACAAACAAGGCATTTATTGCTATAACAACTATAACAACAACAATAACGCCAGCTAGCAACAAAATACACTGAGGAATCGAGGATGTCCGACTCACCAGCACGGTTACGAGCGGACGTTCGCCCACGCTAGGGCAAAGGGAAAGCTCCGAGGCCGAACGGGACGGGCTCGGCGGTAGCAAGTTCCGTCCAAGAGGCACCCGTCGACGAAGAGCGGAGCCGCGTGCGAAACGTCCACTCGCCTTCCCGGCCCCCAGGAGAAGAGAGCCAGCTATCCCTCGCGCGCGCGCAGCAAAACGCCATCCGTGGCGCTGGTGTCACTGCGACGCGAGCGCCCTCCCCTGTTAGTTAAAAGTAACACCATAAAGTAACCGAACCGAGAGGAGTGCTTTTCGGGGGGAGCTAACAACAGTGGGGTGTGCAATGCGGGAAAGCGAACGCAGAGGACGAAGGCGTCCCCACAAGCATGAGGGCTGGCGTAATAGCATATTACCCCCCCCCTTTTATCCTTCTCTGGAGGGCCTTGGGGGGGGGGGGGGGGGTAACGTGAATAACTAAGTAAATAAAATACACGACTAAGAAGCAATCGTGCAGCCTGGTTACTTTTGGCAAAGACTGTACATATCTTTCAGCGAACACCTTGCGCATCACAGCTCCTATCCTTTTGCTACGGCAAAGCATACTCTTTGCATTGCTATACCTCAATTTGATTAGAAATATCGCTGTGGAGTCGCCTGAGACCGTAGAGTTTTTAGAAATTTGAACAATACGATAGCTCCTAAAGTTTTACCTTAAAGTGCGACCTGTCAGTTCTACTGGTTACGTCAATGGCTTGCTTAATTAATGACTACGGCGAACGCGAAACCATGACTCTTTCATTTTACATGGGTTAACATTAACATAGCTTAAGTAGCGTCACATTGCCTGCATAGCATTCAAGCCGAATGTCATTCTCTTTTCTTCCTTTTCTTTCACAGGTCAGCTCAGAGACCTCTCGAGGTCGAACGATGGAAAGGTGCCAGCCAAATACAGGAAAGTGAGTATTGTACTCCTCACCGTTGTAAGGTATATGGAGAAATATATAATTTCTGGAATTGAATTTCGTGCATTCGGCTATAGTCGGTGGACCATAGAAGGTAAACCGCCGATACATTTAGGCCATGGCTTAGTGACCTAAAATATGAGCAAAAAAAATTCGCTGTGGCTTAGCTTGGTTAAGCCCGGTAAATGCGAAAGCAATATCCGTACCTACGCCACGGTACAGCTGGTAGTGTAGCTGGTGGTGGTGCTTGTGGTTAGACTTGTGGTGATGCATCGGTTATACAATCCAATCCAAACCAATCCAATCCCATCCCATCCCATCCAATCCATTACAATGCAATCCAATCCAATGCGATTCAATCCACTCGAATTCACTGCAATCCAATCCAATCCCATGTAATCTACTCTAATCTAATGAAATCTAATCTAATCTAATCCAATCCAATCCAGTCCAGTCCAGTCCAATCCAATCCAATCCAATCTAATGCAATCAAGGTCAAATGAAGGTCAATGGTGGTCACCGCCGCGGCACGGCAAAGGTGTGAAAGTGCAAGTAGTATTGCTTTGGTGGTCACCGCCGCGGCACGATGGGGGTCACCGCCGCGGCACGGCAAAGGCATGAAAGTGCAAGTAGTATTGCTTTCGCAATAAAAATTGGTCTCCTCGGACTGGAATTGCGACCGGTGTGACGTACCGCAAGTGACCATCTGCATTGCCCACTATAGTGTTTGAAGGCAACGCCTTATAATAGAGTTGCACCGTTTGCATACAAACGCAAAGACGAGGAGATTTGTCACACGTATATCCATGTATGGTTAACTGCCCTGCATGGAGAGGGAAGGGAAGTAATGGTGCAGAAAGGTGGGAAAGAGAGATGGAGGGGTGAGGGGGATATAGGAAGCACGTACCCATCGGCGTGTAGATATTTTGTGAACGGGCGTTTGGAGCCTATTGACATAAGCTGCTGCAGCAGTCGAGTGGCGTTTCAGGCCATGGAACTGTGAACCCAATGTCGAAAGTGTTAGACTTCGTTAAGATTCAGCGTACTGCTTTTTCAAGACCGTCGGCAGGGTTAGAAGCGGGGGAGTAACTGGTGGTGCAATGCGATGGTTTCGTTGCTTTTACCACTCGGTATATAGCCATAAAATTATACCTACAGTGCATTCCAAATTAGGGGTCTATATACATTGTAAAAAGCTTAACTGAATTTTCGCGAGCTCCTAATTTTCGCTCTTTTCGTGAATCGCTCGCAGCTCGCGAGTAATATAGGTACCGCGAATAACTTCGGCGAAATGTCGGCTTATTGCGCAAAAGTGTTGTTCTAGTATCAGATCGTGGTCTCCTATTACGAAGTGAAAGTTGAGAACAAAAAAAAAAACGTGTCATGGGTACTCAGCACGAGCTGTTTCTGTTCCCTAAGAGAATGCACCACGGTTTCCAGAATCATCTCACTTGACTTCTCATGGATGATTCTTTAAAAATAACGACCTATTTTTTTATTTACCGCTGAGTTCCTGCTACGTTGTGTTCCTCGAAATTGGAGACATAAAAAAATACCACGCACCTTCCTCTGCACTGTCAGTGAGTTTCTTGACCTCCGCGGAAATAAAAAAACTAAGAGGCCTGCCGCTCTGCCTCGCGGAATTTAATGCTCGCGAAATGCTCTTCAAATGTGACTTTAGCTCAATTCACGAACAACTGAGCTGAACAAAAATTATTCTTTTACAGTATGCGAGGTTTCGTTATATGGGCCAGTGGTCTTCGGTAAAACTCCGTGAGGCTACTACGCTAGCGGCAGATGCCCACTTAACGCGCGACGTAGTAATGCGAAAGGCGGTATCAAGTTTTTTTAAACGCCAAGCGCTTCTTGTTACCTGCTTCTGGACGGAGGGGAGGCCGGGGTATGCCTTCGTAAAGTGTCATCGACATACCGACGATGCTGAATCTTCAACGCGACGTATCTATCTGTGCACATGTGTTCTCACGAAAATCCTTGCGCAGATAACAGGTTTTGCCGAACTCGGAACGCTGTTTTGTCGCTATTTCTTTTTAATTTTGTTATATTCGTTCCTCCCACGTCACGCGACTTGTACCAAGGATTCTGGCCTCGGGTATGCCGATGTGTTTGCAAAGAAAGAAGGAAGTGCCAATGTGGCGCATGACCTTGTCAACCGCAGGGTCGCAACTCGCCGCATGCCAGCACATTTCAGACATCTTTAAGGCTGTTGTTCGAGGCAGCATGCATAGCATGCTTAGTATGTCACACGTCTCGCGTGGATTGTTCATCGGATAGCCTTAACTTGTCGTACCTCACGTGTGCAGTTTTGCCTTTGTGTCCTGCACTCGAAGCTGACCCAGTAAGTTCTACTCTTTAGAGCATCTATGAAGGCATGCGCACCAAGATCTTCGCATGGTTTGCATTGTGTCATCACGGGTTGTCATCGTGTTGTGTACACACTAAAGAACGATCACGCTAATAGCCTACAGTGCTTTCATGTAAACATTTGGCAAAGCCAGGCAACCTGTTAAGAGTCCATCTGTCTACTTAGAGAAATGCTGTGAGCTAAATACTAGACGTTCACAACCCGCCGCAGTGGCTCAGTGGTTATGGTGCTCGGCTGCTGACCCGAAAGACGCGGATTCGATCCCGGCCGCGGCGGTTGAATTTCTTTGGAGGAGAAGTTCTAGAGGCCCGTGTACTGTGCGATGTCAGTGCACGTTAAAGAACTCCAGGTGGTCGAAATTTCCGGAGCCCTCCACTACGGCGTCTCTCATAGCCGTAGTCGCTTTGGGACGTTAAACCCCATAAATAAACCAACCAACTAGACGTTCACAGGAATTTTTATTTTATTTATTTTATTCAATACTGCCAGCCTCCATTTGGTGGCCAAGGCAGGAGTGGTACAAGGGTACATCGTACATCGCGACAAAACAAAGCAAGTAAAAATAAGGAGAGACGAATAAGGAGAGACGACAGGAGTTAGGCGAAGAAAATCTTACTTCAGCACATATCTTCTACTACGGGCTCTTTATTCTACAATTTCGAAAAGGTCATGTACCAGCTATCCCGTCGGAAAGTCTTACTCCACTTAAAGGACACGTAACATTCAGTCAGCTCCAAATTTTCCACCCAATCAGCACCCTCATCTTTGTGGCGCCAAGCACATATGTAGAATGGGCATTGCTAATGATGCGGGAAAGGCTGTGAGGCTATACTCCGTAATCCAAACACTGACTCAAATGGAAGCTTAAACGGGCGATTTTAATAAGGTGAAAGACCCACATTCTCTCTTCGTCGTTCGTCGGCAAATACTTAGATATTTACACACAGATTGTCTTGCAGGTGTCATCTACAGTCAGGACGAAGGCCTGCGGGCGTCCAGGGGTGATAGTTCTCGCTTCAGACGGACAGCGTAACCCTCGTACAGAGGCATGAAAGATTTACAAGTGAAAGAGGCGCGCTTTCTTGCAAAACCCTACCGATTTCCAAACGTCCTTTGCCCGAGGCTTCATGGCGAGCCTTCAAGCCTGCTTGCATCTGCAACCACCGTAGTGTTGGGCAGCCGAGTGTCTTCACAAAAAAAAAAAAAAATACCTCCGGCCGCAACACTGCGGGAGATCCTGCTGTATAGGCGACATACTAAGGCCTCCGAGACAAGTACCGTTAAGGAGGCACGATGTTTGCGGAACGTCCGTCTCGGTTGTGGGCATGCGCGGCGGTTGCAGAGGCCTTCTCCTCGTCGTCGTAGTCTTCGGCGCGTGTTCGGCAAATTGCGAGGCCTCGATGACCTCGCAAGGAGGCGTCGCTGGGAAGGGGACGGGTCACGGGTCAAAGTTGAGGTTTCCTCGAAACGATCTGCATCGTCGGTGCCGTGCGTGAGCATGTGTGTGTTTGTCTTCGAGGCGCCGTTGCGAACGGCCGCCCGTGTTAGCGACGCCTTGGCACTCTTTGTACTTACCCACCGTTTCCCCCTTCCACACCTTCTCCTCCTCGTTTCCTTGTGTTCCGGGTCTGAATGCCTCGCCTTTTGTCTTTATGTCAGTCGGAAGCGGTTTCAGCTGACACGCGCTTTACTGTATTACAGATGTCCAGATGGAAACCCTGGGTGCGCGCGGTCAAAAAGCCCTTATACGTAAATGTCGTAAGCGACATGCTTCCTGCTAGGATCGCGCACACTTTGTGAATCAAGGGCAACCGGAAGTGGGCGCGCGTGCGTTTAGCGTAAGCATTTCCTCGTTATGCGAGGAAATGCGCCGGTTACATAAGTGAGGACGATGCATGCGCGACCTATAATGTGTTGTAATGCTGACTTGGTGTCGGAGGGCATTTGTTCGGGATGGATCGCTCGTGATGTTTCCGCGTGCGACGTAGGCATAGCTGCGCTCGGAAGCGCGCCAAGTTACGTGAAGGGCGTGGGTTCAGCCATTCATCATGACACGCTCGCCGTATGTGTGTCCTATAGCGCCCAATCCACGACACGAAGTGGAAGAAGGCGTATGAGAAAATAGTACATTCCTGATGTAACTGTTGGCTGTTAACTGTTGCGTGCAGCATACGTGAATAAAAAACAAGTAACCACCCGATAAAACAGTACTTCCATGCCGTTGATACGTCCGTGTCGGAATATTCCATGCTTCGATGGCTACGTTAGCTGCCAGAAGAATGAATGTCCGAAAAAATTTCCGGAACACCGAACTCACGAAGAGGCTGAATTTCTTCTTTTTCTAGGTGCGTGGCCAGATATTGAGGGGTGAATTGCTCGGGTAATGTAGGGAAGTGCAAATCACACCATTTAAATCGTGGCTGAGCGGCCTTAGTCTGCGAAGTAAATTAACTTTGTTGTGATTTTTGTGTTCCGAAAAGTTTTGTGGCTAGCCTGTGCAGTGAACAAAGAAGGCGACTGCCATACAGGCCCCATTATCCCCACGGTGAGGTTAGTCTAGTTCGTCATGTTTTCCTTCGAGGACGCCGGATACTAAAAATTTTTCTACGAACACAGCTCAGCGCGTACTAAACCTGGATTTTTTAGTAGTGTACAGTTAACTGCATGCGAGACAATAAATGCGAAAAGAACGACCCCCCCTTCCCCCACTCCCTTTGTAGCCGCACGAGGTCTGCCTACCTATCGCACTTAAATTCGAGGCGCCACACTTGGCGCCCCTAATTCCACCGCGCAGTGGTTAAGGCGCTCGTCTACTGAGCTGAAGTACCCGGGTTCGAACCCCACCGCGGCGGCCACGTTTCGGGGGAAGCGAAAAGCAAAAGGCGCTCTTGTGCCGTGCGATGTCAGCACACGTTAAAGATCCCCAGGTGGTGGAAATTATTCCTGAGACATACCTCCACTATGGCACCTCTTTCTCTCTTTCTTCTTTCACTGCCACCTTCCTTCCCTTACGGCGCGGTTCAGGTGTCCGCCGACATGTGTGAGACAGATACTGCGCCATTTCCTTTCCTCATAAACCAATTTACCAATTTTTTCACTGAGTACCGTGTTCCTTGGCTAAAAACTAGAGTTCCGTTCCGAACAAACATGGGCATAACTGCGGACGGTCTTAACATAAACGATGGTTCTTACAGCCTCCCTGGGTAAGTGAAACGCCCAGGAGTTTAGATCTGTAGTCCCTTGAGCAAGAGTATTAAACTCAAAGGTGGTGGCAGTGAACTATAACTTGCTGAATGCATTACTTTCATGTGTTGCAGAATACATTGGCCTTGAACCGTTTTCACACCAGTGACGGTGCCTGTGATCTGGGTTAAAGACGAAAGCCAAGGCTGCAGAAGTCTGAAACCCATCTCAGATGTTTGTGTGTACGGTTTTTCGTGCTGATTAAAAAGTGCACCTGTACACGGATAGCCAGATTAGACGTGCAAACACCGGTTACACCCGAATGCGCAGCGGGAAGACGAGGACGACGAGTACGAGTCCGGAGCCGTCTCGGATGGCCCGCTGGAATGCGTCAGCCGGGCGTACGGACGCAGCCGGCCTGCGGACGACTACGGTGCCGGAACAGGTAGCGCCATCTGGCGAAGAGCGCCTACAACATCCCCCCCCTCTGTTCATCATTGACAGTCATTGACGCAATCACTCTCATTCGCGCCTTGCCGCTCCTGCGCGACCACTGCATGTTCTTCTTCCAGTTTCAGTTTCCTAGAACTCGCTAAGCACAGCGCTCTTGAACGTTGGTTGTTCAACATGCACCCTTCTCCAAAAGTTTTCAATCCGCATAGTTTTCATTTCATCCCTGTAGTGTAGCGCTCAGGGACACTGACGGCAAATAGAAGGTGGCCTGATAGAAAACGTAGTTCTAATCATACAGAGTCAATCCCATCGAAAACAGGGCTTTTATAAGCTGTATAGAAGAGACCGAAAAACAAAATACAGCTACCGCCACCAGCGGCCGATTTTGCAGCTAAAATGCGTGCTTCGACATCAATTTTGGGCTTTGCGAATCTCAGAGGCTACGCTTCAGCATCATTCAATTCGAAACGGTGGCAACCCGTCCTTTTTCGGCAAGAACGTCACTAGTTTGAATCAGCTGGCGGGACGATTTTCAAACCCGATTTTCTCTTTTATAAATTCGCCTTCTGCTTCTGAACGTACGTCAACATATCCAGAAAGATCCAAGGAATCAATTTGTACTCAGAACAATAATGAATAAATTTGTCCCGAGTCTCCTTTTAAGCTCTAAATATTAATAAGGTAAGGTTCACAACTGTCCTCACCTTTCATTCAAAGCTTTTTGTCCTTTAGAGGCGCCGTAAGTAATCCGCTGTGCAGCTCAAAACAAAGCACGTGGCCTGGAGACTTTTGACCAAGACTGTACGCACCCACCGCTGTAGGTCAGTGGCTGTGGCGCACGGCTACTAAGCATGACTTCGCACGTTGGATGCCGGCAGCGGCTGTCGCAATGTGGTTGGTGCACGTGCAAGAACGCCTGCGTACCGCGGTTGTGGTAGGCGTTAGAGAAGTTCAGGGATTCGAAATTATTTCATGCGGGCTAGTACGGCGTGCATAATAATGAAAAGTTTTAACATAGTGGAGACGTTCTAGCTTTGACGCGTACCTGATTAACCTATGCTTGCTGCGCACGCGCAGTGGAAAAATGTGAAGCAAGGTGGGACGCACACTTGCAACTTCACATGCCCAGCAGGCATACGGTAAGCCGGTATACGTCAACGCTATGCTAAAACTCTCTAATACTGGGTTTTGCCACTGGGGCGGCTCATTGGCGAAATTAAAAGCAATGACACAAGGTAGCATACCTGCTCTCGTCAGTGAGCTTTGCGCTTGGGATGGTTAAGAAGAAAGGGACATTTTTATGTCAAGAAAACTCCAAAGAAGGGTACCGTCGGACAAAATGTCTCGTAGTTAGTTTCCGTATCTTATCTCGCTCCTGTTAAACTGACATCACGATAATTGTCCAAGTAAAACTGATAATCTTTATTATCGCAATAACAATGGCTACGAATCGAATTTCATGAAAAAAAAATTAGAAACTAAAGTATTCTCTTGTCTTTCTAGCAGAAGCCGGCGAGGCGGAAGTCAGCGAACAAGGCGAGTCCGAGACCGTTGCCAGGCTCAGCAAGGCGGCAATGGCATCCGAAGAAGAGGCTGGAACTGCGACAGGGACAACCGCTGCCTCCCAGAAGACCCGGCACGTTCAACCGTCGCAACCCGTCGGTCGCAAGAACCTTTTGCCAGCGATCTTGCCCAGTCCGCTGACGAGCATGTTCACCGTGGTCAGGGGTGCTCCGCCGCTGCCTGCCGCCCGCGCGGGCTACGGCCACGTCCGGTCGAGGGTGTTCCCTCAGAGGCCTGCCCAGAAGGTCAACCTCACCGAGCCGGACAGGTCGCCCAAAAAGACTGTCAGGGCAAGGAAAGAAGCGTCCACCAGCACGACCGAGGTGTTGAGCAACCAGGCGTCCAGGCTCAGGGCGGAGAGGATTCGAAAGCAGAGAGAAGAAGAGGAGCGAGTCAGGAAGAGGAGAGAGGAGCTGTCATCCAGGGCTACAGCAGAGGTGACGTCACGGCTGCACGGATCCGTGCAGAACCTACGCAGAATCTCCGAGGAGGAATCTTTAGAGAGAGCCGCTGCCACAGACGGTGCTCTGTCGGAACAGGAAGGGGCGTCAGCGAGAAAAAAATACCGTTCGACCTCCCTTACGAGGGACGCTGGAAGACGAAGCGACCACGATGCACGGAAACCCGCGGCACCTAGTGCGGTTAGGGTAGCGCCAGCGACACGTGCCTCAACGAAGGACAAAAAACTTGCCCCCATGGATAAGGCTTACTCGAAAGCCCAGGAAGCGGCTCAGACGACTGCCGATGACGACAAGCCTGTCTTTCCTTACCTCAAGAAGCGAGAAGGGCGGCTGAGTGTGGCCAGGGTGCAGGAGTCCAGGGAACTTGAGACTTCGACTGCGACTAAGAGTCAGCAAGCTAGTGTTCAAGAGCGGAGAACTACCTCCCACGCAGCTCAAAAGACAGCGGAAGTTTCATCATCCGAGTCATATGACTCCCATTACGCAACCAGACCTACGGAACCTGTCACTCCGAGGCGACCGTTCTCTAAGGCAAGGGAAGCGACGGCGGCAACGCCAAAGAAAAGCTCGGCGCTCTTGCCGTTCTGGGTGCCGCACGATTCTGCCCGTACGGACGTTCTCGCTAAAGAACAAGAACAGCAACACCGCTCGAAAGTACGCGATTCAATGGGCGAACAGCAAGCCGTGAGATTCAAGGACTGGATCAAGGCTCGCCAACGAAGCGGCGCCGCTTCGGTAGAGCGTGCTTCCGCCACGACGGCGGAAGCGTCCACGGAGGCCCTGGCCCGGGAGGTTCGGCTACGCGAGGGCGACTCGAGCGAGACGGACTCGGGTCACGAGGGCGACGGCATCCTGCCGGACGACCAGAGGGTCAAGGAGGTCCTCCTCGAGAGAGTGAGCCGGAGCCTACGGAAGAACGTGCTCCCGCAAGATGTGGTCACCATGCGACTCAAGCCTTCGCCGCCGACCGCAGTCGCCGACCAGATCGAGGCCATCACTCGCACCGTGCGCATGAGCGAGTTCCTGGAAGCTGCCCGGAGAGACATCGTGGTCAACTGCATCCAGCTTAGGCCCGACAACGTCTCCGAAGGCTCCCCTTCTTCTTCGCCGGAAGAAGTAGCGAGCCCGGCGGCGAGTAGCGGTGACGGCGGCAGCATGAGCGATGGCGGCGCGGTCGACGACGACGACGGGGTGCTCGAGTTCGAGATCCGCCACGGCCGAGAGAAGAATGTCTTCTGGTTACCCACCAACAAGATAAGGGACAACAAGAAGTGGCAGGTCACCTTCATTGTCGCCAGAACTGACCGCGAGTAGAGGACGGTGGCACTGTTCTTTCCCGCAGCTTAGCTCCTCTCTGCAGAAGCTGTGACACTTCGTATAATCACGCCATCTGTGACACCTTTTAAACAATTCGGAGGTATTGCAAGCTGCGCAATGCGTGGCCACATTTCTCCTGGTTATAATTGTAATACCTTGTTCTTGCGCTTGCTGTTATTTTAAATGAGCAATGCAATAACTGTCCTTTCCAGCTACGGAGAGTCACAGCACATATAGAACGGGAGCACGTATCAAGTGATAAATCGGCAAAAAGTGAGTATGAATGACAGAAGACAAGATCATTTGCCAAGTAAACATCAGTGAAGCATATCTGTGGCTAGTATGCTCAATGTAACCTTGCAAGCATTAACGTCCTGGCAATTGCCTTGCTGGCTGTAGCATGTGTCGCGTGCGTCTACTACGAGCGTTCAGCCGCGGGACGCGCAGACCATGGGAGTTTCGTGCCGAGCTAGTGCATGATTATGACCACACGAACAGTAAACAGCTAATTTTTATATAGCAATCTTGTAGTGTGTGTAAAGAACGTCGCTTACAATACGGCAACTGAAGACCGTTGGCTACACTTGAAAGCGGCGGAAGTTTCGTATTAAACTTATGACCGACTTAATCGTTCCAAATGCCTAACAAGAAAGACAGCATGAAAGAATACATCACATCATAGAACGAGGAAAGGCAGAACAAAGTTATTTCGGTTTACCTTTAGGAACCAGGTATGCAACTTCTAAGAAGTTAGCACTGTTCAAAGAACATGGAGCGTGCAGAAACACTTGCGAAACAGGGCAACACGAGCGCCTTTTCATCCTCATTCGTGGTGCTCACATACAGTTATAGTTTTCTTCCCACAGACTTGACAACGTTTGTGTTTTCTTAATTTACTTTCAATAGCAGGGTGATTTTTGCCCGCTTTTCCTGTCCGCGATAAGCAAGGAGAAGACTCAGCTTGCTCTAACAGTCCAGGAAGCCTAGAATTCAGTCCGGTGACAGGGATAGGGTCGGCGGTAAAACAGAGACTCATTTTCCCTCGTTTTGGCATTCGGTGGGTGAAGTGATAGACTCTGCCCTCTTCTACTTGCCATTCCCAGTGAAAGCAATATTTTGATGTTGTGCCATCTATATTCCGGTCATTTTTTTCTTGTCATAAACGGCAACGCCCAGTTTTCTCGAACAACGACAAAGCTCGAAAAGTAAATGTTTAGTTTGCCTTGTTGTCTAGAATAAGAACCAACAAAGCCTTCGTCACTGACAGTTCTGCCATCTTTGCGGGGTAAGTGGCATAATTTAGGAAGTATGCGGCGTTCTCTCGCAGTTTTTCCATTATTTTTGGTCATCAATTGCCTTCAGCTGCCCATGCGTTTCTTGTGTCGTTACCTGACCTTACCGCTCTCTGATTTCATAGAACGCAAGTACGAAGGCTCCGGAATAAGCGGCACGAACAGTCTTCACGAAGTAACCTGTTGCGTTCTCTAAGCGCACATCCTGTGAACACGATGGCGTAGGCGACTGCTACAGCAGATAACCAATGCCATACCTCGGATAGGAGAGTGATTTCCTCCAGCAGTACAGCGCAGTACATATAACCATTCTGCAGCGGACAGCACGTAGTTAAGAAAAGAAAAGCACCCCTGTTAGTCTTTCATCTCCGGAGTGTCTGTTTCTAATGCTGTTTAATCCTCGCTGGTTTTTAATCTTGGCTTGATGAAGTCAGTGCTGTTAACTCTCTGGCCTGCCCCTCCACCCCAACTCCCCATGCCCGCCACACACCCCTGTTTCCGTCAACCTCGGTGTTCCCGCAGAATATTTATGTAATTTACACAGTTATACCTTTAAAATGTGTGCTGTGCTTTCCATTCGCAGTTTTTACGGAACTATACAGCTCACTTATCCGCACATGAAGACGCACGCTCTGTAGGTGTTGCCCGTGAGAGACAGCATGTCTCTGTTATTTTTATTTCTTGTTCAGGCACACCATAATTTCTTCTAAGCCTCTGGCGCTAAGCTGCAGGTAAAATAACAGTAGTGAGAAAATGTTTTCTACTAGGATTGTACGCTGTGTATGATGTACCGTTACAGTGTTATAACGCGCTGTTCAGGTTTAAAAAGTTTCTCGGCGCTAGTTGTTTTGCAAAGCAAAACAAATGTGAAGTCATTTATTCTACGGTTGCTCGTTTTATAACTATGCTCTAACCCAAAGAAAGTGTTGTAAGTGTTGTACGACTGCCATGTAATACTGTTAGTATAGGTGAAATACTTTAATACATTTCAACTTTTCTCGGACTTCTAGGCTTCAGAACACAGTTTCATGCGCACGCATTGTAACAGACCGGCCATGCTTGTTGTACTCGTTGTCATGCTTGTGGCAAATACATCTGTAGACTTCTCTTGCATCTTCGTGCGTCTTGTCATTCTCGTGAACGGTGACGGAAAAGGTTACGGGGGCGCTTAATTATCATTACGCGATGACAACTCGTTAGCATTAGATGTTCTCCTTGCTTGCAACTAAGGTTGTCGTCCTAGCGCATTAATCAGCGAAAGCTGATTGGCATTGACTGATTGGCCCTCCACCTTCCATCGTAGCCACCCGCCGGGTTGTTCCAATGGCTACCACCATCAGGTTGTGCGATCCTCTTCCCGCGTCAGAACATTCCTTGGTCACGGTAACCACCCTCTGCGTTCTTCCTGTGGTAGCAACTTTCCAGCCTCCCCCTACTTTTTTTCCCCTACAGGTCCTCTCTCCCGACATTGGCTGGTGGCAGGTGAATGGCAGGTTTCAGGTAGAGTACGCAACACTGCAACGCCGTACGCCACCTTTTCTTCGTGGTTGGCTTCTGTCAGGTGACTCCTTCCCTCTCCTGCAAGCGAAAAGTAGGTCTCCCTCTCCCCACTTTGCTAGTTGCCAAACGTGGCAGGTGGTGTACGCAACAATATAGCGCCGGACGCCGCCTTTTCTTCACGGTGAGGCTTCTGCCAAGTGGCTCCTCCCCTCCTATCTCTCCTCTCCCCTATAAATGGCGAAGAGTTTCCCTCTTTCCATCTTGCCACCTGCTTCATCGCAACACTGATTTAACCGCACTCATCGAAACAGTAAAAGCATGCAGAAGAGACCATAGGATGCAAACAGCAATTTCGAATACTATGCTGGCTGTTAAAACCATCACGCCAACCACTCGACGTCGTCGTCTTGCTTTCACATTTCAAGCGAACCGAAACCAATTTAATCTTGAATTTGCTTCACATCATTATTAACTCTGCAAGACATACAAGCGAAGAGCGACAGCCTTGTCTGTTTTCACGTGTTCGCGTTTTACCTATTTTCTTATGACGAAACAAATAATATGCTGCACAGATAGGTCCATCTGGTTGAGTACGCGCCAATTTTTAACACGCCCCAGCAAATTCAAAAAGCAAGTGTATACGGCTGATTTGCGGTCTCGATCGCGCGCCGAGCCCTTATAAAAATGGTCTATAGACAGTCCACAGATATCTTATAGAGTCTATTGCCTTCCTATAGATATTTCTTTTTGTCTATTCATAGTCTACAGACTGTCTATAGGCAAAAGTCTACTAAAAGTGTATGGCCATAAGAAGTGTATGGACAGTCTATAGACTGTCCATAGACTGTATAGTATAGACTGTCTATAGACTGTATAGTATTTGTATTGCCTGTAGACTGTTCTCTAGGGTTAATAGAGAGTCTATAGACTTTAAAGACAGAAGTCTATGGGCAATCTATAGACTACAAAAATTTGTAAGGCCATTCATAACAACCACAATATGTGGTTCGTTGTTTGTCACCGTCACCCTTAGCCACAAAAAAAACGTAACCATGAAAAGCAGTTGTTGTCATGCAGTAGTCGACCATCTTTATTTACAGTGGTAATTTTTCAGGCCCGTGCAGGGAACTAAATCAATGTGCTCTGGAGCCCGGTTTTTTAAACCATCCGCTCATGCTCACACGAAAGGAATGTTTTGGAAGGCAGTGCACAAGCGAGCTCCGCAGCTAGCCGTCACGGAGCTTAGCGATGTGGTCCTTCTGGAAGATTGAAGGGACGACGTGCCTGTAAAGAGAAAAAAACACTGCCTTTACTGGAGAATGTAAGATGATCCTCAAAGTGGTCCAAGAAACACTTCAAAACAAACAGTGAAAAATTAAGTCCGTGGGATATATGCTTTCATGGACACGAAGGACAAAGCAATAATGTAGCATAGGGCCTTGCCACCAACTCGTTTACACGTGTGAGGTAGCTCTGCAAACGGAAAATTTAATTTTTTGCATATTCGTTGCGGCTATGAAAAAAAAAAAAGAGCGATTAAAGGCACGGTGCCAGTATTGCCCTTCCCGAGGAGCCCCGTACGTTTTATAATTCCACTAAAACAAAGTCGTCTATTTTTTTTTTTTTGACAGCCTGGTTTTATATTCTATAAGCGGCATTGGTCAGTTCCTTAAGCACCCTTCATATATAAACGTTACTTTTACTGCTACTGAAGTAACCACAGATTAAAGATATGACCTCTTCCCACATGAAGCCCCCATCATCATCACCAGCTCGCAAGACAAAGGTTTTTCCTGCTATCTCGAATCAACCTTGTCGAGTGCCAGATGTGGCATCAATGCCACCAAATTTTCGTATCCCATCGAACTTCTTGACTCTTTGCCACTTCTTGCTATATTTGTATTATCCTAGGGCCATCCGGGTCCTGCCAAAAACAGTCCCGGTATCCTCCTGTAATCTCTACAACCTACCCACTTCCACACTCCTGGCCAAATGTCAGCCCCCGCACGTCCACTCGTGAATGATCCCTTGATCCCTTTCTAGTATCGCTGGCTTCAGCGATTTTTTTTTTTTAATGCGCAGATATGCCCTTCCGCAAAAGAGGGTTATAGGTATATTTGCAGGCCGATGCCGGCTATAAATGCCAACAAGGCCCAGTATTGGGGTCCATGGGTCCAGATTCGAGTGTCTGGTGGTCGGCTGGGCTGGTAACTCTGAATGCCTAGGCAATCAGTTGTGTGGCGCCCGAACTCCGGGGCAAGTTAGCATGACGTGAGCTAACGTCGTCTCTGTAGCAGAAGCGGGGTTATTTGTCAACGGGGGAAGGCGGGGGGGGGGGGGGGGGGGGAGTTGCTTACTGTAGGCTTGGAATGAGGCACACTTTTCATATCGATAAATTCTAATGAAACTTTGTAACGAGCAATCAGTGGCACTCCCGACAGCTTGTGCGTACCTTCTGAAGAAGGTCGGGAAGTACTGGGCCAGGTAGCAGTAGATGACGAATGGCTGCGGGCCGAACCAGATCTCTTCGAGCTTGTTGGCCACGGCGAGCACGATGAGCTGAGCGGCACGGGCGGGCGCCATCTTGTTGCTCTTGCCAGACGCGGGCTTGAAGCTCTCGGTCTTGCCCAGTGTGTCGGTGAAGCACTTCTGGCGGATGGGTGTGGCCACGGGACCCGGGCAGACCATGGTGATGTTGATGCCCTTGTCGAACACCTCCGACCAGAGGCCCTCGAAGTAGCCCTGAGGGTGCGAAAGGCAGCGAAGTTTGATAATTGGTTGGCACAAAGGAAGGCCTATGGCTACATGCTTCCAGCATGCCTACATGTCATCATACAAGAACTGGTTAGGAAATGGAAGATTACTGGTGCTAACGACTTTATCTTTATAAACAATTCTTGAAAGTAACCGCTAAATGTAATTAGAAAACTGTAGAGGAAAAACTGAGCTTGGTTGCCGGCAAGGTGGGCAGTGGAACAGTGCTGAAATTATTCTGAGCCATTCTATGCTGCCCTTCGCAAGCAAGACTATTCAAGAAAGGGCGTAAGGAGAGCATACATAACCTAAGAAGCCTAATGCGTCATAAAAATGGCCTATGAGAGGTGCTGTGGCAGGCCTTAACCTTCCTCATTTTATTGACATCCTCTTGAGCCCCCGTTGCGGATATCCCGAGACAAGGCACCTCATTTAACACATATCCGGATGTGACTGCAAACTGCCGTGTAATGATAATCTGGCTCCGCATTACAAGCCCTCACGTGTCTTCTTTCTATGTTTCCTTTCACAGCCTTCTACGCTAATATTTTTAGCATCTGACAGCTTTGCGTTCTTACCTAGAAGTGGTATGTACTAACCCTGGCTTTTTACGGAAAACAAAATGTCCGAATCATTTCCTTCAAAATGCGATTACAGTCACAGAAACCAAACATGAAACAACTTACGTGCAGAGCTGCTTTCGTCCCGTTGTAGGTGGCTGAATCAGGCAAGGCTGCAGGATAAAGGATTCAGGGCAGTGCTGATCAGTTGTAGACAAAAACTGAACGACTGAAGAGACAAATAAATTGATATAATACGGGACACGAATTGAATCCCCTACTATACGAGTCTTTAGCAATGAGCACATCTGCACCGCCGGTTTCTCTATCGTTTGTAATCTCGACTCATCCATCGTCATCTACGGATTGCAGTACATCATACGTAGATGTATTTTATTTCCAACACCGGAGTAAAACTGGAGTAACAAGCAGCACGTTGACAACTCACATATATGGGTATGGCTTCATGTGCGTCAGCCCAGAATACAGTAAACAGTGGAAAGACTGCAACACTGGAATTGTCTACGTACGTACTGTCGCCGCAAATGTTTTCTCGATGCCAGGTAAATGAAGCGTGCGAAATGCGGCGCATACTAGGTAAGCAGAATCGACCGATCTAGTGTATAAGCCACACATGCACGGGTAGGCCGGAATATTCAAAACAATGCTACTTGGTCAAGGTGCGCGACTATTCAGAACTTTCCTGGACCCGTCATTCCGCAAACTTTTGAAGTCGATAGTGCGTCCAAATTTTTTGCATGAGTTAGCACAAAACCAACAGAAATCATTCGATACTTCATGTCAGTTCACGTGTTTCAAACAGCAGATCTGTTTTCGATTGCGGGCTATGTGGAGAGACTGGCCCATATACATGACTTCTACAGAAAAATAAAAGGGAAAAATAGTCAGAGAAACCGTACAGCGCAACTTCGAGAATCGACATCTGACAATTTACCCAAACCTACCTAGCTTCAGCATCGCGTAGAACACTGAGTTGTTGAGATGTTTTAAACTTACTAATAGGTACGGCAGGTAAAAACGTACACGTAGGTCACAAACGTACAGGTACGTCAAGGATAAAGTTCCTTCACTCACCTATCTTGGGAGCAACGCTGCTGAGCACAACCACGTGACCACTCCTCCTCTCGAGCCAGTGCGGAAGCACGGTCTGCGTCAAGTGGACGTGGCTGAACACGTTCAGGTCGAACATGGCCTTGTGGACCTGCACGCATCGCCCAGCAACCACAGTTATTGCACGGAAAAAAAAAGTTCTTTAACATGCAAAAACATTGTTCCATATAGAGTTGACCCTCATTATAACGAAGTTTAAGGGGCCCGGCGATTACTTCGTTATAGCCCGTATTGACCGAGCTTCCAAGGGAAATCATCATTCCTTCGTTATATCCATTATTTCGTTATAATGAGCTTGAGCAGGGCATGTAATGCGAGGGCAGGATAACCACTGGTCCTTAATAGTAGCGGAGTGGATTCCAAGAGAAGGCAAGCGTAGCAGGGGGAGGCAGAAAGTTAGGTGGACGAATGAGATTTATAAGTTTACGGGGATATGGTGACCGCAGCTGGCAAAGGACAGGGTTGATTGTAGAGACAATGCTAAGCCCTGCACTTGGCGTAGTCAGGCTGATGGTGAAAGGATGGCCCAATGTAAGATCTTAAGCCTGCGTAACGGTCAACCTTGGAATTAAGACAAGCAACGTTTTCACGCCGGCTGCCAATCGATGTGCTCCACTGAGGCTCTCAAAGTTCAGGAAAACAAAGGCGACCCATCCCGTAGCTACAAGCAGATACTAATCAAGAAACTGCTAGAAACAAATAGACAGCGATAAACTTCAAGAAAAGCGATTGAGTCTTATAATTTACAGCCTCAAGTCGAGAGGTGCATTCTCACCACAGGTGATCTAGAAGCAATGGTTCTAGGCACTAAGTGAGCTCCTAAAAGTGGATCTCTGTTTTTATCCTCCATTGATCACATGTAATCGGCATTCACTCTTTTTATGCTCTGATTGTGCTTAAACGGTAATCACCGTTAGCTGCGTTCATATACAGAATGCGTTCACGACAAGGGACAAGCATATATTATAGTGCGCTTTCAGCACTGGGGACTAAAATGCAATGATCTCATGCTCAATGCATGTTCACCACTGAGGATCAGTATGCACTTTTCTTATGGTCTGCGCTCATCACATGAGTTGGGCATTCACTACGCTTATATATTCAGTGCACCTGAAGACGGATAAGCGTTCATGGCGTTTATGGGCTGAATGGGCTCACCTCAATGGATCAGCATTCATTCTGCATAAGCACCGAGTCTTGTAACACACCCCAGGGGACCAGCATGCACCCTGCTTGTGCAGTGAGTGTGCATAAAGAGGGTTGAATTGTCACTGAATTGTTCACCATGCTTGCCACCCCCAAGGCTATCACCATGAATGAAGGCACATGCTTCATGAGTGGTACACACACACGCTACGTAGGCTGTGAACCGGATTAAAGTGAGGAAAAACAGTCGGAGATGGTCACCTCCATTTTGATGTCTTCGAATTTGGCTGCCTGGGAGCGACCGGCGCAGTTGACGAGGATGTCGAGGCGGCCGAACCTGTCCAACACCTTCTTAAAGTGCTTGGCGTGCTCGTCGAAATTTGTTACGTCCATGGGAAGCACCAAGATATCTTTTTCGCTCAGAAGTTCCTGCGCTGATAACATATTGACCGGTTAGTTCTCACGGCTGAGTATACCTTTAGTAATATGTTTTCAGCTGACAGCTTTGACAATAGGCCACACACGCAGGCTGCTAAGCGTATGTTGTGACTGATATATCGTGACAGGATAAGTTAGCAGCAATGCAAAACCAAAGCGCTCAATGCAATGGCGTGCTAAAAAATAAGTAGCGCCCAACTACAGCTATACTTCAAACTTTGTTCAAGATATAAGACACATACAAGCGAGGAGCAGAACTAAATGTACATGTACTGCATTATACACAAAAAGGCAAGGTGTACGAACGTCTGCACTTCACTCGTGGCATACCACCTTGAAGGTTACAATTAAATAGTATCGAAATTGCTAGCACTTAACTACCAACGCTATAATCTTATGAAAACCACGCGCAGCTCTCACTGACCGCAGGTTTCAAAACGTGCGTTAAGCATTGTTTGCTTTTAATAGGACTGGAAGGAGTACGCTACCAGCCGAAACTCAGCGGGCGTTTCTGGAAGTAGTAGTCTCCCGTGCGTTCAACATGCTGGGAGCTTTAATCGGATAAAACTCAAGAACAAAGCGGCAAGTGGCCCCCGTAGGAGGTTTTCAAAGTATAGCTTAGCTAAAGCTTTATATAGGCTTTATAAACAAAGTTTCTAGACAGTCTATAGACTAAAGAAATTCCTGTAAGGGGTGGCGTCGATCCATGACATCGCAGTCACAACATAGTGTAGTAACGCAGGTGCCTGGCAGGTGCAGGACAGTTGACCGTATCGTGATGACGACAGGTCTACGCAGTTGGTTGGAGGGCACAATTCAAGAGACGCATGCCGCGCTTCGTACTTGAATTGTATCGGACTATACACAACGCTGTCGTGCTGACCCTGCCAAGCACTGCGGAAGTCTAGTCCCTTAAGGGCTCTGGCTCCGTGTAGTACCTCCGATGTTATCTCGGAAGCAGTGGTCTTGCAGACGCTTTGTACTTTATCTCAGAGGCTGTGGTTTGACACTGTACCCAGACCTAAGACTTCAATTTTTCTGCAGCAGTACATTGCTGTCACTGCGGGAATTTCGGGGCCCCTTACCGATGAGAGTGTACTTGACGTCTTCAATGGCCTTCTCATCGATGTCCGAGAGGGCAACCTTGACGCCGTGCGAGGCGAACTCCAGCGCCATAGCACGACCGAGACCGCTGCCGGCTCCAGTGATCCATGCCACTTGCTTTCTCAGGGTGGCTGAAAAGTGATCGGAGCAAAAGGCAGCTTGTTCTTTATGTTCACATTAACCACACAAGCATGGGCGTGGCCAGGGGAGGGGGGGGGGGGGGGGGTTTTCAGAACACCTCCCGAAATTTTCCCAGCGCTGTATCCACCTCCCCCTCCTTTCAGCCTTTTTTGGCCCATGCTATTTACCCACCACGTCGATATATTAAGCTGTAAAAACGAAATTAAGAGCGTCGGTTTGTTGATAACGATGGTTTCCGTTTTAAAAACCAGATGGCGCCACTAAGCTCTTTCTTTTTTGCTGGTGGCGTATGACACCCTCAGAAAAATATTTCTGGCTATGCCACTGCTCACAAGGCTTTGCGGTAAGATTCTAAGATAAGGCACCGGCTCTAAAAATGAGGCAGTTTTTTTTTTTTACCTCAGTAAAGGCAGGCCTAGTACCTTGAGTATCTTCTGCCTTGTACGCGAGAAATGTGACGTTCGATACTCAGTGCCGTGCGGTGCCTACCGGCTTTCGTGTATGGGTACCAGTGTTCCCCTGCCCTTGTGCTCGGCGTCTCAGGGGTGAAATGTTTCAGAATAACTCTTTAGACAGCTGGTGCAGACAGAAAGCCCGTCAACCATGGCGCTCAAGTAAAACTTGTTGCTGGGCGAGTCGGTGCATATTCTTCGGTAAACGTTAGCGCAACATAAAACAATCATGTGAAAGGAAGACAGGACGACGTGCTTTACGTGCTGTGTCTGGCGTGGCGGGATGTCCATGTAATGTGGGTCGCGCTGACGGCCGCTTGAAAAGAAGATGATTGTGAAGGTGAAGGCACATACTCGAAAAATTGCGGAATGACGTTGAAGAATCTCTGCACGCTGCGAGAAGCCGACTTCCTACTCCCAGTGGCCAAACTACTCCCGAGTTTTTTGTACTTCAACCGTGCGATATTTCCAGTCTTGATTCCTATATTCATATTCCCGCATGTGGATTTCCCGCACGCAGTTGCATGTTTCTCAACGCCTCGAGACCCACAGTGCAGAGCATGGAGACGGGACATAGGGATAGAAATGTTGTGCGCGCAGCTGCAATTTTTTATTGGTCTCTTTATTCATAGAACCGCCCAGACATGATGAATATTTACTGATAAGTGGACACTGAGGAAAAATGCTAATAGATCACACAGAAACCACTGGCAGAAAAGACTGAGAACTGCAATGCAGGTGTCGCCATCACCGGCTTATTTGTCAACTAAGATGCGTGCGTCTATACCGATCTTAGACGCGGATCCCAGAGGCTATGCTACAGCGTCATTAATTTCGAAACGGTGGCAGCCCTTCCTTTCCGGCAAAGGATGTCGAGTTTAAATTGACTGGCAGGAAGATTTTTAAATCAATTTTTTTCTCTGCGTCGACCGCGCTTTTGTTGCCGTACCAACGTCAACATTGCCAAAAAGATCCACAGAATCAGTTTTTACTGAGAACACTGTCTAGATGTAGTTGTCATTGGTGTCTTTTTAATGCTGGCAAACCAAATTTTACTTCTGGTCTGGAGAGGACACAAGTAATATTGCAAGTGTGATGCCGTGACACAGAAGATAACGGACGGGATGCGGGAGCAAGAGAAGAGGACGACAAGGAAGGAGCAGAATAAAGCAAGGCGTTCTAACGAACGGCGTCGTCTGCTTGTTCTCCTTCATAATGGCGTACAAAGTTACATGTGGAATATCGTGGTCATGGTTGTCATTCTGAAGATGACAACTGAAACTTCATAATGTTAGCTTGCATTTACATGTCATGGTTCTGGCTATCTTCACGTTGTAAAGAGGATCAGCTCAGCCTGGTGTGGCATGCGAAGCACATTTTAAACAGTTATTGATTTGTGCTCTGAAATAAAATGCTTGTAAGAGTATACTACTATCACGGCCGCCACACTAGGCCGAAGCCTGGAGGTCGCGGACGAGGTTCGATCCCGCAACCTCGGCCCCAGCAGAAGTACTACCGTACCGCCACTAAGACACGATGACGGGTCGACCAAAGTTCCTGGTATGCGTATTGTCAAAGATTTCAGTGTATTAGTCAGTGATGCACCTATTGTTCGAAGTGATAACTCTGGCCACCTGAAGCATGCCGTCAGGTGACTCACAGTGATTAGCTAGCAGGGCATGTTCTTCGCGCGCTCGTCTGTTTTGGCGGCCATGATAAAAGTATTAGCGCCGCAGTGTCAAATACAATGCGTGGCTACTCACCGGGACAGTCGGATATGCGTGTTCTCCGTTGCCGAGATAATTAAAAGAATCGTTCTTTGCAACAGCACTAAGAAAGTTGTTTTTAATTATATATTTCTTTAGGCTGCCACGGTGAGCAAGCGCCATATGTAGCAGAAATTCATTACAAACAAGAACAGAAAGTGTGCCATGTATTGTCAGTTTCCATTATTCGTAACTTAGTTTAGCGCCTGCCCGCTGCTATTGCTGCCGGAGATTATCAGTTCAACCTTAGTACAACACGCAGTGTGTGTGAATTTGAACAATTCAGTTGTTTTGCACTCCTACACGTTTTTGTTTGCTTATCTACGTTTTTTTTATTTGTCTGTCTTTATGACGCTTTATCACAGAGTGGATGATAATGACTTTCACCGCCCTCAGTCACGGAATATAGCTAACCTATTTTAATGGTGAATTGTGAAAGTTTCTATGTTGTCAATGTTCAATTTAACAGAGCGCGGTTATTTTTCAGATGCTTTTATAAGAGCGACTAGTTGTTGCATGAAACTTATTCATGGAACAATTATTATTGCATGAAACACTTATTAAGATGCAAAAATGTTTTAACAAAGATATTTTTCGTCTTTTTAATGCGGCAACAAGGTCTAACTTGCTGTGCATTTAAAGAACACAGATATCATCTACGTTTCATTTTCCAGGTAAAAACATGAGCTAAACTTAACCAGAAAAAGGAATTTTAAAATTATATTATTCTCTTTCTCAAGGCTTAAGTTTATAACCATTGCTCTAAAATTAATCACCATTACCTTGCATGCGCAGTTCGAGTAAATTTAAGCCTGCATTCTAGCTGGGCTAAAATTGCATACTCAGATTGCATGCGCATGTCAGTGAGCATGGCCTGAAGACCGATATATTTCGGATGCACTACTACTTTCAAGTCCTGAATCAGCTGCCATATATTTTATTTCGTTGTATTTTAACTATACCCTCGTTTTTTATTCTCTCAATCTCTCTCTCTCAGTTATTCAGTTTGC
The DNA here is from genome assembly GCF_055824585.1 of Amblyomma mixtum. Lineage (NCBI taxonomy): Eukaryota > Metazoa > Arthropoda > Arachnida > Ixodida > Ixodidae > Amblyomma > Amblyomma mixtum. The sequence continues at coordinate 21,992,680 of NC_143019.1, forward strand.
TCGAGATATCACCTCTCAGAAAGCAGGCTGCAGGCGTTTCTTGCTGTACTATTTTCGAATATTTATTTTTTTATATGTCTGTAGTCGGATACAACTCAAGACAGAACCGGAAGATGCCCCTCAAATGAGGCTATCCAACCAATGGCGTCGACCGATTCTCATGTCGCAGTAATTACTCTGGCTAATCCGAATAAGCCGCGGTTAATCCCCTTTCTTTTGCCGCCACCCCCTACGATGTCACGCTAGCAGGTCCAAAGCGATTAACCACGATGCCATGATAATCAATCGACGTCATTGGCTGGATCGTCTCCTTTGAGAGGCATTCGCCACTTCATTCTTAAGTTGTATCCGACTTTAGCTGGTCAGCCACTTGTGGGATGAACTCGTGTTTGCTCGCATAGACTCGTGGATGACGTTAAGCTGAGACAAAACGTTTGTTGTCCCTGTTCTATACGTAAACAAGGGAAGGGGAATGAGGGGCTCGTTATAAATATGAAAGGAGCCAACAGCCACAGAAACCAAGGGGGACAGGGGATTTTTTTTTTTTATTTATTTTGTGGTGTTGATCAATTTAGAATATTACTGAATATGTCATCGCTTAAAGCTAATTGATTAGAAAAGCAGAAGAAAAAACAACCACACGCCGCCGGTGGGATCCGAACCCACGACCTCCGAATTACGCGTCCGGTGCTCTACCTCTGAGCTACGGCGACGGCTGTCAAATCTTCTGCTTTCGGGGGTATTTATGTTTACTAGTAACCTAATCTTGAGAGTGTTCATCAGCGCCACCCACGCTCATAAGCGACGGACGTAGAACGTCCTGGGTTACCGCAGGTGTGACGTAGAACGTCATCGAACGGAGAGGCTGGAAGCTGCGTGAGAACCCTCTTATGCTTCCTATGGCGTTGTTGTTTTAAAGTAAACTTTTAGGGAACTGAATTAAACCAAGGGGTAATATTTGCGAGAGTTAAGCTAAAGCAGCTGTATTAGCCGTTGCTTCGTGCTGTTATTTTCTTCATTAAGGGTGAATTTTTCAACTCGCTACGGCATTTATGTCACGGTACAATACGGCACGGCACGGCGCGGAACGACACGGTACGGTATGGTATCTTTCACATTTCTTTTACATCCCGACGCTCCCCTTAGGCTGTGAGGGACACCGTAGTAGAAGGCTCCCGTACTGATTTCTCACCACCCGGAGTTCTTTAACGTGCCCTAATATCAAGCAGCACAGCACATGAGCGCTTTTGTGTGTTGCCTCTATCGAATGGGGACCACTATGGCACGAATTCGACCCTGCGTACCTTGACTCCGCACCCGACCACTAAGCCAACGAGGTGTATACGCTCTTTTGAATAGTTAGTCAACTAGTTACTCAAAGAGGAGGAATGAAGGTCTGGCAGGCCTATATATTTTAGGCATCAGGTTTAGAACACTTCAGGACAGCGTCTTTCATGTAGTGCCCAGTTGGCTCAGCTCGAGCACCTTGTCAGCCGCGCAATGGAGCACTTCAGTTGTGGTTCTTAAGTTGTTGAGGCTACGACTGCAGATAAGAACCACTGTTCTCGTTGTCTAAATGTCTGGAGCACAAGGTCTCCGATAGTTGCCTTTCCACTCGCGAGAACAGATAAGAACGCGGTAGCTTTTCTAGTCGCAAGTCAGGTGGCTCGCAAGTCCCGTACTGATGAAGACGAAAAAAAAAAGATTATTTTCTTTCATGTTCTTCCAGAAACTCCTCGCTAAACTTACGCTCTCAATTCTTCCCTGTGCGGCCAACAACTCCCTGGGTATAAGATACTTTTCGGGCACACAAGAATAACAACAACTTTATTCGATAACTAAGGTGTTATGGGAGGTCCTATGTTCAAGATCTTTGTCATGCAGTTTTTAGACTTGGTGTTGTTTCAGTAGTCGTTTTTCATGTTTGTCTCAAATCGGTTACTCTGCTAAAATTGTCGGTGAAGACAGCTGCACAAATTTCAAGGCGGCAGGGAGTTGCTCTTCCGAATTTTGGTAGCCAACTTTCTGATTTTAACAAAACTTCGTGCTGGGCTAGTTGGTAGGACATATTTGAAACTTGGTTCAGCGCAAAAGACGAACACAGAGCCATTCTGTTTACAGTGCAGAGCAGTTCATCACCTTTCATGCTGTGAAGCATAAAAAGTTGCATGAAAGCATTCCAGGGCAATGTAGTCTCCCGTCCACAAGAAGTTCAAGCGCTCCGTGTTTGTCGTTTCCTTTCTCTGTGTTCGTCTTTTGCGCTCAGCCATGTTTCAACTTTCTGATTCCCTGCATTCCCTCAAAATATGAGGAGGACGGTAGCTCAGCTCAATACAGCCGTACATTTTATGGCGTGTGAGTGGTATGTTTACATTATAGATTAATAAAAACTGCGCAGAAAACAGGAACAAAGCGAAACGCAAGAACACGCACAAATTAACATGCAGTTTTTAAAGATTTCGGTGGGCTAGTTGCCTCATTGTTGTCAATCAATAAAAAAATTACTTCCGTTGCCTCAAGCTGATTCAGTACATTTAAAGTTCTCGTACATGGTTGTCACAGTATAGTGACCTTTGAATCCTGGTGAGGGATTTGGGTGGGAAGAACGTGCAGTTGAGAAGCACTGCCTTTACCAAAAGTACCTAGGCTGCATGGTTTGCATCATGCTGGTACAGCAGAGTCCTTACAGCTTCCCTAAAGATCAAAACGTCTTTGAAGGCGAAGACGAAGGCTTCTCCTTACCTTAAAGAGGTTTAGAGCTCGAGCGGTCGCATAAGTGCTCCACTATACTGCACTATACGACTCCACTATAAGTTCCACTATAAGTTCCACTATAAACACCGCGATACCACTGAGAAGCAAACAAACAGCCTGTCTGCTTCTGACTGAGGCAGTGCATAGCAGCACTTTGAATAGACTGCTCTTCTCTCCTTGAGTAGTATTGATTTCACTTGGATAGCTTTACTGGTACACGGTCAGCACTCGCAAAGACCACCAAGTTTGCTGTTTCATTTCCAAACATATCCTTATCTTCTGGGGTTGAAACGAATTCACACTCTCCACCTTTATGCCCCTTACGATATTAACTGTTAAGTAGGTTACGTTGTCACCAAAAATTGCGCCCGTTTCACACTTGTCTTAAAACTGGACGCCTCGTAACTTCCATATGGGAGTGTTTCGGTGCGATTTCAAGCAAGAGTGCAATTACTGCTCGTACTAAACAAGCTCTTCATGTGCGAAGTCAATCAAAAAGTGCTCGCCGAGCACCAGCATAAGATGTGCTTGTATACCGGGTGTTTTCTATTAGAAGGTCCAAAATTTTTTAAAAAAGGTAAATTGCTTTAGATTTATTTTAGCACTGGGGCTATACTGGAGGCTACGGCGGGCGCCAAGCAAGAGGAAAACCGCTTTAATTAGTTCGCTGAATAACTAAATATGTTAATTAACTTTTCTAATTTTTGTTTTAGAGAATATGTTGTATTCGCAGAATTGGAGATCGTCCTCTAAAGAGTCCAACCGAGAAAAAACAATTTCAATTAAAAATTTTTCACGCACGCTACGAGGCGCGAAAAATTCACCCTGGTAGGCATCTTCACACCGTAACGCAGCGGCGGGAGCGCCTCTGACGTAGTTCACTCCGCCCTGTGCTTTGCGTCACGCGTCCCGGACTGGCGGCCTGCGTTATCGCTGCTTATCTCGCTACGCTCCGCGGCCTCACGGAATGCCGCGCTGGAACAAAAACGCATTGACACAAAGTGCAGGGCGGAGCGAGCTACGTCACAGGCGCTCACAGACGCTGTGTTACAGTGTGAAGCTGCCTACCAGGGTGACTTTTTCTCTCGTCGTTACGCGCGCAAAAATTTTTTTCATGAAAATCTTTTTTCTTGGCTGGACTGTTTGGAAGACGATCTCCAATTCTGCTAATACAACATATCCCCTAAAATAAAAATGATAAAAGTTAATTAACGTATTCAGTTAATCAGCGAACTAATTAAAGTAGTTTGCCTCTTACCTGGTGTCCGCCGTAGCCCTCAGTATAGCCCCAGGGTTAAAATAAATCTAAAGGAATTTACCTTTCTTTAAAAATTTTGGACCTCCTAAAAAAAAACACCCGCATACCGCACACAGCCCCAGCTCTGTACACTGTGTATAGCTTCTCCAACTGAGTGCGCGAGCGTGCGCGCATGGATAACGGACATGTAGTTTTACAGCGACAAAGGGCCTTGCCAGCAAGCTGTTATCAGTCTAGACAGCTACAGACACGAGCGGCGAGCCAAAAACAGCGTGCGAGGAAAAACAAGCAAGCCGAGAGGGAAAACAATCGCACTGTTGGTGCGAACAACTATCAGTTAATCTATTCAAGAGTTAGGTGAACTTTTACTGCTTTGAGCCTGATTGTAACTTTTTTTGTACGTTCGCTTTACTTCTGATTTTTACCAGACTATGTATTACGTCTCCCGTTCTATGTGACTATCGGTTTTAAATAAGTAGCCATCGCTTGATTCCGCAGAGTAAAATTATGCATATTTTTCGATAAACCCTAGCAATTATATAGCACTGATTCCTCAAATGCGCCATCGAAGAAGCAAAGCCATCTGTGTAAACGACTGACCATCGCTGTAAATTATGCGCAATGTCTAGCCGTTAATGTGCCCACCCTTTGTATGATGGCCAACGAATAAACCCCGGTAGATCACGCACCAGTACTAATGTGTTTTATTGCGTCAAATTAAATCACAGCTGTAAAGCTACGTATCTCATGAGATACATCTCTCATTAGATAACGAAACTGCTCATCAATTCCGCCCGTTGGACCTACGGGCTGGGAATGGGACATTTAGTTTAGTTTATAAGCTATAAGGAAGAGTTGGCTCCTTACTTTCCGAATAACACTTCCGAATAACACTTCAGGCTACACCTAAGGACTTTCTTCGTTGGACAATACCATAGGCTGGGAACAGCCGCAATTTTTTTTTATTCCCATGCATGAACATGAAGGAAAAGTTGTTACCTGACAACGGCCCCGCGGCTACTACTTTTCGTGTAACGGTCTAAACCACACTGTAACTGGCGAGCTAGTGGACAAAGAAACACAAGTAGAACACACAATACAGAGAATACAATGCACACGCCAGAAATGTAAACATGAAGTTAAAAAGTAAACTGTATTTTCATGCAACGTGTCCCCTACTCGCTGAGGGCGGTGGCTCATAGGACATATAGCGTTCGATCCGACCGCGAGGTCGTGGGTTCGACCCTCCGACCGCAACGGCCTCATTCACGAAACGAGTGAAGTGCGAAAATGCACGTGAACACGCGCAGCCAAAAGTTCACAGAACGGGACATTGTTAAAACGCCTAATATCATAGCCACCTTCACTCACCGATTGAAAAAGACATATGCAGCCTAATTCCGGGTGCCTAGAATACACACTGCGCTATTAAATATCTAAAAATGAGCCCTGAACTCAAAGAAATTTATTTTCAAGCGCTGCCTTCCTAAACATAACAGGATGTTGTTCACGCAAATTTCTGCGCAAGTTAAAAAAAATTCCCAGGTGGTCGAAATTTATCCGCAGATTTCCACAATGGCGTGCTTCCGAGCCCGCGGTGTTGCACTGTCGCGTGGAAACCTATTAAGTCTTTTGTTTCCCAGTGCTCACAGATATAGCCGTTAAGTATATGAGCAGCTTACTAATCCTATAGAAGAAAAAAGTGAAGCTGAAATTGCATCATATATCACTGCCGTGTCACCGCTGGCGTAGAAGAAATATCTTAGCATGTTATTTCACAACCCCATTTGTTTTGTGTCACCAGTAATTATTCGTACCCAGTCGAAGAAGACAACAGAAAATTTTCTGTCGTCACAACAGATTTTCTGCAGTTTTTTTCCTATGAGCTTCTAGAAACGAAAGAAAATTTTTTATTAGCAACAACATAGTTTTGTGTAGTCACGACTGAAAAGTGCAACTGAAAAATACAATACAAGAAAACCACAGAAAAATCTGTCGTTACGTCAAAACATTTTGTAGACTTCTGACACGGTTCTGTCGTCATTTTGGACCGGACGCTGAGATACAAACGGTTAATCGTATTCACTCCACACGCCCACACGTTTACAGCGCGGGTGGTAAGCCACTCAATGAGCAGTCTGAGAAATCCAGAGGCGCTAGGCAAAACGACGTCCCTAATCCGCTCAGAACGATGTAATCATGGTAACATATGTACTAATTGGATGCAATACGTGTTCTCTTTACCCTTAATAAAACTGAAAAGTCATTCTTGCGTTATAATAGGATCATATAGGTGAATAATTGAATCCTATTTTCTCTTCAATTTTCGTGTTGGCTAAACGTACTCCTTTCGCTACAATCGTGCTCGTGTCACGTTTGGATGAAAATGGTAATTATTACAAACATAGCTGTTCTAGGAGTACACCGATATAATTCTTTTCGAGCACCTACAATAGATGACGCCGAGAATATCAGTAAAGGGGTTTATGCCTGCAAGAGCTACCATTGCACCGCAATCACGGTCGTGCTAATTTCGGGTATATACGGTAATTATTACACATGTAAAAGGTCTAGGAAAACTATACAATGATCGCTTTCAGGCACCTGTAATGTATAAACGACACTATCTATAAGCCGAGCTATGATATCAATAAACTGAATTATGTCGGCAAGAGCTGCACTCGCGGTAAAGTAGTGGTCTTACCACTAAGTGCAGTAGCCGCTGCGGTGGCTCAGTGGTTATGGTGCTCGGCTGCTGACCCAGAAGACGCGGGTTCGATCCCGGCCGCGCCGGTCGAATTTTAATGGGGACGGAATTCCAGAGGCCCATGTACTGTGCGATGTGAGTGGACGTGAAAGAACCCCAGGTGGTCCAAATTTCCGGAGCCCTTCACTACGGCGTCCATCATAGCCTGAGTCGCTTTGGGACGTTAAACCCCACAAACCACCTACTAAGTGCAGTAATTATTACAAACACAATAGGTCTTCGAGAACTCGAAAATGACCCCTTTCATGCACGTGTATACCGTACAATGGCGCTATCTATGCGCAGAGGATATCAGTAAATGGAAGACAACGGAGCACGGCTCCTTACCCGGCGAGGTGCCGAAGTGCTCGGCGAAGATGAGGCTCCAGCAGGCATCGGTGTGGTAGCGGAACCAGTAGGCGAGAGCCGCTAGGACGATACCCACAACACCCACAGCCACGCAACACAGCATGGCTGCAGTGAATCCCTCGGCAACCACGACTGTGCACGCGAGCGTTTCAGACGCCGCAAAACCTCGCGGAGTGGGTGGAAGGCTGGACCTTATCGCTGCTGTAGCTCTATACCATAGGCGTTGTCGGATATCTTATCTTCCCCCACTCCCCCCGCCGCGTCGCTAGGATCCTCTGATCGGGGAACGCGACCGCATTTATCTGGAGGCCATTATCCGCTCTGGCGTCCGCACGCGCCGACTGTTAACAGTTATTGCTTTCCACCCGTTTTTCTCTGGCGCGCATCGGCCAGCTGTTTTTTCTCCTCGTGAACTTTCATACTGCACCAGCTGCGTAACTTCCCGCGCGAACCTCGTGTTGCAAAACTTCAGAACCAGTATTAAGGCGTTTACAAGTTGTTGCGCCATCTGTGAGAAGCGAAAAAAATTTACTCAGTGTGCGACTGGTGTATTATCTCGTAGATACCAATTACAAAAGGCAGCAGGGGGCACCTAAGTCCGCTATCTTTAATAACTTAGCTCCGGGAAATGCCTATACTTTGGAGCAGGAGGAGCGTACGATGACGGACTATTTGGTAAAGAGTGATTTAAAAAAAAAAGCGTAACCACAACACGAGCGGGTAGGGATACCCAGTCCTAGTGAGACCAAGTCCCTAATTCCGTCACCTCCAAGAGAGAAGATCCATGTTAACCCAATACCTAGGCACATGCACTAGGAGCTGCGGAAGGGTAGCAGTCAGAGTCAAAGCACTGACAAACAAAACTATCAAAAGAACCGGAAGAGGTATACGTGGACATCGGGGCCTATGCCGAGAAAGGCAGATCCACGATTGCTGCGGTCGACAACCAGAAGAGGCCAATCATCAAGGCTTCAGTCTATGCCAAAAAGATCCTGCGGAAGCGGAATCACTGACCATAGCTATCAACATCAAGACCAAGAGGGGAAGTCACCGCAATTAATGACTGACTACAAACAAACTTGCAGGGACTGGAAAACCTCACGGAAGGGCGAGCACACTATTAAGTAAGCGCACACATTCACACAGAATTAACATGGACATCTGGACACGAAGGCCTAGCAGGAAACGAACTAGCGAATGATCAAGCCCGAGCTCTCACAACCGGGCAGATCCCCATCCCTACCCCCCTATACCCCCTTACCCCCTCCTAGGACCGTATGGTGACAGGCTATAACACCTTAGGCTAGAAAGAAGACATCTCTCACCACCGCACAAACAACTGACTGTCCTCCTCGGACGCCATTGACTGGAGAAGAAACCGACACATAATCAAGTCATCACATTTTACACAAGATCAGACCCACACAATACTCAAGTCCTTGGTGGGAGTGGTGGTGGTGAAAAACATTTATCGTGCATTAAATTTTTAAAGAGAGGTGATTGGGGTAGGCCCTATTGGCCCTTTCCCCTAACGATACTAGGTGGAGCCCCTATTCCGGGGCCCCATTGGCAAGCAACGCCGCCCGCGTCCGGTGAACGAATGCCTTTTGGGTGTTTAGGTCTTGACAGCAGAGCAGGGCCGCCTCCCAGTCCTCTCTGGTGGGGTTGGGGGATATAGATGGGTTTGATTGACACGCCCAAACCATGTGGAAGGTGTCAGCCACCTCCCCACAGAACTGGCACGTGCCATCAAAGGATGCGTTGAAATGTTTAAGTACCACCGGGCACAGTACAGTGTTAGTGAGAATTTTGATGAGGAGGCGCTCGTCAGCGCGATTCAGTCCCTTACAAGTGGCCGGGTAGCGCAGGGTCCATTCTTTGTAGTAATCGGTGATGTGTTTGGATGTGAGGGCCAGATTGCCTCATGCTCTACCATACGCCTTTGGAATGCCGGAACAAACCGGACAAAACGTTTATGGAGCCACACCCGACGCATGTACGAGCAGTGGGAGGAGGCCCTGACCAGCGACAGCCTGGACTAGCAAGCCTCAAGTCAGCAGCCGCCAGCGGAGCCCTGGACTAGGGGCCCCGACGACCAGGCTCCTGCGAATTAATCTATGCTAATTAAAACAATGCAGAGGGCACTTTGACTCTAAAGTGCGTAGAGGCAAAAGCGTTTTCCGCACCACTTTGACTGTCTCTGTGGCACTTATGACGTCACCACTGGATGACGTCACACATAATTAAGTACTAATTACTAAGTAATTACAAATTACTAATCAATGGCTAATTCAATGACCAATGACTGAATACTAATTTAGGAGTGGAACGCGACAATGTGTTGTAGCGCCGCCAGGGAGTGGTGATGGTGGTGGTGGTGAAAACATTTATTCGGAAGCGACAGGAGGTATGTTTGGATCAGCCCGTAAGGGACCGATCCTTACAAGCAGTAGGTGGAGGTTTCTCAGTTGGAGTCCCAGTGGCGGTGGCCGCCACCTGGGCGCGCCCGACTAAGGCTTGTTGGGCCTGTAAGTCGTGGCAGCCGAGCAGGGTCGCCTCCTAGTCCTCGCGGGTTAGGTTGGGGATGGGGGGAATAGCGGGATTGGAGGGGCAGGCCCACACCATGTGATAGGTATCAGAAGACACTGCACTTCAGTGCGGGCAGCTGCCGCTGAAGGAGGGGTCAAAATATTTTAGTGCTGCCGGGAACAGCAATGTATTGGTGAGAAGACGGAGAAGGAGCCGCTCATCCGCCTTCTTGAGACCTTTACATGGGCTAGGGCAAAGGCGATGACTATTGATAGTAGGTTGTAATATCTTTCAGTGTATAGACCGGATTAAAATCGGGTTCCTGATCGGGTGGGGAGGAGGAAACAGATCGGTGAGAGAGCGCGCGGGCGACTGCGTCTGCTGCCTCGTTTCCTGCCAACCCCTGATGAGCAGGGGCCCATATAAGGTAACGGTGTGCGGGGTCCGTATCCCGTATGCAATTTCGGTAGATTCGATAGGCTAGGAAGGGACTGCAGCCTTGTTCGACGTTCCGACAGGCCCCTCACGAGTCGGTGATTATGTATTTTGAATCGGAATGTGAGGCCGCGAGAGCAATCGTGACCTCTTCTGCTTGTGTTGCACTGCTGGCTCTGAAGATAAGGCCGTTAACTGTGTTGCTGTTGTGAACCACCGCGACCGTGTACCATCCCTCGTGGTGAGGACCGGAGGCGTCCACGTAGTATACACATGTTGCCATTATGGTCTTCGTGTGGCATGTTTGTTGGAAGAGACCGCACGTGGAGGGCACGTCTCTACAGCAAACCCGTTCGGCGCGATGTCTTGCCCTTTGAACGCCACGCTCTTTAAAGGAAATGGCGCAGTAATTCTCTGTCATCTCGGTGGACACCTGAACCGCACCGTAGAGGAAGGGAGGTGGGAGTGAAAGAAGATAGATAAAGAGGAGCCGTAATGAAGAAAATGAAAATTGTATTTGAGGAAAGGAAAGTACGCAGTAACTGTCTCATCTCCGTGGACACCCGTCAAAAGCGTCACACCTCTTCTGACAAGCATCTGCTGCAGCCTTCTGTCGACAACGATGAGGCATTAAAGGCTTTCGCCTTAAAAGTTTTCACCCTTTCGCTCTGCCCAAGAAGGCTGGGTGCAATTTTTCGCCGACACTATAGTTAGCTGTGCGCGCTTCTTTGTATAAATGCCTCCTTGCAATGTTACACCTCTATTTGCTCTGTTTTTCCAAAAGTCTCCGCATGTGACTTTGAGTAAAAAAAAATTGTGCGCCATAAGAGGTGGCATGTCATGAATGAGAGTGCAGCGTTGTGAATTTGAACGCTTGCAAAATGGCCGCAGTAAATGAAAATTCACTGCTACACACTAAGGCAGGTTTCTGAAAAAGGCAACAAGGCGCCTGTGGATAAACGAATCGGCTACAGCTTCATCCATTCTTCATTGCCCAGGTCTGCTTTTCTACGAGTATCGAGGGAGAGAGGGCCAAGTTTTCTACAAGAAAAAAATTCGAGGGCGCTTAAGCTTCGCCTTTAAGAGTGAAACGCGGCAGCGTCTTGCAGCGCTGCCAGGTTGTCCACGGAACACCATCGCCCGTTCGGCTCGGCCGACGCCTTGCTCGGACAAACCGACAATTGGTTTTTTGAAGAAGGAGATGACGCATTAACAAACCGCGAATGATACGAATCCCCCGATTATAGGTTGCCGGTTCGAATCCCTGCCGTGAGCTAAGCCCCAACTTAACAAGTAAGTTTATGCGGCACGAAAAGCTGAATCGTATGAAACCATCCGGAACATTCTGCGGCATATGGTTGGCATGACGCGATTTTAGAGCGCAGCTCTTTGGCGCCCGTTTCTGCGTTTTGCGGCGTCTCCGTCGTAACCAGCAGTGGACACCTTAGTCGCCTGCGAAACCAATGGATCGGGAGCTTGGAAAGCAGAAGGAAGGCGCGTAACTGCCCCCCTTGGAACAGTGGACACCTCAATCGTGTTTTAAGCTACGTGGCGGTAAAATTGGTAAATTGGTTTTTGAGGAAAGGAAATGCGCAGTATCTGTCTCACATATCTCGGTGAACACGTGAACCGCGCTGTAGGTAAGGGAGGAAGGTGGGAGGAAAGAAGAAAGAGAGAAAAAGGTGCCGTAGGGGGGAGGCCTCCGGAATAATTTCGATCACCTGGGGATCTTTAACGTGCGCTGACATCGCACAGCACACGGGCGCCTCTTGCGTTCCGCCTCCATCGAAACGCGGCCGCCGCGGTCGGGTTCGAACCCGGGTACTCCGGCTCAGACGAGCGCCTTAACCACTGAGCCAGATGTGCGCTGCATACGTTGGCATAGACAACGTTAATTGTGTCAGAAACACGGCGCTGAAGCCATAGGCCGTCGGCGTTCATTTTAAGGAAAGGAAGAGCGCATAACTGCCTCCGTGGGTCAGTGGACGCCTGAATCGCGCTCATAGGTACATACGTGGGGTGATGAGAGAATGTGGGCTGCAGGCATCGACAACGGTGTGCCAGAAACACGGCGCTGAAGATACCCAGGCTGGCTCGGGAAAGCTCAGAGCAGCGTTTATTTTTTAGCAGGCTTTGGTTCACGAGAATGCCAACAGTGAGATTTACCAGACCTTATTAACCACTACATATTTGGAACCAGAGAGGTTCATATATAATGTAGCAAGAGCATTCCCACAAGTTAAAGGACCACAAAGCCTGATTTTAGCTGGAACCATCTGGTGTCAAGTGCAACATTCTCAAATGGGGCCAGTTCCCTGCACTGTAAAAGCATTACTCCAACTTTCTATAGAAAATAAGCAACCATTTTTCTTTTTCATTAATTCAAAGCGCTGAACAAGCCATTTTATGGGCACATGCTGTCATACAGCACCTATTTGCATAAGCCAGCCAGAGCAGCACTAAAGCCAAAAATTATATATATATATATATATATATATATGTTTTATCGATAATTTTTGGCTTTAGTGCTGCTCTGGCTGGCTTATGCAAATAGGTGCTGTATGACAGCATGTGCCCATAAAATGGCTTGTTATATATATATATATATATATATATATATCACTTTACCAAAAATGCACCATGACGCTATTTAAGGAAACACACAGCGGTGTGCAGAGTGACCATGCGAAAGGTGGTGCAAGTGTGCATTTGTATTGCGTAGCCAGATTTTTTTAAAGGAGTATAGAAACCTTATTTTTCTTTGCATGTTTTCTTCTTCATAATAATGAGAAAGAAATTAGTATCCATGAATCCGCACACAGTATTCACCTCCAACCATTAAATAATTTACAATTGAATTTCTTCTCATCTGTTTTGTTTTCAACAGCCAAGTGATGGCTATGACATCAAAGGTCACGTGCAGCAAGAGAAAGACTGCGATATAATGGCTTCTTCGCTCATTGTGTTCCAGCTCTTTGGGCAGGCTGGCTTTAGCATTGTAGTGAATTAAAATGACGAAGCATTGATTCAATCGCATTTTTTTCTCATGCTTCACGTGACCTATACAGGCCTCTGACGTTCTAGCAATCATTCGTCTTTGAAACCGCAACTAAAACAGGTAAGAGGAAAAATTCATTACAAATTATTTAGCAGTCGTAAGCGAATATCACGAAAGTATAGTACTTTCCGACGCATCATTACAAAAAAGAAAAGATGCAATTTAAACTTGGTGCCTATACACCATTGTGAGAATTTACATTGGTCAAGCCGAGAGCTCGTTGTTCCTAAGAAAATTAGCAACTGTCATCTTACTCATACAGATGAAATGGAGAAGTAGAGCCTTTGTCAAAAAGTTTAGAGCCCAGGGTGGTTTGCTTCTGGGCCATGCCGTGTGGCTCGTTTCGACTATGGCCTTTGCCCTGCAGTGGGCTTAGGCTGATGATAACGATACATACAGCTGTACAAAGTAATGCTGCTTAGTTCATGTGGATGATAATGAAGTAAGTGGATGATGTGATGCTAGAGTGGGTGGTAATAAGTAATTACTCCCTTAAAGGGATATCATGGGCAAATTGAACTAGGCCTGTATCCATTGATTACCGGGTTTCAAAGTCAAAGAGGCTAGTTTCATTGAAAAAGCAGCTTTTGTAAGTCATACTAATGATGATGACTCCTGTAATGCTGCATTTTCTGCTAGGCAAGGTAAATTTTTGTGTAACGAGTTTTAAAGACAGCGACAGACAGCGACAACCGAATTTTAAGGACTCAAATTTTTTCCTGTGCATTGAACAGCTTAGCATTCAAAGTGCCGAACCCTGCAATGGTTTCATTAGAAATTGTATAGAGGATTTCTACTGACAATTTTTTGATCAGTGGGTGCACTTGGTTTTTAAGTATCCTGATGCTGGCAACCATGATCAGCAAGTGTGATACTGATTGCACACATGGCAAAAGTGAGGAACCAGAAACTAATATGGCCCTAACCTCCACACAATGACTGAGCAGTTCTAGTGCAGAGCGGCGTCTACTTGCATTTTTATGCACAAAGACGCCTGTCTTACTGGTGACAGATTTAGCGGATAGTGGCTGCCTCAACTAAGAAATCCAGAATACTGTGGCACCGTCTAGTACCAATAACCTAAAAAAATACATCAGTGATGTGAAGGAAGCATACCATCTCAATGAAAGATGGGCTGATGAGAGCATAAACCATAATAAGATGAACACTTCTGAAAGAAAACTATTATGCACTTGACAAGTAGGCCATATTTTATCAAGACATGGTCACGTGTTGGGATACACTGATACCAAGGTTTCACCACAGAATGTCCCTTCAGCTTGTTTAATGCAATTTGCAAAGCCAAATTAAAAATGTAATATTTTATCGCTACTGCAGCTCTCATTCTGTCAGTATGAGGCGGAACGTTTTATTTTTCACCACAACCTAAAAACTTGATTAGTTCTCAGTCTGTTTAAGCATTCTGATGCACACTCTGGGTCGCAAAGTTGCGTTAATCCAAACAGTGTACATAACAGCAATGAAGCAACTTAAACATTTCCCTACAGGCCAAAAGAACAACAAGAACTGAGGCTGTGCAACTTTTACCTCCAGATCAATGTAGTCAGATATGATTAGCTGAATACATGACTGCCAACAGCCAGAGCATAAAGGCATGTAACAAGAATGTGTTTTCTTTTCGACACTGCATAACTGTAGGCACATTTGCAGGCGTCCACACAACTTAAAGTGGAAAACTCTAAAGTTTCTGGAAGCCGTTTTACCACCCTACCATACTTGATCTACAGGCTTAAGTGCACGCTTAGACTTCAAGCAGAGCTTAAGCAAAAAATGCAACCGAATATAAAGTGCACCAACGCACTAAATGTGCATTGCCAGCTGTGAGATGCATATCAGATCCAGTCTTATAGAAAGCACAATTTATTGGGTGCCTGTATATTACAATACGTGATTCTTTTCCGTACCACTATACATTTTTTCTGTACAAAAATCACAGGTAGCTTTTTGGGAAAATGCACAAATACAATGGTACGGGCTTAACGTACACTTCAGTATGCAACCTACTTCACAAAATACGCTGCAAAAGCTGCAAAGTTGACAAGGGCCTCTACGGTACCCTCGTAGCAAATAACGTCGCCGAGACAATATTCATCACTGATAACCAGTTGAGGCCGCTTGGAAAAGAGGCCACACTTGGCCGTCATGTCCTTTCTCATGAAGAATCGCCTGATGCAACCCATTTGTTCAAGAATCTTCAACACATCTAGCGTCTGCACGCACGGCTCAATCTGGCGAGAAAAGCCATTCCGAAAGTGGTCCTCAGTCACTCCAGGATGGTCCAAGACGTAAGTCAAAACCGTTGACAAGAACTGTAAGAAAACTGGGCGGTTCAGCGTTCCATCAGGCTTCCGCCATAACCTCGGTATGTACATGATCTTCTCAAAACTCTCAATGTTGATATTTTTAGTCATTGCCTCATAGTAAGTGCGTTTCAAGCAGCAGCTGTTGCTGTCTCTTGTTCTCCGTGTGATGGGAGCTCTCCCACCAGCTCTGCTTGCAGTGTCCGTGCCAACACTAGAAGCACTGGCATCCTGTTTGTCAGCACTTTCAGCATGAGATGTTGAGGGTCCAGGGCATGAAGTGCTTTCTGCAGTACGGCCAGCAGCATCCTCACCGACTTGAGCAGTCTTCTCTGCTTCACTCTCAGCTGAGCCACCTGCTACATCAGGTATGTCTTGTGCAGCCACCTTTCTCGCCTTGGCTCTCAGCATGTGCTCCTGTTCACCAAGGGCTGAAGTGTAGGCCCGCATATCTTTTGGGATCTTGAAAGAGCGGACGACCCACGGCTTGCAGTGCTGGATTGCGACATAGCGGATGCAGGTGACCCCAACCTGCAGTATCGTTTCTTTGCTGACCAGGAAATTAAGGTGGAAGTCGAGAGTCGCACTGTCCATGACCAAATGAAAAGTGTTGCTCAGATCAGAGTAGGGAGCTCCGAGCTGTTCCTTTTTGAGAATAAAGTAGTAGATTTCAGTCCCAACCTGAGCATCTTCCGGAGTTCGCCCCTCCAGCCTGTACAAGTTGGCAAGCTCTTCGGCTGTCCAGGAGGCGTCGCAGATGTCTACGCTGTGACAGGTACGCTGCTGGTGGACAATCTTGTCATACAGTGGATGACGGACCTTCAGAGTGTATGACTTGTCTGTGGGCTCTTCAACAGTCCAGCCTGGAACAAGATCCTCGTCGATGAGTGAATAGTCGAGCTTGCATGACTTGATGACAGCGTAGTCTTGCGGACGCATGTAGTCATACTGGAGCGCCTTTGTCATGTCCTGCCTTAACATGTACAGGAACGAGCGAGATGTCTTGGCGTTACAACCTGCCGTGTCAAAGTTGAGACTCTTCGCCCTGTCACTGAGCGTGGCTTTATCTGCAAGAGAGCTGTCAGCTGACACTTTTCGCGGCTGCGCAATGTCAGTGATGCTGCTGTCAAAATCAACAATCGCCTGCGGCACTTCCATGTTGAACGTGAGCTTGTTCATGAGTTGGAGGGAGATCAGCAGTGGAGTATATGCCGGCTCGATGCTGTTTTCGAATGTACGTGCCTCACCACTCCGGTGCCCGGCCAAGAGCTCTAGCAGAAGCTTTCCCATTGCTGTCACGTGCGCTGGAGAGAAGCGCCGCGTCATTTCAAACTTAAACTTTTGGGACAACCAAAATGGTAGCATAGGCAGGTTGAGAGAAATGAACAGCTTCTTTGCACTGGGGAGCTTTCTGGAGATGACACCATTGTGCCTCAGTCGAGCGGTCACAGAACGAACGAGCTTGTCAGGGTACTGCTCGTAAATTTTGTACAGTATCAGCGCCCAGCTAGTCTTGCCGTCATCGGCTGCAAGTGATGCCAGGATAACCATTGCCACTGAGATGAAGTGGATGTCGACTATGTTGTGGGGCTCTGAATAAGACCAGGTCTCTGGGTCCACCCGACCACTAACGATGATTTCATAGCGGTCCTTCAGCTCCTCAAGGGTGTCAGGAAGGGTGATAGCTTGATGCCGCTCTTCTGAACTCTTGCTGAACTTTGTCATCAAGTGATCCAGGACAGTTCTGAACATCGATTCCCACTGCTTTTCATCAGATTTTACTGGTTTGGGCCCGTGGAACATTTCCACAAGCTTCTGGTCCTGCAGTGCTTCACACAGGAAGACTGAGGCATTTGCCTTTGTGGCTGGATTGAGTAGCATAAAGCGAAGCCGCCTCTGGCATGCTCGTGAGGTCTTGTCTTTGCTCAGCGAAGGAAAGCGCTCGTTTAGGACATCTCTGATGACAGTGAATGGCACCACCATCTTGTCTAGATGCCGGTCCAAGAACCAAGAGCAAACTTTGCACATGAGAAGAACAATGTCTTCTTGAGATGACCACGACACCCTCATGGTCTTCATCTGCTTCAACGCAGCCTTGTCCTTGTCGTCGTAGTACGGCCTGCGAACCGCAGAACGCTTTCTAGGCTTGATGACTCTCATGATGCTCTCACAATCTTTGCGTGGCACAGCCTTATTCTTGGGCTGTTGCTCACGTGTTGCTTTGGCAGCCCCTTTCACAACAGGCACAGCCAGAGGTGCACTGTTTGGATCTCTCGGGTAATACACAGACATGCGAGAAATTGTTTGTGCTCTTCGGCTCTGCTTTGGCAGAACCCCGCTTCCGGTGCCCTTGGAAGCCCTGTCCAAATAGCCGAGAATCTTCTGAAGCGGCTTTGCATTTTTCGGCGTTCCCTTCTCACTTTGTGCGACTGACATGCGTGGCTTTCCAGGAACCAGAGACGGATGGGTCCAGTTTCTTTTGAGATGTGCAAACAGTGCTGAATCAAAGCCAGCTGCACCAAGTTGATCTCCAGGCACAATGGCGTCATCTTGTTCTTCTCCAAACTCTCTGTTCCTGCAAGCTTCGATCATGTCTGGCTTCTTGTAAAGGTTCTGCAGCTCAATAACTTGCCCGTGCAGAGACTGTGCTGTTCCGAGCGGAGTACACAAGCAAATGTTTTCTACTTCCAGCCAGAACTGGTTGACGTCTTGCTCCGTTTCGAGAAAATAATGCCTCATTGGATAGTCAATGTCTGTTGAAATCTGATGATAGCCAGGACGAGAGGCGGTTGTGTCCTTGATACGCAAGTTCCGGTGGAGATACAGGAAAACCTGGTCTTTCTCCTTCAACCGCTGTGGCCCGAAAGTGAGCATCCCCACAAATGACAACCTCTTAACCGTCTCGTGGATTGAGTAGATGTACCTCCTGGCAAACAGTAGTGCGTTCCTCAGTTTCACAGGCAAGTGCCTAATGAGGTAGTGGGATTTGACCTTGTCGTTCAAGTATTCTTCAAGTCCTTCAATTTTGTGCCTGATTGAACTCGCAATCTTGACAAAGAGAGAAAGTGGAAGGGAGAGCAGCAGGTCCCCAAATAAAACCCATCCTTCAGGTGTGGTCGGACTCTTGGTCAAAGGAGGAATGAACATCTTCCAACTGATCTCCTTCTGGTACCGCACAGGAGCTGTAGGGTCATCAGGTGGCGGCTTCTGTGGAACACCGTCGTAAGTGTACAGCAGGTAGTGCATGAAGATGTAGCAGAGATGCATCTTGCGGAACTTCGGCTGCGCTCCGTAGTAGCGCCCCATAGATGGGTCGTAGACCATTTTTGAGCAATCATTTTCAGTCACTGGGCTGCTACTGCTGCTATTGCTCTCTGGCTTCTTGGGTTCCCTTGGGGTGGAAAAATATTTGAACTTTGCTTGTTCCACGGTCATCTTGACAATGTCATCTTCCATGGTGATGGTTGGGAGGCTAATCAGCTTCAGCTCCTTAACCCTGTCTTCCAACCTCATGACGATCCGGAACGACTTTAGGTACCCACCCTTACACAGCTTGTAAAGCAGCCGCTCGAGGGAAACTTTGTCCAGCTTTGTTGTCGAGCCTTCGGCTACTTCCGCTTTTTGCATTGCCTTTAGCAGCTTTGTTTGGTCTGAGACCAGCTTCTCGGATGCGACAAATTCAAGGATCCTATTTGCTCTCACGAGCATCTTGTAGGAGGGAAGTATGCGCTGCAGAGGTTTCCGGCTTGTGAAGTCTGAACAGGATGGGAAGATAATTTGCGAGGATGGGTTCACCTTGCGGAACCAACAGTCTGAGTATGTCTCAACACTGACAGTTGGTTGCTCAAGACTAGAAGTGGCCACACTCTCATCAGGTGATAAAGCGGCTGGAGTTGAAGAAGTTGCAACGTCTTGGGCCTTTTTCGGCTTCTTCTTCTTCGATTTTTCAGTCACAGCTGCTCCTTTCGTCTCATCTTTGTCTCCAGAATCTACTGACTCTTTCAATTCCACTGGTTCGGCTTTCGTAGCTTGTTCGGCTGCTTCGCCCTGACCTGCTGAATTTGTCGGACTGGCCGGTGTAGCGGTTTTCTTTTGCCTCTTCGCAGCTGGAGCCTCTGCCCTTGGCTGCTCCAACATTCGCTTCTTCTCAGCTGCAAACCTCTTGTGCACATCAGATTTCGTGGCAAACTCCGGGCAAAAGTACCTGATCACACGCTGTTTACCAACATCTTCCTTGTATGGTACCACAAGCTTTTGAGTTAGCAACCCTTTCAGAAGATTCCGGATTTCCAGACGGGTTGCTATCAAAGCTGCAGTCAGTTCACGCGCTGTCATCCCAGTGGTACCAGAGTTGTATACCTCCATGAAAGCCTGGTCCAAACGCGGCCGGTCATACATATACTTCTTGGGATGGAAGAAGAGGCCGGTGCTTTTGTCGGCCAGGTTCCCTTCGGTGTCCTCTTCTGCGTCGTCGTCGTCGTCATCACAAGGGGTGTTCAGCTGAATTACACGAACACTGCGCAACTGATTGTTCACTGTGAACCACTCGTTTTGGGGAGAGTCTGGATAGTACTCCTTGTACAGCATAGTATACCGCGTCACATATTTGCACGCCCAGGAAGTGACAAGCTTCTTGGCCACCGCGGGGGGCAGACCCATCTCGCTGAAAAGCTTGGTGGACACTTCACGCTTGTTTGGCTTGCTCTCCAACAAGGCACAAAGCTCCCTGGTGAGAACTTGGCTCTTGGTCTTCACCTCGACATAGAAACGCGGCAGGTGGAGAAGAAAGCCGCTCCTGGCTCCGCTGTTCTCGCACTTGAGGACGAAATCTTGCTTCGTAATGAGGTTCCGCTGCACCAACTGCTTGCGCACGATGAACATGGTCGCGTGGGTCGTGTTGAACACGCGCAGGTCCTGCTTGCCCTGGGTCGTCTCGCCGAGGTGGCGAGAGCGGCCGATGCGCTCCACGATGCAGTACTTCATGTCGGTCAAGTCCATGTCCTTGCTCGAGTTGTAGGAGCCGAGGATCGCTCGCTCGCGCGTTAACTGGTCGGCTACAATGACAAGCCTGTTCCCCCACGTGGCCACAACTTCGTCCAGTTTCGGGCATCTCTGTCGGATATTGTTACTCACGTCCTTGCGCGTGTCGAACGTCGCGCACGAACCGCGAAGCCCGTTTTTGTTCACCATTTTGATGGGGTACGTGTCAGGAGGAAGCACGGACGGTTCGACAACATAGCCCGTGCTAGCATCGACATACTGGTACCGGTCGTAGACAACGAGGTCCATGCGAGGCTCCTCGAGGATGTAGAAGCGAAGCCGAGGCTCTGGAATGAGGTTCCGCCAAATGAAGGCTTTCGAGTTGTCGTCCAGGGAGAGTGGGAAATTCGGCCGCCGCTGCAGCCGCACCCACAGCGCTTGTAGCGTGATGCCATCGAGGCCTTCCAACGCTATCTCGTCGAGACAGCACGAGTAGAAGTCGTTTTCGGTGGCCATCGCTATCTTTTTCTCTCAAGCTAAACTACCGGCCAAAAATGCCAAACGCGCAGCACAACATCAGCAAAACACTGTACAAGGGCAACGCGCACGCAGACCACTGCGGGCACGCCGCCATCCCTCACAGCTTTCACGGATCGGCATGAATCGGATTTCATCGGATTGTAGTGTAGTCTGCGGATCGTACTACTTCGAAGGCATCGTTCAAGCCGAATGCATATTTAGAAAACTTAAGTTTTAATACGAACATAAAATTATTTCAGTAAGGTGCAAGAAACGGTGGCAGCAAAGGCTAAAATAATTCAAACAAGTGCAAGGGTAACATGGCATTGCTATTATTACTTGGCTTCAGCCTGGATTGGAATCGATCTTGGGTAGCCAGCGGGCTCCGAAGCGCTGGTGGTAATGGTGGAAGCGGTTATGCCAGTGGTGTGAATTTGGATCGTATCTGCGAGAAAAACACCGGCAGGATTGGAGCTCCCGAAGAAGCAAGGTAAGCGCTAAGAGTATACGACCGCGACTACTCTGGTTTTTTGAATATTTTCGCGTTCCTTTGTGCACTGAATCGCTTAGCGTCTCCAAAATGCGCGGTGTGCGTTTCGCAAGGCTCCTTGCTGTTACTGTTTACTTTTAGCTGCATGGTTACTATTTCTTCATTGTATAACGTACTTGGTAGTATTTGGAGTAGTCACCGCAGTAGTTAATGTGTAGGCGAGACCTCTTTAACCCATGCAAATCGTTGTAGCTTTGCCTACTGACGCCGTCGCATACCGAGTTGGACCAGTGTCAACTATTTACCTGTTTTTAAGTTTTGTCAGGCATTGTTATCTACATGTGTCCTCGTCTAGCAGTCACAGATGTGCGTTTTTCATTCAGTTGTAGGGTTGCTGCTAACTGCACCTCTTATCGCTTTCGTCTCGCTTTGTCGGACCTAAAGTGTGATTGCATAGTTTGTCACGCTAGCCGCTGTTCGTGTTTTTGCGGTGGCGACTGCAGTTCATTGTACACCCGCGTTGCCTGCAGTTGCCACCGCAGAGCGGGAAGCCTACGTGTTGAAGTGTTTTTCAAGATTCGTATACGGGCCACAAGAGTTTACAAACAGAACTACGCAGTGACGTCACAGGCACATTTTACGCTAGTCCAGGCCGCGACACGGCGCCAGTTTCGTGTTCTTTTAACTAATTTTGAGTCCCGCTGTTGGCTTGTTTGTGTTTGTTGGCTTGGTATCAGCCTATGTATGCAGTGTCAGCATGTTTCATCTCCCCGAGTGTATTTTGCTGGCTTCTTTGCGGATTTACAGGAATGTAACATGCATGAATCAAAACAGTAGCTCACCAAAGTTTGAACTGAAACAGCAAGAGTTTGGTGTCAGTTACTGTGGCATGTGTGTGCATCATAGCATGTCTTAGGCACTGAAATGGAAGGTAAACTTGGGTAATAATAATAATAACATAGCACCAAATTCCCATACTTAAAGTCATCTTCATCTGAATGAAGAGAATGAATAACAGTGGAATAGCTTTGGCTCAGTTTGCGATGTGTGCCATATTGATTAGTTGTGTTTCATGATTGTCTGTAAAAGTTGAATCATCTTGTAGATCTATGTCTTGTAGATCTGTGTTGTGGATCTATGTTGAACTTGTCACCAAAAACAAACCTTGATAAGTATGCAACATGATCCCCATAGTTCTAAACCTTGCTTAAAATTTTCACGATAAGACCATGAAGATGATATGTGCTAATCTGCTATTATGTCCAGGGACCCAATTACGGAGTAATCAGATCACAAACCTATCAAAAACGGATCAGTTAGCCTTGCTACAATTGGTCGGTACGTCCGCCAGTCCGTGCCAACCAATAGGAGCGGGGCTTTTTGACAATTTTGTGAACGTGATCGTTCCATAATTGGGTGCCAGGCTTGAAAGCGTATTTTTCTTGTCTAGAATCAGTATCAGCTAGGGCACATGGGGCACGGGTAATATGGAAAGAGCATTTGATGGTGGCAGTTTTTGGATAATGAACAGTACATGATCAAGACATAACTAAATGGCAGTGAGATCAAGTTGTTATAAAAAGAAAAGTTGCTTGAGTTGGAGACTTCCGTTATAGGGCTGTGCACGCTTGAAGGGCTATAGACACAAAATTTTAGTTGCATGTTTATTTCTTTCAAATCGTGCATTAGACATTAGAATACATGGATCACTGCATGGTGTTCGCCTACAGTCTCTAAATAATCTATAATTAAATTTTTTCTCTTATGCTGTTTTGGTTTCATCTACCGAACAATGGCTGTGACGTGTAGTTCACACTTAGGTCATGTGAGGCGCAGAAAAACCTGCAGTATAAATGCTGGTACATGGTTTTAATTCACTATAACACTTAAATCAGCCTGCTTCAAGAGCTTGAATGACCACAGACAATGTATCAGCAGTTATATTGCCATTTTTTTTTTCGCACCCAACATGACCTAAGTGTGAACTACACTTCACAGCCATCGTTTGGTTGATGAAACTGAAACAGTGACAAGGAGGACTTAAATTATAGATTATTTAGCAGTCGTAGGTGAATATCATGCGGTAATTCATGTATTGAAATGTTAACGCATCATTTGAAGGGAGAAAACACGCAAGCAAAAATATGGTGTCTGTAGTCCCTTAAGCTCATTACAAAATGTCAGTACCTTAGCAGTTCTTAAGCAGAACTCCTAGTAAAGGTTGTAGTACCTCTCAGCTTCTCACTTTTAAGTCCTTGTTATCCTTTTGTTAAATTGTTTTCATGATGTCAACAAGGTTGTAGTGGCTCTCAGCTTCTCACTATTGAAGTTCTTGTTGGCTTGCCTTTGTTAAATTGTTTTTGTGATCTCACGTAAACTGTATTCATGTCCATGCAGTTCAAGCTGTAAAATTTTCATCTTTGATTAGCACCTTCTTTTTAGCTCTTAGGCAGAAAAAGAAAAGGCTTTTGCTTTGCCAATCACCTTCAGAAGAATTATCTTAGGGCTTGAGTGTTCCGAGTCGCCTCTTTAGACTGAATGCTATCCCTGTTCCCCAATGATCTTTTTCAGTTATATAAAAGATGGGAGTTCCAGCCTTCTTCAGGTGGTTAAGTAGGAAATATCCATCTATTGTTGCCCACTGCGTTGAAGAAAAGGTAAGTTTTTCATTACTAATGGGCTTTGTAAAACCATGCTTCATTTTTTTTTAATATATAAGTATTGGTTAGCTTTGTTATAGTGCATTATGTGTGACATTTAAATAAGCAACCCTTCAGCATCAAAGTTGCAGGTCCTCTTGAAGAGCCTTCAGTAAAGGAGTGCCATCTTATTTCACTATAGAAAACTGGAACAGCAGTGAAAAATTAAAGGCAGGTAATACTGGATAGCACCTTGTTGCAAAAATGTTTCATTGCTGTATGCATTTGATGAGGACATGAAATAGAATGTTGAAAAGCAGCTTAGCAAGTTTCAATAATTTTGTGGAAAATTTACCTTGTTTTTTTTTTTCTTAATAACTTCAGCCTCAGGTCGTTGATGGTGTCAAGATCCCCGTGGACACGACACAACCAAATCCGAATGATGTGGAGTTCGATAACCTGTACTTGGACATGAATGGCATCATTCACCCCTGTTGTCATCCAGAAAACAAGTAAGTTTGCATTTTTGTTAGTGTTTTTCCTGGACCTTTCCAGCCTTGGCGCAGCTGACATAGTGCTTGGCCGAGCATTTTAAATGCAACAAGTGTGCATGAATAACATAGCAGGCAGTAGTGCATTTGTGTGAAGGGTAGTGCTTTGTTTCGTATGTTTGAGAGAAGTTTGTTGGCATTTTTACTGTGCACGCTTTCTTGTAGCTACAAGAAAAAAAATGTGGGTGGTCGGTTGCACTTTGAAGTGATTCTTGACATTGTTAGAAAAGAGTATAAATTGCAGCTCAGCATGAGATCCTGGATCTCCTCTGCCTGCCTGTGCAGCTGTGATACCTACACTCAGTACCGGTGCGCAGCAAGCCTATGTACTGGTTATGGTTTATCACAAAGCCATACATTGCACTAAAGGGGCTCTGAAGCACACCTTCCATGGAGAGCACATCAACTCGCTGAATCACTGCATTGTGTTGTCATGAAAACCTGAGCCAAATAATACACTTCTATACGTAGCAGAGAACTCACAATCACGCGCAAAAGTTGGCGAGCCTTTGCCGGTGACTTTTTCTTGCTTGCACCTTCCTCCATCGCTTGTACCTGCGTATACAAGTTTAGAGGTGGCTATTGGTTAGATTCTTTCAGACGACAGGCAGCTACCATGGCCATGGTCAATATGCGGCGTAGCTCCAGCAGGTCAGGAAGCTCCGCCCCCGGAGTTGCCAACTTTCCAGCGTGCAAAAAGAGCTGAGAGGAGAGGGAAAAGGCACGACGATACTGAAAATCAAATTTGCACTACAGATAGCTCAGCTTCTATGAAGCACATTACAAAAATTCTTGCTGGACAATGTTCGTGGAGCGGCGTACTTTTAACATCCTAGGTGTACCACAACTTTATTAGAGCCCCTTTCAGAGCCCCTTTAGAGGCTTCTTAAGCTGAATGAAGTGCAAGCGTTGAATGATCCAATCATCTTGAGGCTTGCTTAGCTAAATTAGTGCTTTAGGGGAGGTGCTGGTTCTTCAGTCACAGAGCTCTTGCTTCTGGAAAGTCATGTGTTGCAAGGACCTAGTCTCACAATACGAAACCTCTCGGTCACATTCGGTTCTTATTTATTGTTACTCTTGGCACTGTGTCGTGTTACTGTGGTACTGTGTCTGTTTATAGTGTGTGTGCTTAGGAGAGTTAATTCTTCACACTCTTGTACAGACCGGCTCCCAAGAATGAAGATGAAATGATGGTCGCCATCTTCGAGTACATAGACCGCATCTTCAGCGTGGTTCGTCCCAGGCGCCTGCTCTACATGGCTATTGATGGAGTGGTAAGACATTATGTTTAGTTACTAAATTGATTAGCGCCCATTAATCTTGTTGAAAGGACACCGCTTGCTACCTTTGGCACTGAAAGCCACTTTGGCTCTCTCAGACCATGGCAAACATATATGGCGAAGTAATGATCATAGGGTTTTTAGGTGACGATCTTGGAGAATTCGGCACGGTATCTCAGTTTGGCGAAAAGTGCTGCCTTATTTTTGTTTGTTGCTGTGTTTCCTACGACTGCAGCATGTGTGCTTATATTGAACTACACATGCCAAGCCTGTGTTCTGTCCCCACTGTGTTGTGACAATCCTTCCTTAAATGTGTCGTAGGGGGGGGGGGGGGGGGGGGGTTGCCGTCAATAACCCAAACGTCAGTCCTGTTTTTGCGGCCGACATGGAGGTGTCAGGCTGCACAGCTAGCTCAAAATGAATGTGAGGCTGTTCAGTTTATTTAGTTTATCAGTCCATACCTGGGAAAGTCGGGGTAGCAATGTGATGACAAATTAATGCTAACTGAAACTGTACAACACACGGGCCACACCTAGCTTTAGTTACGGCTGCTAGTAGCCACATGCATAATGTGGTAAGCCTGAAAGTACTAATTGTTTCAGATTGCAGTTTCTTTCGTGGTTTGTTTTGAAAACCTAAGCATAGTACAGCTCTGTCATGTGGAATACCTTGAATACTGCATTGATAAAGACCAGCATATTGCGGAGCATCTTTTTGTTGGGCTGTACCACTAGAGGTTAGTTCATCAGTATGGATACAGATAACATATTTTGCCATCTTTTTGAAGCAACTAGGCATCTTTTTAAAGTGACTAGCGGCTTAAATATGTCACTAAAACTTCGGAAAAAGGTATCTCCTAGTTGCCATGCTTTCACTGCCTAAATTTCACTTCTCCTGCTTTAGTTATGGTTAAATTGTGTATTAGAAATTTTGGCTTTGTCGAACAATTTTGCAATTTTTTACATGCTCGCTATAACGAGATTTGACTGTACACTGGTGCATCATAATTTAGGAGGAGCCGTGCTCATCACTGGTCATGCAGCACTGTTCTCCACGGTGAGCAGGATTTGTCCACAGTGGCAAAAGTTTTCAGTTTCAGAGGGACGGGCAATTAAAATCCGCAGTCATTGTCAGTTATCTTTTATCCTTTTTGCTGTACTTATTTTCTTTGCGCTTATATAGTGGGTGTAGTGGTGCAACCCTGTTAGAAAGCTGACCAACTTCGTGTTCCTCCGTATTTTTGGAAGCACAGAAGGCACGGACTTCAGTTAAAAGTGCGCTTGCATGCAGGACAAATTGCACTTTGCCCTGTGTGCAAGCCGTCCATGACGGGGTCTTTCGCACGTCACAAAATATAAAATAACCCCATTGGCTCAGACAGTTGGGATGACTTCACTTACGAGTCGCATCTGTCCAGACAGCTAAGTATAGGCCCTTGTCACATCACAGTGCTCCTGTCCTGTCACAGTGCAGCTTGTCCTGCTGCCCAACGGGCAGTGAAACAACCTTGGACATCCTGTGGACATCCATCGGATGTGCAGGAGAGTTCCAGTGCTTACTGGGTAGCTGCACTGCCTCGTCTCATTTGGGGTCCCACTGCGCAGGCTCCTCGAGCCAAGATGAACCAGCAACGCTCTCGGCGTTTCCGCGCCTCCAAGGAGTCGGCGGAGAAGGTGGAAGAGATGAGCCGCATTCGCGCGGATCTACGGGATCGCGGTGTGCCGCTGCCACCTGAAAAGGACAAGAGTGAACACTTCGACAGCAACTGCATCACACCGGTGAGCAGTCACTGCGGCTGTAGCCCACTGTGCGCACGAGCTTAGTGTTCCTCACAGCCAGTGCCACCTTGTGACGTGTTATTTGAGTAAAAACATTCATTTTTAGTGCGATAGCTTTAGAATTGTAGTCACACCAAAATACTGCCCATGTCCAGTGTCAAAAAAATTTGCTGATTGGTTGAGAGGGGTCACGTGACCTTGTGACATCATAACCACCTGCCCTGATGGTCCACTCCGATTGGTCGAGCGAGGTCACGTGACCTTGGGACGCTATTGCAACCTGCCCACCATGACGGGTGGCAATTAAATCACTGATTGATCAAGCGAGGTCATGTGACCTCGTGACGTGACACCACCTGGGAGTTGCGATATATGTGATGTATGCAAATTTCGGCACTATTGGAGCACGGCGGATGCCTAGTACTGCAGCTAGCAGTCTGAACGTAGTGGATGATGGACCGACAGTTCCAGGGAAACTGACGTAAACAAACACGGAAGTTTCAACAAAAGCTGCGGCACATGTGAAATCAAATGCTATTGTGTTTCATTATTAAGGCGACTTGGGCATCCCTATAGTTGTCATTGTGTCCGCACGCACTTTTGATGCAGCCATGTTGTTCCCATTGCCATGAAGTTTTATACCCTGGATGAGCCTTGTGGGAGGCTGAACTCTTGAATTTTGATGGCGGCGAAATTCTAGGGGCCCATGTACTGTGCGATGTCAGTGCATGTTAAAGAACCCCAGGTGGTCGAAATTTCCGGAGACCTTCACTCTGGCATCCCTCATAGCCTGAGTCCCGTTTTTTTACTTAGTGGTGAATGGTCAGCATTTTGCGATTGCACTCGCCTTCATCAGCAAGGTGATTGAGCCCGTCTCCAACTTAAAACTTAACCTTTCCTCTTTTTACTTTGACCATTGCAACAGGGCACACCGTTTATGGACCGCTTGGCCAAGTGCCTCCATTACTACATTCATGACCGGCTGAACAACGACCCTGGCTGGAAGAACATTGAAGTGATTCTCTCGGATGCCAACGTACCTGGCGAGGGGGAGCACAAGATCATGGACTTCATTCGAAGGCAAAGAGGTACATGTGTTGTACACTAGCAGTGCAGTGAATGATATGTGTGCTTGGGTGGCTTTGACAATCCTTTCTTCTTTTGCAGCCAATCCAAAGCATGATCCCAACACCCATCATTGCCTCTGCGGAGCTGACGGTAAGTTTGTCTTATGCATAAACTCGCGTGTCACCCGCTTGGACACCCATTTGCTCATTTTCACATAAGGTCACGTGTTAGATGGCTTGGACGCCCATTTGCACATGAGGCCGCATGTCGCGCCATTTCAGTGCCCATGGAAGCTTGCCTATTTTTACTGAAAAATGTGTTCACTGTAAAGGGATGTTAAAGGGAAATAGCAAAATAAGCAAGATGTTACACTAGACAGACCAGTTATTCCTCGCAAGCACTACCAACGTTTTTTCTCTGCGTTAAAAGATGGCTGCATTGCTAAATAAATTTTGCAAAAAAAAATTGTTGATATCGAAACCCAGAACCTGAGCACAGTACTAACCTTGTGAGCTTCATTCTATTTTTTTCTTTTGCATTCTTAGCTGACCTAATCATGTTGGGGCTAGCCACCCATGAACCAAACTTCACCATCATCCGAGAAGAGTTCAAACCCAATCAGCCCAGGCCTTGTGAACTCTGTGGACAACTTGGTAAGCCAACCCAAAACTTTCTCACCTGAAATTTGGGGGTCAGTGTCTGCTTATCTTTGCGGAATAGTCCTCTCAAGGTCTCTTATCGTTTGTTTCTGTCTTTTAAGGACACGAAATGAAGGACTGCCAGGGTCTGGCCAAGGAAAAAGCAGGAGAGGTTGGTATTACTGTGGTGGTTGCTAACAGAGGTTAATTATGAGGTAAATAAATGGGTATTTGTGCACAGGGTTTCCGGCTTTATTTAAAGGGACACTGAGGAGAGCACTATTAATATTTTTTTTATAGTAAAATCCGATAGTTCGGCATGTCATGGCTTTGTTGCCACTTGGCCGGCAGCGAAAGATGCATTTATTTCTAAGAAATTTGGATTCGAAGTTGAAAAAGTTTTTCCCGCCGCTCTGATTCAAACTTGGGATTCTCCTATGACGACACAGGACTAAGTGACGTGAAACATGACGTGCGCATGACGTACCGCAGACTCCGTGATTTCTGGCGGCCAGCAGTGCGGCCTAGCAGCAGCCGAAAAGAAAGCTACCGCTGGCCGCACGTTGAAGGCATCTATCGGCTATTCCGGCCGTCGCTACAGTCGCTTCGATTACGCTTGCACTGGCGTTTTGCCAGCGTTACGATGGATCTCGTTCACGAAGTCGTCAACGAAGTTCTCGCAAATAGACACCTTTAGCACACCGTGTACCTTGTTACCGCTAGCGGAATACCGGGAGCCCGCCTACCGCCGGAAAACAGGCGCTGATTGGTCCCGATGCTTCAGGAGCGCGCGTAGCTGCCGGGCACGTGGCGCCATCTGGCGACGTCAAGGACATTTGCGCATGCATTGGCTGCGCCTCAGAGATTTGTGGCTTCTCGGGTCCTAGAGTTGCTAGAACCATTGGTTCTAGCAACACTGCTTTGTCCTATGACGCCATCACGCTTGTACTTGCGAGTTTGGCCTGTGGCGGCGATACCTGTATTTTGGTTCTTGCTCTTTTCTATGTTACAAGAGCTTTGTTGTCAGTATGAGTGGCGTTTTTGTAATCAGGAGCTCGTATTCTGTCTATACAAGCCAACTTCAATTTCTCCTCAGTGTCCCTTTAAGTTCAGTTTTTATTCATCTGATATGGACGCCGTTTGTGTGTCTTATGACATACGGCAGGTTACCTTGATTCCGCGGATGATGCCATGCACCATTTTATAAATATATGCAATGCATGAAAGCCTATTCAACGAGCTTTTAAATGTGTGTTTTTGACATTGAGTGTGAACTGATTTACAGAATTTAAGAACTGTGCTGGCTTTCAATGTTTACGGTCCTCAATTTTCTTGTGCCCTAAAAAAAACTGAGTAGTTGATTTAAGTTAATTATCAACTTGTTGAGCTCTATCATGTACACAATGTCAGCCTTGCTGTACGGTACACCCTAACAAACTGCACTGATGTCTCTCTCGTAGTTTTTAAAATAGAAATCTGTAACCAATTAAAACGTCACCCTGTGTATCTGTAGTAATGGACTTTATGTCTGAAATCTTTTTGCCGCCGCGGTGGCTCAGTGGTTATGGTGCTCGGCTGCTGACCCAAAAGACACGGGTTCGATCCCGGCCGCGGCGGCTAGAATTTCTTTGGAGGAGAAATTCTAGAGGCCCGTGTACTGTGCGATGTCAGTGCACGTTAAAGAACCCCAGGTGGTCGAAATTTCCGGAGTACTCCACTACGGCGTCTCTCATAGCCTCAGTCGCTTTGGGACGTTAAACCCCATAAACCAAACCAAACCTGCATGTCAAGATACTGATTTCCTGCAACCTGTTTTGTTTGCATTGAACAAAAATTCTCAGCCAAAGACCTTTTTCATCACCTTTCCTTATTCATTCTCATGCATCTAGTATTTGAATTCGGGGAAGACATTGAACAGTTGTGTCGCTCTTTCTTCTTTCTAGTTTGACGAGCTTGAGAAGCCCATAGGAGCTGAAACAGAGTTCATTTTTCTTCGCCTGAACATTTTGCACGAGTACCTCGAGCGTGAGCTTCGCATGGACAACCTTCCCTTTGATTTCAACATTGAGGTAATGTCACTTTTCGTATATGTTTGTTTTCTAGCATGAGATGCCGTTCTCTCACCTTTGAGTAGTGGAGAGCCTCCTAGTCTCAGTTCGTGGACCCATTGTAGTACTAGCACTGAAAATTTCATGACTGGTAGCTTTGAAGCAGCCATTTGTAGAATTGAAAGCAGCCATCAAGGAAAAGGACGGCAGATGTGATGGAAGCCTACCGACGAGGTCAGACATGATGTGTCCATGCCTCCTTCTGTTGTGCCATATAGTGATAAGCTAAACCTGCCCAGAATATCAGGCATTTCATATCCTGTTGGTAATAAAATGGGGATGTGTTATTTTCAAAGCCGCCGCGGCGGCTGAGTGGTTATGGGGCTCGGCTGCTGGCCCGAAAGACGCGGGTTCGATCCCCTGCCATGGTGGTCGAATTTCGATGGAGGCCCATGTGCTGTGCGATGTCAGTGCACGTTAAAGAACCTCAGGTGGTCGAAATTTCCGGAGCCCTCCACTAGGGCGTCTCTCGTAGCCTGAGTCGCTTTGGGACGTTAAACCCCATAAACCAAAACCAACTTATATTCATGGGTGTGTGAATATTGAAATTTTTTAATACGAATCGAATACGAATATGAAGAATAAAGTGGCTTCGATTATCGAATCTCTGTTCAGTACAAAAAAAAAAAAAAATATGTTTCAGAGAATGATAAACAAGCAAATGTTGTTTCCCTTATTTTTTTTTTTCCAAAATGATGTATGGCCTTTGCAACTGAAATAAACAAAACTAGACTGCCTCAGCATTGTATATAAAAAACATGACGGACACATGAATGTATGCTTCTTGGTTAGACAGCATAGCAGTATCCAACCTGTAATGTGATTATGCAAACTGAAATAAAAAAAAAAATGACGAGACTGGCAACTGAGCTGAGCTATGCAAAGAAAAATGATAGGTGTAACGTTAAGAGATCTGAAGCGGGCGGAGTGGGTGAGGGGACAAATGCCGGTTAATGACATCGTAGTCGAAATCTAGAGTAAGAAATGAGTTTGTTCAGGGCATGAAATATGAAGAGAAGATAACCGCTGGTCCTTAAGGGTAACTGAATGGATTCGAAGAGAAGGCAAGCGCAGAATGGGGCAGCAGAAAGTTAGGTGGGTGGATGAGATTAAGAAATTTGCGGGAATACGGTGGCCGCAGCTGGCAAAGGACAGGGTTAATTGGAGAGAGACCTTTGCCCTGCAGTGGGCGTAGTCAGGCTGATGATAATGATGATGGCAACAAAAAAATAACATGATGGCTAGTAGAACCTCATTTCTTCAGAGTTCAAGGGACTGGAACTGCGACACTCTTCCAAAAAAAAAAAGCTGCCCAAAATGCGAACATATGGTAAAGCCTTATGGTCCAAGCAATGAACCAGAAAGAAAGAAGGGAACAGAACCTTTGTGTTGTTTTCCGGGAACTTTTAACTCGATCATCGGATAGTTTGCCCCAGATACTGCAGTTTTGCCACGGTCGAATTTAAAAGTCGTCGCGGTCTGCGATCGCTGACGAGTCTGGGATTTTCGAATATTCGGAAATTGTCGAATATCAATTGCTCAAAAATCAAATTTCGAATATTCGCGCACCTCTAGTTGTTTTCTTTCTTCAGAATGAGCCGAGTGAACGAATTTGAAAGCTGAGTGAGAGTGAGCGACATTGGTTTATTCTTTTCTGGAGTATGTAAAAAGCTAAAAATTTGTATTTTTTATGTGGAAACAATTTTTTCATAGGTTTGGAACAGTATTCCTGGGCTTGTAAATATTCCTCCTGTTCTGTTTGGGAGTGTTTAGTCAACCTGCATGTTACAGTGCACCAAGAAACAGCTTTGTGCCCTGCAAATATTTCGGTGTCTTTCATTTTAAGTGCAACCATCGTGTAGCCATAATGCATTGTGTGCACATTTCCCCAAACCATGTTTTGCAGAGGGCCATCGACGACTGGGTGTTTATGTGCTTCTTTGTGGGGAATGACTTTCTCCCTCACCTGCCGTCCCTGGAAATCAGGTCAGTTTCTGCCTTTTCGTGTGCCTTTTGCGGTTTATAATCCATACCATCTAGCTTGAGGGGAACTCTGGTTATTGAGACTTAAAGGGGCCCAGAAACACAATCTTAGTTAACTGTTTTGCCTGTTGATTGCATACAGTGAGTTATAATGGTGCTATTAGCGTCGGTAATACCGCATACATTCCTTTTTTTTTAATATTTTAATGTACTCCCAAAAAGAACTTCATGGCTCTGATGGTGTCGCCACACAGTGGCGGGTTTTTAGCAGCGGATATGACATCACCTGGCGCGAGCTTGATTATCGGACAAACAGTAAATATACTGCACAAAATTGTGTGAATAAATAGACACATTTTGCACCTGTCTGCGTTTTATATTAGATCAACAAAAACAACTTGTTTGTCTTAGATAAAAGCCCTGCAAAGCAAGTAAAATAAATATACACCACCAGGGGCGCTCTGGCATGGAAACGACGCTGCCCGTCTCAGCAAGAACGAGTTACAGGGAGCAGGCAGCCATGGAGTGCAAACTTCCGCGACGTGCTCTGGCGGGCTGTTTTGATTGGTTGCGCCAGGTGCCGTCACTGGGAGAGCGAAATAGGAGTGGGTAGCCCCGCCAAAATCGAGTTGAGGGCAGTGTTTTGTTTGCTTGTATTTTGAAATTTCTCCACTGAATAACTCCCGTTCCTGTGCATCAATTCCTGTAATTCTTTTTAAGTCAACATCTGTGGGACATAAAGAACCCACCTGAAGGATAGCCGGTATCCCCACCAAGCAGTGTTTCGCAGCCCCTTTAAGGGGATTAAGTGAAAAGGTGTTTGGTTCCCTTGAAGTGGCCAACTGGGGGGGGGGGGGGGTTCTCAAAAGAATAAAAGCGATAAAAGTTGAAAAAAGACAGAGAATTCATGCTTTTTGGTGAAGCAATTTGCATAGCTTCTGCTCTGTGCCCCAAATTGTTCCATATTTGCCACAGTGGCTCAGTGGTTAAGGCGCTCGGCTGCTGACCCCAAAGACGCGGGTTTGATCCCAGCCGCGGTGGCTGAATGTCGATGGAGGCGAAATTCTAGAGGCCCGTGTACTGTGCGATGTCAGTGCACGTTAAAGAACCCTAGGTGGTCGAGATTTCCGGAGCCCTCCACTACGGCGTCCCTCATAGCCTTAGTCGCTTTGGGACGTTAAACCCCAATCCAACCATATTAAGTGGGGGTGTGCGAGTAATGAAATTTTCGAAACAAATCGAATTGGAATGTAGAGAAATTATTAGGCATGTGCAAGTATTGAATAACTTTGTATATTGGGTCGAATAGTAAAGTATTCGATATTCGATTAGATCCGGTTGTTTGTCATTCGAAATTTTGAAGTATTCATCTCAAGTGAACAACGTTTCTTTTTTTGTAGTCTGTCGCATATTGCAGAACTGGATTCATATGCTTTTGTGGATGTCATTTGCGGTGCTTTTTGTTGCATGTGATTTTGAAACAGAACAATACAATATTTGTCCTTCTATTGCAGGGAAGGTGCGATTGACAGACTGGTCAACTTGTACAAGAAGGCTGTGTACAGAACTGGGGTACGGACATAGCTTTGATTTGCTTTAATTTGTGTTTTATTAATTTGCGCTGATTTCTTTCTGTCCTGTAGATTGATTCATTTATAATAATAATAATAATAACCACGTTTATTTTCACCACTCGATACAAGTGAGCGAAAAGAGGTGGCTGAAGTAAAAGCTGCTGTCTCCGCAGCTTGCCAAAGCCTCAGCCACCTTGACATCAGCAGCAGTGGCATGGCGAAAGCAAGAACATGCGTTAGAACTTGCAAAAAGGAATTTTTCAACATAAGGCGAGCAAGAAACATTGCATTGCAAAAAAAAAACAAACAAACAAAAAACTGAAGGCAGTATAACCGTTACACAAACAGGTTCGCTATGTGTTTATGCGTCATTGTCATAATATCTATGTGCTTAAAGTCAATATCGTTCAGAAGAGAAGGTAATGAACACTTTATCCTTTCAACCCCAAAGCCAGTCCGTGAAAAAGGAACAAACCATGGTGGTTGGTACCTGAAAGAGTAGGTTTTTGTCACTGTTTTGAGGTTTGCTAAATTTAAAACAATTTTTCACATACCTTGTGCTGCTTTTTTATAGGCACACAGCAGTTTGTGTACGTAAATATTTTCCGCTGTTATGATCCTGTGCTTTCGAAAAAGAGGTAGTGTGTGCTCAAACCTAGGTGTATTCTCTATAGCACGGACAGCTTTCTTTTGTAGTAGTAGAAGCTTGTTAATGTTTGTTATAGAGGTATTTGCCCATACTAAGCAGCAGTAGTAAATCTGAGAGTTAAAAAGCGCATTGTAAATAAGTTTCTTGATATAATAAATAAGATATAGTAAATAAGTTTACTATAAGTTATAATACTTTTAGTTTACTATAAGTTATAGTAAATAAGTGATATAGTAAATAAGTTTCTTTACTGCATAAATGGTTACAGGGCTTGGTCATAAAATTGCGGGGGCTGTAGTGCCACATTATCAACTTTGCTTGAAGCCTCGTGTTTCTTAGCTGCCGCTTTGAATCAATCTTCCAGTTGTGCACATAATTAGTGTGTTGCTCTGAGGCTTTGTCATAGCGATACGAATTAAGGCATCACAAAGCAACAATCTTGCTATTCTAAGGTTTTGCAACAGAGATGTGGTTTTGTGCATCACTGACTATTGAAAGCTGAATAAATAGTTAAGCTCGTTTGGACAAACTTTGGCCGTAAATGTCTTGTGCCGGCATTCAGACTGTGGATTTTTCCAGGGCTACCTGACAGAGAACGGCTTCGTCGCTTTGAACCGGGTCCAGCTGATTATGTCAGGTAAGCCTGATGGTGTTGATATCTTGTCCCCTAGGCAGAACAAATGCTTCCTAATCATACACAAAGATAGCTGATAAGAAAAACATGGTGCAGACACGCAACTCTGTTCCCCAAATTCTAGCTGTTGTGTACTCGCAGCTAAACGTATGTAACTAAGCATAATTTACATGCACTCGTGCATATTGTGCATCTGCACAGCACAGCACAACAAGACAAACTTCACAGAGGCAGCCAGTAGTATGGATCCATAACTAGCCTTTGGCTAAGGATCCAGACAGTGATGTTATGTACTGTGCTGAAGAAATGATAATAAAAAAGAAAAAAAAAGAATAGTACAGAGTTCTGCTTTTTATATTTTTTCTTGCATTAAGTTTATTTACCCCTCTTGTGATTTCATCATAACCGGCATACTGCTTTGTGTGCTGTGTTCGTTCCATGTCAGGCTTCTCTTTACAGGTAGGAGTGATGTCATCACTTTGCCATACATGGCGCACATCAGTGTTTGTTCACAGCAGTGCTAGGAAGAGTTTGCACAAGTGCTTTGGTAGCTGCATAGTCAGCTGGAATGTGAGGTGACACCTAGATACTACAGTCCAGCTCCGAGTTGGACCACTGAACCGCCGCGGTGGCTCAGTGGTTACAGCGCTCGGCTGCTGACCCAAAAGACGCGGGTTCGATCCCGGGCCGCGGCGGCTGAATTTCTTTGGAGGAGAAATTCTAGAGGCCCGTGTGCTGTGCGATGTCAGTGCACGTTAAAGAACCCCAGGTGGTTGAAATTTCCGGAGCCCTTCACTACGGCGTCTCTCATAGCCTCAGTCGCTTTGGGACGTTAAACCCCAATCAACCATTCAACCAACCAACTGAAGTTAGGTGGTTGCTGACTGTGCTCGTCCCTTTAGGTGCAGTCAGGTTTCTTTCTGGTTTCATGGGCACAGGTTCATCCATTCAGTAGTTTGTCTTCCAGTTGTTTGTTGATCGGTGTGTACTTTTGTTGCCATGTGGAAGTGAAATCTTGAGGGCATCTACTATGTCTTGCTTGTGATCTTACTGTTACTGATGCAGTAATGTGTTGTTCGAGCTTAAAAGTCCCTTTACTGTGTTAATTACGTCCCACGCTGAAGTTCCTGATGTGAGAAACTGTAAGTCTGCTTAAAAGCTGGCCAGCTAGCCTAGAGGATCTTTTAACTGCCTCTCAATTTTCGCGCTGCCTAACGAATGCTTGTTAAATATCTCTGTGCAGAGCTTGGGGAAGCTGAAGATGAAATCTTCAAGCGTCGCCAGCAGAATGAGGCAAGCGTCTTTTTGCTCTCTGGATACTCTCATGTTGGTTGTAATGAGCTCCAGAGTCGGCCTGTCTGACCGTTGCGTTGTTTCAACATGCAGCTCAACTTCAAGCGGAGGATGAAGGAAAAGAAGAGGAGGATGAAAATGGTTGGTGTCGCACTGCTTCAGAGGCGTTGGCTTGCTTCTTCTCGGGAGGTGGTGGTGTAGGGTTGGAAGGCCATAGGCCTAAGTGTCGCAGCCCTTTCCTTGCATGCTTGGCTTTTGCTGCACTAGGGTGGCTTGCTTTGCATTACTGAAAATGTGTAAGCATGATTACAGGCTAACAAAGAGGGTTCAGCTTAAGTTAAGGACAACGCAGCGAGCTATGGAAAGAAAAATGATAGGTGTAACGTTAAAGAGACTGGAAGCGGGCACAGTGGGTGAGGGGACAAATGCGTGTTAATGACATCCTAGTCAAAATCAAGAGGAAGAAATGGGCTTGGACAGGGCATGTAATGAGAAGGCAAGACAACCGCTGGTCCTTAAAGGTGCACTGAAGAGGAATCTGAACTTGTCTTTTTGCCGCGGGAACTCGATCTACACGTTCCGAGCTTTCTTAGAAACCTCGATTTATTGCCCTATGTAGCCGATTTCCCTAATTAAATCGAATTAACGTCCGGCTCCCGCCTTTTTTTAAAAATTCTCCCCCGTACGGTAGGCGGAGTCCACTAACGCGTGGACTGCCTTTCAGCCAGTCCCGTGGCAGCTTGCCGCTCTGCCATCGGCGGAGTAATACGTAGTAGCAAATAGGGCTTATTTTGCGGCTATATTATATGCGAATGAAACTATTTATTCATGCAAACCTAAAAAACAAAATAAAGCGAAAGCAAAGCCTCCATGGAGCTGGCTGAAAGGCACTTCACGCGTTGGTTGACTCCGCCCACCGTACGGGGAGAATTCAAAAAGTAAAGGCGGGAGCCGGACGTTAATTCGATTTAAATCGGCCACATAGGGCAATAAGTCACAGCTTCTAAGAATGCTAGGAACGTGTAGATTGAGTTCTCGTGGCAAAAAGAAGTTCAGAATCCTCTTCAGTGCACCTTTAAGGGTAATGGAGCGAATTCCAAGAGAAGGCATGCGTAGCAGGGGGCGACAGAAAGTTAGATGGGGGGATGTGATTCAGAAATTTGTGGGGATATGCTGGCCGCAGTTGACAAACGACAGGGTTAATTGGAGAGACATGGGAGAGGCCTTTGCCCTGCAGTGGGTGGAGTCAGGCTGGTGATGATGAATGCAGGCCTTGCGGCCACAAAAAGAAAGCTGTGTGAAGCTTAGCATGGGGAACTGTGGCTCTTTGCCATCTGTGTATTTTTATAGGTCAAGTTAGCACTTGATGCTGCAGTGTAACTACGGTAATTTTGCCAGCATTAAAAGTGCTAGGATATTTCCTCGTGTTAGAATTGTTTCAAGCGTATTTCAAGCTAATTGTGACCAGTCTTGTTTCCGCAGGAGAATGTGTAGCCTTTTTATTTTTTTTTGTGTGTGTGTGTGTGTGATAGGCACAGTGTTCATCATTAGTTCTAGTGACTGAGAAGATAACACTGTACACACTGCTGGGTTCATTTGTGGCATTTTTCTTTTTTCTTTCAGGAAGCTGAATCGGAGGCGAGGCCCGCATGGACACCTGGTGGACAGTTTGCCCCAGTCGTAAGCACTGCAGTTTTTACAGTTTGTTGACATGCTGAAAATTGGGCAGGTGAGGTGCTTGATACTTGAAAGGTGTTCTTGCTACAATGACTCTTAAGTTCCATCTACATCAGGTGTACACCCACCGTCAAGAGTTTAGGGATGGCAACTCTGTGGAAGTGTTCATTTTTTTGCATCCAAGGTGTACTCCTTGAGATTTAGTGATACACTTTGTAATTCGCACAACCATAATTGTGCTGCATTTTACTAATGTAGGATGCACGGGAAAACAGCAGTGAATTTAAGTTTTTTGCATATTTAGTGGGCATATGTGTGTAGCAAACTATGCTGATATCGGAACAAAGACTGGCTCGAATTTATCTCTTGATCTTGTCATGTTGTGAAATGAGTGCCGTCCTGGAGCCCTCATAGCAGTAATGATTTTGCTGGTACTGTGAGTGCATTCTTAATGTCCGTGTGTTCACAAAAGTGCGTTCATATCTAAAGAAGCTTTTAGTTACTTCTTGTTCCCAGTAGCCGTTTATAAAAGGAGCAGATGCCTTACTGCACACATTGACATGACTGTCTTCTCACTTTTTGCAAAAAGAAAATAGAGTGGTCTACAAAATTATTAGAACAAAATAAGAAAAAATAGACAGCAGATTGCTTTCCCTCATCTCATCTCAGTACCCCATTTGAAAGAAATGGGGTATCTTTATTGCTACCTGCTATGAGCTACTTGATTTGTTCTAATTATGAAAGTTAACGGGAGTGATTCCAGATTTGACCCCATTGACTACATTGAAATTCTGCTCGACAAACAAATCATTTTTGCACATCGTCATAAAAAATCACTTCGCGGGATGAGAAATGGGATTATAAAGTCGATGTCAAATATTTGAAGCTTTGCCACACATAACAAACACATTATGAATTTGCCTGGGATGTATCCTACAGTTTTTGTAGGGCGGTTCAAAAGTCAGTGTTGCCCCCCCGCGGTGGCTCAGTGGTTACGGCGCTCAACTGCTGACCCGAAAGACGCGGGTTCGATCCCGGCCGCAGTGCTTCTGAGTTCTGAATTGAAATAACCGTTTTATATAAAAAAAAATACATATAAATTTTTCAAATTTCTTATTTTTCGGCTTGTATGTGTTATGGACAGCGTAGAATATGAGGCATGTGGGCAGATACAAAAATTTCTTTGAAAATTTGGGGGACCATTTTCTTGCGACCTGAAACCTCCTTTTAGAAGATGGGAGGAGAGGAGAGTAGGTTTAAGAACATTGCATGTTGATGGTATCCTGGGTGAAGTCAGGATAAGAAATAAGCAAGGGGAGGGCACGTAATGTGAAGACGAGATAACCAGTGGTTGCTGAAGATAGTGGAGAGGACCCCAAGTGAAGGCAGACATAGGAAGGAGCGAATGGTATGAGGTTTGTGGCGATAAGGGGCCCCAGCTGGAACTAGAAAGGACTGATTTTAGATCATTGGCAGAGGTCTTTGTGCTGCAGTGGTTGTAGTTAGGCTGATGATGAGTATAGCTATGACATTATGAAGCCTGACCAAATATTTAGGGGAATCCCCCAAGGTGGAGTAGATTTGTAATAAGGGAGTAATTACTCATTGACATCCACCCGAGCGCAGCCATACGGCCACAAAGGAAAGCTATACAGCTTTCACAGAAACTTCGTAGTTAAAGAAAAATTCGTCCTGGTCCGGGGTTCGAACCCGGGACCACCGCTACACCGGAGCAGTCGCTCTACCAATTGAGCTAACCGGGACGGCAAGCTTATGGTAGGGCGAGAGCTAATTGATCTATAACTCGAAGTGGGAACAGTGTTTGACCAAATATTTAGGGGAATCCCCCAAGATGGAGTAGATTTGTAATAAGGGAGTAATTACTCATTGACGTCCACCCGAGCGCAGCACTACGGCCACTTTGTGGCCGTAGTGCTGCGCTCGGGTGGACGTCAATGAGTAATTACTCCCTTATTATGAAGCCTTAATGAAACATTTCTCTCTTTGTTGGCAGGCTGTCGGGCAGCGCGTGGGTCCAGTGCAGAATGCGAAGCAGGAGGCCTACGACATGCGCCGTGAAGGGATGGAGCACCGCAGAAACCTCAGTGACGGGGGTGGTGGTGGTGCCCATGCCAATGGCCGCCTGGAATCCATGCTCAGACCCGTGAGTCACACTCCGATTCTCTGGGACCAACACAGCTGCAGGCACTTCTGATGGTGCTGAAAACCTACTGTATACAGTAGAACCTCGTTAATTCGAAGTCCGTCGGACCGCGAAAAATCATCAAATTAACTGGGTTTTTGAATTATCAAAAATCGGCGAAAAATGAGAAATAAACATACGAAACATGGCTGCATCAACACTGCATTTTTATTTTGCCTGAAAAACGGTCACTTGAAGTAGTCATTGATGCACGACTGCTTGGCGCGGTAGTTAGAGGTGCGTACATACTCTGACATTCTCGGCGCGCGGGCGAGAGTCGGTTGTGGTCGGATACGTCAGATTGGCGACGCTACGCCAGGCGCTCCGACGCGACTGCTACTTGTGGCTACTGGACGAGAGGGGGGGTTCAGAGTGCGCCGAAGCCGCCGGACACGTCCGCGGTCATAGCCGTGCCGCGCGAGCGCGCGCTACATCGGAGTATAAACGCGCCTGAACACAGAACACGTTTGATTGCGGCACCGAACAATCAAAACACTACGAGCAGCGCCTGCCACGAGCTAGACAAACAACGGAAACGGAGCCAGAAAAATTGTGGCCTAGCAGCACCTGGTTTGTGCTTTGTCAACTAAAGCTAGCCTCCGAGACTAATAGTCGACTGTGCAGATCGCTGAGGCACAACAAACCACCGGAAACCGAAAATTGATTTACAGTGCCGCCTGGCTGCCACTCCGGCAACTCAACTATACTGGCCTCAGAGACTGGCAACGCATTTTTCTTTTCGCGAATCACGGAGGCCATGGTTTAAACCTACGTATTATCCGAAGAGGGGCGCGCTGGCTGTTCAAATTATCCGGCAAATTTAGCATGGAAACTGTTGGGACCGCCGAAAACCTTCGAATTACGCGGGATTTCGAATAAACTGAGTTCGAATTAACGAGGTTTTACTGTACATCATTTTGCATCCAGCGCTGAGTTCATTATATGTATAGTACTCTCAATACACCATGGCACAGACTGACAGAAAACTGGAAGAACGCAGTTAGTCCGAGCACTGCTGTCGGCATTATACACTTCAAAAACTCCCCTCTGATGTGCTCTTGTGGACTGATGTAAAAGGCCACTCTTGCTCATAATGAAGAGTTGTAATGAAAACGTTTGCTGTGAGTAAAGTGTTTGTGGCTTGAAAAACATACACAACTAAAGGTTGGCTCATGGCTGGGTTTGCGCCTCCCCTTTTTGTCCTTTTTCCAGTGATTGTTATCGATACACAGTCAACTCTCAATAGTAATTCAAACTTGGAAGGGATTAAGAATTTTGAATTTAAGGATCGGGCAGAGTTCCTAACGCGATTGATGTTGGCGACATCAAAGTGTCAGTTTGAATAAACCGGAAGTTAAAATTGTGAGGGTTGTAATTGGCGAGACATCGCAGTGAAAGTTTTCTTGCCAGTAATTGTGGCATTTCTTGGACATTTAGTAGTGGCGGTCGAACCTAAAACTCTGAGAGGACTTGTTACTTCAATGCTGATCGTGCATTTCCTGTCACTCGTCGACATAGTGCAATAATGCACTTATAGTGTGGCCTGCAGTGCATGGATGGTGATGATGATAATGATTATGCAGGCTCACAGCGACAGTGATGTTCGTGGTGAGAAGCGAAAGCACGAGGGGGACAGCTCGGATGAAGAGGAAGAACCACATGATGAAGTGCGGTAAGCGTGTGTCTCTTCTTGGGCTGTGGTTCTTCGTGAAGTGCAGGTGTTGTAACCACCACGCTGACCCTGGCTTGCCTCTTCGCAGTCTCTGGGAGGACGGCTGGCGGGAGCGGTACTATGTGTCGAAATTTGACATCAGTCCCGACAATATCGCGTTTCGGCATGACGTGGTGAGTGTGGTTATGCCTTATTTTGTGGTCTGCTTGGTTTATGTGTCTCAGCCCTGTTTTGACTGGTGAGATGACTTTTGGTTGTGAACGCAGGCCGCTGCTTACGTTGAAGGACTCTGCTGGGTTCTTCGCTACTACTACCAGGTAAGTTTATTTTTTCAGGACCTGTCTTGGGAGAAAAACCCGGAAAGTGGGGTGGCAGTTTTGTTGTGTGCCGGAAACTCTAGCGAACTTTGGGACTGGCACTAATGCCTACTTGACAGCTCTTTAAGTAATGTGCTCCTCTTCAGAGCCACCGTTCTTCTAGTTTAGGGCTTTTCAGTTTTTTTTAGCCTCAGGGGAGTCCAACGCTTCTCAAAAAAAGGGCTGAAGAACTCCATGCGTCTTGGCTTCCATCCCGTTCTGGCTGAAATGCATTGAGTTAATGATGACTGACTGCATAATGTAATAGTCTACTATAAACAATTACAGTCTAACTACATAGTCCCAAATTGAAGGAGGCGCCACGGTGGCTCAGTGGTTATGGTGTTCAGCTGCTGACCCAGCAGACGCGAGTCCGATTCCGGCTGCGGCGGTCGCATTTTGATGGAGGTGAAATGCTAGCGACCTGTAAACTATGTGATGTTACTGCACTGTGTGATGTCAGTCAGGTTCTTCAGTTGGATGAGTTACTGCCCGCTTCATGAGGCTTTTTTTTTTTCTTTCTTTATGTCCGGTTTGCCTTTCTCTG
This sequence comes from Amblyomma mixtum, assembly GCF_055824585.1. Lineage (NCBI taxonomy): Eukaryota > Metazoa > Arthropoda > Arachnida > Ixodida > Ixodidae > Amblyomma > Amblyomma mixtum. Next base: position 22,036,789 of record NC_143019.1, read on the forward strand.
CAGGGCTGTGCATCCTGGAAGTGGTTCTTCCCCTACCACTATGCGCCGTTCGCATCGGATTTCATCAACGTCGGCGACCTCAAGATTGAGTTCGAACGAGGAACTCAACCCGTAAGAGCCTCGCATTCATTGCGGGAGCATCTCCAGTTAATGCAACAGTGTTCGAAAGTGCTTCCCTGTGAGACTAGAACAGTTTATTTGGAATGTTTTTCATTTTATTTTCATTTTGTTTATTGCAGCTTTTAAGGTTACATAAGCTGGGGGCAAGAAAGTGTGCAGATATTGATGCCGGCTAAGGTTACGTAAGCTGGGGGCTGACTAAAAAAGGAAATGGAGCACAATGCACAAAGAAGTGAAACAAATGACAAGTTAATTATGTAGTGAGAATACAAAATAACATGGAAAAACAGAGAGAAAAAAACATTGTGCAAAACGGGCAAAAAGTAACTTGCTGATTTGCTCCAAAAAGCTGCCTTCTGTAATTTTTGGAGAAACAACCCAGCAGAAACTAGCATCTTGAGAGCTGGAACTTTTCAGGTGGAGAACGTTTTCTCTGTCGTTTCTTTGTTTGTTTTCCGCTAACAGTTCAAGCCCATGGAGCAGCTGATGAGTGTGTTCCCTGCAGCCAGCAAGCAGCACTTGCCCACGCCGTGGGCTGATCTCATGGATGACCCGGTGGGTAGCTTCCTTGTTTGAGCTTCTGTGCGTGTTTCCTGAGTGGTTGAAGAGTGTTCTTGTGGCAGGCCGCAGGTATCACTGGGAAGGAAAAGCTCATCTTTGATTATTTCGTCATAAACGAATGCTGCACCCATCTTTATAGGTCACCATCAAGAACGACGAGATCTTGAAGGAACATTGAGGACAAATTGATCTTGGCCTGTCTCAAGAGATTACTTTATTGTAATGATAGAGAGGCTACTTTCACTGAAGACTGGGCTTTTACTAGTATTACTGTATTTACATGTATATAACGCGGCAATGAACATAACACGAGGGGGGGGAATTGAAACCTCACCGAAATGTTCAAAAAAAGATTATCGCAATTATAACATAATCTCAATCTGCTAAAGCCAACTATTAAGTCGAGGGCTCCAAAGAAACGGAGGTGGCGTGCAAAAATACGAAATCAACTGATAGATTCATGTTATTTGTACATGCTGTCATTCTCACTGAAAGCCCAGTAGCGGGGATAAGATATCACATGCTACTCCATTATGCATTGCTTTCATGCTCTCGACAAGTCTGGCATGCTTGGCGAAAGATGTTTGTTCCATCAAAAGCTAGGAGCTCGCATGTGTGTTGTCTTTTCTTGGAAGGCCCGCAGCTTGTTTGTCAAGCGCCATAAGTTTCTGTGAAGGTTTAGGTTCTCACAACATATTTTAACCTGCCATGGGTCGGTTACTGCAGGGTGTGATAGAAAATATATAGGCGAAGCGACCGAGGTTATCTGGTTATCTCTAGCTGACTACAAAGAGAGAGCGACAAAAGCCAACAGCCACAGAAACCAAGGGGCACAGGGGATTTTTTTTTTTAAATTTATTTATTTATTTTGTGGGGTTGATCAATTTAGAACATTACTGAATATTTTATCGCTTAAAGCTAATTGATAGAAAAGCAGAAGAAAAAACAACCACATGCCGCCGGTGGGATCCGAACCCACGACCTCCGAATTACGCGTCCGGTGCTCTACCTCTGAGCTACGGCGACGGCTGTCAATCCTTCTGCTTTCAGGGGTATTTATGTTTACAAGTAACCTAACCTTGAGAGTGTTCATCAGCGCCACCCACGTTCATAAGCGGCGGACGTAGAACGTCCTGAGTTACCGCAGGTGTGACATAGAACGTCATCGAACGGAGAGGGTGGAAGCTGCGTGAGAACCCTCTTATGCTTCCTATGGCATCAAGGCTGCCAGAACCGAGGCCCTCACTAAGCAATTAAGCAAACAAAGGAAGGGGATGAGCGTAGGATAACCAAACAAAGAGAGAGCGTAGGATAACCAGCCTTCTCTGCAGCGGAGGTTTATAATTTTACCCTTTTATAGCTGTCACTATGCATGCATGCATGCATGCATAGTTTTTTATAGTTGTCACTATTTTCATAGTTGTCACTATGTTCATAGTTAATAGTTTTATGCATGCATGCATAGTGACAACTATGAAAAAAATATGAAAATAGTGACAACTATAACTATGAACATAGTGACAATTGTGTATGTATGTATGATGCATGCATCATACATACACATGCACGCACACACACACACACACTCTCTCTCTCTCTCTCTATGGGGTTTAAAAATAGGGGAGATAAATCTGTTCTCCCCGTTTAACCGCGGCTGACATAGTTCAAAACCGCGCGGACCCCACCCCGTGGTCGCGTACGCTACCGAGCGCATGCCGACCACGGCGGGCCGTGCTCTGCGGGGACAAAGGAACGACACACTGGCTGACACAAACAAGGCATTTATTGCTATAACAACAATAACGCCAGCTAGCAACAAAATACACTGAGGAATCGAGGATGTCCGACTCACCAGCACGGCTACGAGCGAACGTTCGCCCACGCTAGGGCAAAGGGATAAGCTCCGATGCCGAACGGGACGGGCTCGGCGGGAGCAAGTTCCGACCCAGAGGCGCCGTCGACGAAGAGCGGAGCTGCGCGCGGAAACGTCCGCTTGCGATCCCGGACCCAAGGAGAAGAGACCCCGTCGCTCCCCTCAAGCGCGCAGCAAAACGCCATCCGTGGCGCTGGTGTCGCTGCGACGCGAGCGCCCTCCCCTGTTAGTTAAAGTAACCAAAACTGAGAAGAGCGCGTTTCGTGGGAGCTAACTACAGGGAACTAGTGCGTTGAGGGAAAGCGAACGCAGGGGACGAAGGCGTCCCCACAATACACACACACACGCGCACACACACACACGCATCATACACACACACACGCATCATACATACACACACGCATCATACATACATGCATGCATGTATGTATGTATGTATGTATGTATGTATGTATGTATGACCAGCATGAACTATGTTGGTACAAAAGTGTGAGGCTTTGGCTGAACTTGATGTCATCGGTTGTTCTCTTCTTGTGACTAAAGCTTGTATACCTTTTTCTTTTTTTAACTGCCAGGATTTGCTGAAATCTTCCGCTTGACTTTAGGTAGATACAAACAACCAATGGCATCAATTGATTTTCATGATGTTGCTGTAGATTCATTATTAATCTCCTTATCATGCTAGTGTGCCAGGGGATTAGCCACTGATTGACTGCAACGTCATGACAATTTGTTGAAGCGATTGGCTGGAGGGTCTTCGGTGAGGGGCATTTCACGCTTTGCTTTTAAGCTGTATCCGGCTATGGTGTCTGTTTCTGTGCACTGTGGTGATGGAAGTGCAAAGCTGAATGCATTGCACGCATTGCTATGGTCGCATTTAAGTGGTTTTGGCAGAGTTTCGTGAAAGCACATCAAAGTAAGCATAATGCGCACAGAGCTCTTGGCTTACCAAGTGCACTTGAACAAATATTTTTTTCAGTCAAATTTACAGTGGAACCTCGATTATACGTCCCCCGGTCATGCGACGACCCGCATTTTACGACGAATTTGTGCGGTCCCGGCAAAACCCCCATAGAGACAATGCATTAAAAACCTCGGTTATACGACGCAAATTTTAGAAGGACCCCGCTTCGTACGACGGCTGGCTCGTACCGTCCGTCAAAAAAGGTCGTCAGCAAGCGCAGGCCGGGATGTACCGTATTTTCGCGATTCTAAGCACCCCCCCCCCCCCCCTATTTTCGGAAAAAAATTTTTGAAAAAAAAAAAAAAAACTTCGCATGCGAATCTAAGCACCCCCGTTTTTGCGCGGAAGAGAGCGTTGCCGAGGCCGCCAAGTGCACTTGCTCTCTTTTTCGTCGAGCCTGTGCAGTCGGAGTCCCGAGGAGGCGCGGCCTGCGCGTTGTTGTTGCGACTGAGAGAAGGATGAAAAGGAAAGTGCACGGGCCCGCCTACTGGCTCGAGCCAAGCCACCACTGCTGCCAAGTGCAGATAGAGGAGAGTTAAAAGATCAGAGGAAAGATAAAGAGAAAAGATAAGACGCGCGTGCAGCAACAGATGCGTCGGCAGGAGCGGACGCTGATGAAAAAAACAGATAAGCGGGCGAGGCCGCGCTCGCCGAAGCGAGGACAGCGGCGTCCACGGCGCTTTTTGTGTTGCTGCGTTCCGTTCCGACACAAGACAGATGGGGGCACAGAACTGTCTGCAGCTATTTTTCTTTTGAATGTTTCCTAAATAAAATGTTTTTTCTCGCGCCCGTTTCATCGAGATTTCGCCGCGAAAAGAGGGGCCCGGGGGGGGGGGGGGGGGGGGGGGGGGGTCAGTTTAGATTTTTCGAATCTAAGCACCCCCTCTCACTTTGGGCATCGCGATCGTGAAAAAAAAGGGGGTGCTTAGAATCGAGTAAATACGGTAGGCACACTTTACCCAGTCGATAACCGGTGCGCCTTAATCTTTCCACCTATCAAGAAAACCGCGGGAGCGGCTGCCCCGCTGCTCACGGCAGCCAACGGCCATTTTATCTTGTTTGTTGAAGACTAGCCCTCTGCCGGCAAAATGTGCTGCATTTGTGTTCCGAAAAAAAAAAAAAAAGATGATGAAGTTCAGACGTTAAAAAATATCACGCTTGATTTTCGATTATACGACACCCGGATTATACGACGGTTTCGCGCGGTCCCCTGAACGTCGTATAATCGAGGTTCCACTGTATTTTTCACCTTTTTTTTTCTGCTGAGCTTGAAATCAGCGGCATAATAGTATTCATCTACAACCCCCTAGGTGTGTATGGCAGCTTTTAGATCAGTTGCTGTAATGTTTGGCTCTCTAGTTCAGTTAAATTAGTAATTCAGTTACTGAGCTTTGCGAGTGAGCTCCTGTATTGGTTGCATTTGACAGATAAATGCATTTTACAGAACAGAATACCGTAGCTTGCTGTTGGCGCATTATTTCCTCTAGCAAGAACCAGATGCATATCCTGAAAAATCTTTTCAGGCATGCTGAAACCACATTGCAATGTGTCCATTTAGGATGGCCACCGTTGCTCCCCCTGGTGGTTCAGAGGTTAAGACACTTGGCTGCTGACCTGAAAGACATGGTGTCGATCTCAGCCACAGTGGTCACATTTTGACGGAGACGAATTGCTAAAGGCCCGTGTACTGTGGAATGTCAGTGTGCGTTAAAGAACCCCAGGTGGGACATTAAGCCCCCAGGGATCAAATCAAAATGTCAGGGATGAATTCAAGGGGGGGTCCTGTTATTTTTTCAGTGAAGAAGGTTCAAGAAATAAATTATGCAAATGGGACTTCTCTTCCCCCTCCCCGAAGCTCTTTCCAACAGTTGACCATAAATCCGTCTTCGTATTTACCGAGAGGTAGACACACATTTAAGCAGTAAACACCCTGCTTAGAAGAGGGTTGGAAATGACAATGCCGGCCACTTGCTTTGGTGTGCTCTCATGAAACCTCAACCCAGCGCCACTTCTGGTCATAGACTGAACTACATAAGCGATGGAGGAAGGGGGCATATTTATTCGTTTTTGTTTTAGTTTGGAGGGGCGAAGACTGGGGTAGGTGGGGGCTGAATCGGTGTTTAGTGTTTGATGTGCTGTTGGTCTTCTTCCCCCCCCTCCCTCTCCCACCCCATGCGCGAGCAGCAGTGACAAAATTTTGTGTGCCTTGCTCCCTCAGGACTCGCCCATCATCGACTTCTACCCGACCGACTTTAAGGTTGACCTGAATGGCAAAAAGTATGCTTGGCAAGGTGAGGTCCTTCGTCCTTCCCTGACCCTTGCTTTCGTTCATGTGGCTTTCTCTGGGGATCTGTGGTGCCCCACAACGGTGTCTGTGCCTAATTTGGTAGTAAAGGCATTATGGAAGAAGTTAAATGTTACGGACGATGTTAGGTGTTACGGAGAGGCATTACGGAAGAAGTTAGATGTTACGAGAATTAAGCGGTGCTCGGTAAACAGGGCCCTTGTTCCTAGTCTTGGTGTAGTTACTGATCATGTGGCTTTCTCTGGGGATCAGTGGTGCCCCACAACGGTGTCTGTGCCTAATTTGGTAGTAAAGGCATTACGGAAGAAGTTAAATGTTACGGACAATGTTAGGTGTTACGGAGAGGCATTACGGAAGAAGTTAGATGTTACGAGAATTAAGTGGTGCTCGGTAAACAGGGCCCTTGCCCAGGGCCCTTGTTCCGAGTCTTGGTGTAGTTGCTGAGCTTGTTTTATATGTGTGCGGCTGAAATTAAGTGCTCTGTTAAAGTCACGACCAGAGCCAGCCAGCCATTGCCAGAGGAAGGGAGAGACATCCTGTTGTCAGTTCTAGACTGCGTGGCTCTCTGCGAGGCCACCACCAGCGACCACAACGTTGGAGTGGTGACTGCGGCGGGACGCGCTGTCATGTCTGCGGTGTGCTCGGAGCACTTGCAAGAGGATGATGATGATAGTGAAACCAAAACTCAATAGAAGTTTGTCGTTCCCATCACCCTTGAGGTGGTTGGCGCGTTAGACGTTCTGAAGCGTCTCGCGAGCTTGCAACATAAGCAAGATGCGCTTAACGCCGTTGCTGCTGGGGAAGAAAGGGTAGGAGCATTTAAATTGCAATAAAGGCTTTCTCTGCGAGTTATCTGCAGCGCGTTTCTGGCTGTTTCTTAGATGTTGGAAAATTTCAGTATTATAAAGGAAACTGCCGATTTTACCGACTTCGTTAAATCGAGGTTGAACTGTATTCCAGTGTCAAACTTTTATCTGATCCAATCCATCCGAATCTGAGATATCCCCGCCATTTCGAAAGTTTCTCTGGTACATATCTGGACTGCCCTATTTGTGATAAGTGTTTGGTGTTTAGATGCTGCTTCCCGTGAAGTTAATAAACCTTGGCATTCGATAGGTTGGGGCAACCAAAAGGAAATAAAAATAATAAGCCCCTGCAATAAACCTTGACAGCAGGAAGTTCTGGGGATTGGTTTCAACAGATTGGGAATACAATATCATCGCCCTGCCGCGGTGGCTCAGTGGTTATGGCACTCGGCTGCTGGCCCGAAAGACGCGGGTTCGGCCCGGCCGCGGCGGCTGAAGTTCGATGGAGGCGAAATTCTAGAGGCCCGTGTACTGTGCGATGTCAGTGCACATTAAAGAACCCCAGGAGGTCGTAATTTCCGGAGCCCTTCACTACGGCATCCCTCATAGCCTGAGTCGCTTTGGGACATTAAACCCCAATAAACCAAAGAATACAGTATTGTCGAATGCAGAATGCTTTGACTGCGTGGTCAGTTGCTGCTAGTGCCTGGTTTATCCTTCAAACTGGGAAGCTTGTAGTAATCAGACTTCAGGGAAGAGAGATTAAGATGGATCTGTAGAAGCACTTTTCTCAGACTTGACTCCCTGCACTGAATTGGTTTCTCCCAACAGGTGTGGCCCTGCTGCCATTCGTGGACGAGAAGCGGCTGCTCGAGACAGTGCAGACAGTCTACCCTCTGCTCTCAGAGGCCGAGAGTGAGTTGTGGACCCCTGTTCTGAGGACGCTAGCTGTCTTTCTTGCGTGTTGTGATCTCACGCGGCTCAACTGCGCTGCTGCTTTTTTGCTGCGCAGTGAAACGAAACTCACGAGGGGACGACGTCATCTACGTCCGCAAGGGACACCGTGGCTACAGCTACCTCCTTGGCCTGTACGAAGCCTGTAAGGACTACAATAGGGTGAGTCTGTCGTCTTGACTTTCCCGTTTTGTCTGGGGTATTATTTCTTCTATGGTTTTGAAACAACTCGCTAAAAAATGACGAATTGAAAAGCGCTGTACGAAGCCTGTAAGGACTATAACAGAGTGAGCCTGTCATCTGACTTTCCCGTTCTGTCTGGGGTATTACTCCTTCGGTGGTTTTGAAACAACTCGCTAGAAAACAACGAATTGAAAAGTGTTCGGGTTTCACATCTTTCAAATGGGTGTTCAATCATTGCTGAAATAGGATCTTGTTGTTTAGGGATACTGCCAGCATGTTTGCCTTGGTCCAGGCCTTTCTCTCTTCCACTATTCCTCTTTATAAGTTCTGTACATTCGCGAACTTTTAAACCATTTTTCCAATTAATTTTTTTACATAGCCTGGCAGTAGCATTCACCAGCTTGTAAATAGTACATTTAGAAATGTGCTTAAGAAAAAAACATAAATACAGTTTATTATGTGCGCATCTTTCTTGCTCGTTGCAATCTTCTCTGCTTATTAGCACATTCTACCTGGAGTATAATGCGGGACGTTGTTTGCTTTTATTGGGGCTTCGGGCTGACAGCCAATTGGAGCACATGGTTGTAGTTTCTTACAGAAGTGTAATGGCCGCAGTTTCTTTTCTCATAATCGTTACTTTGTGTTGAATTTGTATAGCCATCTTTCGAGTAAACTGTAATGAAGCGTACATCAGAGTCACCTGATGTTACAGATAAAAGTAGTTGTCACAGGACACAGCCTACAGGAAAGTGTCGATATGACGCTGAAAAGCTTTTTCCTGTTCTGCAGTTTTAGCTACGGACACAAAGCTTATGCTCAAAACTTTTTAGAACTGCAGCATAAGAATTTCGTGCAATGTTAGCTAGGGCTTGCGTAGGCGTACTCCTGGTTTGCTATTTACCACTTGCGTGAGAAGTTCCTGCACCCTATTTGCAACCAGTACTAGCAATGGTAACTGGGATAACATTTATCAGGTGTGCATGACAGGCAGTGATGAAGGGAAGATCTACATTAAGATAGGCTCGTATTGCTGTGACATCAGGTTCGATTTAGCTGAGGAAAAGATGTGTTCAAGTTCTCAATTCTGCGTGCTCATTGCACATTTCTTTTTTTTTTTTCTGCATGAGCACTTCACATGTTTTTTATGTATAACTTACTGGTTGCAGTGACGTGAAAGTGACGCTGTCCTTTTCAGGAGTTTGACCTGGAGCCCAAGTACTTTGGTGGAGTTGGTGGCAAAATTCTGCTGAGTCACAATGCAGTGGGACCGGGAGAGTAAGTGGACGGCTCCTCCTCGTTTCTTGTTCAGAAAGCGGTGGAATTGTTGAATTAGCGCAGCGGCTTTGCTTGTAACTTCCTGATATTTACTCTCTCTGTCTTGTTGTGACCGAAACATGGAACAAATGCTATATTCTCCGGCTAGCAGTTTGTGTTTGCTGTTTTTTTTTTTTACTTTTGGTGTTTCTGTGCATAGGAATGAATGAGGTTTTTGTCTTCGACGCAAGGTTAATTAGTGCCCAATTTGCAGTGGTACTGATAAGCTGGTGTTTAGAAGTCAGCCTACTTTGGGTTTTTGTAGCATTGTCGAATTCCGAGCGGAGCTAGTCTTTTGTGCACAGCAAAGCTTGTGGCCATTGTAGAGCTTCAGTGGTCTTACGCAAAGTGCTTGTGAGCTGTAGTTGCCACCGATGTATTTTTCATATTTGAACGTGATCGGTAGAAACAGAGGTGTCAAGAACACATGAAGTGTTGTTTGCACTATTCTTTTTGGCCCTCAAGTCTACGTCATGCTTATTTAGAGATGCTCTGCTGAACACAGGTCCAGTTGTGAGTAGAGGCATTACTTTTTTATTTATTTTTTTCACTTTCAGCGATGTGCGTTCTGTCATCCGAGGCCTGGAAGACATCCCTGGAAACATGGTTGTCTGGTAGGTATGCCTGCTACTGGTTCATTGCTTAACTCTTTCGCTACCGCGGAAAAATGGACGATTTGGAGTGTACTGAAAGAAAAAAGTTTTTCACAAGAACTAATACACCCAGCACATATTGCAGTGCATGAAATTGTAGCTTATTAGTTACACTTCTGAATGAAACAAACAGAAGAGTTGCGTGTGCAAGAGTGAATTAACATTTATTTGTGAAATTAGCCAAAAACACAAAAAAAGTATATAGCAAAAATAAAAATTACGGGCTGCACTAAGCCAGAACTTGATTAGAGGAAAATTGGAATATACAAACTGTTGCACATGTTTATAGCTGTAATTATTCACAGTTTCAGCCATGAGAAAAAATTACTGCACTTTCCATGGCCAGTCAAGTCAGGGGTCATGACTGTGGTGCCGCTGTGAAGAGTAATCAGGGGTGAAGATGTGAAGCAGAGGTAGACTGACAGGTGCTTCACATAAGGTTTTATCTTTGTTCCTTCCTTGTTCTCTGATAGCCGAGCTTGAAGTTTCTTCTTTTTTTTCATTTCTTTGGTACGTGTTGAATGGATTCTATTGGAGGATTGGGGGTGTGGACTTCTTTTCCCTCACCATATCCGAAGATTTCTTGAATGAGCTGCTCCCTGAAAGCCATCAATTAAAATTTGGCATTTTAGACAATCTCTAAAACATCAGGATCGATGAAATAAGTTTTATCGATGTGGCTCAAAAGCCAGGACACTTTCCAAGTCTTGCCAATAGATGCTGCCGCCGCTGAAACATCCGCGTCCGTTACGTGCAAAAAACAAACAAAAAAGCGAAAAACCAATTTTGGGAAATTATTTTTGATGGCAGAGGGCCAGAATAGATTATTCCGTTATTTCAATAGAGATATAGTCGCGGCAGGTCAACAATTCCAATGTATATGATGATTCCAATGAACTTCAGCATCTCCAACGGATTCACATCTTCCCATGAGCCGTCACGTCGAGCGTATGTGTGCTTGTTCAAAATCTTCATCCATGCATACTTATTAGTGTTTCGGCACATGGTTTTCATCATTTCCGCCGTGAAGAGCATCAAAAAAAAAGTTGAGAGCTCGAGCGAATCTCCGAGTGCCGCTCCGCAGCGATGTGTCGATAGGGACACCTAACTGTCGTCTTGGTTGAAAACGCGACGCGACCTTGAGCATTTGGAAAACTGTCTTCGCCATACATTGTAAAGACCCTGAAGCACAAAAATATACCACTGTCATCAATTACAAACCGTATCCACCGCAGAAAACACACAGCGAACGAAAACAGAACTTACATGCAAGTACGCGCTGACGTTCCAGGCGCCCGAGGCGAAGTCTCGCTGTCGAAACCGAAATCGGACATTTGTACATTGTTGCCCGACTAATAACCGCTGCTTTCATCGCAAAAAACGAAACCAAAACCGGCCGACGTGCTCGGTGTCAGCTTTCGCTTTCGAGGAGCGCGCGGCGATGCGGACGCCATTTTCTCCGGCTGACGCTGCTGCGGCCGTTCAAACTTTTTTTTTTCACGGCGCCCCCTCATGTCAAAACACTAAAACCAAGGCTGCAATCGAAAGAGCAGTTGTTGAGCTAGACAACTAGATGGCGGAGCACATCCACGACGCTCCAAAATGAGCTATTTTACGCGGGCGATTTGAATCGATCATATGCGATCGATTGCCTATGGTGCGGTAGCGAAAGAATTAAATTATATTTTCAGAAATTTAACCAGCCTATTCCTTCCAAAGGGAGGCAAGCCCTCAAACACTGAAGAGTAGTGGGGTTCTTTCTCTAATGATGCTTAAAAGATCTCTTTTCATGTTGAATGTGGATGTGTAGCATTTTCTGACAGTTAGGCCAATCTGTTGCAACACTGTTAGCTTGAGCTGCTTTAGGAAAAACGTTCAACGGTGTCTTTCGAAAGGAAGAATGAAGTCAACCTTTCGGCCCGTGGTTGGACTCTTGCTTTAGTGTGTCATCACCAGTTGGTAGTTGTAGTGAGAAACAAATCCCAGCTTCATTTGTCCACAGTTTTTTAATTTGCCACCTGCCTTAGCTAGGTGAAACATAATATGCTTTGTCTTCTTGATGAGGGACCTATATTTTGTGTTTAATATTTGTCAACTCTTGATGTGTGCTGACCAAATGATAAGAGGAAGTTAGAATCATAGCATGAAGTCTTAAATGGTGCTAGTGCAGTGTGAATTTCTAATTGTCACGTGTGGCATCTCACTTTTTTCATTGCAATCTTGTCCCTTGTTTTTCGCCTCTATCAGCGTCCGCTTCAGGGATCCCAAGTACAGTGACGACTTTGTCTTCCCTGCCAAGCGCCTTCCCGGAGCTAAGTGAGTACCATCCTCATGCTTGTGCGTCTTAGTTTGTTTGGGAAGTCGGAGGAGTTGTGACATGATAAAGGGACAGAGGGACCCTAATGTGACAGAGGGACCCTAATGTGACAGAGGGACCCTAAAACGACATAGTGACCCTAAAATGAATGAGGGACCCTAACTCACTAAAGGGACCACAACACAGTAAAGAGACCATAACACGGGTTGTTCCTTGCCTGCCTTCTTCTCCTGTTTCTTCCAACTTTTGATGATTAGTGGCAAAACCACTACCACAATGCAATAGTATGTTGCATCATGGTGAGGAGAGCATGATCATGAGCGTACTGGAAAAAAAGAAAAATGCAGGCTCAGAAGTCGTGTGTCATTGGTGTTAGTCCTCGGAACACGGAATCATCAGTGCAGTGCTGAAAGTTGAAGGAAACCTCTGGAAAGAAATTGTAGAGAGAGGGCAAGTAGTTAATGGGTTACTCGGCAACAAAAAGTGAACAAGGGAGGGAGAAGCCTCAGACTTGCGGATTCGACCCCGGCCGTGGCGGTCAAATTTCGATGGAGGCGAAGTTTTAGTGGCCCATGTACTGTGCGATGTGAGTGCACGTTAAAGAACCCCAGGTGGTCGAGATTTCCGGAGCCCTTCACTACGGCGTTCCTCATAGCCTGAGTCGCTTTGGGACGTTAAACCCCAATAAACCAAACCAAACCAAAGCCTCAGACTTGTCTTCACGAAGAGAGGTCTTCTTGTCGAAATGTTGGCAAGCACCCTGAGGCTTCCCCTCTTCCTTGTTCATTTTGTGTTGTCTCTGGAAAGAAAAGAAAGATGGACATAATAAGTTTTGATTCAAGAGTTCTTGAGGCCCGTCTAAAACCGAAGTAAAAATTGTGCGGGTGGTAGTATCTAGAACAAATTTAATGCTGCACTAACGTGATTCTCTGTCAATGATGTTTTGACCTCGGTGTCTCCACATAGGGCCAGGCGTTTCTCGCCACCACGAAAACGTAAAACCAACGAGGCGCAAGTAATGACCGCACTGTTCTGGCACACCTTTCGAGTGCCGCATCAGTTTTTGCTGGTGGCATGGCAGAGGCTACAGTCGTGTGTGGTTTCTCTTTGCTTCAAACAGCGATCCACCCCGAGTGCTAAAACCGGGGGACCTATCCCAAGAGGAGAGCCGTAATTGGCGGCCACAGATCGGCATGGCCCCGCGGCGGTCAATAGCCTCGCTGGGCGACGCTGGACACCGCATGGTTGGGTGAGTCAGATTTCGTTTTTATTTTATTTATATTTTCTCCACTGAAATGTCTTCGTAACCTCGGCACTTTCCCATCAATCAAACCGTTCCGAAAAGTTCTGGTAATAGCAGGCACCGTCGTTTGGTCGCGCGAAGAGAGGGTCAGAACGAGCGCATCGCTGCACGTGCTGCTTAGGCCAAAACTCAGAGCAGCCTTCGTTTTAAGGCGACAGTGTTACAGTTTCGTTTTCATGTTGTGTTGTGGCGCCACCCGGTGCCGACGGTTTAGAACTTGCGAGGCAGCAAGGCAATAAAAAGGACACAGCTCTAGGAGCAGTTGTTCGTTGCGCAGTGGAGCGCGTGCATCATCGTCCGTTTCTTCGAGCCTAGCCGTTGACGGCGACCGCCGAGCCGGTCCGCCTCTCGGCATTGCTCGGTCCACTAACTCGTTACAAGTGGCGACGAGGAGAAAAATTCAAGTTCAAGTTCGTCTTTCCTACGCCCCTTCTGCGCACGTGAGTTCTTCGTTGTTCTGACGAGTTCAACGCGCAAGAATTCCGTCATGCCAATGTTCGGCAACCTCGAAGCGTTCGACGGAGGAGGGGGAGATGCGTGGCCTTGCTACGTTGATCGCCTTAAAGCTTTTTTCATCGCGAATGACATCGCAGAAGCAAAACAGAAGTCAGTCTTCTTTAGTTGTTGTGGACAGAAAACGTATGCTCTCTTGCGGGATCTCGTGAAGCCCGCCCAACCGCAAGACAAAACCTTGCAAGAAATTCTTTCTGTTCTTGGTGACCATTACTGCCCCAAGCCATCTGCTGTAGCGCAGCGTTTCAGGTTCAACACGCGTGTTCGCGCGGAGGGCGAGTCAGTCAGTAACTTTGTGGCGTCGCTCAAAAGCCTCTCTGAACATTGCAACTTCGGAACTGAGCTTAGCAACATGTTGAGGGACCGCATCGTGTGCGGCATCAACGACACAACCGTGCAGACGAGGCTGCTCGAGAAAGCAGACCTTACGTATGAAGACGCTGTACAAACTGCACTTGCCATGGAAGCTGCGAAGAAAGATGCCGGCGAGATAGCGAGCTCAAGCCGAAGCGCGCTTTCCACTTATCAAGTCGCGGCATCAAAGGGGCGTGTCACATGCTACCGCTGTGGGGATGAACACCTCGCGTCCGTGTGCAAGCACATCAGTAGTTCGTGCAATTACTGCAGGAAGCAGGGACACATTGCTCGAGTGTGCAACTCGAAGAAAAAGCACGCTTTGTCACGGAAGGGAAAATTCACAAAGCCAAATGCAAATGCGTCCGCGCCTCCGGCTCGCAAAACTTCGTGTGGAACTCATCCAGTCAACACTGTTGACAACGACGTTTCTGCCGACGTGTTTGACATGTGGCCAGTCGACACCGTCGCGCCGTCACCACCCTTCACCGTAACAGTCAGCGTTTGCGGTAAACCGCTCTGTATGGAGCTGGACACCGGTGCGAGCGTTTCTGTCATGGAAAAAAATCGTCTTCAGGAGCTGCTACCGTCAGTACCTGTCATGCCGTCTGATGTACTCCTGCGAAGCTACTCGGGTGAGCTCACACAAGTTCAAGGTAGAGCGGATGTCACAGTGCAGTTTCGTGACAGAAAAGCAGTGCTACCTTTATTCCTGACTGGGGAACGTTCACCTACACTTCTGGGCCGGAACTGGATTCGAGCTCTGGGCATTGAGATTGCTCGCGTGGAAGCAGACGTTCATGCTGTTTCTGATGTTGAGGACCTTCTTCAAGCGTTTCCTGAGGTGTTTGAACAGAGCCTGGGAACTTTCAAGGGTCCAGAAGCCACAATCCATGTTCCACAAGATGCTGTACCAAAGTTTTTCAAGCCACGGCCACTGCCCTTTGCCCTGAAGGATGGGGTGTCACAAGAGCTTCAGCGCCTACAGAGGGAAGGCATCCTGGAGCCAGTCACTTCTTCAGCTTGGGCTGCACCAATTGTTCCAGTGGCCAAGAAGGATGGACGTGTCAGGATTTGCGGAGATTTCAAGATTACCATTAATCCAGTGGCTGTGATGGAAAAGTATCCAATTCCAAGAATTGAGGACCTGTGGGCCATGCTGTCAGGAGGTGAGAAGTTCACGAAGCTGGATTTGAGGGACGCCTACCAGCAAATAGTTCTTGACAAAGAATCTAGAAAGTATGTCACAATCTCCACACACATGGGATTATTCCAGTATACACGTCTTCCTTTTGGCGTGTCATCAGCACCAGCCTTGTTCCAAAGGGAGATGGAGAACCTTTTCCGAGGGCTGCCACATGTTGCAGTATATTTCGATGACATCCTTGTCACTGGCTCGAATGACTCGGAGCATCTTCGCAACCTCAGTGCTGTCCTATCTAGACTTCGTGATGTTGGACTTAAGTTGAAGTTCGACAAGTGTCATTTTTTCGTCCGACAAGTTGAATACCTCGGGCACATCATAAGCAAACAAGGCCTGTCTCCAAGTTTGAGCAAGGTATCTGCCATCCTTCATGCACCTGCACCCCGGGGCGTCAAGGAGCTTCAAAGTTTTTTGGGACTTGTGAACTTCTACAGGCGTTTTCTACCAAACCTTTCCGGACGCCTCCGCCCTTTGCATTTACTTCTCATGAACGAGAAGAAATGGGTGTGGGGAAAAGAGCAAGAAAATGCATTCAATGTAGTGAAGCAGTTAATAACATCCGCCCCAGTCCTAGTACATTTCGACCCAGGGAAGCCACTGTGTCTCAGCTGCGATGCCTCACCGTATGGGATCGGCGCAGTTTTGGCACACAGAGAATCTGATGGTCGAGAACTGCCCATTGCTTTTGCCTCCAGATGTTTGTCTCGTGCAGAGCAAAACTACAGCCAACTCGACAAAGAGGCATTAGCCTTTGTATTTGGTGTGGAAAAGTTCCACCAGTACTTGTGGGGCAATCATTTCACTGCTTATACGGATCACAAGCCTCTACTAGGATTACTGAATGATGACAAACCCATTCCAGTGCAAGCATCACCACGACTAGTCAGATGGGCATTGAAACTTTCTGCATACAAGTACAAGCTTGTGTACAAGCCTGGTCTGGACTTAGGTCATGCGGATGCTCTCAGTAGGTTGCCGTTGCCTGCAAACAACGTGGATCTACCTGCACCTGCTGAAATGTTCATGCTTGAACAAGCATACCCAGGACTGTTGTCACCTGCCATTGTGGCACAAGCTACAAAAAAGGATCCATTCCTGAGCCACGTAGCTCTTGCTGTCCTGCGAGGTGAAAAACTTCCATCAGGACCAGAAGGAAATCCATTCACAGCAAGGAGCAGCGAACTCAGCCTCCACGAAGGTTGCTTGCTGTGGGGTTCCCGAGTTGTTATCCCAAAATCTTTGCAAGCCAAAATCCTAATGATACTTCATGCAGGGCATCCTGGCATTGAGAAAAGCAAGACAATTGCCAGAAGCCACATCTGGTGGCCGGGAATTGATGGAGACATCACTAAGAGTGTAAAGAGCTGTGAAACCTGCCAAGCTTACCTACGTGCACCGCAACGCATTCAGCACACGCCATGGCCGTTTCCACAGAGGCCCTGGTCAAGACTTCACGTTGACTTTGGGGGCCCATTCATGGGTCATACATTCCTGGTCATTGTTGACGCCTATTCAAAGTGGGTTGAAGTTTTTCCAGTGACGTCAACATCAGCGGATGCTGTTATCAATGCTTTGCGAACAACATTTGCGCAGCATGGACTGCCGGATCTCATAGTTTCCGACAATGGGCCTGCCTTTGCAAGTGAACAGTACTTGGAATTCTTGACACGTAATGGAATACGTCGCATGCTTGTGCCTCCCTACCATCCAGCTTCGAATGGTGCGGCAGAGCGCGTCGTACAGACTGTCAAGAACAAGATCAAGAAGAGTGGATCTGGATCTTTCCAAACCCAGAGTTCGCGGTTTTTATTTCACTACAGAACCACGCCACATGAAGTCACAGGCAGAGCACCGTGTGAAATGCTCATGGGAAGGATGTTCAAGACACCTTTGGATGTTCTTCGCCCAAATCTACACACTTCAGTGCTGCTGAGACAGTTGAAGCAGAAACTACAGGCCGATAAAGGGTGTCGTTCTTCTCCATTGCCGAATGTGGGAGACAACGTACTCGCAAAGAACTTTCGTCGAGGACCACCGTGGGTACCCGCACGTGTCACGAGCACTACAGGTCAGTCAGCAGCTACAGTCTGTCTCAGTGACGGTACTCTCTGGCATAGGCACGGCGACCACCTACGTCCTCAAGTCGAAGAAATCGTTGAGCCTACCCCTGAACTATGGAGGCCTGAACCTACTGGAACACAGGGCGTTTCCAGCCACCCATCAACAGAGTGTGACACCAGCTTGGCTGTTTCTGTGGACTCTGACCTCACCGTGAGTGCTACTAGTGGCACAGAAGAGACAACTGTGAACGTGACTGGTGGTACAGAAGAGACTGCTAAGAACTCTCCCAAGTCAGCGTGCAGCACGCCTCAGTTGCGAAGAAGCACGAGAAGCCGCAAGCCAGTGCAGCGCTACTCTCCATAATGTTCTCTTCTTGAACAAACTAATGGGGGAGGACTGTTACAGTTTCGTTTTCATGTTGTGTTGTGGCGCCACCCGGTGCCGACGGTTTAGAACTTGCGAGGCAGCAAGGCAATAAAAAGGACACAGCTCTAGGAGCAGTTGTTCGTTGCGCAGTGGAGCGCGTGCATCATCGTCCGTTTCTTCGAGCCTAGCCGTTGACGGCGACCGCCGAGCCGGTCCGCCTCTCGGCATTGCTCGGTCCACTAACTCGTTACAGACAGTTTAGAAGAAGCAAGGCGACAGTTTTTAAGGCGAAAGCCTTTAATGGCTCATGCTGTCGTCCATCCATTAACAAAGCATGCCAAACGCGTTTAACCCGGGAACTAAAAAAGATAGAATGAAACCAATGGTTTCTTCAGATTGAGGAGGAAAAAATGAACCTAGAAGCCAAGTTTGATGACTGTAGAGTAATTAGTTAATTAATTATAGGCAAAAAATGACAAAATTGCATCAGAATAGTGCGTACATTGACCTAGCCATGGAACGGTGCGACGCCACATCCACCGGAAGTCGTCATGGCATAGTGAAAATTGTCACAGGGTGGTCGGAAAAACGTTGGATTTGTGTCAAATTAGATGGCAAAATGTGTAATTAAGCGTAATTAACACTTAAGATCTCCAAAATATGTATGATTTGGGTATCGATATAGCCACGGGAACGGTGTGATGTCTCATCCACCGGAAGCCGTCACTGCATAGTGTCCTCGGCTTCCGCCTCTCAACATTTTAGTTGCCAAAGTGTTTTCGCAATTTTAGTGCTACAGTAAAAGCTCGTTAATTCGACACTGATGGGACCGCGAAAAATTGTCGAATTATCCGAATGTCGAATTATCGAATGAACAACAAAAAACAATGTTTGCCGCAACAGGACGTATACCTTTATTTGGCAAGGAAATCTGTAATCACCGTCTGCTTTTTCGAGCGAATTTGAGCGACTACGATAGCTCTAACAGCTGCCAGGTGCTCCGCGGCACACGCGCCGTCAGGGATTTGTTCACAGAAGTCCTCCCGCACAGACAAGGCTTCTGCGGCTTCTTTCACCGTGCACTTCGGCATTTGGGACAACTGCTCACAATCGTAAATCGTCGTCGTTGTCAGCGCCTGTCACTTTAATTATTTCATCCTCGGTCAGCTGACAGGACACAAAGGCGAGGCGCGCAGGCCCTGCGCGCTACCCACATAGAGAAAGATATTGGTAAAGAGCGGACACTCCCATAGGGCCCAGCGGCCCATTTGACTGCAGCGCACCAAGCGGTTGGAGTCTCATAACATCCGGTTTCGGTTTCAACGCGCGCAGTTTGAATGGCTGCATGCGCTGCGCCTCGCTGCCAGGGACGACTTCCGGTTCCGGTTTCAGGGGCGCGCGGTTTGAATATTAGCATACGCCGCGCCCCGCTGCGCCGTTGGCAGCGTATAATTAAATAGATTTCGAGTGCTTTTGACCAGCCATGAACGCAGCTGCATCACAGCCTTTGCCAAATATTAGCACTCCACAAAAGACACCAGGTTTTGAGTGAAATGAGAACATTTATTTTGTGCAACATAAACAAAGCCATGGGATATGCGGAAGATGGTTCCTGGCCTCCTGCTCAAGGTGATCCTGTTGCGGCACCACGGCACACAGCAGGTGTTGCCGACGGGTGGCATCACCTGAAAAATTCGCAAGTATGGTCATTCTCAGTCACCTTATATTGTAACTCTGTAAACAGTGAAAAGGTGCGAAAGCGGCGAGGGAACGAAATTACGAGCGGAGTAAACATGTTTTTGCGAAACTCGCGTGCTGAACGTCGTTGCGCAAAGTACAATACACATACCGTACTACACGGCAGATACCAATCAGCTTTTTGCAAGCATTTCTACATTCCCCGACGTTATTGTCTACCTTCTAAAACCTAGGTGGACAGCAGAGTACGCGGTTTGTTCGAGAATATTTCGTACAAAGACGGCCACAACACGGACTACGAACCAGAAGTACACAATGTGTTAGGAGCACTGAGAAATACACGGGTGCAACGTATGTTTTAAGAAGCATAGAAAATTAAACTATCGGCGCAACAGTTCTTGGTTTTCAAGCTCTTTAGAGTTTAGAAAGCCCGACGCGTTGCCTTTTTTTGCCGGTTTTCAAAAGCGCATCCCTGTGTTGTCAATGCACGGGCGAAATGTGCGTTTCCACGAGCGCAGATAACGGACTCTTTCACACGTACTACATACATACATACGTACTACAAGAGTAAGGTTTGAGCTTTTCGTGCGTCATCTTTTTTTTCCACCAGTCTTGAAAACTACGGTCCCGTACTTGCTGCGCGGGAACGGTCGTCTTCGCCGTTCGCCCACTTTCAAAAAAGTACATTTTAACCTTACACTGACAAATGTCACCCATAAGAAGTTACATATTGTCGGGGGCCATACAATAATGTGACGTCCCGAGAAAGCGCGAAACCAAGCAAAACTAACCGCTAGGCACAGCGCGTCGGGCCACGGGCCGTGGGCAGGTTTTTTTTTTGTTGTTTCTACGCACCGACCGGCGAGGCTGCATCATGCAGCATCATTCCTCCCGCCGCTCCCGCCACGGCGTAGCATGACACAGCGTGCGCGCGCCCTTCACAACTGCGCCGGCGTACTAAGCTAGAGTGCTCGAAATGCAGCGTAATTTTGCATGAAGTGCTTGAAATGTAGCGTACTTTTGCAAAAACAAAACATTCCTTCCTTGACGTTGTCACAAACTGCAAGAATGCCGTGAACAACAGCCGGCTGGCCACAGAGCGAGCGCGCCGCTTCACGAACTGCAGACAGGCAACGGCGGCCGGCGCGGCCGCCTAAATTGCATGCAATACAGCGTACTTCCACAAATAAACATTTCTCACCTTGCCGCCGTCATAAACAGGAGGAGTTCTGCGTCGAAGGGCAAGAGAGACGAAAAAAATTGCGGTCTGCCCGCACGAACAAATACGCCGCACGCTTTCACGCGCACAAAACAGCCCCCACGACGCTCCGTTGTCTGCCACTCGGATGGGTCTGAGCCGCCGCGCCGGCTACCCGCCCGCGCGCGCGCGCGCGTTTAGAGACTGGTGGCGCCATCCTGTAGTTGGAAGATTATCTAGTGGAGGAGGAGGATTGCGCGTCATTTCCTGGGGCCAGATTTCGCCGAGTGTCCGCTCTTTACCAATATCTTTCTCTATGCTACCCACCCGAAAGCAGCGCGGGGAGGAGGTGGGGAGGAGGTGAAGGGAGCGCGGCTCCCCGCTTATCTGTTTTTTCAGCCAGCGTTCGCGGGGACGGCGTTGTTGCTGGGACGCGCGTCTTATCTTTTCTCTTTATCTTTCCTCTGATCTTTTAACTCTCCTCTATCTGCACATGGCAGCGGTGGTGGCTCGGCTGAGCCAGTAGGCAATCCCTTGCAATTTCCTTTCACCCTTCTCTCAGTCGCAACAAAACAGCAACAACAAGCAGCGCAGTAAACACGCTGACAAAGCGCGCATTTACCAAAAAAGGCGCCGTAAATAACCGCGATCGTAGCGACTGCTGCGACACAACAAAGCACAAAAAAAAAGACGCCTGCCGCTTCGGCCGCCGCTAACTCGCTTCCTCGGATGGATGGATGGATGATAATATGACCATACGGATGGCCTATCAGCCGTACAGTAGCGCCGCTCATGGCAGTTTTTTTTTTCTTTTTGCTCTCGGCAAACCGGCTTGGCGGGCTGCGGAGTGAAGTCGAATTAACCGACGCACGGCAAAATTTGTTCGAATTAACGAGAGTTTCGCCCCATAGACTCCTATGTATAATTGTAGGGACCTCGCGCGCGCGTCGAATTATCCGATTTTCCGAATTAACGGGGGTCGAATTAACGAGCTTTCACTGTACTTGTTCCGTCTGCGGTCGACTACGATGCAAGTACCGCTGCAGCTGTTGCCAAAAATCTCATTACCGAGAAGCTTAATCGTCAGTCAGTTTTTTTGCTGTTACAGTGTTTTTTGGTGCGTGCCTAGCTTAATCTGAGTAATTCACATTGTTCCGCAGGCATGCAGTCGGGGGAGCTATGGGCCAGTACAGTCAAGTGCCGCCTTCGTACCATGACCGGAACGACAGGCAGTCATGGGGGCGCGGTGAGTTGCTTCATGTTTTCCTCTCTCTCTCTCTCTCTCTCTCTCTTTTCGTTCCTCCTGCTGCAGGGTCCTTCTTATGTCTTCTTCTTGTCAAACTTGCAGCTGCTGCCCGCTTTCTTAAACTCAAATACGACGGTTCTCCAGCAATCACGGCCACTTCAAAATTTGCTCGCAGTTCTAAATTCACTGCTGATTAAAGAGGCATTAATTTCAGCCAGGCAGTGGCCTTTATTGAGTATTCAAGACCGAAGGCTCTAGTGTCTCAGGTAGGTATGGCGAGGCAAACCTGGCGTTGGAGGCATACGTGGAGTGAGGCAAGCAGCCTACTCCCGAAGCCCTTTTCCGAGTTGGCAGGATGTGCGGGTAAGTTGACGCGCAGCTCTAGTTGTGTACTTAATGGTTGTGCATCTCGCTTGTGCTGTTATCTCACTGGTTGAAGCTACTGGGGTAGTGGCAGACTTATACCACTGCAACTTTGGTCGGGAAGACGAGCCTTTGCAGGGGATTTTAAAAAAGGCCTCGCCTATGTTTTGGTAAATTCCAGGTGTGCTGTGAACAGAAGTGTTCAAAACGGTACTGCAGTTGATGATCACTGGACATATCAAAGTCGAGGGGGATCGGAAATACTTTGATATATCGATAATTCGATATATAAAACGCGGCAAAGAACGAGGTTAGCTGCAACATCGAAGTAAGAGTGTGGTACCAACGCTAGGGGCACACTTTCTGCAGAGACATGCTGCCCGCTGGCACGCTGGCAGCGTGCTGCTCACTGGGTGTTGCTAGGCCTAGCCTGCTTTGCATCGAAGCTGCTGCAGACAGTACTTTGTAATTAACTACTGCCTAGCATGAGAGGCCTAATCGGGTTACTAGAGCACTATAAGCACAATAATGTTTCATTAGGATGAAGGTACAGTGTGTTCTTGCAGCGCATTCGGCAGCAGGACGAGCGAAGCAAGTCTGGTGAGAGCCGTAGGTAGTCTTCGGTTAGCTAGGTTAGCTTCACCGCATGGTCAGCGTTGTACTGAACACTGGCTTCCCCGCATGGCAGTAGTGTCGCGTGGAAAAGGACGTCACCAGACCAACCACTACCGCCAGTCACACGTCACACAGTTTTACGAAGTCTTCACATGGGAACTGCAGCCAGTAGCTGCCTAAGGCCACACCCAACACTGCTCTATGTGTAAAAAATAGAGACCGGATTTTAGGCAAATGCCTATTTTTTTCAACGCTTCGTAGGCACGCCATTTTTACATATGAGCATGAATTAGGTGTTGACTATATGTTTAATACTCTTTTTATAGTGCCTATAAATGCCTATTTTGGATGTCAGTGCCTATAAATGCCTATTTCTGACGTCGGTGCATAAAAATGCCCTATTTTACAGAAAAGGGGCCTGAAATACGCTGTGGTTTTGCATTCAGATTCTGTTTGCTTTCGAATCCATTTCGGTTTTGAGTAGAACACACACATGGCAACATTACATGACCTCGTCAGTTGGCTGTGGTGAACACTGCACCTACGCCGGCTGCGTACACAATATCAACCACGTCAGCCGAAAATATCGAAGCAACCTTTTTCCTATTTTCTGCCATTTTATCGTGGCATCTTTTTCGCTAACTTCACTTTTCTTACGAGCACTATAAAAAAAATGGAATGGGGGCGTATAATGCTCACTACCAACATTGGACAAATTGAGAATGTGCAGCAACGAATCGCTGCTCTTCATCATGGAGAAGTTGCCGAGAAAATCCGCGCAAAGTTGCAGTCCGTCTTGAAGAAAAACGAGGGGTTCTGAGTCCTCAAGCAAATTTCAGGAGTATTTACCGGTGAACATTCTATGATACCGAACAGTGTAAAGCCATCAAATGTTCCTAAGTGCAAGCACGCTCCTGTAACGTTGATGTTGAGCGTTCCTTTTCAGCACACAAGCTTGTTCTTACTGATAAGAGGCATAAACATAAATTTGAGTCCATCAACCTGGAGATGGCGCTTGTCTGCTACTGCTTCCATAGGTTTAACAGTGATTTCTAGATGGATGATGTTTATTTTACCATGGATCCTCGTGGATGTACGTAGGCCCGTGCAGAACAATGATTCTTTTCGGCATAATCCGCATCAAGCAGCACTGTGTGTAACATTTTCTAGCATCTCGTATTTATGGTTTCCAGACCCTTCTAATGGCAAGCACCATTTGATAGTCGCGTGGCTCCAGACATGTGAAGCCACAAACTATAAAACACTGTTTACACAAATGACAACGTATTTATTAATGTTGAAGCATCGTGTATGCCTGCAATAAATAAGCTCAATTCCTGTGTGAGCAAAGACTGAACTCATTTGTCAGATGCTTTGAATTGACAATGTTTCTATCAATTTCTAAATACGTGGCCTCCTGTTAAGGCGTTCATTGTTTCTACTTTTGTACACGACAAGGGAATTATTTGTTTCGAGGCATACCAAAGTGTTTTAAAAGAGTTGGTAACCGCCCCTTTTGCTCTGCTGAAGCATGTGTATTGTACGAAAAGTTGCGCGACAGCCTTAAAAAAAAACGGCTTCTAATGTTCACGCCCTGCTCAAGGTCCCAAATCATGTGCTTTTGTTTTATTTTACGGCAGATATTGCGTGCTGAAGTTCGGAACTGTGTGCACTTTTGATAAAGTTTATAGTTTATAGTTTATTTTTCTCCGTTAGGTGCCTAAACTGCAATTTTAGCCACCTATTTATGGCGCCTAAAACGCGCTTTTTAGTGCCTAAAAATCCGGCCTCTAGTAATAAATGATTGTGGGATCGCCATTAGGCGAAGTGCCACTCACAGGGGCATGGTGTGCCATTCTGTATATCAAATGTTTTGTTTATGGGAGTTCGATAGACTCATTCAGTAATGCTGTACTTTTGCATGCGATTTTTAAGGGGAATCTTCTGTGTTCGATATAAGCAACAATTTTATATATCTGGGATTGACTTTGTCTAGTTTTTCACTCGTGCTCTGGAGACTAGTATTTGTTTTAATAAAACACGGGAAAAAAATTGCCAACTGCTTAAGTTCTGCTGCACATCGTGCTAAGTTCGGTGAAATCTATTGCTGTGCTGGTCTGTCTGCCTTTTGCTAATGCCTAAGACTTACTGTAAAATCTTCAGACACGTGCCTAAGGCTGGTCACTGAGCACACATGGCTAGATATTGACAGTCAGTGCATAGAGTGATGACATCTGCCGGTGAAGAGAGGGCACCTGACAGCAGCTTTCCTGTACAAAAAGAGAGAACACGTGGTTAGCTCATTGGCCCTCGTGTTAACCTCTCTGCACGACTTAATGTGTAAATTTTGTACACATGACTTTTGGGATATTGACTTAGCTGGCACCTTATATGGTTGGCTGAACAGAGTTTTTTACCGTAATGGGTACCGTAATGAATACTGTGACCCCCTTCATGGAGTGCGTAAATACATCCATACAGTTTTATGGAGTGCTTAAATACATGCATGCAGTTTTATTAAAGGAGCTTTTTTTTATTATTATTAAAAAAGTGCTTATAACCAGTCACGAACAGCAGTAAAGAACTGGTGACTAAACCTCAGCTCCTTAAGTAGAGTATTTGGTGGTTGAAATTGTCTTTAGTATATCCCTTTAAGCTGAAAGTGAGGACAAAGCATTCTTCCTTGTTTGGATTCATTTCTCAGCTAGTTAGCATGGACGTTAGTATACGTAAGGACAGCCTTAAGATTGCTGTGCGCTCTGTGGAACCCTTGAAGCCAGTAACTGATCTGCAGGATGCTAAAAGATGCTGATAACTCCAAATACATTTGAGCCCACTTATAACTAACGCCGTAGTCGTACGGATTGTATTCGTTGCATCCAAAGTTAGTAGTAAGTGTACTTCCCCTGTTACAGCCAGAAATACAAAGGCAGGCAAAAGTGGCATATATGTCTTTAAAAAATTTGTTGTGCAAATCTGTTTCTTCAAAGCTGACTCCGTCACGGTGCTTTCCAAGTTCTCCGGCGGGCCCATCTGCATCTTGCCGACATCTTCACTACCAATTAGCTGCTTTAGTGATTCAATATCAGCAGTCGCATTTGGAGCGTTCATGGAGGCTGGTGGTAGAGTCGACCTCCTCTTCTACAGTCCTAGACATAGTTGTGAGGGCTGCAGTGACTGAGTTAGCGCGTTGCACATGCTCACGGAATCTACTGTCGGTTGTAGCTCTCTCTACAGCTGCGGCCGCCGCGGTGGCTCAGTGGTTATGGTGCTCGGCTGCTGACCCGGAAGACGCGGGTTCGATCCCGGCCGCGGCGGCTGAATTTCTTTGGAGGAGAAATTCGAGGCCCGTGTACTGTGCGATGTCAGTGCACGTTAAAGAACCCCAGGTGGTCGAAATTTCCGGAGCCCTCCACTACGGCGTCTCTCATAGCCTTAGTCGCTTTGGGACGTTAAACCCCATAAACCAAACCAACCAAACCTCTACAGCTGCGCAGAACTGTGGAGAGCCAGCTGAGAACTCGATCTGCACCACGTGACAAGCTGGGCCAACGCGTCATGCCATGTGCCTGGAATTCAAATATTTCAAACCACTGCTATTGGTTGATCACCAACTGGGTGCTGTAGTTAAGCTTTCAATGCTTCCCTTTCTCGCACCGTTGTCGCTTCTGCTTCCACTTTCAATGCTCTGCCCATGCAGCACATAACACAGACCAATTGACCTTGTATCTTCTCGGTGCATGATTGGGTCGTAGTTAAGTGCATTTTTAATGCCATCTTTGTTATTGTTTTTCTGGTGGGGGGGAGGGAGGGTACCATGTTCTTTCAGTTAAAGCGGGTAGGTCACAGTAACTGAGGTACACTGTTTGGTCTCTGCCCTTGCAGGAACCACGTATTTTTCCTCTGTTGGGGAGCGACTTTGTGGCACAACCCCGTTCACTGTAACCATGTGATGTGGCCACGGTTGTTTGTTTTATCTGAGACGCATTACCATAGCCCTGATAGATAATCCAACAGTAGCATCATCCTCATTCGTAATAAGCAAGCGTTTGTTATTATCGTGGCCGTCATGGGTGGTCTCGACTGTAATCTCATTTACGCCTGGAATGTGTCATGAAGCTAAGTGAGTACAGAAATAAGTTATTGCTGCAGTTGTTGGAGCTTACGTTTTCCATGGTTGCAAAAATTGTTTGCAGCAGGCTTTTTTCACACTTTCGGGGATGGTAAGTCTGAGTTAGTGCAAGCTTCAGCTTCTTGGCCTGCCTAGTCGTAATAATGGGGATTTTATTGTGAAGCATGGCAAAGCACCATGCAGCACATACCACATGTGAAGTGGAGCAGGTTGTGAGCTTTGTAAAACGACATCATGTGGGCTAACATCCTTCGTTGTTTCATCTATGATTATTCATTTTGTTCTTGGTCTGACAACGTGACCTTTGTGCCCCCTGCGTCCACACCTTTAAAGTAGAATACAAGCACAACATGCTCCAGCAGGCTACGATGCCTGAGATATCAGTATTGTGCATGCGGGTTTGGCCCAGGCACTGATCATGTCATCTTCTTCGGGTGCCCCATTTCCAATTCCACCAACTGTGCTCAGCATTGAGATACTGTATATCTTGCTCTCATTGTGTGCTCCATATGTAATTTGGGTTAAAAGCTTTTATAGTGGTGTTTGGTGCATGATAGCCTCTGTTGCATACACCCTGGTCGGCTGAACATAAGTAACTAACAAAACACGCTGGGCGATGGTGGAACTTGGAACTGTGCCCTACGAAGAGGCTGGTACTTTGAAGCAGCGATGTAGGCCACGTTGTTGGCCTACGTTGTTGGCGATGTAGGCCAGCGATGTTGTTGTGTGCACATCCGTGCAAGGGTGCTGCTGTAGCACAATGCACCACCCCGTTGCGGTGCTTGGGAAAGCAAACTACGCCTGTGCAGCAACAAGTGTGCTTGCTCTTGCACCTGTCTCTGAAACCTACTGCACATGCGGTTTCCATGATACATCCTCGCCTGTGTAGTTGCAACCTCGTGAAACCTGATCATGGGTTCGACTGCGCTGAAATTCTCAATTCAACGCACTGTGCGGTCAGTGGGCGCAAACCGCGGGCATTCACTGGTACAACCAAACTCTTAAGGCACTTTGTGATGTACCTTTAGATATTCATTTGTGTTGGTCCTTTAAGGTGCTCTGCGTTGAAAGCAAATTCACAGCTTTTTCTGAGAGTGCACTCCATCTAGCTGTGATTTCGTTGTTTCAGGTGAATTTGTCATCCTTCATGACACCAATATGATGGTTTCTTATGCCTAATAAGCAGCGGAGTAAATTACCTTTTGTGTAAAAGTGGGCAGGGTAGCACTTCATCCACCATCCTTTTGCAGACAGATTTTGCCGCCTGTAGTAACATCAATTTTTTTGTTGCGATTTTAATTGTAACATACTTCTTCAAAACGCAGATTGATTGCGCAATCCTATAGGCATTTACCTAACGAGACCTGGCATTTTGATGTTGCTGGTTTCATGAGTTATGACACTTTGTCCAAAATTTTGCACATCCCTGTGAAAAATTAACCACCAATATTTCACACTGGAAAGCTGACAAATTATCTCTCTTGACTTCTGAATATGCAGTTTAGGCAGAAAAAAAAAAAATATTCGTTTTCGATGGAAATAAAAAAATGACATCTGAAAGCCTCAGGAACGGGTTGCAGTGAAGTTGGAAGGAGAAGTGGGCCCATCGCTCTACGGGTTGACCACGTGTTACTTAAGGTTTCGGCCCTGTCAGCCTCAGCCCCCTTTCTTTCATCTGCATTAGTAGCGCCTGAAGCATAGAGGTGTCTTAGAGAAGAAGCGTGTGGAAAGGCTGCTTTCTCGTCGTGCAGCAACTGTGTGGTTTGAGCTCTTCACAACAGTTTACGTTTATTGGTGCGAAGAACCTAACATGCGGGAGACACGATACCTTTAATTCTTTTTACCTTCTACCCTTTCTGTTTTCCTGTTGCTTCTTTCGTTGTTTTTTCCATCTTTGTGTCTGTTGTGCATTTTTTAACGCAGTAGCGTTAAAGGCCTGGTTCAGCAGAAAACCCGGTGCCATTGTCATCATGAGCAAAAAATCCCCAGAGCGGATAGCCCACCTCCCGCCTAGATCGTGCGACCTTGTGGTGTCACTGCAACCTGCCCACTGGGTTGTAAGCAAACGGCCCATCGTGGCAAGTGGTAGTTAAATTAATGATTGGTCGTCAGAGGTTGCTTGGGAGGAGCAGCCTGGTTCTCGCAAGCCCCACCGGTGGCTGTGTTTGAAACTGCCACCTGCCGGGGCATTGCTTAACTGCTGCACCACTGCCCCAGAGTGGTGTGAGGAGTTCCTGCTATCTATGAAGTAGAAATGACCAATTCCACATAAATGGGCACGTAGGCGGAAGCTAGGCGACAGAGCAGGAGTACTTGGGTGGAATGGATGAAAGAAAGAACAGTATGCACCTCTGTGAAGTGATACGCAAAGTACCCCAGGCCACTGAAAGGACCTATTAACATTATCTCATCATACCCTCACTGCTGAGCTTAAGTGACCCCTCCAGTTTTTTATCTTTGTTTTGTTTTTTGCTTCCTTTAAGTTTTGGCTGCTTTGCTCCTGTTTTGTTTTGTCATTTTTCTGTCTCTTTTTTCTCCTTCTTTCTTTCTGCCTTACTGATCCTATAGGACCTTTCCAATTTAAGCCGCACACTCGAGGGTGTGCCACATCTGGTCATGTGACCAAAGCGAGCTTCAGTGTGAGCTCTCTCATTGAGTGTAATGCAGCACTTTCATTGTCACTAATTCACCCCCCATAGATGGTGTCAGTAATATGTTTCATTTTCCCTTTCCATAAAGTTACTGGGGACTGTAACTATTTAGGCATTGGACAGCATCACCACGTATCATGCTTGCCGCGGATTGGATCAGTGGGTTTGATCAGTGGCCGTGGTAAGCTACCGGTTTATGCCCCCCCCCCCTCCTGATCTTTCCTGTATTTCCTGTTATTATTCATCCTTTGTGTATAAAACCCGTGAACCTATACAAGATCTTGCTCTGCCTTGCACACCGAGGGCGCCTTTCTTTTTTTTTAAATCGAGACGTATTCGAGTCTTGAGACACTCGAGTTGCGAGCACCCATGTATTGCCCCTGCGCTCACTATGCCCAAGAGCAACCTCCTTTCTCCTCAAGCAACTTTTATCCCCCTCTTCTGTCGTTCGTCGACCCTCCTCGTGGTCTTCGCACTCGAGCTCTGGGGTCCTCCACGGACCCTCCAGCTTTTTAGCCTCTCTCCACTTTTCTCTCTTTCTTTTTTGGTGCGCTTCTCTTCCGTGCGACGGTGGCGTAGGAAGGGGGGGAGGGGGGGAGTACCAGAATGACACTCCAGACGAACAGTTCTCCCGAGGCTGCGCTGTGTGGCGGGCGAGGTCCTCCGCCGAGGCTGGCCTGGCTCCGTGCGTCTCCGTGGAGCGGCGCAGCCGGGTTTTGCCGGGGAGCGAGTAGTCTCTGATCCGCGCGCGCGAACTCTCTTGTGTTCTCTCGGCCGGCTCTCTTGCAGGGCCCTCTCGTCGTCGGCGTCGCTCCTACGGTTCGTGAGCCTCGGTCTCGCCCCTTTCGTCGAGCACCACTATACTGTACTCCTCTGGCTAGAAGAGCAAGTTCGGGCTGGTGTTTCGTGGAAGAGGAAAAACGGCCGGAAAAAGACGTCAAAAGGCAACAAAGGCTAGACGGGAGAGTGCAAAAGATATATAGAAAGAAACGCGTAAAGCTTGCGCGCACACACTCACGCACACGCGGAGGTCCTTGTCGCCGCCGTTCGTCGCCGTTGAAACCTGTCCACATTGTGACCGAGTGGTGGTACGGGGGGCGGCGGAGTCCCTCTCCCCCCCTCCCCTTTCTCTTCTCTTTGCGCCGGCGCTTGAAAATCACTCGAGTCGCGGACTCGTCGTCGCTTGCCGGCGATGATGATGATGATGGTGGCGATGACTGAGTCGGCCGTGACGAGAGCTGTTCGTTTCGTCGAGGCCCTCCTCTTACGGGTGTGGTGGCGATGGTGGAGTAGTGGTGTGGCTCCTTCCGTCCTTCGGTCCTCTTGTCTCTGTTCGACCACTTTTATTTACTTTTTTTTTTACGATGGCCCTCTGGCTCTCGTATGGCGCTCTTCGCGCGGTGCTCTCTTACGCCGCCGCCGCTGCCCTCTTGTTTCTTTGTGGAGGTCGTTATGTGTTCGGGTTCTTGCGGATGGAGTGCGCCTCGAAGCCCTCCCGATTTTTCCTCCCCTCGCGGAGGGACCGGCCGTTCTTCCGTCGAATCGCGCTGCGCTTATAAAAACGACGTCGTCGTCGACGCCGGTCTCGTTCGCGGGCTCCGTCTTCACTCGTTCGGCCGCCATCAGGCGCGGAACTTGTTGCCGCGTGTCTTCGGAAAGGTACCCAGCAACCTCCAAGACGTGTCCCCGTGGTTGTGGTACCCAGTGCTTGCCCCCCCTTCCTCCCTGCTCTTGGGCTTGTGGTGGTTGAGTTTTTGTGCGCGAGTCCTCGCGACTGTCTTCGCTGGATCCCTGTGACGTCGGATGCCGCGGTTCGTAGTGCGCGATCGAAGGATCTGGAAAGTTCCCTCTCCAGGCCTTGTGTTCTTGCCGACTGCGCCGTGCAGGTCGTCGTGCACTGACTAGTCTCCTGCCCTGAAGTCGTGCCCCGAGGGTGGCCACGTGTGCTGCGCATGGTGTGTCAGATGTTTGTTTACTTTGGTTGGGGGAGTACAACCGTACGAGAATTCCTTTGGAAAATCAGTAGTGTCCATAGACTTTTGTCTTAAAGTCTGTGGACAAAGCCTATGAACTACTCCATAGATTTATGGCTGTGCCCTTCTAGTAGACTTTTGTCTCTATAGCTGTGAACATACAAAAGGAAATATCTTTAGGAATGCAACGGAGTTTATATGAGAAGTGTATGGAAAACCTGTGGGCCATTTTTATAGGGGCCTACACAGCGCTCTTGTAAGTGGGAGTTTGCGCGGGGACGGAGTACCGGCTTATAAGTGGCCGCTGAAACTTCCGGCGTTGTCGTCCGTTAACTGTCTAAGAAGCAGCTGTTGCAGTATACTGCGGTTTCTCGGCCAAGTCGCCGAGCTACCGTGTTTTTCCTCTTCTCATTCCTAGCGCCAGCTCCCGTGCGCCCACGAGCATTGCACGCAGGTCTTCTCCTTGTCCTATGCTCCTCGATTTTGAGCTTTCTCGCTATGCGTGGTGTTTCACCCAAGAATTTACACAATTTTTTTAAAATAGGCTTTTTCAGTTAGATGAGCGATTTTTTCAGCATAGCACTGTCAGCGGTGAAGTACGTCAGAATACAGCTAAGGCGCGCTGACTAGCAGGCTGGTTAAGTAATATTGTATAGGCAACTTTTTAACTATTGGTGTTAGGCTCCCTGAGAGGTTTGTAGACCACCGTAAGTAGTATCCCTATCAGTTTGTAGAATTTCGAAAACGCGGTTACCCTCGGCGCTGTGGCCCAACAAATCCTTGCTACGTCGCGTCAAAATATATGCGCTTTCGAGAAGCTTGAAGGCAAAGCGACCTCTCCAGTGCACGTAACTCGTCGGAATAGCCAAAGTGTCTTGGGCCACTGCGCCGAGGGTAACCACGTTTTCTGAATTCTAAAAACTAACATGAATATTACTTACGGTGAGCTACACACCTCTCAGTAATTAAGGAGCCCAGTAGTAATAGTTAAAAAGTTGGGTATTCAGTATTAGTCAATCAGCCTGCTAGTTACCATGTCTCTGCTGTATTATGACGTACTACACCGCTGACAATGCTATGTCGAAAAAAGCGCTCTTTTAGTTCAAAAAGCCTATTTTTGAAAATTGTGCAAAGTCTTAGGTGAAGCACCCTGTATATACTTTAGTACTGTAAATACATCCCCAGGAGAGAAGTTGATGACGTTGTTCCTCCTCGCGGTTCGACCTGGCATTCCAGGTTAGCCTATCCGCATGATTGTCTGTGCGGTCTTCTCTGCTTGGTCGAACAAATGACGCGAGGGTTGTGGTCGCAGCACTCCACAAGGCGCTCCAATTCCAATCCACTCCCGTATAGTTGGCGCTTCATTCTTCTGGCCGAATGGTTAGAGCCGCGGCCTCGGCAAGCGATCGAGACGAACGGGCGCTTCCGTTTCACAGAGAGCTGAGGTGCTGACTTTTAGAACACTCGCTACAGCCGACGGCCTTCCGCCGCGGTGGCTCAGCGGTTATGGCGCTCGGCTGCTGACCCAAAAGACGCGGGTTCAATCCCGGCCGCGGCGGCTAGAATTTCTTTGGAGGAGAAATTCTAGAGGCCCGTGTACTGTGCGATGTCAGTGCACGTCAAAGAACCCCAGGTGGTCGAAATTTCCGGAGCCCTCCACTGCGGCGTCTCTCATAGCCTCAGTCGCTTTGGGACGTTAAACCCCATAAACCAAACCAAACCAAGCCTTTCGCTTCTGCGCAATCCCGTGCTTTTGTGGCCGCAGCGCGATGCCGACACCCCGCGAGAGAGGGCGCCACGGTCATCGGACAACAGCGACTATGCGGAGAGAGATGGTCGCGCGCCGTTATTGGGGCACATCGCGTGTACAGGGGCTACACAGCGGTCTGTGACATTTGTTTGAGTCGCGGTTCGGAAAGTTTAAAGCGGCCCGTGTGTAACGCGCGAATGGCGAGCTGCAAGGCGGCGTGGCTCTCGCTACGAGTGTTTTCGTCGGTTAAGGGTGGAAGTTGTGACGGGACAGGAACGCAGACGTCATTATTATGCTGTAGTGTGTGCAGGAAGCTCGATTATGAAAGGAAACAGTGTGTTTGCACTGACTTGTTTGCTGAAGTTTAAACTCTTGTTATGAGGATTATGCGTTGAGAGGAAATATAGGAAAGATAAGAATGTTCTTTTTAGTCGTACTTCTGTAGTCGTCATTGGTTGAATGCGGGTATACTACATGTGTTGCCTTTTGAGATATATACTTGTGTGTGTATACACTTTCGAGGTTACGTCGCAGTTCAGGGCAGGGTTATTTGGAGAGATAGGGGAGAGACCTTTGTCCTTCTGCTGTGGGCGTAGTCAGGCTGATGATGATGATGATAACAAAGGTGCCCCGCTATACTTTGCAAGAATATTGCAAGAATAGCTCTCAGTGGCGAAATTATACGACGTTGACTCGAGCTGTGATGTTCCCTCAAGCTGTATGTGTGTATAACAGTGCGAGAAGCAAAAAATTGGTGTGCATCATGCGAGCTTCGACTGAACCTCATTGTAGCGCGCAAGATTTTTTTTTTTTTGCTTTTTAAATAAGCTGCAGCGCGCCGGATCGTGAAACGAGGAAAGTGGCGGGCCTGCAGATAAAAACGGTCGCCCCCTCCTTATGCGATTGTTGCAGCACCATGCAGTCGCGACCAGTGAAAATGCACGATGTTTAGTTTAGTCGCAGCTGGCGTGTGTGATATACCTGTACACTATTTCGTGTGCCTGCGAATGCCTTTTCAATCCAGTCGATCAATCAACACTCAGTCAGTCACTCGTTTGTCAGGTGTCCCTCCCTTGACCGCAACCGCAACTGGGCGTGCGTCGTCTACCTTGAACTTTAACGACGTGCACATCGAAGCATGTGCATTTTAACAATGGCTGTCTCGAGGGGGGATTGCCTTCAGCTGTGCAGCGTGAACGCGTTATAGCGAAGTTGGCGCTAGCTCAATTTCGTTACTGCGAAGTAGACGCTCTTTGGCCGTCACCTTCGTTATAGTAATCCTGCCCCACGCTTTTGTGCCGCCGAATGGCAGTTTTGTGCGCAATTTCGAACATGAAGGTGTGCTCCTGTGCCTTGTTGTTTTTTTGCCTTTGCCCCCCCTCCCTCCCTCATCCAAGTAATTGAACGTCACTGAACTGAGCTCATGCCATACTGTCCGCTTACCGGCTGAAACCTTCTGTCTGCCCCCGTCAAAATGGAAACTGACTATTCGGCTCGGTCGTTCTTGAATGATTACTGAACCCCGATAAGAAAAGACATTCTAAACTCCTTCCTTTTATGTTTCAGGTAACGCGAAGGAGTCCAATTTCCTTGATTTGTACAGCGTGAACTTTGCCGGCCGTTGAAGGTTTTTCGCCTGATCCTTTTCTTTTCGTTTTTAACTAGTACTTTCGTAGTTTTCTTGTGACGTTGCGCATCGTCTTCGCGTGCTGTCGAGTTTGTCTCTCTGTAAGAAAGGTCCTCGATCGGCGAAAATTAATCACCTTTACGCGCTGCTTTTATTTTTCCTTTCTGCCCCAGCTTTATCGCGGCTCCTCTTCTTTTTTATTTTGGCTGCCGCCTTTCCTCCGCAGTCTTCTTTATCCTTTTCTTTCTTTCTTTTTTTCGCTAGTACCCTCTCCCTCCGACCGTTTCTTCGTCCTCCTCTCCCATTCCCCTCAGCTGCGTCGAGGCCGCTTGGAGGGCCCTTGAGGAAGCTCGAAAGAGTCGGGAGGTTCTGGTGCGCGCGACGAAAGGATAGTAAAAAAAAAAAAAAAAAAAGAGCAAACCGTTATGAGGCTCTACGCGCTCTGTGATTGGCCGGGCGCCCCGCTCTCTCATTGGAGCGTTCGGTTCCCGAGTGGAGAGGAGGACGTTGAACGGCCGGATGGCGGCGACGCCTTCCCATTGGTCGATTCGCCCGGCGTGGGGGGACACGCCTCCTTTGGGTATTTTATTCTCGCTCTCCTTGCCGCTCTCTCTCTCTCTCTCTCTCTCGTTTTCCTGCCTTGCGTGAGAGGGAGGAGGTTGTCGAACTCCTCTCTCGTTCCTTTTGAAGTCGGGGCGCAGCCTCTCTCCGTTATTTTGACGTCTGTTCCTTTTAGTGTTGCTTTTTTTTTTTTTCGAGCCTTCGGTGGAGGGGGTGCTATTTGAAGGCGAACGGGCGCCCCCGTCGCAGTTTCTTTTTTGCGGTCCGCGGGGTTTCAAAGCTATATTGCGAACTCTAGATGATTGTTCAATCATCTTGCCGCTGCAGTGTATGCGGAAAACGCTGGATGTTTTCGGAGCGCTTAAACAACAGCGGGAGGAGGTGGCTGGTGGCGTTAATCTGGTTGCGGTTATAGGGGTCCTGAGGCGCGGGGTGCCGTAATTAAATGTCGCGGGTTCGACCGCTGTGTACACGTTCGCGAACACAGCGGCGGTCGACGTCTTGCTCGCGCGCTCTTGGAATCGACTTGACCAGGACTAGTTATACTTGCTTATGCATGTCGTCCTCGCGTTTAGTTAGAAATGCGTCTACGAACAGCAAAAAGCATAGCTTTGCCTCTTTGCGTCGGCTTCAAGCCGCTTTCTGTCCTAAGAACGGTTCTGGTGCTTCGGTTAGCTGTGCGTGTGTTTTCGTCCGGATAAGTGAGCGTTGAAAGTTTGCCTTTCGTGGCGCGAGAAGTGCTGTTCCAGTTCTTCTTATAAACTGCCTGTCCGGTGTGATTACGTCTCGTTATAAGGTGCGTGTTCTGGAAAAAAGCTCCCGTTTTTTTCTGGGTATACCCCATGAAAGTTATTGTTTGGCGTCTGCAGCGGTTGGCTAATGCTGCGAAGAATTCGGTGCTTAGCAGATTTGTGACCACAAGGTAATCCGAAATACCCGTTGGTGTGTTGGTGCTGAAAGCATCAGTTCTGCTTTACTGCTTTTTGGTAACTTTGTCATTAGAGTATCGGCTACAGATAAGTGCATATGTTCACAAGAATGTCGGAAAGTGCAGTACAGGCTTCCAAGCAAAAAATCGGGAGCCCTTTTTTTCCGGTAAAATTGTGTCGATGCTAAGTGCTGTCGCTGTCTATGCACCTCTCAATCGCCGTTATGTAAACGTCAGGGTTTTGTATTCGTGTTGTTGCAGTCGGTAGGAAGATAAGCCAAACATTCGCAGAAGCCTCACCTTATTAGATAGTTCTGCACACATACATCGGCCACTATATAGCTCCGCGGCGGTTTTTAATTTTAGTGATTTTATGGCCGTCTTTATGAAATTCAGTGGAGTGGCTCCTTTGTCAGTTATTAGACGAAATTCTTAGATCGGTTCTGCGCGGACATTTCTGGAACAATTTTTACTGCTTCTGAAAATCCTCGTACAGGTACTCGGAACTGACGTTAGTTTTTTCCCGTTTATCGAGGTTTTGTCCGCGTAATAATTTCTCTTAATATTAATGCGATTGCATGGCTGTGTCGCGTCAGCAAAAGGTGTCCGCAAATTTTGTCCGCGCGATTACGTCCTTCTCTGAAGATAAATGTGTGGAAGTGTGATTGCGACAGTGTGATAAAATGTTGCGTTGGGAAAATTTCGGTTGATGAGATGTAATTAGATAATTAATTAAATGCGAAAAATACGCTTAGACGTCAAAATAGCCTCGGACGTCGGTATAGTACGTGGACGTCAGAACAGCCACGGACGTCTATATAGTGTGTGGAGGTTTTGCTTTCGCATTGCCACAATGCGGGTCGCCGCAGTGATCCCAGTTTTTCCGAAACGTATTGCCTTCTCCGCTTACGTTCGTGGCTTTGCGCATAAATGGCGGAACGGGTAGTTTTTTGCACTGGTGGCGTTTTTGTTTTTGAATGAAACTATATTATTACCAGTGACTGCGCTGTCACTACTCGATATAAAAAAGAGCACAACGCTGAGGCAGCGTATGAGTGTCGAGCGTTATCAATATCGAACGAACATTGCGTCATTAGCCATCTTCGCTATATCCGGTACGAATTCTTCGTTATATCCGGATATCTACTTTTTTAATGCCAACGTATGCAGTGCAAGAAGGCAAATCGTTTGACACCGCTTCGAATGTCCTGTGTCAATTGGTTCGGTCGTTATGGACGTTTGAAGTTTCAGAAGCCACGGTTTCGGGAACCAAAGGTTGTCGGTGCGAATCCATGTGTTGCGCTACGCTTTGACTGGACTAGTAATCTTGTGCTCCGTAAGACGCTGAATCGTTTGATACCACTACGAACATTCTAGGCCAATCAGGTGGTCCACAGTCTGCGTACCAATGGTACCACCCACTGGTCCCACTTTATGTGCCTTGTGTTTCATACTAACGCGACCTTGGGTAATGCGAGCAGTAGAGCTAACGCTCTGGAAATGACAGAGTCTGTATTCATATCTTGGATATCTTGGTTTTTATAGTCCGCATTAGACATACGCACTTAGATCATGCCTTTTTACATTTTATTTATTTGTTTAGAATAAACCCGTGACTGTGGATCGCTAGGGGATCTACATATACTGTCGCAATAGGTGCTTTTCGTGAAACCAAGCCCATCTAGTGTCTGTCGGTTATTGCGAGTATGTTAACGCAGAGCTGAAAAAAAAAAGGAGCTATATTCAGTGTCCTCTCCCACAGCGGGGGAGTGAAAAGGCGATCCCGTGATTCGCTGGGTGGACGAACTGCCGTATTTTGTGCTCCAGCAGACATAGCAGCGCCGAATTTACGTATGTGCATACTCTTGAGTGTAGTGTGAATTAAATTTCACGGCTGAAGCTGCCACGGTGCTCGCTGGTATATGGTGCTCGGCTGTTGACCTGAAAGTTGCGGGTTCGATCCCGGCTGCGGCGGTCGTATTTCGATGGAGGCGAAATGCTAGTGGCCCGCGTAGTGTGCGATGTCAGTGCACGCTAAAGAACCCCGGGTGGCCGAAATTATCCGGAGCCCTTCACTACGACGTCCCTCATAGCCTGATTCGCCTTGGGACGTTAAACCCCATTTAAAAACAAAATATTCACGGCTGCTCCATTGCGTTCGCTTGCTTAGCTCGACACCAACTAATCCAGTCATGTGTTTCGTTGGATGTCCAGAGGTGCGTGCTGTCTTGTCTTGTCAAGAAAACCTTTTCGCGTTCTGTAGCCTGTTGGCGAGTTTCCAGCGCAGCGGAGGCGTTCTACTGCGCATGAAGCTTAAAAGGCTCAAGGTTCCAGCATGAATTAAGGCGCATCTAGTGAATGCATGGGCTTCATAAATAAAATAACAGGATTAAAGTCAAGAAAAGGAAAATAAAAAATAAAAATAAGAAAACAAAAATAAAAACAAAATATAAATAAGTTGCGAAAATAAAAATAAAAAACAATAAAATTAAGAAAAGGAGCAAAAATAAATAAATAACAAAATATGAAAAATAAAAAGTAAATAAAAACAAACATTGCGCCAGGAAACGCTTTCGCCTTGCAGCACTTTAGAGAGCCAAAGTGCCCCCTGAATTTTTTTATTTACTTATTGGGGTTTTACGCCCCAAAGCGACTCAGGCTATGAGGGACGCCGTAGTGAAGGGCTCCGGAAATTTCATAAAGAAAAGAAAAGACGCGCGTCGCAGCAACAACCGCGTCCGCCGCAGCGGACGCTGGCTGAAAAAAACAGATAAGCGGTCGAAGCCGCGCTCCGGTATGTTATACATCCGCGCAAGTGTACAGTCCTGTAGTGCTAAAACGTTTTTAATGAAAGAGGAGTGTTCCTTAGCGGATCGTGTTAGTGTCCTTCCCTCGTTCCCTCGCACTTGCGTGCACACTGGCTAAGTACGACGAATAATCGCGTACTAATACGCGCGTCTTTCTTCCCCCTTTCATTATCGCTCCCCGCGTGTGATCGCGTTCTGCCGCGCGCGTTCTATGTCGTTGTTTGGAGAGTGAATCGTCGCAATAGGACCGCGCGGCACCCCGCCGTCGAAATCCGGAACGCCGGAATACACACAACAGCGCGGACTGACCAGTGGTCACTCTGCTTGCATCCCGGTCTGCTGTCCCTACGTGTGTATAAGGTCTCGGGCCCGGCACGCGCTATGCCTGCAACGCCTGCGTGTTTCCCTGCAGCGCACTCCGAGCCCCCTTCACGCCCAGTGGAGCGCGTCAGCTAGAAGGCCCGCAGGATATTGCCTGTTCGCCCGGCCCTTCCACGGGGAAGCCGATGGACGCACTGGGGGTGGCCTGAGCTCTTGTGTGGCGTGTTTGCTCGCGTGGCACGCACTTAGCTTTGTGGAAAAGGCGTGCGGCACCTTTTGTTTTCGGGAGCGTATATACATATAGGCTGCTTGCTGTCTTAGGCACCGACTGACCCGCCCGGGAAGGCGACGGGTTGCCCCGGAGAGAGTTGTATATGGTCGTCCGGGGGCCTGCAAGCTTTAAGGGGCTTCCCGATTAGCGTGTTTGGAACGCGGCTGACCGTATATACTGTGAGGGGGAGAGTGGATGAACGGCGCTGTGGCAGATGATGCCCGCTTCGCGGGACTTCCGAGAGTGGCCTGTAGGGCCTCCTATCTCGTCCCCGTGCTCTCTTCTGGGAGGTGTAATTACAGGGAACGTCCACAGAGGCGGCCGCGGGTTTTGATGAACGGTGCCGATGGAAAGCTAGCGCTGCTCTCACCGAGTGTACGTACGCGCGTAGACGAAAGTTGATGGCGCAGTTCTCATAATTGAGAGTGGCTTGAGTGCTCTCTGTCGGCGCGAAGCGATTCTGCCGGGCATACTTATATGTATACGGCGTCGGTACCGTCCTCCAGACTATACGTGCACATAAAATTGCGTAGTGTCGTTATTTGTGTGCTGTGCACGGGTTGAAGTTTTGATGATTGGCTTTCTATCGGGGACCCGTTGAAATCAGCTGTCAGAAAAATTTTCAATATACAGTTCATGCGCTGTCTTTAGAGTTTCGGTGGGTTGTCTCTGAAGAAATATTTTTTGAGGGACGGACTTGAACAGTGTGTTCCTTTATTCTTGAGAGAGCGGTTTAGTTCGTGCAGTGTGGCTATTAGCCTGTCTGACCGGATGCGATGTGCATGGATGCCCTTTAAAACCTCGTTGGCATGCATGCAGGATCTGACCATCACCGCAACCGCGCGTAGTGTTTAGTGGGATGCAACTTTAAAAAAAGAAAAAGGCAGTTACTAACACTGGGCCGCGGTCCGCGGCGTCCTGTATTATTCACACTGGCCAATCGCAACTTTAAACGAAATCGGCTTTTTAATGTTCAACTGTATCAAACAATCCGCGTATCAAAATTCTAGAGCTCATATTTTTTTTCTTGTGACAGGCTTCTAGTTTAGGTAGCAAGAAACGTTTACGCAGCGGACTACTTTTTGTCGCGGAGGAATTCTGTGCGCGGAGGCTTAACATGGGCGGAGCTTCACTGCAGACTTAAGTTGTGTCAGACTATAGCTACACTCATCATAAGCCACGTTTGCATGAGTGGGACAATAGCGCGCAGCGTATTTCCTGTAGCGTACATCTCGTTTAGAACGTATGGAAGCGCATGGTAAAGACTAGAGGCGACACAACTGGTCAGGACAAGTTCTGTTGTCCCTTGTCTTCGCCTGCGCTTTCATAAATTCAGAGCTATTCTACAGCCAACCAGCTACGGTCAGCTATAGCCTCAACAGAATAGCTGTATCTCGTTTAGTCGATGTGCCACTGTTTACGTATACCACCTCAAGTGCCCGTCCAGTGCACGCCGCTGCCATTTTGTGCGCAGTTTGCTTTGTTATCCAGCATTCAGGGCATTGTGGTGAAGGCAGATGACAGCCAAGGTTTCGTAATCCACTTGGCTTTACACATATATCCTGTTTCCATCTATACCACTGAAGTCGACTTGGCCGTCTCGATCATGCACTCTCCTGGCGCATTGACCGTGAGGCGCTCTCCTGGCGCATTTTTCCCGTTTACATGAGTGCGATACACCAGAGAGCTGATACAATGCGCTACTGTCTCATTCATGCAGGTGAAGTTAATCGCATGCACTCTGCTTATTCCGTATACCGCGAACGGTCATCGGGGAGTATACAAAAACACATAGTGCGCACACGGGACCCACCGTGGTGCCTCAACGGCTTCGGCGTTCGGCTGCTGGTCCCGAGGTCATGGGATCGAATCCCTGCCACGGCGGCTGCAGTTCTATGTATGGGGGCGATATATAAAAAGGTGCTTGTTTAGTGTGCGATGTACGCCCCCAAATGGTCGAAATAAATCCGGAGCCGTCCACTGCAGCGTCCCTCATAACCACTATATATGTCGCTTAGGAACTTTAAACCGTACAATTTACAGTTTGTGTACACAATGCGCATGCGCAATGAGGCGCACTGAGTAAGCACACTTCGGTCACACCCGCTTAATGGAGCCACTCACGCGATGTGACCCGTCGATGCTCCTATACGCGATGCGCGGCGGAGAGTGTTCGTATAGCTTCGGTTACGCGCTTCCTGGAGGAGCTTCCTGTTTTCCTTCATCATCTGGGAACGGTCGTTAAGTGTGCTGGCAAAAGGACATGTCTGTACAAGGTGGATGAGCGGAACCAGTTTCCCTCACTGTTTGATACGGTGGCGCCCAGGGACTTGGTGGACACGCTAGACTCAGTTATACTTTAGATAATTCGAACTCGAACGGAGCCGAAGAATTATTCGAATAACGCGAAGTTCGAATTAAGGGGCGCTCTTTCGAATACCCTTGACGAGACCAAAGCGTCGGTTTCGGATGAACGGGAAGTTCGAATTAAGCGGGTTCGAATTAGCGGGATGTTTAGCGCGCACCGAAAAGTGACGCGCTCCTCGTAGAAAGGGTGCGGTGCGGACTCACACCTTTGGATTCCGCCGAGTAGTGAGAAAAAAATTACACCCCGTGTAGTCGCGCCTTATTCAAGCCTCCCCGTCTGTACCGCGGCCATGGGCAACTGTTCCCTACAGCAGCGCCCCCTGTCCATATGGCGCCGACGGGTCCCGCGGCACGTGTCTCCGCCACGTGGCCGTCTTCTATATATAACGCCGCGCCAAGC
This sequence comes from Amblyomma mixtum, assembly GCF_055824585.1. Taxonomy (NCBI): domain Eukaryota; kingdom Metazoa; phylum Arthropoda; class Arachnida; order Ixodida; family Ixodidae; genus Amblyomma; species Amblyomma mixtum. The sequence continues at coordinate 22,079,548 of NC_143019.1, forward strand.
TGGCGAGTTGGGCGCGCGTTCGTCCCTCTTCGAGTGGAAGCGCCACTGGGTGTGTGCGTGTGTGTTGTGTCCACCGTTTTACAGTGTCTTTCCCCCCACAACTCCCCGCTTGCACACTGTATACAAGTGCATCGGACCTATATCGCTCGGTGTGTGTGCCGCGTGCGCGCATCACGCGAAGTGTGTGTATCCACCCCGCAAATTGTCCAGCGGCTTAAAACCGCAAACCCCGCGATCTCCAACCCCCGCGTTGTTGAGTCGCGTATCCTGCCGCTCCTTTTTCATTCGCTTTTAACCTCGCGCTGGCCTCCGCAGCCCTATTAAATTCTCATCCATCAGTCTTGCAGCGCGGCGAGAAAGGGGGGCGCTGGTTGACACTCCCCTTCCACCACCGCGCCACTCTGTTCCTCGTTTGCGCCTGTGCGTCCCTCTGCGTGCGTTAGCAAACACTCACGGCCGTGCGGTGTCACGGTGTGCGTGTAGCCTTCTCTCTGTGAGGCGTGAGCTGTTTTTTTTTTTTTCGACGCTATCGCGCTTCGATTTCTATTCAGTTCAATAGTTTCGTTTTCAGTGCGTTTTGCGGCCAGTAATATTTGCATTCTGCGTGTTCGCGCGTCTCTCCGCCGCCTTTCTTGTCTCCAGATGGCGCATGTGTCGTCTCCATATGCGCGCGCATCTCCTCTCTCTGTGTGTGTGTCGTTGTCCCGCTTACAAGTGGCCTTTTTTTGGGGCCGCCTATAGAAGATGCAGGTGTGCGCGGTTTTCACGTCGTCGAAAGCATGTGGATCTGTTTGCCGTCACTATTCATGGTGTGGTTTCGTGCGTCTGCCCGCGGCCGTGCTTCTCTCGACGGTGTGACGGTGGCCTGTCGATGACACCGTTGTACCGTTTCAGTTTTTTTTTATTATTTTTTTATGCAGCCAGTTCTAGAGCTGTCTTGTATGCAATCTTTTTAGTTCTATATATTTCCTTTTTGCATGTGAGACGTTTCGGGTGTTACCGGGACACTTTAATAACCTTGTGATGTTACTACTCTGGGCTATAGTACTGCTCTGTACGCTACTACCCTGGGCATTACTCTGGGCTGTCTTCTATAGCCTGCATAAGTGCACAAGTTGGTGCTCAAACAATGTTCAAAAATTCTTGTCTCCTGTTTCTTGTAAGTGTTCGCGAGATGTCTTCGGTTGGAGCTGTGCCAGCTAAGTATGTTTTAAATTGTCACCTAAATTAATTGCATGTGTGTGTGTGGGTGGGGTGGGGGGGGGGAGGGGTGCACATAAACTTGGTATGATTGTTGTGCTGGATACACTGGCCAGCGGCTGCCGTATACACCTTCCAAATTTGGAGTCGTGGATGGGGGCAATGCGGTATTACGGCAAAGCTTCCAGTGGCTCAAATCAAAGCACGGTATCAGTGCCACCCCCTGTTACACCCCCTGCAAAAATGGCCGGCTCTTCCGGGCCACATCAGGTTTTGTGCAATTGAATATGGCAGATAAATGAAAGCACTGCTTGCCACGACTATGGTTGTGGTTTAGATAAGGATGTCTTCTTTCTTTTTTTTTTTTAATGCGTACGCATTGTATGGCTATGTTTGCGGTTTTGTGTCATTACGACCTTGTCCGAACGACTATGTGGTTTATGCGAAAAAGAATGGTACCATCGGATAGAGCATCAAAATATCTCGTACGGGAAATTAGGGGGTTGAGTTGGTTGGTTAGTTAGAGCCAGAAATATCCAAAAAAGGGCGGGACCAGAGCAAAAGTGGCGCCAAATTTCAAAATGCCGGAAGTGTGACACCACGTGACCGGAAGTGTGGGCGGAGCCAACGTGTGGCGCCAAATTTGAAAACGATGCGTGGCGCGAAATTTTAAAACTCATATAGGCAATTGATTGAACTTGATTAAGTAAGGCAGTTGTGTTATCGATGAGTGATCGATTACTGATCGATAAGTGATCGACTTCCGGTTTGAGGGTCACGACATCCGGTCACGAGTCTCAGTTGGCGTGAAAAATGGGGAAGTGTTACAAGGACGTCTTGGTGTGACGTCATAAAGTGTGGTGTCATGCTTACGCATTTCTCCAATGCCGGTGCCACAGTGATCTCTAACTTTTTTTTTTTGTATTTCGCTTGGCGGTAATGTTCCTATCCAGCAGCAGTAGACAGTAACGGGTTGTCTGTATAGCCGCCACTTTCTTTCCTTTTTTGTGACTGGGCGCATGTTTATGTATACATTTCGTGACAAAGGGTTCCGACGAAGGCGTGGCTCCCCCTGGCGCCTATCGGTCAAACGTCCCCTGCACGTGCAGACGGTCGGAACGTTGAGTGTGACCGGTGGGCTTCTTCCGCACCGCTCTCCAGTGTGGCTTCGTTGTCACACCCCTTTCTGTTGATGTATACGCGAGTGTTTTCTTTATATAATACACACACGTCCCTTCGTTCGTGTCAATATGGTTCTGTGTAAGCTGGTCATTTTCGTTTCTTTTGGCAACTATATAGTGCCCCTGTAGCTTGCTATATTCTCGGCAGTTAGGTCTCCGTGGTCGATGTCGTTGTCTTGCAGAGACTGGGCCCAAGAATGGGGAAACCTCGAGAAAAGTTTCAGACCGCGGTAGTCGAGAGCCTATCTTTATTTATTTTATTTATTTATTTTTTGCTTAGAACGTTAAGTGTGGGCGTTTCGTATAGGAAAAGTTTTATGCAAATTAACTTCACTTGCGCTGGCGCACGCAGGCAAATGGCTCCGGAAACCTTGCGCCCTTTAATGACGGAGTAAAAATGTACAGCAAAATGGTCTTGTTGGGCAGAAAAGTGGTATAGGGATTTAACGTGGTTAAGCCGAGTGCACGTGCGAAAGCATGTGTTTAGCCTGGTTGGCTTAACAAAATCCTTCCTTCTGCAAAAATTCTTACGCAGCTCGACAGCGTCAGGGATGTCTGCGGGATATATCACGTAGTTCTTTAATAAACGCTTGTTCGTGTGAAAACGTGCTGCGTGTGAAAAAAAAAAGCAACTAAAACCCACCACGTAGCTAATATTTCCACCCGACCCAGTATTGCTGCATGCACATATGCCTTAACGATGTGGCGGCGAAAACAGTCAACGCCCCCCCCCCCCCCCCCCCTCCCCGAAAAAAAAAATGTACAAAAACATTGCATACGCCGGGACGCTGTGTCACGACGCATCCGGTCTACTGCCGAATTGTGCAGGGTCCTCCGCGTTGTCTCAACGGCCGTCTGTAGGTGGCCTTCATCTTCCTTTGCGTAATGCGTCGTGCGTAATGTTGCGTACTAGCAGTAATAGCCGTGGAGGTCCGCCCGTAAGTCCCCCCTGTTTTGGTTTGTAGATGAACGAGCCCATCGTGGAATCCGTGCAGCACGAAAGGGGATGGTGGGTGTATAGTAGCGTCGTCGGTGGAAGTACGTCGGTCAGTGCGCACGTACGCCTAGCGGTGACAAATGGATGACAAATGGACGTCGCGTGGCCCTGACTGCACGCAACGCAAGCCGCGCTGGCGTGGCAGCCAGCCTCTTCCTCTTGGCGCCTGCTTGGGGAAGAAACCCTTTCGCTTCGCTTGCTCCCGACCCCCTTCGCTGACCGCTGCCCGGTCACGAGGGCCGTTCTCTGTTGATTCTTTTTGTTGTTGTTGTTGTTGTGTCTTATCGGGATTTTCGCTTTCTTGTGGTATTTCCTTGTTTCATTACTTCCTCACTCTCTCTCTATAGGTGCCTCGGTGGTTGTGGTACTGCGGGTTCGATCCCGGCCCCGGCGGTCGAATTTCGATGGAGGCACAATTCTAGAGGCCCGTCTACGGTGCGATGTCAGTGCACGTCAAAGAACCCCAGGGGGTCGAAATTACCGGGACCTTTCACTACGGCGTACCCCATAACCTGAGCCTCTTTGGGACGCTAAACCCCCATAAAACCGAACCAACCCCCTCTCACTTTACTTCCTTATTTCTGCCTTCATTTTTTTTGTTCTTCTGCTGTTTCCGCATTTAATTTCTTTTTTTTTTAAAGGACCGTTTCTTCGGTCGGGGTTACCGTTCGTTTATGAAAGCGTGGTGTACGCCAGTCGCAGGATTGTCCCGGTGGGGGAATTTAAACGTTGTGCGGTTGCCGGAGCGCTAGATCTATGCCGGTTCGGGTCCTGGCAGACGTATATGTGACCCCGAGCCGTCTTACGAGCTGAGCACAGTGCAGATTAGTCCGAGAGCCGAATGGAATGTGGGGAGAAAAAAAAATGCCTTCTTTAAATAGCTGGTGATGATTTTGTCTTGCGCTATTCTCTCGTAGCCCAAGATAAATGTTCGAACGCAAAGCGTCGGTGTAGTACAAGTATTCACTCCAAACAGAAAGGAGTAAAGAGGGGTAAGCTGTCTTGTAGCTCACTCCGTTACTGCCTTTTTACTCTCATATTGGCGTATTCGTGTTTACAGAGTGTGATGCATATAGGAACAGAAGTGTGCGCACATATTCTGTACTTTCTCATTTTCGGATTGAAGGACTTTTTTGTTCTGTACTTGGTTCACAAGTGAAAGGGCGTTCGTTGTCGTTGTTGCGGCTTTCGGATAATTGTTTTCATGCGATTCAACACATTTTGTGGTCGTGGCAGGGTGAGTGATGAATGAATGGGGAGTGGACCTGCGACAGTAGCTGCGTTATTGCTACGTGCAGCATCCTAATTGTCCGCATGCCATCCAGTAATGTCACTCCTGCTTATAACATCCGCCAACTGATGAACGAATGAAGAAACTAGCGAACGGGCGAAAAAAAGAAACTGGCCTGTACTGGTAAGGTGGGAGCTGTAGACAGACTCCTGCTATATCTATCTGCGTGGAGGGACATTCTTTCTAGCGCTTAGTTGACGAGACACAGCGACAGACGGGGCGACGGCAGAACTTTCATCCGCATAAGCAGGGTGTAGTGCTTTAACTGTACCGAGCGTTTGCTGTGTTTGGTAGGGCGGCTTGGAGGCTGCAGCGAAGTGTAGACCGGCTTTCCTTGCTCTACGATCTTTTGTTTGTTTTTTTTTTCTTTAATCGTCGGTCGCAAATAAAGGCGGGGTCGACAGCGCCGAGGAGCGTAGGCTTGCTCCGTCCATCGCGCCTGGACCTGACTCCGTCTTTCCCCTCTTCATGGAACCGAGGAGCGACTGCAGCCGGCGAGCGCATTTCGATCGACCCACCGCGCGTCGTTTCATCGCGGACTCCGGAGGGGCCGCCGTCCCGTCGCTTTTGTCTCGGCCACTATTTGCCCGTCTCGGCGGGGGACAGCGCGAGACGGCCGCGTGGACGTCGACAGCCAGCTCGCTGTGAACACACACGGAATGAGCGGCGGCGCGGTGAGGTGTACTACTACGTCGCCGCTGCTTGCGCGTATAGACGCTGGCTCGCGTAGGCGTGTGTCGACAGGCGTGAACACCTGCGTCTCCGTGGCTTTCCCCTGCAGGCGCGCCCTGTATGGCGTGGCCAGAACGAGAGGACTGAACTATACGTCGCGTACTACGGGCTCGTTTTGCGCTTGCGCTTGTTAACTCTCTCCTGTTAACAGAATCGGTCTGCGGCCATGCATGTTTTGTTCTTCGATGGTGAAGGGTGGAGACTTCTCGGGATGGGGTCGGGGGTTCCCGCCGGGAAAGAACTGCAGCCGCGGTAGGGTGCTTAGATGGGACGTCGTCGTCTTCTAATCTGCAGTTTAGAAAGGCAGGCGTGTATCGTCGGCGTCGAATGAAATGAAAACTGAAACGCGGAAACCGGAACACGTCTATGCAGCGGAGCTGTTGTGCGCTTTTGGAATTTGTGATTGCTCCTGGTCGAATGGTTTAAGAGGCGTGCTTCTGGTGACGTCACGGCGTGGAGGTCACGTGGTCGGCTGCCGGGGCCCTGTGCCGGGCGGCTCCGTTTGCGTTGGCGTCTCGGCGCCGGTTCACGCGGAGCGTTTGCTCGGGTGACGTCATGACCGCCGCCATGAAACTAGTCACTGCGTCACCACGTGACCGGCCGCTCTACTAGGGTCCCTAGAAAGACTTGCTAGTCTGGCGTCCGCCGGCTGCGGCGGGGGCTGCTGCTGGATGATTGGCGCTGTGGCGCTGCGAGCAACCGGTGTGCCGTGCCGGCCACGGCGTCTGCAGTAGACGCGCGCGTTTCGCCTCGCGACACGAATTGGCTGCGCGTTATCAGATACTTTGCGCATACGATTAACACTCTTTTTTTTCTTTAATTTTAGATTAGTAGTGGTATTTCAATGCACACTTCAGTTAACGATGCAGCGACGCAACCATTTTTTTTTTTTTTTGCGAACGAATTTCGTGCGCATACTCCTGATCGAAGGCGAAACAAACCCGCTCATTTTTATACCCTATTCTCCTCTCTGAATACTGCTACCGTGCCGTATCGTCACACCGTCTTCTGAGGAACTTAATAAATAAAAATACCTTGCACCAAGACATTACCCTGGGATTGTAAACCGCACGACTGTGTGTTTGCAACAGAGCGCTGTTGACAGCGCGGTAGTCTGATCTCAACTTGTACGGACTTAGAACACAGACGGAAGTTAGAACACAGACTGAACACTGGAAACTTCTAGATGCAGCCACAATTAAAGCATGCAAGATGAAAACCCAAGCCCTGTAAATCGCAACGTGCTTTAGGCGAACTGCGGCATGCATTCCTTAGTGCACAGGCAACCGAGTTACCTAAGTAATGAACACAAGCATGCATTCTAAGAAGTTTCTTTGAATTCCGTGCTTGGTAAAATAGCATTATTAGCGCATGTAATGTAGATCAGACGTACTGTCAGGGAAAATATACCTAAGAATTACTATGACACCAAATAAAAACCTTTGTTAAACATATTTATTTCCGTCAATTTTGCACTCAGTGTCAGGCTGATCACATTTTTGTTTGCACTGCCTACTTTCATCATCTCATCTTTAAAGGATTCAGCTGCTCCTTCTTGGTAGCCCTTTGAACATTGATTGACTTCGTGAAGCGCAGGTGAACCAGAATGCAGAATTTGATTATGTCATTAGCCATTTCGCATCCATGTTTCACGCTGGCTAGAGGCAGAAAACGTACAAAAGGCAAAACATATGTCTAAAACGACCCAGCTGTGTGTTCCGCAGCTCCCAAAGCCGCTGCGATGAGGAAGGCAAAAAATGACGATGAAAAGAGTTTGACTGCCCATGCTTACATCCAGACCATTTTTAACCAAATGTTATCACTAGATATCGTGTGTTCAACCGGAAACACACCAAGAACATGTTCTAGACAAGCGTTTCGCCCTCTGTACATATGTTAAAAAATCAGCGAAGTCAACAATTAATGCTCTTATCGTGCAACTTATTAAGGCTAAAATAAGCGCGATGAAGCTGTCTTCAAGGACGTTAATACATTTTCTTCAAGGGGCCAGAGGGATACAGCAAGGCACCATTATGAAAGTTTGCAGTGAAAGCTGCAGCTTGATCATTTGCGGTAGACGCTGCTTTTTCAGTCGTCAAGGCTGACACAGTCTACACACTGGCTTTTTTTCAGTGCTTTTCTAGCTATGTAGCCCGAGATATAATAAATTAACCTCTCGTGGCTTTTTCCTATCACACAGGAGCTGAAGTACGTCAGATGTATACGTGGAGCACAAGAGACCAATGCAGTTTCTGCATCCTTGATCGCTACTTTATTAGGCTGTCGAGAATAGCCAACATATTCTAGCTGTATGGCTGCTCCTTAGGCAACAAAACTAATGAAGTGACCCCTTCTGGTGCAGTTTCCCGATGGTGTTCGGTTCGCAAGATTCCAAAATCCGAGTGCATTAACAGCAACCGAACGCAGTGCGGCATATTCGTCATTAATCCTGACGACTACCGAACCATGCTAAATAGGCTTTAAAGCCCGTCTTGGCTCAAGTTTGCCACCAAACACCAGTACTGCAAAAAAAAAAAAAAACAGCATTCCGTGCTCGCCACCAAGAAGCAGCGCGCAATACTTCCATAGCCACGGCAGGCACAGCACGGCGGCCGCTGCAGGCACAGCGTTCCGAATGCGTGCAGCGCCCCCTGCGCATTCATCCGAGGCGCAGCCAACTGGTTCCGTGGGGAGCTCCGCGCGGACGGCAGACTAGCAAGTATTTCTAGGGACCCTAGCTCTACCACGCCGACGCATGCAGGGGGAAGGATCTACTAATAGCTGCGTTGTAAAATACTTGCGGTGCGTACCGCTTCAGTAAAAAAGTCTTCAGGCCGTATACGGTTTGTTTTGAGCCCTGTATTGAAGCATTTACGGCACTCTTAAAGGCCCTCAGAGGAAAAGGCTGATAGAGCTTCATGGTAGCCGAAAGTGCCCCAGTGCATATATCTGGTAAGCAAGCCATGGTGCCTGAAAAGTCTTGACCAATGCTTTAAAACGTGCTGGGCTGTGCGCGTTTCGTCACCCCGGTGGCTGCCATTGCGGTAACACGAACACAGCCTTTGTTTCCATCGCGCTGCTTGTATACTTAGGTGCAGTCGGAAACAGAGTAATGCGGGTCACGCTTCGGCGTTCCAAGTCATCCCTAGTGCTGCCTGACGGAAATGGTTGAGGTTGGCGGTCTTTATGCGCAAGCGCGAAACGTGTTTTCGTTAGCATTAGGCGCCCACTAATTTTCGCCAGGTATGACGTGTCAGAACGCTCTGACAGCCGAAGCGTGGTCCGTGTTATTCTGTTCATGACTGGCGTGGCTAACCCGTGCTGTTTGCCAGCCTGGCGTACCTGATAACACCCGACGGAGAAAGTGCCGGCACACGTACTGCCCTCTGACGTGAGGGGAGTGTACGTGAAGGAAGTATCGAGATTAATCTCGGATCTTATCGGAGTCAAATCTCGCCCGATCGCTTCTGATCTGCCGTGTGCGCCAACGGACTGGTGCATATTTCATCCCGAGGATGTTGTGCGCACAAACGATGACTTTTCCCCCTTCAAACCGCGTGCCCAGAAAAGGAGCGACATAGACAGGAAAGAAAACGCCCACCTGTTCTCAGCAGGTAAAGCATTTTTGTACTCACTGCAAGGAATGAACGGAGGGTTTTGAGGAGGGGGGTGGACCATACCGCCCGCGGTTAGCATGGGCTGTCTCAGCTGTGCATGCGTGCTTGACGTCTCACTCGGGCGGAAAAAGCAAAAGCGAGGTGAGAAAACTGCGTCGCGGCAGCCGCCGCAAGTGTGACCGCATTCTGCGGCGGCGACTCCCCCAATCCGATTACACCCCCCCCCCCTCTCCCTTTCTGCGCTGTCTCTCCCCCCTGGTGGTGGCCGCGGATATAGGTATGTGCGCGCATATCGAGCCTCTTCTCTTTGACGTCTTCCTTTGATAACGTTCCCGGTATAAAACCTGCAGCGGGAGCCGGGAAATTCTTCTTCCGCCTCCACCTAAACTGGTGCAATGTTGAGACGCGAGCGTGTCCGGTCAGAAGCGGGAACGTAGTGGGAGTCCGACGCATCAACGCCGCGAGCAGTTCGGGTTTGACAGCTGCGGTCAACGTCGCGGGCGAGCCTCGGAAGCCGTTCGCGCACAGACGCACACGTATACGGCTTTCGAGCAGCGTGACGCGACGCGTGACGACCGTGTTGTTGGCGCGATGCGTCACGCCCTCTGTGTAAAGGAAACGAGCCGAATATAATGGCGTCTTAAAGACGGGGCAGCTAAGAAGGAGCTTGGCTTCAAAGGGGAGGGAGGTCGTCCGCGCACACGAACGCGCGCTTAGGAGGAGGCTTAAAGGCGGCGAAGAATGCGGAGGGGGCGTCGGTTATTTGCTCTGCTTAAGATGATGCGTCTTTGTCTCGCTTTGTTACTTGGTTGAGCCCGGGGGTAGTGGAGCAGGGGCTTTTTTTTTTTTTTTTGTAGGGTGGGTAGCTGGAGGGGGCGGCAAAAGAGAGCTCTGACCAGCGGTGGCATTTCTCGGCGGGGGTGGAAGCGATGGCGGATGCTTGCGGAAAGAACGGGGAAGAGGGTAGCTGAGGGGTTTTGCAAAGTTGCCTCCTGGCCACTCTGCGTGAGTTCCCTTTTCTGGACTGCTTAAACCTACACCACCGCCTTCATTTTTGTGTTGCGTCTTCTTTTTCTCCTCTTCATACTTTCCGTTTATTGAGGGGGTATCTACTGTGGCTTGGCTTTTTCTTTGGCTTTGGCTCGGCCTCTGGCTTGGGCTTCATCTCGCAAGCGACCACCGAACTCCCCTTCTCTGTTCTCTCCCTGTGGAACTCTTTGCTGCCACGTGCACCCGAAGAGGCTTCTGCTGGAGTCGTATATGTGTGTGTGTGTGCTGTGTTACTGGTAGCGTTCGCCTTCCTTTGGCGTAGTCCTTACTTTATCCCCCCCCCCTTTTTATTTCTTTCCTTTCTTTCCCGCTCCTCTTCCGATCCCCCTTTTAGCGCTAAGCCGTGTTTGCTCTCCTTTTGCGTGTGCTCTTCCATCGTTCCCGGGCCGAATCGCTCAGAAATGGGAGGAATTCGAGAAACGCGGGCGCGCAGGTGTCTCCCCTTGAGCCGGCGCGGGAGACGTTTCTATCTCCATGGACCTTTCAAGCGCGCTCGCCTCTCTTGCGCTTCCAGTCTGTGTGTGCGTAGGTGTTTGTAACTTTGGCGTGCGTGTGTCTGTGGTGTCTTGCTGGTATGGGACTCCTGCCGCGTATATGCGTCCACGCATATAGCGAGATCTCTAACCCCCCCCCCCCCCCCCCAATTGCCCCCAGTAGCTAGCCTTCTTCCCCAAAGTCCACTGACTGAATTCGCAGGTGGCGCCATCTCGGGAGTAGAGGGGACGCTGATGACGTTTTGATGCGGTGCGCGAAGTCTATGCGTTGGTCATTCGGTTGGGCCCCCGTGTACCGGGGGCAGGGTTTTCTCGGAGGCAGCGTGTCTAATTCTGTTTGACATAAGGTTTTGAAGAGTTGTACAGTACGGTCCACTGTTAAAGGGAACACGCGATCTCGTGGCCTCCGCGCTTCGCTGAGTGCTGCCGTCGAGAACTTGTGGGAATTGGCGACACAAGCATGGCGGCTTGTACATTCCGCGAATGCGCCTGATGCCGCCCATTCTCGCGGCATCTGGGCAGTGAGAACGGAGCAGAAAGTTGATGTGACGGTCGTTCGCCAGTTGGATCCATGTTGTGTTTTAACGGGGGCGGGGCGAGGGGTGTGGTCATTAACTATATGAGTTTTACATAGGGAAAACCATGCTGATGAGCCCCTTTATTTCGGCGAAAAAAAAAAAGTTAGAAATTTGGTCCAAAAGGGATCGCCCCCACCGAAAGTCGTCCATAGATCTGTCCCTGTCCTTCACAGGGGGCGCAGCTTCTCGTATCAGGAAAAATCAGTGTGTTGCACGCTGAAGTTGCTTATTGCTCCGTTCGCATTCCATCGAACGCCTGTATATGTGACTTCCTCGCTACTACGTGCTGGCGCATGTGGTAAATCCTTACTTTGTCAATTTCTCCACTGTGTAACGTCCAGCCGTATACCGGTGTTTTCATCTTCCGAGGCGATTGTGCTCACTTTGTTTGCCTCTCTGATTAATATCCATGCTCATCGGCATTGTTCTCTGCGTGTAGTAGATCCGTTCTTTTCCGTCCTGTTTGTTTCTGAATGGCTGTGATTGATCGATTGATTGATTGATTGATTGATTGATTGATTGATTGATTGATTGATTGCAGCTGAGTTACACGGCACATTTTAGATGGAGGCGAAAGAAATAGGTCATTCGAAAGCGGCTATGGGATGGGTAGCTCCTGGATCTGTTCCTCCTAGTTAAACATGTTTCCTTTTCGTATTTCATTCGCATTAAGTGTAGTGTTTTTCTCTGCTTGAATTCACGATCTCGTTTCACTTGGCATATATGTCCGCGTGTTCGCTTTCTATAGCCCTGTATAAGCAAAAACGCGACGACCACATTTGCCCTCATCGGGTCAACACCTTACATATACGCGCAGGAGTTTGTAGAGTGCTCGTTAGGAGCCTGTAGTCGTTAGCATTTAACAATGAAGCGTCTCGACTCCTTCCTCTGACCTGTCCTCCTTACCTCTCCTCTATAGACGCGACACTCTTCTGTGGATCGGTTGAAAAGCCGTTACCATCGGCGCAGCTGTTCGCGTTTGCGCGTTAAAATGCGGGCGGCTGTCAAAAAAAAAAAAAAAAAGAACGATACATATTAACAAAAAAAACACTTCAAAACGGTACTCGAGCTCGGTATAATAATTCGCAGGGCATGCCCACCTCTTTCTAACACCCCCCCCCCCCCCCTTTCTTCGCGGGTTTTGTTCTGGTTGAACGGCGCGCCGCTGGCACTGGCCGTCATGGCGATACAGCAGCCGTTGCCTGTAGAGGGCGCGAGACGCTGTCCCAGTATAGCTAAAGAAAGGTCGCGCGTACGTATGCGCGCGTATGTGCTGTACACGGGGTCTGGACAGACCGTGTGGGCTCTCGTGTGTGTGTGGCCCCTTCAGGCTGCACAGTTCAGTCAGTGTATAGTATAGTTGGGGTATGCTATAAGGACCTATTCTAATTCGGCTCCGGGTCGGTACGTGGTACTCGATCGTCTTTGACCCACGCCCGATTTCTTTCTCTCTCTCTCTTTTCTGCGCTTTTTTTTTTTCTGCATGGTTTCGTCTTCTTTCTCGCACTCGAGGGATGCCGGGCGGTTCGGGGACGCAATTTTGCTTCGCGCCCGTCGTCGCCGCGTGGGTCCCGACCCGTTATTGTTCCTCAAGTAGGCGGGTTTGCGGCCCGGCGACGAGGACCACTCGATATCCTGCGCCGGAGACCCCTCCTCCCCATCCTCGTCCCTCTCTCTCTATCATTCCCCCTCCTCTCCCTCAATGTCTCTGGTGGAACAGGAAGACAAATAGAACGCGCCGCTGTTGCTGCATGCCTTCTCCGCTGTGTTCTCAACGGCGGCTGTGCCAGCTTGTCTGCACGTAACTTTTCTCCTATGATTTTAAGGCATATCTCTACACTCCGAACAGAAAGGTGTAAAAAGAGAGTAAGCGGCCCTCTAGAGCACTTGAGGACAATTTACTGCCTTATTTACTCCCTTATAGGCGTATATGTGTTTAAGAGTGATAAGAGCTGACTTTCGCGGCTGGTTAAACAGCGTCGTCGTAGTTATAGTAACCCGAAACCGCCGCGTTAAACCCCCCGTCCACTGACAATGGTCGTCCAGGCGCGCGTGAGGAACAAATGGACATGCGCGGTGGATGGTTGTCTAGGGAAACATGACGTCACGATCCCCAGTGTCTCCGGCCCTGTCCACTTGTTTCCAGTCGGTGTACGCATACCGTGACGTGTAGGTTAATCGTAACGGCTTTTCAAGAATCCATCCGTCTCAACCGCTGGCTTCTTTGCGGCGAAATTGCGCACGGACATTTCATATTGTGGCAAATTTTGTCTCGTGCTAAGTTACTTATTCCTGGTTCGGGCGCGAATGATGCAAGCCTGGAATCATCTTAAGCCGCCGCAGTGGCTCAGTGCTTACAGCGCTCGGATGCTGACCCAAAAGACGCGGGTTCGATCCCGGCCGCGGCGGTTGAATTTCGATAGAGGCGAAATTTCTTCTGGGCTTATTTTTTTTTCTTTTATCTTTCTCTCTCTCTCTCAGCCTTCAGGTGCAGCAAATTAGCACAGCTCTCATTTAATCTGTGCCGGCGTCTAGCCGTTACGTCAGCTTGTGTCATTGTGTAATGAAAGTATGCCGCGATGTGCTTCTCCGATTTCGTCGCCATATTGGGCCAGGGCTCACGCTGGTATACGATGCACTACAGTGTCTTTTTTTGTTGTTTTGTTTTTGTCATGCCTGGCGCAGCTGTTCTCATTTCGGCCCATTGCCGCCCGCACTCGCCTCCCCACCAGTACTGTACAGCTCGCCCATTTTCCCCCTTTCCTCACCCCACTATCCCTCCCCTGTCTTCACCGCACTCTTCACGCCGAATTTGAATCGTCCAATCTTGACAAGCATTATGCTAAGCAGCTCTGCACAGGAAGGCACAGTGGAATTTTCTATTCCATTTAATTTTTTTTCTTTGTGTGCAGGAAGACATCTCTTAAAGGTTTTTTTTTTTTTTGTCGGGGGGGTAAAGAGCAAAGGTTGAGCGTCCTGCCGCTGAGAGGCCCAGTGTCTCTGTACTTTAATACTCTCCGGTTCCTGTGCTCTGGGTTTGCCCTCTCTCTTTTGTGACCTATTATACCATTGTGGTCGATGCCTCATTTCATATACACCAGCAGACTTTTCGCCTGTCCCCCACTACCCTTCCCCGAAACCCGGAACTCGCGGTTCGCCGGCAGCGCCCTCTGTTGTGGGTTCGGGGAGGCCACTCGAAGGTGTCACCCCTAGTGCCCCCGCCCGACCTATGCGTATCCCTATAGTGGGTTGCGTGTATAGGGAAAGAAGGGTGGAACAGAAGCTGCTACTAGCAGCGCCGTTCGGCTTTCTCCTCCAACAGCGCCGCGAACAACGAACGCCGTCCGATTGAATCCTCCTGTGCTGGCGGTCACCGCCGCCACCGCTGTGCCTCGAAACCTGCTCCCTTCATCCCCATCTTTTCCCATCGTATCCCTCATTCGATTTCTCGCCACTGCTCCGCGCGCGGCGCTCCTCTCCTCTCCTTTGGCGACGGTATTAGCATTGTCTGCGGATGCTGCTCCCGACGAAAGGAAGAGGAGGGATGGAGAGTCGGGGGAGAGAGGCAGGGACAGTGTTGTAGGGAAGAGGCTCGGCACAACCACCTTTCTTCCCTACGTCTCTTCCCTTTCTTCTCCACTCCGCACCCGTCCTTGGCGCCTTCCACTCGAGCTCCTTTTGTTTTCTCGAGTGTTTTCGAACCAACCTCGGGGCCGGAACGCCGGACGGCCAGCGGCTGACAAACCCCGGGAGCCGTACGTGGCTGCGGCTGTTGCCGCTTTTCTGGGTTCTCTCCTCTTTGGACGGGCGGTTGGAATCCCCACTTCACGTCCCCACCTCTGCTTTGGCTGCTGCCACTGCTGATGCTGCTACGGAGTGTATAGTTCCCTTTCTGTCTGTCTCCCGCACGCACGCTTCCTAACGCAGGTTTCAGCTTGTGGCGGCTTTGTTTACAGATTTCTTGAATTTTTTTTTGGCGCTTTTCATCGGTCGTGGTTCTTGTAACACCACACAGTGTACTCCCTCGCCTGGCTGGTTGGTTTGCTGGCGCACATCTGGTCGCGGTTCTTTGTATTTTTTTTTTCCTGCGGGCGGGCCTTCGACCGATCCGATTGCTATTATTCGCTGAGGATTTTTTTTTCCGACCAAAGCGTTCGTGCGGAGTACCGAGTATGTCTCGCTGCTGGCAACGTCACCGGAAACTGCGCGGCGCATCGCACGAAAAAGAAATTATAAAAGTGAAATGATACCTTTTAGTTGAACGTGTCGGGCGAGTATGTTTGAAGACGAGAGAGAAGGAATGGGCCGTTGTGCTGCGATTAGGTCGTCTCCGCTTAAATTAGGCGAAGAAAACTAGGGCGAAGCTTACTTCTGGTGAACCAGTGAACCGAAGCGGAAAATAAACATAGAGGCAAACATATATACCCGGTTGGTCGCCCGTCAAGCGGACTGTTGTTGACATCCGGTGGATTCATTTATGTCCGGGGATAGCCAAACAAGTTTTCTTTGTGTCTTCTTTTTTTCAGTGCCAGTCTGTAAGCGGACATTTTTACAAAATGCTCTGCTGTTAGGGAAAGTTCAGCAGTGGTTCGTAACCCACGCTAAATCGGGGTGCTTCGTAGGCGGTCGGGTCAAGTCTCGTCCTTTTTAGCTTACTTGTGCATACCGTGCCGGTCTTGGGGCTCGGTGTAAAGAGGTGTATCGCGTGTGAAGACATTTGATGTTATTAAAAACATGCGAGCTTGGTGTTTGATATGGAGAGGCTCGTGCACATGAGAGGCCCTCCATTGTCGGTCTCTTTTTCGGCCTGTTGTCTCTCTGGGTCCGGAATGTTAAAAAAAAATCGCAAGACGGGCGCTGCTGCTGCTGCGGCACTGGTTTGGTTTATTGGGGCTTAACGTCCCAAAGCGACTGAGGCTATGAGGGACGCCGTAGTGAAGGGCTCCGGAAATTTCGACCTCCTGGGGTTCTTTAACGTGCACTGACATCGCACAGTACTCGGGCCTCCTGAATTACGCCTGAGGCACTGTTGTTGTCCGTAATGCTCAAAGTGATGTTGTAGTAATGAAATTGAAAACATAACTTGCTCAAATCGGTTTCAAATTGAATTTCGCGTGATAGCCAGTTGAATTAGGAAAGAAGAAGTGTGCATTGTTTCTTCCTTTCCATTTAGTCACCGCTTTTTTTTTTTTTTTTTGCTTGTCAAATTCTTGACACTGTGTGGGTCTGAGCCAACGGGAGGTCCAAGCAGCCGTGTGTGGCATGGTTCATTTCCGAGGCATTCGTTCTTCTCCCGTCGGTGCACGGGCCGCCCTAGCTGTCAGCACCGTCTGCCTGCTCCCCCCCCCCCCCCCCTCCCTCCGCTGCCGCGGTCTCCGAGAGTCTTCGACACGCAGACGGCTCAGGCCGCGCCGGTCCTGTGTGTGTGCGCGCGACTGCGTCTGTACGTGGCCGCGGCAGCGGTGAGGCTTGCTTCGCAGAGAGCTCGCGGCCGTGTTTGCGGACCTCTCGAAGGCGCGCTTTCTCGCCGGGAGTTGAGCGGGCTCTCTTCCACCCCCACATATACTACTCTATACGTGTACCCCACACACCGCGTCGCCGCCCGGTATTGGGGCAACCGCATCGGCATCGCACTGCGTCGCGGGATGTGAGCCACTGCGTCGCATCGCGCGGGCGCACTTTTTCGTTGTCTTTTCGTTGTCTTTTCGTTGTCTTAATTTGTTTTTTGCCGGAGTGTCCTATGTAAGGCGCTGCCTCACCATGAGCCAGCCAGCTCTCGTGGTGGGCACGCCCGGAATTCAGCCTTGCCTCGGCGGCGACGGCGGTTTCTGAGGCTTTTCGCCCGGATTTCGCAATGTTTGCCGGGCTGTCTGCGGCCGCTTCATGTGATTTGGTTCGTGCTTGCGCATGGCGCGTAGTACATCTGCGGCTTCCTACGGCTGTGCCGTGAAAACGAAGCGCAGGGGACCTTTCTTTTTTTTTTTTGTCTCCCTGAAACGTGGGTATTCTTGTTTTCCCGCGTCTGCCCGCATTTTCGGAGTCTGTCTGAAACAACGTCGTGTCCACCCGCCTTTTCGAATGAACAGAAGGCTCTTAATTTGAATGGCCGGTCTCTGCAGTCGGCTTCTGCCTGCTTCGGCTGCCGTTTCGCTTTCGCGTGCTGTCGGCAGTATTAAACGCTGGCAAAGGACCGGGTTAATCGGGGAGACATGGGAGAGGCCTTTGCCCTGCAGTGGGCGTAGCCAGGCTAATGATGATGATGACAGCTTATGAAAGGTGCATACGTAGTTTTTTATTTTGTATCCCCGGGTGATCTGAATTAATACGGAGCCCTCCAGTACCGCGTCGCTCGTACCATGTGTGTCACTTCGGTGTGTTAAAACCCATAATAAGTCGCTTTGGGACGTTAAACCCCCATAAACCAAACCATCACAATTCATTGTTTTGTAAAAAAGTATGAAGACCAAGGCACTTCCTAATTGGCCGTGCTCATATGGGTTCGTTGGGCATCGCCAGCTTACCGGGTGTCGCGTAGATTAGAAGAGCTCACGTCATCGTCACCTCCGAAACTTGTAAGACTTCCGCGGACGCAACGTGAGCCCCGCTGCGTGCACGGCTTAGAGCAGTGATGGGAATGCTGCGCCAATTGCGCCAATCTGCGCCATTTCGATAAAGCTGCTACATGCTGCTCCAAAAAGGGGCCTTTTTGCAAAATTGCGCCAAAGCTGCGCCAAAACGAGCCGTCGCCAACGTCAGGTACTGCCCTGTGAGGGAACTATGCTTGCGACTGTTGTCCGCCATTGAAGTCTGAGAGTAGCCGGTAAAATCCAATACGATCCAGTTCTCAGTCTTCGTCTAGAGTGCTCCGCATGGTGCTCCGTCTACTTCGTCTCTGATGGGAGAGTGTGACTGAGTGAGGGTGTCGTGAACGCGTCACGCTTTCCACCGCGTCCGAGCTCCGAGCGTTTCCGGTGGGCCGGCACCGGAGGCGAGTAGTTGGTGGAGTGGGCCGTGGCTAGGCCTTGGCGCGTCGGTGCGCGCTCTTGCACTTTCCCGCCGCTCGTTCGCCTCGACTGCGTGGTTTCAGCGGTTTCAGCGGCGTCGTGGCGGCGTCACGATGGCGCTCTCGAAACTGAAAGGTAAGCTTTTTCTCGTTTTTTGCGCCTTTTAGTTTATTCAAATGAGTCTTTCTGGACATAAGAGCTGATGAGTCAGTATGGCGGGGTTCAAATTTAGAAACTGAACATGACTTAACAGTAGCAAATTGAGCGAATGGCGGTGGATGCACGTTGCAGAACCGCGGTAGTTTGAGCCTGCAAGAGAGGGTGCTGTTAATTCCCGGTTTGTTTACTTTTTATGAAAGAGTACTTGTAGTTTTGTGGCGTTCGTCTTACGCTAGTATCAGCTTCGAAAGCCCTGGAGCACGTGGCGTGCTGGGCAGCCGTGTAACGTCGCTCAGTAATTTCATATTGCCATCCGCAGTTCTACGAATTCCGTGGTTGAAATAAAGCTACAGTGACGTCCGGGCTGCCCATAACAACCTTGCGGCACGAAATGCATAAAACTCGCCGGCGACCGGGCCATTCACGCGCTCCTTTATTCACTCGGCATGCGAGGTCGCTTGGTAGTTTCGGATTGTCCGGCTGCGGAGCCTACGGAATGCGTTTTCCTGACATCACTTGGCTGATTGAAAGACGTCCTTAAAGCGGTGCCTTTGCAGCTTGAGCTGAAAGTGTTATATGGATATGAGCACTGAACTCATGCTAAGGAGTTTTATGTAGCGGCTTCTGAAATAAAGTGTATACCGCGGACGTATATGACGCCGTACATTTCTCACGGAGTTGGTGGGCCTTCTGGCCTTCGTGCTCGTGTTGCTGCCGTAATTAAAAAAAACTTCCGAGGCGAAAATGAAAAAAAGTTCCACGGAACGCGGTATTTTGCAGCCTTCCGGCTATACGATGAAGCAACAAGCGTCTTCTGGCGCGCCCGCTACGTTCGTACGATTTTGGCGCTGCGCTGACGGCCCTGTCTGTTGTCGAAGCTTGGCAGGCTTCGCGAATTTACGGCGGAAGCTTTCAAAAAGTAAGGGGAAACAAGGTCGTTTTTCAGGGCAGCAATTAACGGGCGGGTAAGGGATACGTGGGAGAAAGCCTCCACCCTTCCTCGGCGGTCGAGGACTGCATGATAGCGCGATCGCGCGCTCAAAGCAGGTGCGCTCTTTGTCGGCGAAAGTGGTACTGCTTTTATAATTACACGTGTCCGGTTTTTAGAATGGAGCTTGCTCTGCCAAACATCTAGACAGAAGCCTTCAATACTTTGCAATTAGTGAGCTGCAAATTTTTGGCACTTTGCTTATTCTGGATTTATAACAAACTGCTCTTTTGTTTTTACGTGTTCAAATTAACGTTTATCCAAATTAACGTTTATTCATCAAATTAGTGCAGGAAAGATTGCCGGTATGTGCAGCTCAGGTGCTCTGAAAGCCCTGAAAAAGCTACTTTTGCAGCTATTAGTGCAACAGCTACAACCTAAGGACGCTGCAGTGAAGGGCTCTGGAAATTTCGACCACCTAGGTATCTTTAACGTGCACTGACATCGCACGGCCCTCTGGAATTTTGCCTCCATTGAAATTTTGTTAAAGTTAATTTTTAATATTCAGTTCTGTATCGAGGAACGTGTTTCTATAACTTGTACTGCCACGTTTGAATGAAGTGTATAATTGTTAACCATGACTGTTGTGGGAAAAGAACCGTAGTGTTTCCTGGGTCTTTATTTTTTTTTTAGAATATGTTTAAGCACTCTACAATTATTCTCTAATTTACAGGATCATATTGCTTGCATAACAGCTTTTTATTTCATCAAACTAACATTATTATTTATCGTTTGCAGGACGCAACAGCAAATTTAACTCTGGCATATTGAAAGATGTCGACTGCAATGGAGATTGCTTCGAGGTGTGGTGCAGACCAGGAAAAAGGGAAGAAAATGCTTATTGCATTATTTGTAACCAGACAATCAACTGCTCACAGCATGGTGTCACAGCAGTGAAACGGCATTCACAGAGTAAAAAGCACTTGGAGCTGACCAGCAAGCTTCGGGGCCCTGACGGGAGGCTGAAGAGGCCAGCTGCTGTTCAAGCATCGTTGGATTTTTCATCGACAGGCACGATGACCCATGCAGACCGTGTCACAGCTAGCGAAGCACTTTTTGTTTTGGCATTGACGATAAAAGGTCTCCCATACTCATGGGCGGATACGGCTACACCCCTTCATCGCTTGATGTTTCCCGACTCAAAGGTGGCTAAAGACTTCTCCTGTAGTAGGAAAAAAGTGTCTTACGTTGTGTCAGATGGGCTTGGGCCTTATTTCAAGGGACTTGTGCATGAGGAACTGAATCGTCCTGGTGTGTTTTACAGTATCAGTGTAGATGAAACACCACTGCCAGAACAGCGGTGCCAGCAGTTTGATGTTCTCGTGCGCTACTTTTCTGGTGCTGAAAAAGGAGTAGTGGTCGAGCACCTGCAGTCGTTTCGTTTGGGGAGGGCAACGGCTGATATCCTTTTGAAATGTGTAAATGAAGCCACTGAAAATATTCCTCGAGCAGGGTTTTTTTCATTTTTCAGTGATGGTCCAAATGTAATGAAGTGTTTAAAGAAAAAATTGACCCAGGAAAACGGCCCCTTAATGGAAATCGGAGAGTGCTCGCTGCACAAGGTGCACAACGCGTTTTCATGTGCTCTTGATTCATTTGGTAGTGAAGTTGAAACTGTAGTCAGTGACGTGTATTACTTTTTCAAGACATCTTCGGTGCAAAGTGCCCAGCTCCAAGAAAAACAAGAGGCTCTTGGATTGCCTGAAACTGTGTTTTTGCGTCATGTCAACTGTCGCTGGTTGTCTCTTGTACCAGCCGTGGAAAGACTAGTCGAGCAGTTTTCTGCCCTAAAGAGCATCCTAGACTCCCAGAAACCAGTGCGTGCTGCAGGTAGCATGAGGGCGAGACTAAACAGAAACCTGAATGACAAAAGTTTCTACGCAAAGGCTCTGTTTGTGAAGAATGCAGGTGACCTAGTTGTGGGATTTCTGACGCTGTTTCAAAAGAGTGAACCTTTGCTGCATGTTCTTTATGATGAAATGGTGATGATGTTGAAGAAAATTTTGGGCAGATTTCTGAGGCCTCAGGTGTTCATGTTGAAACAGGGACATGAGCTCGCTTCCATTGATGTCGAAAGTTCGCAGAATTGGAAGGAAAGCATAGTAGTTGGGGCAGATACTGAGGAAGCTATGAAATCTTGGTCTGCTTCAGAGAAAGCTGAATTTCGACTAGGAGCTAGGTCATTTTACATAGCGTGCTCAAAGTACCTTCTGACAAGGCTTCCTCTTCAGAATTTGACACTTCAGCACCTCAGGTGCTTGCACCCAAACACCCACTCCCAGGAGTCTTCAGCAGAATCGTTCAGATATCTTGCAAAATGTGCGCCTCAAGTGATACAACCTAGCCAAGTTTCATCTCTCCTTGATGAGGTGACACTCTTAAGCTCTGAAGCGCTGAATGTGGGCACTGATGGGCCACTTGACAAATACTGGCATAATATATTTATCATCAAGGGCGCTCAAGGTGAGAGAAAATATCCGCTTTTAACTAAGCTTGTCAAGGCCCTTCTTTCGCTTCCGCATGGGAACGCTGATGTTGAGCGAGGCTTCAGCCAGAATACAAGGGTTTTGAATGAGAGGTCGAACCTTTGTCTGGCAAGCGTGAATGGTATTCGCCAGATTATGTCATTTGCCAGAAGGTACAACAGTGACCCATGCCAGCTTTCAATTTGTCCAAATGTCATTAGGGCCGTTCGAGGCGCATCGAAACGGTATGCAGAGCGCATTGCCTGCGAACAAGAGAAGTCGAAAAGGCCACGTGCAGGTGCGGATCCAGTGCCTAGCAAGTGCCAGCTTGTCTAAAGCACAAGCGAAACAGAAGGTAGATGAAGCGCAGCACATGTTCAGAAATGCTGAATTGCTGATTGAGCGGGGCATGAAGCTGAAGAACTTCAGTGACATTGCGAGTGGCCAGGCAATATTGAGCCAAGCTAGGGAAAAAATGAATGATAGTGTCTCTCATCTGGCTGCCTTTAATAAGGGCTCAAAGAAAGGAACATAGGCCTGTCCATCTGATATCAGTATTTTTAAAGCACATGCCTAATTCCCTTTCATTTCTCTTGATTCTTGTGCGAAGGGTTGTCATACATGCTTACTGCAATCCAAGATGGTCAGTTCCTTTTTTTCTCGAAAGCAGGTTTAGTTCAGTGGCTGCTCCTGTTTACACTCATAATTTATTTTAATATTTTGAGTACTTCGGTCTCAGTTCTTTGTTGCTGGTGAAGACAATGTTTCTTTGTCTTGCGGTACAATTACCATGGTAATGATTACCAGTGCTAGTCAATATACACTTTGTGTGTTTCTGTATTGCATTGCATTGATGTATGCTGTTACAAATAAACTATAAATTTGTCTTCTAAGCTTTTTTTTTCGGAAATGCCGGCTCTTGCTACAAAACAAGTGACGCTTGCTACAAAGCGAATATTTTCCTGCTACAAGGCCTGCTACAAAATGGTTTTGGCCATTCCCATCACTGTTAGAGGCAAAGGCACCTGGGATCTAAGCGTTTGACCAAATGCTGTGCGCGTGTCGATGGCTTCTAAATGTTACGCATGCTCTTCTTCTCTGTGTAAATATTTCACGAGGTTGCAAGAATCGCACTTATTGTCATCAAGCTGACGTGTCTCCTTTCTCTCTTTGCTCTCTTTTCTCGCCGTTCAGGTGGTGGTCGGGGCGGCTACCGGCAGGACTCTTCGCCTGGCGGCAGGCACCTGTGGAGGTAAGTGCTCAGCCCCCCCCCCCCCCCCCCTTTTCTTTTTTTGCTGGGCGCACTTGTTTTCCAGCGTTTTTTTTTTTTTTTGGGGGGGGGGGGGATCCTTCTCAGACAAACGACAAAATTCGCTTCGGTCTTACCTGCTCGAGTTTTCGCGGTGCTAAATGGCAGTTTCTCGAATGCAGTACAAGAGGACGCTGCAGAGGCATTTCAAGTCTCTGACGTTTGCCAAATGTGCACCCAAATGTGACGTTTGCCAAATGTCCACGCTGTGGCGTCTTATAGTTGAGTCGAGAATTCAGCTGTGCATACTTACACCGCATCTCGCACGCGCCCGCCCCGAGCACGAGCTCTCTGCTAGCAGACAGCTGCGAATTCTGGAGCGGGCATTATGCCGTCGCAGCTAATGGAAACTGCGTCGTCGATACGTGGATGGATGAGAACGGGCATAACGGCAAGCTGAGGAAGTCTTCTAAACCAAACAGTGGATTGGCCAACACAGTTCCCACTTCGAGTTATTGACCAATTCGCTCTCGCCCTACCATAAGCTTGCCGTCCCGGTTTGCTCAATTGGTAGAGCGACTGCTCCGGCGAAGCGGTGGTTCCGGGTTCGAGCCCCGGACCAGGACGAATTTTTCTTTAACTACGAAGTTTCTGAGAAAGCTGTATAGCTTTCCTTTATAGCCGTATGGCTGCGCTCGGGTGGATGCCAATGAGTAATTACTCCCTTATTACAAACAGTGGATATGGGTGAAGATGTGCTCGCGGCGCAGAGTGTGCTCACGGCGGCAGCAGTGGCAACCAGCGCGCGTTGCTGGTCGATAGGATCAGAATGACTGGGAACTTTATAGATGACGTGCTTCCATCATGATGAGCAGTCCCGAACATCGACATTCTGGCTTCTCTTTCTTTTTTTTTTCAAACAGTAAAACCTCTAACACACATATTCTTCCCCGTGGCCCTCAACTCGCCCCTCTTTGCGTTCCGCGCAGCAGCCGTAGCGGAGAAGGCTTCCAGCGCCAGCATTCTGACGGCTACCAAGGCGGCGGCGGTGGACGTGGTGACTGGTCGCCTCAACAGAGAGGTTATGGCGGCGGGCCCGGTCGGGTCGGCCCCGGCACTGGCTGGGGACAGGTGAGAGCACCTGCAAGGCGTTCGCTCCCTGTTGGCTCCCCGTCGCCAGAATCGATGACTGCCGCTTTTAAGGCTACCACGGGAGAATTTCGTGTTGATAACCGCTTTTCATTTTTGTTAATTTTTTAAACCATGAAAAGCGTTTGGCTCCCGTCCGCGGCAAACTCCGGGGATCGCGGCGAACTTGTGAGCGAACATGACTCCGAACACGAAGCGAACTCTCCCGAAACTTTCCGTCGGATCGGTGTACAGTTGGCACGCGCTATCGTCACTGACGAGCGAAGTTTTGAAGATTCTCGGTGACAGCGAGTGTTTGGATTACCGGCAGCAGCGATGTTACTGCTATTCCTTCTCCGCTGTGCCGTCCGACGTGGAATTGGCACAGATATCAAGGTTGTGTTTATGTGCGCCCTAGCTTTGGGGTATACAACGAACAGACTTGGCGCTTTTATAAAGGAAGTGTTTAGAGTATCTGCTGTCTGTGCTGTAGACCCGTCATTCTTTGTGTTCGTATACTAACGTAGTGGTACGACTGCATTTATAAAAATTATCTATAAACTTTCTATAGACTTCTTACAGACTTTGTTGCCTTCCTATAGATATTAGTTTTGTCTATTCATAGTCTATTGAAAGTCTACTAAAAGTCTATGGCCATAAAGCTGTCTAGTGTCCATAGACTCTGTGTAGAGTTTGCATTGCCTATAGACTGGTCTATAGGATTTGTCTGTAGAAAGTGTATAGACTTAGACAAAAGTCTGTGGACAGTATAGACTGAAGAAAATTCTTTAAGAGTGCCAGGCCCCCACCACTCCTGTTCAAATATTCAGATCAGCGAAGGAATGCATCCCAGTCTGGAAGCCATTGTTTTCAGTGGAGAGGAGGTGTCCCATTTCATGGTTTCACTTGCCCTCGACGACGAGAAGGAGGCTACAATTTTTTATTCAGTAGTTCTGCTTGACTTTTTTTTGTAGCATGGGTCGTGTTACTTTTTGGGGTAAAAGCAATGAAATGAGCTGTGTCTAATCACTGGACTGTTTTATTCTTGTAAAGCTCTGTCTTCTGGTAGTTTCATCGGGGGGGTTTTTGTGCTTGCTATCATTTCATGCGTTTCACTGCCCATGAATCACGACCGAGTGCGTTTTTTGTCCGCGTGCAGTCGTCGCCGCACATTCCGCGCTCGCTGCCCCCGCCGCCCCGTGAGCAGCAGCAGCAGCAGCAGGGCTACGGTGGCCAGCGCCACCACCCGTACCAGCAGATGCCTCCGCCGCGCCAGCGGGGTGGGCACCAACAGCAGCAGCAGAGACACCACCGCAACCCGACCTGGTAGTGGTGGTGACCACAGCATCATGCTCATTCGATCACGTCGGTGTACATCAATAAAACGTCACGGCATGCTCGTTTTAATAGTGGACTTAAACCCCCCCAGTCTGTTTGTCGTCATTTCCCGGAGTGTGAAGAGGTTGCTTTTAACGCATTCTGGTTCTTTCACGTCTGGTTTTGGAGCGAAAGCTCTACTTCTCCCGTGCAAAGCTGAAGGTCATGTGGCTCCGAAATTTGACCTTCAAACCAGGAGGAGCGGAGGCTCGTCTCTGACGTCATGCCACGTGACTCGCCACGGCTGCGTGCGTTTAGCCGACGGCGCTCGCTCGTCTCGCAACTATGGAATCACGTGACTCGCTGCACCTCGCTCCAGCTGCGTATGCGGAGCCGACTATAGACCAGAATCCAGAGCCGCTCCTGGGCGCGGCCATTTTCCGCCGACTGGTGCGCCGCGGTGCGGGCGTTTCTTTGGGGACTGCGGGGCTGCGGCAGCTCCGCGGCCGCGCCTGCATATAGCCGCGCTTCAGGCGCTAAAAAAACATTGCCGAGCATACTTCCGCAGCGTGGCTGTGTTGCAGGAAGTATTCACGTTATCAAAGGGAGCACATTGATGCGTTTTAATGACATTTAGTTTGACATTCACGTGAATTGTGCTGACGCTTAGAACGCGCTCGTGCTTATGTCGCTACCGTCTTGGTGCTCCACTGCAAAACAAAAAATACTTTTTGTTCAATATCAAGTATTAGGTGTGCGGCTAGCATGCAGTTCCAATTCCAATGCACTCTTAATCCTTCGGCCATAAAGTACCACCCGCAAACAGGACTTTCTTGTCGCATGCGTGGTGCGCCAGTTTATCAACAAATTACCGCTGTAAGCCAGCGCCAACAAAAAACAATTTGACATGGTTTATGCAACCTGGTGCATAAAAACGTACTTTTGCTCAAATTATCAAAGCTTGAATAGATATTAGAGAGTTTTAGTATAGCGGGCTTTGCGTAATTGCGTGCATAGCGGAATAGCGGGTCCAGAGTGCGCATGCGCAGAACGCTAACGGGGAAATAGCGTTAGCGTACGCACGCAATTTTCAGAATTTAGCGTTGCGGCATTTGCGCCCTTAGCGTGGAAACATGGCGGCGTCCTATCAAGCGACAGCCGCCCGCTTTAGCCGATTCAGCAGCTCTTGCGATTCCGGTCGGCATGTTTACCGGCAACTACTGGTGTTTTTGCTTTTCGCTATGACTTACCTTGCTTCGACGATAAAGTTTATGCTGCAATTCAGCCCAGTTTTTAAGATACGCTCTCGATTCTGGAGCGCGCAAGCCTAATAGCACCTCCAGCTGCACTGCTACCGTCTGCAACGGCCCGAAACGCAGCAGACACCTAGCAAAAACGTCTGGAACGAGACAAAAATATATTTGGAGGTTTTTCGTGATGTTTTATGGACTTAAATTATGCAAAGAGAGTTTATATTAAACTTCAAATATTTTTTTGACATTACACGTCAAGTGATGACAAATATTCTTGCTCGAACGGCTTGTAGTTAACATAGCCTTGACTAGATGGCGCCACTGCTTTACGTTTGTTTTTTCATTTTATTTAAATTTCGGGGTCATTTTGCAGACGAAAATAAGCACTACAGTAATAAATTGTTTAAAAAACTCGGTAATATTATATTTTGGCAAGGTAGCGGCAGTGTCGACCATTTTAGAAGGACCGTTCGCATCCATGTTAAGCAGGTGGCGTTTAACGTTTTCAGAACGCTATACTAAAACTGTCTGTGGGGATAAGTTGCTTGCGGCACGCTAACGTAATTTCCCTTAGGTCCGCTATCGCGCTAACGCTATACTAAAACTCTCTATTATCAGCGAATCCAGCTTTCACGAATTGTGAGGTCCGGAGTCGCGTTCATTTTATTCGGTAGCTCTCGCCGCATGTGACAGCGTTGCGTAGGCGTTTGTCTAAGTGTGAATGAATGTATTAAAATCGCGCATATTTTCCTATGATTAAGGTAGATAGCAAAAGCAGAAAGACACTACGGTAAACCCTTTACCCCCTCTTGATCCCTATGACATGCGTGCGGAAAGAGCAACTGAAATCGGTAGCGGTCGTGCTTACAATCCTGGGCATGAAATGTGTTCAATGGGAACTAGAGCAAGCTCAGCGCAAGGAGGTGATCAAAAACACGCGCTTCGTCGGGACAACCTTCAGTCTGCAGCTCGCCTATCCAGTTACTACACCACTGAATCAAATCAATAAATCCACATTCCTGCGCCTAAACTTATCATATATGCTAGCGCACGTAAAAGACGGCAACAAACGACACGCCAGCGCAGAAATCTGCTTAGAAGTGCCGGTTTCCAGTCCGTATACGCTACCTGGCCGACTACTCCGCGGGAAAAATCCTTGCTGTTTGCAATACTATTCCAGAATTTCCCTGAGCAGCGCCGCCGCACCAGCGGCTCGGTGGAGCAACGTCGCCGCTGCGGTGCCAGCGTTTAGAATCCTGAGCCAGCAGAATATCATCATTGAAAAACGTAGCGCGAAAAAGGAGACAAAAAAGGTGAAGACAGGACACGAGCGCTAATCATCAATATCATCATGGTGGGCACAAACAACGAGACAGACGCGCAGTGCCTCGCCGCACTTATTCACATCCAAATGAACGGGAAAAAACTCGGAGATGTCACGTTAACGAGTAACTGCGCACAAGATAGCCGCAGTACTGTCTGGTAGAGGAAAAATGTCAGTAGTGACGCACAGCACGCACCCTCATACGTTATGATGAAGCACTACAACGACAGAAGCGAACATGTAAACACGCATTCTATGCGCGGCGCCGGCGCGACCCGCAGTCCATCGGTCCGCGCGCGCCGATATATTTCCGACTCGCGAGGGGCATGTCGGAACGTCGAGCAGGGCTGGGTACCATACCTAGCCTACCGCATTCTCCAAAACAGCGTCTACACCGGGGACCCCGCGCACCGGCGTATCGTTTGGGCTCCTGCTCACATGGGCCTTGAGGGAAATGAGGCAGCTGACGCCGCCGCCCGCGCGCTCTCTCACCGGACATTCCCCTCCGACCCCGACGATCAGGACCTCGAATTCACTCCCGCTTACTCCTTTAAAGACATTGTTTTACTATATCAATCTGGCCACGGTCTTTATCCCCGCCCGTGTAAAGGTCTCTCAAAGGCGGAGGAGCGGCTTCTGCTTCGCCTGTATACCAATACTTTGCTGTGCCCGGCAGCTCTCAAACACTTCGACCCTTCTTTCTCGGGCAGCTGTCCGCACTGTGCGGAGAAGTCTTCGGACATTTACCACATGGTGTGGGCCTGCCCCTCCAACCCTGCTATCCCCCCTCACCCCAACCCAACCCGGGAGGACTGGGAGGCGACCCTGCTCGGCTGCTCTGACCTGCAGGCCCAACGGGCCTTGGTCGCGCGAGCCCGGGCGGCGGCCGACGCCACTGGGGTCCCGAACTAGGGACCTCCACCTAGTACTTGTAAGGGCTAGCCCCCTCTGGGTCAGCTCATGCAATACCTCCAGTAGTGCATGTGTAAATAAATGTTTTCCACCACCACCGATAGATGGCGACTGGTGTCGAGAGTAGGGGTACCTATTCTAGTACACTCTAGTAGGGGCGCGCCAGCAGCCTGCGTGGGAGGGTATAAGAATATCGCGCGACGCGCCGTAAGCTATATAAAAGAGCGTGGCTAGTGCTTACCTTAACAGCTTTCCTTCGTCTTTCTACATTCGGCCGGGTTGAAACAGCTATATTTTTTTTTTGTGGAGCCACTTTGCTTCTCCACTGTGTAGCCCACATGTGCAACTATTATGACCGTCTCATGCCGTTATAAGCGTGCACTGCACCCGAGTGGGAGGATGAGTTATTCAAGTTATCCAAGTGAGCTTGGAAGGCAAATATGAAGGTAGCCTGAATATAATGCAGGGTCACCTCTGTGCTATTGGTGGCCATGACTCTTTCCAGCAGCCGCACCCAACGCGTAGCGTGTGCGTGTGCAATTTTTTTTTTTGTGCGTGCGCGTGTGATCCTATGAAGAATGATCTTGCCCTCCACTATGGCGTCCCTCATAGCCTCAGTTGTTTTGGGACGTAAGCTCGCCATGAACCAATGCGTGAGGCTGCATTTCCGAGCTCTCGCCTCCCATCACCTTCGAGCCTTCCCTCCCAACGCAGTTCTGGTCTGCACCCTCAGCACGCCCCTCTCTGCATTACCCGAGCCTTCATTCAGGCAAAGTCGTAACTTCATGTAAAAATCTCTGCGCCTCCCGTAACCGAGAGTGGAGTAAGCATGAAATGTTTACGGGCCTAATGTCATCTCGGTGGACACCCGAACCGCACCGTACAGGAAGGGAGGAACGCCACCACCCGTTCAGCGCGATGCCTTGCCATTTGAACGCAAGGTTTTTTGAGGAAAGGAAATGGCGCAGTAATTCTCTGCCATCTCGGTGGACACCCGAACCGCACCGTAAAGGAAGGGAGGAACGCCACCACCCGTTCGGCGCGATGCCTTGCCCTTTGAACGCAGCGCTTCTCCCCCGGATCACGTATGACAACGAAGTGTAACGTGGCATTTATGTGCTTTTTGCACGCGTTATTAGAAATCGGAAATTATAATTCCGTGCATTATCAAACCCACAGCTCCACTGATGTCTTGATAAACATTGAGAAGGCACTGGCAGCAGTTATTTTTTGTCTCATTTGGAGACCAACCGGCGCTTGCATGCCGGTCGCGTAGGAGGGCTTAGAGAGTCTCTTTAAATCTCGTTAAGTCTCGTACGGTGCCCGGATGTTCTCGTTTCAGAGCCCGGATGACTGGAATTCAGTGCCCGGATGAGTGGATTTCAGTGCCCGGATCACTGGAATTCAGTGCCCGGATGAGTGGGTTTCAGTGCCCGGATGACTGGAATTCAGTGCCCGGATGAGTGGATTTCAGTGCCCGGATGACTGGAATTCAGTGCCCGGATGAGTGGATTTCAGTGCCCGGATGATGGCTCTCGGTCTCGGCGTGACGTCACCACACTGCCGACAACGGGAGCTAAAAGCATTTCATGCTTAAAAAATCTCTGCCTCTCCCGTAAACGAGAGTACAGTAAGCATGAAATGTTTACGGGCCTAATGTCATCTCGGTGGACACCCGAACCGCACCGTACAGGAAGGGAGGAACGCCACCACCCGTTCAGCGCGATGCCTTGCCATTTGAACGCAAGGTTTTTTGAGGAAAGGAAATGGCGCAGTAATTCTCTGCCATCTCGGTGGACACCCGAACCGCACCGTAAAGGAAGGGAGGAACGCCACCACCCGTTCGGCGCGATGCCTTGCCCTTTGAACGCAGCGCTTCTCCCCCGGATCACGAATGACGACGAAGTGTAACGTGGCATTTATGTGCTTTTTGCACGCGTTATTAGAAATCGGAAATTATAATTCCGTGCATTATCAAACCCACAGCTCCACTGATATCTTGATAAACATTGAGAAGGCACTGGCAGCAGTTATTTTTTGTCTCGTTTGGAGACCAACCGGCGCTTGCATGCCGGTCGCGTAGGAGGGCTTACAGAGTCTCGTTAATTCTCGTTAAGTCTCGTACGGTGCCCGGATGTTCTCGTTTCAGAGCCCGGATGACTGGAATTCAGTGCCCGGATGAGTGGATTTCAGTGCCCGGATGACTGGAATTCAGTGCCCGGATGACTGGAATTCAGTGCCCGGATGAGTGGATTTCAATGCCCGGATGAGTCGATTTCAATGCCCGGATGAGTCGATTTCAATGCCCGGATGAGTGGATTTCAGTGCCCGGATGAGTGGATCTCGGTCTCGGCGTGACGTCACCACACTGCCGACAACGGGGGCTAAAAGCATTTCATGCTTAAAAAACTGTTGCGCTTTAATACTGCACCGAAGTCCCTTCCTTCTCTTTTCTCTATATGCTTCATTCAGGATAGCTCACTGCGTACGCATAAGCTGACCCTTACCCTTCGAGGTGTCAGCGTGTGGTTGCTTTGGTTGGTAAAAATTAGACCTATTAACTTTTGTGCCTTCCTCACTCGTTTACTGAAGCCAATCTTTGATTACCTTCTTAGGTGGTTAACATTGCTGTATATGTATATCAACGTGTATATCGCGTTTGTTTACAACTTGACCCGCCGAGTAGGCTCATTGCATGGTTTTGGCGTTCGTTTGCTGATCCGGAGGTCGTGGGTTCAATGCCGCCGCATTTCGTTAGAACCGGAATGCAAAAACGCGCATGTGCTGTACAATGACAGCGCACGATATAGTTGGTTGGTTGATTGGGTTTAACGTCCCCAAGCGACTCGGGCTATGAGCGACGCTGTAGGGGAGGGTTCCGGGTAATTTAGACCACCTGGGGTTCTTTAACGTGCACTGACATCGCACAGCACACGGGCCTCTATCATTTCGCCCCCATCGAAATGCGACCGCCGTGGCTGAGATCGAACCCGCGTCTATCGGGTCCGCGCAGCCGAGCACCATAACCATGCACTGAGCCAACGCGGCGGCACAGCGCACGACTTAAATCCAATTGATCTAAATTAATACGGAGCCCTTCACTACGACGCCCTGATAGCCTATATACAACCCTTCGGGACTTTAAACACCAAACAATTTGCAAGTGCAGCATCAGCGCACGGACAACTTTTGAGCCATACGATGAAATAATGTATAAAGCCGAAGAATCCGACGAAAAAAAGAAAGTTGGACTTCTTTACGGCCAATATTTATGCCCGTGCACACGCGCAAGGAATTAGATGCGGAAACCTGGCCAGTAATACGGCAACACATTGGGGCGGGCATTATAGGGATCAGCCGTGACGCGGTCATTTGTATAAGTTCCCCGATTACACGTCATCGCAGAGGAAAACGCCTCGAGTCTCGGAGGCATGGCAAATCCAGCGGGAAAAGCTTTTGGGGCGGAGGCGGGGTAACCTGTATGTATGCTTTACTTATGCAGTCGGCTAAGCCCGTGGGATTACACCTGCTCTGTTCCCTCCTCTGCCCTGAGTAGAATACGACGCGCGTGGCGAATTCTGCTCCAGCCCCATTGCGAAAAGCAAACTGGCCAGCGCGGGGGCCAGCCGTACTGCTTTGCGTAGTCTCGTCCTGAATGCATAGCGCGCTGAGGGTGCCTAATCGTGCAGAATACGTAGTGGAGGTTTGCTTATACGAGACAGTGGGTTAAGCATTGCTGCCATCGATTAACTTTGTCTACGGGAAAAAGGAATATCCAGTCTCACGAGATGAAACATTTTTACTGACACCCCTATATTCCTAAGAACAATGCGATCGCTTTCTGTCATGCTTGGCTCGTCAATTTTTGATTAGTGGCTATTGTTCAGGCACCGCACCTAGGTCAGTTGCTCCTCATCAGTCAGGTACATCCTTAATTGCCCATTTGTCGGATTTCTGCACTCTAAAGCTATGCAGGCTGAGTTGCTTGACCTGCACCAGATTTCAGTCTTATCCGCCTAGGTGGCTCAGTGGCCTTGGACACCGGCTGCCGATCCAAAAGTCGCGGGATTGAATCCCTGCAGCGATGGCCTCATTTCTATGAAGTTAAAGTGCAAAAAGGCATTTGTGCACTGCGAAGTCAGCGTATATTAGGAACCCCAGGTGGTCTAAATTATTCCCGGATCCCTCCACAACGGTGTTCCTCACAAGCCACGTGTTACTTCGGACGTTAATGGCCGAAGTAACACGTGGGTTGTGAGGGACACCGTAGTGGAGGGCTCCGGGAATATCTGTCTTTCGCTGGTTGGCTTCGTTTGATGGTCAGTGTTTCTTACAAGCGTGAGTGTAGAGTTCGACACGGGGCATTTTGACGGAAAGGAAAAAAGTTTGAAAAAAGTACTGAGCTTTTCAACCTTTTCCATCAGTCAACTACACTTCTTGAAGTACTTTTCATTTCTAATGCAAGTTTCATTGTACGTCGAAAAGAATGAGGTGCGGATACGTGCCACATTGGAGGGTTTTTTTTTTTTTTTTTACGA
Source organism: Amblyomma mixtum (assembly GCF_055824585.1). Lineage (NCBI taxonomy): Eukaryota > Metazoa > Arthropoda > Arachnida > Ixodida > Ixodidae > Amblyomma > Amblyomma mixtum. The sequence goes on from NC_143019.1 coordinate 22,113,025, forward strand.
GGTCATTGGTACAAATATTGACACGTAGTGGTGACTGCAATCCGGAGAGCAGCAAAGCAGAGAAAATGGCTTCTAAACAAAAGTCTTTATTTGAGCTGTCTTGCGCCCGCAAACAACTGAATGAGTCGGCGGCGGCGTAGCAACAAGCGTGCTCGGCGGTCGTCGAACCGAACGCCCGCCGCTCTCGGCCGTGCTCAATGCTAAGTTGATGGCGAACTTTGAATATAAAGGTTGGAAAGTTACTACAACGCTCTGGAACAACGTAGAATCGGTTCCGCCTGGATGCGGTGAATCGAGACAAATATAGCGGCGTCTTGCGTCGCAAATAGAGCGATAAAGCGGCATGTCGGCAGCTGTGAAGAATGAACAAGCAAACACTATAAAGATTCCCGACAGCGTGTACCCTTCTTTTTATTGATGTGGGCATAAAAGGAAATGTTGGTTCCTGAATCTGGCGCCAGCTACCCCTTTTCACGTAAACGAAGAAAAGCACTGTAACTGGCGACATAACGCTCAGCAGTGCAAAGCTACAACACACACAACTCACAATGCAAATAATAAAATGGATATGCCAGGAATGCTAACATAAAATATAAAATATATACTATAAGTAATGATATTACCTAATGACAAACTAATCATCTACTATAAGCAGTGACAGCCCCGCCGCGGTGGCTCAGTGGTTACGGCGCTCGGCTGCTGACCCGAAAGACGCGGCTTCGATCCCGGCCCCGGCGGTTGAATTTCGATGGAGGCGAAATTCTAGAGGCCCGTGCACTGTACGATGTCAGTGCACGTTAAAGAACCCCAGGTGGTCGAAATTTCCGGAGCCCTTCACTGCAGCGTCTTTCATAGCCTGGGTTGCTTCGGGACGTTAAACCCCATAAACGAAACCTATAAGCAGTGACATTGTTTTATCAGAGTAAACGGTATAAAAACAGCAAATCAAGAAATGAAAGATAAACAATAAGCAACAACAATAATGATATCAGGTACATCAGATGCATGATAGAAACACATGAAAAAGACTGCCCGAACACTGAAGAGCACGAGCTGAGGCGAGCAATTGCAGAATTTACACAAGCAATACCTGGTACCTCCCGAGGATGCCGCTGTCCTCGTTGAAAGATTTCAGAGCTATGATGGCCCGTTTCTGTAGCTTATGCGTCGTCCATGGACGTAATACCCTTCGTGGAGTGAAAGACCTTTTATCAAGGTTGACGGTGAAGTCCCTCTTTAGTCGCATCCTAAAGCTATCATGCTCTGAGCAATCCAATTAGAGATAAGGTACATCCTCATCCTCGTGATCACATGCACGTTATGGGTTATCCGCCCGCCCAGTTCTATGTAGAAACGGATTCGTGTAGGCTGTTCCCGATTGTAAGCGGTGAATAAGAGTTTCTAGATTTCTGTTGAGTGATAGTGGGACTGTGAACCTTTGGAGGGGGCCAATTTGATTAGTGTTATAAGTTAGGTTAGTGAGGTTAGGTTGATAAAGGTTGTGACCATTTTAATGTCACGCAGCAATACCAACGCACCAAACCTCAGTGGGCGAGCAGTTTTGCATCCCATCTCAATCGAATCTGCCGCCTCGACAGGGTCGAACCCTTTACCTCGCGTTCATTAACAGGAATTCTCACCTAAAACTTACACAATTTTAAAAAATAGGCTTTTTGAATTAGGAGAGCGATTTTTTCGGCATAGCATTGTATTACATCAGAATGCAGAGAAGATTTGCTAACTAGCAGGCTGGTTAACTTACATTGAATAGTTAACTTTTGAACTATTATAGTTACGCTCCTTAATTATTGAGAGGCGTGTCGACCACCGTAAGTATTATCCATATCCGTTTTTATAATTTCGAAAACTCGGTTGCCCTTGGCCCTGTAGCCCAAGAAAGTTTGGCTACATCGCGCTAAAATACCAGCTTTCGAGAAGCTTGCAGGCAAAGCAACCTCTCTAGTGCACGTATAACTCGTCGAAATAGCTATAATTTTTTTGACCGCAGTGGTGAGGGTAACAGTATTGTTGAAATTCAAAAAACTGATATGGATATTGCTTACAGTGGTCTGCAAGCCTCTCAATAATTAGGGAGCATAACAGCAATAGTTAAAAAGTTAACTATTAAATATTAGTTAACTAGCCTGCTAGTTCGCACTTCTTAGATGTATTCATATGTACTACACCGCTGTCAGTGCTATGCAGAAAAAAGCGCTAGCTCAAAAAGCCTGTTGTTAAAAATTGTGGAAAGTCTTAAGTGAGACACCCTGTATATTCGCGGAGCCACTGCGACGGGTGCAGGGATTCGCTTGTTCCGTACTGCGTGTCGCTTTTTCGCGATAATATGCGACCGACTGTTGGCGTCGAACAGCCAAGCGTGGTACGTGCCATCAGCGCGGCGAACGGCAGCGTAGGATGCTGAAGAACGTGACCCCATGAAGGGAAAAATCACCGCCCGGTTGGGGACGGCGCCCCGCGTCTCCCTAAAGGGGAGCGCTCCGACAAGGACGGTGAGTCAACGGCACAAAGGGGAGAAGGCCGGGGGGGGGGGGACGATTTGAAAACTGCGCAACCGCTGCCTCGGGCGATAACGGAACCTGTCGTGTGGGAAGAAGGAAGGAGAGAGGGAATAAAGGGGAATGAAGGGGAGTGGTTGGGAAGCAAACATAAAGCGCGGTTAATAGAGCACTCAAATGAGGATGCAGCAGAGCCGACCGGTAAATTGTGAAGGTGCTTGGTTGGTAGAGCTTATCGTTGGAATTGCGTAGCGCGTAACTGTGGTGTGGGGCTGGTTCAAAAGGAGTGCAGAAAATGCGGTTGGCTGATCTGATTAGGCGTCGTGCCTTTTTGATTCGACATAGTTTTCTATGTCTTTGTTTCATTCGATGCTGGAGACCACGATATATTGTAGACAGGACTATAGTTGAAGGGCAGCTTTGAGTTATCTCTGCTGCATCGCTTTGAACTCGTGAGACATTCGCTGCATTTCCGGTGACTTAATTTTGCTGAACTTCTGCTGCGAACGTCGAGGTGATGAGCGTACACGCTTTTACGAAACTTCAAGCCTTTAGTCAGTAATGAAGGACTGCTCGTTTTGTGGCAACATTTCGAGGCCGTGTCGCCGTAGAATGAAGGCATTAGCTGTGCTCAGTGTTCTACTGGAAAGGGGAACCCTAGTTCTTTCAACACAAAGCAATTGCGCTTAAAATTTTAAGCCTGAATACTTGCCTCGTTCTTTAAAAACTAATCGCTGTAAAGCATTCTTATTAATCGAGTGGCTTATCACTCGACTGGTCCTAGTATACTTTATACTAGTACATTGCGCTGTTCGAGACTATTATGCCTGCCCAGCGGAAACCATTGCATTTTCTTGCGCAGATGCCTTGACCGTACATAGTGCATGTGCCTGGCGAACATATACGATAAGCCACAAAGCAGTGACGACTGACATGCGGTTGGTGGCTTATTTGTTTTGCCTTATTTCATCTAATCACGACGAGGACATGTTTTCACCTGTGCTGAAAGCGCTACATGAATGCTGTACGCTTTCTCAGGTTGCGAGCGCATGCATAGGCCACAAGCAACTTCTCTGGGTAGTCGTAAGTTTGCCTGTTACTTGTCCGCAAGTCTGACGCGAGCTTATTCCCTCTATAGCCTCCAATTGTCACCTCTCTTTGTAACTCGATGTCAGTGTTTACCAGTACTTCAACAAAACACTGACTTTTGTTCATGAAATCTAGCGATTAAAATCCGTAGTACTTCAACAGAGCAACAACGCTTGTTTTTAAAATATAGCGGTTAAAATCTAGAATTCTAACTGAAACCGTAATATCTGATGCAGTCGACTTTTCTGCAATACCTATTCCTGCGCAGAGAAACACGATAATACATAGAAACGTGACGTCTTCAAATACCGCATAACTGGGAAGGGAAACAGTCGGAACAGGAGGGCGAGCGGAGCGACAAATTAATAAAGGCGACCCCTGACGGCGCTTCCTGAAAGACACGGCGGCAACACGACAGTGCGCCGCCACGCACTTCAGTTGGGAGGAGGAAAGAGAGGGGGAGATAGAGTGGCGCCGCCGTTGAGGGATCGAAGCTTTCCCCAAATCACGTTTTCGGGACGAAGGCACGGAGCCTTTCTTTCCCCCGCCCAACGGCCGCCTGTGCAGTGCCCGAGGCGATGCCGGCTGCGGCGGCTGCTTTGAGCGGCACGCTCATCCGTGACTTGGGCAATACGCCGTGTATATCGGCGCTTTTGTGAGCGCGCGCCGTCGCTCGATGATTGCGTCCCTTTTGCGGGCGCCGCGCCTCTATGCTGTCGGACGAAGACCTAAACGAGGCTCAGACCGCGGCTCGATGGAGAAAGAACGACCGTCTTCGGCGACGTACTACTTGGGAACGCGATGGCTTTATGAAGCTACGCTTCTTTTGGTTTGGTTTATTAGAGTTTAACGTCCCAAAGCGACTCAGGCTATGAGGGACGCCGTAGCGGAGGGCTCCGGAAATGTCGACCACCTGGGGTTCTTCAACGTGCACTGACATCGCACAGTACACGGGCCTCTAGGGCTACGCTTCTTTTGGACACCGCAGCCCAGAGCTGGCGCTTCGGTGTGCCGCACGATTGCTCGTTGAAATTGGCACTTGGTTCGGTAGGAATTCTACATTATTCCCCGCTGCCGTGGCTCAGTGGTTACGGTGCTCGGCTGCTGACCCGAAAGACGCGAGTTCGATCCTGGCTGCGGCGGCTGAATTTCTATGGAGGTGAAATTCTAGAGGCCCGTGTACTGTGCGATGTCAGTGCACGTTAAAGAACCCCAGGTGGTCGAAATTTCCGGAGCCCTCCACTACGGCGTCCCTCATAGCCTGAGTCGCTTTGGGACGTAAAACCCCAATAAGCAATAAGCTTCTTTTGGGTCATTTTCTCGGTCTAGACGCCGTCACTGTTGGTGTCGTTGTTGTCGTCGTCATCATCATCATCATCATGCACCCAACTACGTATACTACGTATATACGTCTTACTGCTGGACGGAGGACCCTCCCAGCGATCTTCATTTAACCCTCTCCTGCGCCAACCAGGGCGATCATATACTCGCAAACTTCACATCATCCCCCTTGACCCTCTGTCGTCCCCGGATACGTTTACCACCTCATGGAATCCAATCCGTTGCACTTACGTACTATAAGTTATCAACTTATCATCTCCTCGAATTACATGTTCATGCCCTTTCCGCTTCTTCAGCTCAGCTATATAGGATGTTATCAACTCGTGTTTGCTCCCTGGCGAACTCTGACCTCTTCCGGTGTATTAGCAACACCTCTCTAATTTTCCTTTCCACAGCTGTCCGCGTCGTCTTGAATTTAATTTCAAATCTATTTGCTAGTTTCCACATTTGAGTCCCACACGTGAGTACGTTATCAAAACACAACCATAGTATACTTCAGTATTGGGGGGTTTTGGTGTCGTAATATTTCGCAACAGAAAATTTCATTGTTTAGCCAGCTGGAAATAAGGGCATTATCCAAATCTACATGGCCAAGCGGGTCGGGATCTAGGCGCTCTTAGCATCGTGCCGCCTGAAGTCTTACTATCCATGTCGAGAAAAGCGAGGGAAGTTGGGGAAGGCGAACTACCGGGAGCTTTGTTTTAGTTCATGGTTGCAGACTACATTGCGTGTGCTACTGATGAAGGAAGATGAGCGAGCAGTACTTATCATTGCGAATTTTTATTACATCTACTAGATGTGTCCCTGGTGCCTTTCATTACGACATACCTCATAGCGCTCCACCAATGTTTTAGCAGTGGTGGAGCGGTGATATTAGTGGATTAGTGAGATCATATTGGCAGAGCAATGAGATTAAGAAGTTTGCGGAGATATGCTGGCCACATGGACAGGGTTAATTGGAGAGACATGGGAAAGGACTTAGCCCTGCTGTGGGCTTAGTCAGGCTGATGATAATAATGATGAATGCTTTAGCACTCCATCGATAAATCAGTCAGCAAACTCTTTTACGGCTTTTTTTCCTGCCGTCTTCAATGACGCTGCTGATGTTCATGCCCATGCCACCTTACCTGTTACCCGCCATAGTGGCGCAGTAGCTTCGATGTTCGGCTGCTGATAACACAGTCGCGGGATCAAATCGCGGCCGCGGCAGCCGCGTTCAAATGAGGCGAAATGCAAAAACGTCCGTGTGCTGTGCAATGTCAGCGCACATCAAAGAACACCAGGCAGTCTATATCAATCCGGTGCCCTCCACTATGGCGTCTTCATAGACTCGTGTATCTCTTTGGGATGTGAAACCTCATATACCACCACCACCTTTTCTGTTTATTCAAGGTTACTGAACGTGAAGGTCTGTGGTGAGGGGACGAAAAAAAAAAATTCCCTCACTTTTCGCCCACATGCAGGAAAAAAAGTGACGAATATAACGATATTGTGTCCTGCTTGTAATTCACCGATGGGAGCATGCGTGAAGTGCAAGGTATACGCTATGAACAGAAATCGCGTATCGAGACGCCACCTCACCGAAAGGTTTGGAAGCTGTGGAGAAACTGTTTTTGTTATCACATGTAAGGCTTAATTCTCATAGCGGGCACTATAAAATGCCACATCCGGCATCCGGCGGTGATGAATCGGCGGTGATTCATCCGGCGGTGATGAATCGCAGAACCAAGGCCACCATCACCACGTAGTATGTTCCCTACATCTCCTGCCTCACTATTTTTCGCATTGTAAAACATCAGTCATGTATGGTCTTTCCTATTTTTCTAAGGTCTTCGCTGCCTCCGTTGCTTGCTGGACAGTTTTCCATACTTTCACCGACGTTCTAGCGCAGTTTTCTGGAAACGTTAGAAAGAATTCTGAAATGACAATACCACACTTCGGACCATCATATACGGCTTCGACAGACGAATAAAACCCGTTTCTTTTTCCTTTAACAAAACGAAGTTTAATGCCGGTGATGACGTGATGTTGGTGCCCGCGAAAGACATTTGGAGAACACAGCAGCGTACACGTACGCCTCGCTTGGAGCCGCTCCACGTCTGGGAACTTTCATGGGATTTGCGTGTAATCCACTGCTGGAGAAGGAGAGCTGGGGAGCGTGTCTGATCGCCTCAACCCATTCCGCCCTGAGCCCATTAGCGCTGCCTCGACTCAAGCGCTCGCTCTGATCTCGTTTTGCGAAACCTGGGTTTAAGGTCTTACCCGTTCGGCGTTCGGCTGTGGGAGCAACGGAGTAGGAGCGCGGGGTCGGCTCAGCATCCGGCTTCTTTTATTGTTTTTTAACGTTCTTCGATACTTCCTCTTCTCGTTTCTATCTTTGACAGCTGGCGTCACACTGATGCGTCTCGGTAAAACAGCTATAGAAAAACGAGGAAGTTTCAGGCAGTTAAAGCGTAAGTGCTGGTATTGGGACAAAACGTGGGCCTGGTATACTTATGGAAACGCGCAGAGATAGAAGCTGAAGCAGTTGTAGGAGCGCAAGCCGAAACATAATGACCTACACAAGAAGAAAGCTGCATGTTTAATCAAAAGCAGTGCCGGTAGATCAACCTAGTGCTGATTCCTCTGAGCCAAGAAACACTATTAATCTTGTACCTACACACACGATGGCCACTTTGTCAGTCTGTCTCACACTGTTTAATTTTACAATTACTTAACTATTGTCCATTACTTGAACATTAAAGGGGCTGCGAAACACTGCTTGGGGGGATACCGGCTATACTTAAGGTGGATTCTTTATGTCACACAGATGCTGACTTAAAAAGAATTACAGGAATCGATGCACGGAAACGGGAGTTATTCAGTGAAGAAATTTCAAAATACAAGCAAAAAAAACGCTGCCCTCAACTCGATTTTGGCGGGGCTTCCCACTCCTATTTCGCTCTCCCTATGACGGCACCTGGCGCAAGAGCACGTCGCGGAAGTTTGCACTCCACGGTTGCCTGCTCTCTGCAATTCGTTCTTGCTGAGACTGGCAGCGTCATTTCCATGCCAGAGCCCCCGGTGGTGTATTTTTATTTTACTTGCTTTGCAGGGCTTTTATCTAAGACAAACAAGTTGTTTTTGTTGATATAATAGAAAACGCAGACTGGTGACAAAATGTGTCTCTTTTTATTCACGCAATTTGCAGTATATTTACTGTTTGTACGATCATCAAGCTCGCGCCAGGTGATGTCATATCCGCTGCTGAAACCCTCCACTGTGTGGGGACACCATCAGAGCCATGAATTTGTTTTTGGGAGGACATTAAAATATTAAAAAACGGAATATACGTGGTATTACCTACACTAATAGCACCATTGTAACTTACTGTATGCGATCAACAGGCAAAATAGTCAACTAAGATAGTGTTTCTGGGCCCCTTTAACTGGGTCTTCCTCAGTTAAAGCCGAATACCTGTTCTGCAGCGAGATCCTGAATTGATGTACACTCTATCTAATTGCTAAGTCGTTGAATCCGCCTCATTAGTTTCTTCCGTTCCCTCTTCAAGTCTAGGCTAATTCGAGCCCTCACCGTCCTGTGGTGGTCTCTATAACGCACCTTTCCGAGGACCTCCACATCCTGCATGATGCCAGGGTAAGCGCACAGTATGCTGTCTATTTTGAGCTTCCGCAGCTTTTTCGTCGGCAGGTTCGTGCGTTGGGACGTACATGGACTTTGGTGGGACGTTCTGTCTTTCAGCTTTTGTGGCTATAGAGTGAAGCGGTGGCTACTAGAACTATTTCCTACGTGCTGCCCTCCGAGCATCGTTACCTTGATGCCATTCTCCCATAAACATTTCCTCTTTGCCATGCATGCTTATCTTTTTTTCATGTTTTGATTGATTTGCACAGCTCAGCTTTGGAAATAAGCGTTTCCCACACGCTGACCGCAGCATGTTTGAATTTCGTTTTCCTACTATGTCTAGCAAGGGGAACACCTTTACTTTCTTTTCGCGATATGCCTCGCGTCCCGTTTTCTCGCAAGTAGCAAAAATTTGTGGGGATACGCGAATGCAGTACTTATTCATTGTTTAATTTGATTACTTCCTCGTTAACATTGCCACTATCACTTAATGAATATTTACTGCAAAGATCGTTGTAGCCGACTAGAAGTGAACGAAGAGTTACTGAATGCTTTCATGAGGCTGACCACCCCCCCCCCCCCCCCCCCCCTTTCTTCTTTTTTTTATTTTTAGCTCGCATACTTCGGTTCACAGTGGTGCAAGGTTTGGGAGCGCCTGTGCTCACTGAGACCCTCTTTTCTGGAACCTGACTGAGACCCACTGCTTCGGCGCCGTAGTCACTGCCGTTAACGGTTCGGGCGAAAACGGGCGTCAAGCCATCACATCGCGGCTACGCAAGTTCATCAATCATTTCGTGCTCGCATTGGCAGACATACTTTGTGTCGATGTTCGTCTGAGTGCGCATGTATTAGAGTTTCGTGTCAAGACTTGAACCCCTAGCCCTCACGCACCAATACACAACCCTTATCCTCATCGGTTCTCATTTAGGCGCAATTTTCACCCAGCGACTTTTAGTTGACGGAAATCCCGCGGCGCTGCGCCTCGAGCGGTTAGAGGGTAAATGTGCTGAGGCAAGTATTAAGCCCAGTCGCAATAGGTTTATAAAGGCGTGCGACTTTAAGGGCTTTTTATGCCTCCCTTCCACCTATTCCCCTCTTCTTGATCTCAATCGCATCAGCGCTTTGTTATATTTTTTTCTTCCGTTAGCGTCCAGACAAAGGACTCCTTGGGGCGCTTTTATTCCCTTCCCGATGCAGCCTCGGGGAACTGCTAACTGCACAGCGGGATCTCGGAGGCCCACCGCGCTGCGAGCGCCACGGGGCGGCGATTATGGCGCCCCCTGAGTCTGACTCTTTCTCGCGTGCTCTCGGCAGGTGAGTTTGATCGCTGGTAGAAGCGCGAACATCCTGTCCTGGCCGCATTTTTGAGCTTTCACAGCCTCGTCGTTGTGACGTTCATGCGTTTATGTCTGTCAGCTTTTGTGGTTGGAGTTAAGTGGTAGATGCAGGAGCAAATCATTACCTATAGCTGCCCTCCGGGCATCGTTATCTTGACGCGAGGTTTTCTTCGGGTTCTTTTAGCTGGGCAGTTTACGGCGTGCTGGCGGAAAGCTGTTCGGTAAGCGACGGGCTAAACGGATTTCCGAGAGCGTCGCTTAATTGGAACAACCGTTGGCAACCGCTTCGTGGCTTGCTTACGCGTCTTCAGGGCTCGCTCTAACGATCGCTCTTTTAAGTGAAGGAAGAGGGGCGGAAAATGGGTGAAGGCCCCCGTGTCGGCTTAAAGCTCGAAGGACTTGATTCAGTGCAAGCGTTAATAGGCGATGTGACCATACACGTGGTCTTAATTCATCCGAATTTATTTTTTTCTTCGCATGAATGTTATTGATTGGAAAAAATATATAGTATGCCAAGTAAATGTATTGTCCGTGAGGGAAGACATTTTATGTGGCGATACGGACTAAAAGAGAAGGCTTGGCAGCTGCTCTTGTTAGGCTCGTAGCTATAGGCTGAAATTCTTGGTCAGGTTTATCTGCGTGCTAAAACTACTGGGCTCATAGTTTTTTTTTTATATCTAATCCTGTGTCTAAACGTTTGGTCTATGGTTGATTGTAGTTTATGGGATGTTTATGGTAGTTGTCTACCTAATTACTATCTGCGTTTACCTATTATGTTTTCAATTTTCAAAAGTTACCTGTTACCTAGTTTCTTTTACTTGAAATACGTGATGTACTCTCCCTACGTACAACTATATAGTCCTAATGTTAGGCCTCAGCACAGCTATAAAATTGAAGAAATATTAAACGAATGAGCCAGTAAATGAACTGGCGGCTCCAAGCTTCGGTTCTCACTTTTCCACGCGATATTCATAGCCACTACAGCGAGTCCATGCTCGCGTGAAAAAAAAAAAAAAGAAAAGAAAGTTCACGCCTTCGTAAGTAAGACCGCAAGGCATGGAAGAAACCATGTCCGGTTGCTTTCACATCCGCATATCGACGTTCCCATCGTCATAACGCATTGTTAGCCGGCACCTATACAGTACATTCCAAGAGTGTAGTACAGGCGCATATTACTATACCCACATTACACGCTTTCATGGCTCGCCGCTCTGGGGTATACACACACCGACACTCTCTCTCTCCGTCTCACACGAGTGAACGCATAATGGGCCGTTGTCGCCGCATTACGGAGACTTTATGTGTACGTGGACAGTACACGCCGAACCAAGCACGCATGCGCGAACACCGACAATAGTGCATTCATCCGAGTCCGGAAAGTCGGGATGCGGAGGGGAGAACTCCCGAACACCGAACACGGCTGTGGCAGATCCCCGGCGTCCCCTATTCGGGATGGTCAGCTAAGCGTTATCAAAATGCTTTCCCTGTGTTCCTTTTACCTGCTTGTATTGTGCTTGTGTGTTTTTGACTGCGTTGGGCTCATAGCTTGTTAATACTCTCTCTTCTCGTATTTTTTTCTTCTTTTTCTCCTACTTTTTTTTTAACCGTCCCCGTTGGTCTGGATGTAGTCGCTGTTGGGCGCATATCGTGTTTTGGTTCACACGCTGAAGTGCCTTCTTTTTTGTATTTTTTTCTCAGCTCTTCCTTGCGCGTTTCTTGTTGGTCAGCAAAGCGTTATCAAAACGAATTCTCCCTGTATTTCTTTTATTGAATATGTCTTTTGTTGGTGTGTGTGTTCTATAGCTTGTTAGTATTGTGTTCTTTAACGTTATGTAATATATTTTTCTCCTTTTTTTGTATATGGTTATTCAGGTCCTTTACTTTTCCGTCTCACTTTCCCTAGTTGTCCTTCTAATTCGGTCATGATCTCTGCTCGCTGCGGCACTCACGCTTTGGTTTGTCCGATGTTCTGTCCAAGCAATTGTCTTTGTGCCTGTTTGCGATCCCATCGTTTCTTTTTCTTTCTTTCTAAGTGTCTATCTGTCGACTCAGATAATAAAGTAAAAAAAAACGTCAAAGTATGGTTAGGCTACAGCACGAACACAGCTACAAGCTGCACGTTGTGTCTCGTATAATACCCCTGTCACTCGGGCACCGCAAAGGCCTCTGAGAATCATGTCCTCGTGTTCAAAGGCTTAAGGAATGCAGCTACACGGCACAAATGTTGCGCCTCTGTTGATACGGGCTTTGCAGGCAAAGGCGCCCATCCGATACCTCTGGAGCCCGAAGGCGCGGTCTTTGAGAACCTGAGATCACAGTGCCGTCCAGCATCAAAAAGTAAATGCAAATAAAAAAAATGTATGCAGCTAACAATGCTTGAAAACTTTTTAATTAATTTATGGAAGGTTTGTCTGGTTTTGATTTTTGGCCGAGGGTTTATATTTAATGCTCACATTTGAAGACAGTGAAACTGTTTCAGCAACACCGAGTGCCCCTGGTGGCCAAGGCAATACACAGAACCTGCTGCTACTGATGAGAGTAGCCTGTTGCAGTTCTTCTAAGGAAGGAATAAGAATAAAAAAAAATGTCTAAGCTCAATGAATGAATAGAATACCCCAACTGCGCCCGTGTCGTGCCTTCTCGTTCTCTGTCTTCGTTGTTTTGCGCAGTTTTCAGTAAGAATACCCCACTTTAATTTTAAACCTCTCACTTCAGCCATCTCATGCACAGCAGCGGGTGCTAAGCCTCAACGACTGTTTCACCTCTGGGCTGCACCGTATACAGGCGTTTCTGCATACTCCTCTGAGCTTCCGCTCCTTTAGTGATAAGAGGTGCCTTTGCTGGATAAGCCTTTGAGTAATGCCGTGTGACATCGGTATAAGTGTTTTTAGTAAAATGATTGTCTTTCGACGGCTCGCTCCCCATCTTCTTGTCTTTGTTTGGTGCGACGAAACATATCTGTTTCTAGCAGTGAGGAAGCTGTTAGAACGCACACCACACTAAGTGCGCGCCCGCATGCCTTTTTTTTTTTTTTGGATTTCGTACAGCTCAGAGTTATGCCGGGGGATATTTGCGGAGTCACGTCTACGCAGGCGTTGCGCAATTTATACTGGCGCTCGGATACGCCGTTCATTTATGACTGCGTGGTATTCAGACCCGCAACATCGTTACGAATTTTTCATGCCACCGCTATGGGAGGTCTCTTCACTGCGCGTAACAAGGCGATCACTTCGCGTGAAGGCATCAGGAAGTTTTCTTAGTACCCTGAACAATGAAGACGCTGATATTCTTCCATGTATAGCTGTAAATATTCATCGCTTGTTAAATACAGAATCGCACACCGCGATCCTATTCACTCTAACACTGGCGTAACGCTTCAGCCATGAGCCCAACTGCACAGGTATTCGCGCTTTATGCAGGAGTTGTGGGCTTCGAACCTCAGTGCCTTCGGGCACCCGCCGACATTCCATTGAGCATCACCTTTTCTCCGGCCTGGCGCTCGACTTTCCCTGGGGCGAAATGTTTGCAAACCAAGTTTCCTTGGCCCATTTTGTGCATGCAGTCGAAACATGGTAGTCATGATGCTCTTTCAATATGCTCTTCCAGTGTAGCCAATGGAAATGCTCTGGCCTGGTGACGTCACTCCCCTCCAGACAATGGGAATGTTTTAGTCTGGTGACACAACTTCCCCCAGCCAATGGGAATGCTCTAGTCTTGTGACGTCACTTCTTTCCAGCCAATGGGAATGCTCTAGTCTGGTGACGTCTCTTTCCTTCAGCCAATCAGCGAATTTAGCTCCCGACGACGCGTTTCCTGCCCGATGACGCTCATTCTAATGATATCACATTAAAAGAAGCGTCATGTGTGGTAAATGAGCAGGTCGTAAAGAAGGGAATGACGCTGACAAAATAAACGATAAAAATCGCGGACGCCGTGCGAACTTCGGGTCTGGAGCGTTTGCAGGGTTTCGCCGAAGGACAGCAGGAAGCTTTCTTTCTTTTTTTTTTTTCCCCGTCCGCAAGAACCGACGGTGGGGTTTCAAAACGCGCGCGTTCGCGCGGAAACACATTGCGGCTTCATACATCCGCGCGGTGACGTCGACGCGGTTCTTCGAGCTGCGAGTTTCATAACGCGAACGTCATTGCGTGGCGGGGATCGCGGGAGGACATCGCTCCGTGCACACGTCTTTTACAACTTTCGCTGAGCGTGAAATTTGACAGGTCCAGATGCACTACGCGAACGCGATAATAGAGTTCCCACCTCGCATCACTGGACGCGTTTGTATGGAAGGCCCGGGGATGTAAGGGCGTGTGAACTTATTTCTCCCACGTCGGTGTTATTGTTATATACGAGCACAGTGAGACTATAGATTCTGTCCGAACAGACTTTAACCTTGACGCAGGGTTGCGTCAGTCCTTTAGTCCTTGACGTGTCAACAAGTGCAGCTCGTAGGCTCTAATGAACTACGTAAAGAGCTTCTCGATTATGAAGGGTGCTCTTGACAGGCAAGCTGCTACGAGGTATGTGTATACACGTGTGAACTCACATTCGCATAGCTCTCCCGTGTACCAGTGTGCTCGTGGCAGAGAAGGAAGACGTCTTTAATTATGAACCTAAAGGAGAAGTGATAAGTTAACCACAGAATCAACAACTAAACAGCAGACCGGCAATTACTTCACAGCATTGTGCCCGCGGTATGCGCTGCAAACCATTACGGCGCTCGCGGTCAAAGGCTTGAGATCTCAGAGCAGAAAAAAACCACATAAGAAGGATTTTATAACTCGTCAATATGCTTATAAAGAAACTGGAGTTCAGAGTCGGCCCTCGCTTTATTAGCGCGCATTCATTTCGCTAAAAAAGAATGTTTATTGTCTTCGCATTGTAACATAGCTTCTGACGTCATCGGTGTCGTGGTAACAATTACTTTGACGGGCAAATTTCTGGCGCGGTATTGATCCGTTGGCTTGGATTGACTTGTTTTTGTTTGTTTTAGAAAATGCGGCTGATAATTTGTAATGCCCGCATGCTTACTCTAACAACCACAGCTGAAATGTCATGGCATTTTTTGCTTCCGCATTTTGAAAGGAAATAAAGACCTGGACCTCGTTGTGTCTTATGCAGGTTGTGCTAAAATATGCAGGCACTAAAAAAATGAAAAGAAATGCTCTAACTGTAGTCATAACTGGACATCTTGGATACGATTTCAATTCAACTTGGTCTCCACAGATTTCATACGCCTAAATACTGTATGCACATGTTCGGACAGTATGAATATGAACATTCAAGAAGGGCCCGGAATCGCTACTCTAATTTTAGGAAGTCATTAAATGGATCATGCGCGCATAGAAAAGCTGTTTGAAGGAAAACACATGTAGTGCGTATCCCTGGTACTTGAGCAGCGACAGCTGACTGCGTGCTACTAAAGTGTTAACGCAAGTTAAGAGTTAATGGGCTGATAAGGTGTCTGTACACAGTATCATTATGAGCCCAACTACGCCACTGCAGTACAAACAGCTTTTCCACTAATCTCCAATTAGCCTTCTCTTGTGACAACTGGGGCGGGTTCGAAACCTAGTCGCGGAAATGTTTATTTTGTTCATCCAGGTTGTCAAAGGTCACCCTCATTCAAAGTATTGCTTATTTCCCGCAGTTTCCCGCATCACGTGACTAACTTCAGACGCTTCACAGCCGCATTTTCGAGGCTATGAGGCCAATGGTATTTTCGCAATCAAAATTATAAGCTTTAGAAATTTGACACCTGGTTGTTTAATGTAATCAGATTCCATTTACTGTTGTGATTGGCCAGCGGAGTTATACAGGACTCCGCGGACAGTGGCCAAGTGTTACCAGCTAGTTTTTTTTTTTTTTTAAGTTGCATCCTACTACAGGACATCATTAACTCTCATTTGTTTCCTAACCTCCCTCTGCTCTCTTCCCGTCCGTAAAGGTTACCCCTATCAGTTTCTTTTCCATAGCTCATAGTTTCAAGACGACTTAGCGCACATGTTCCATGACGTAACCAAAAATTCCCCCAGTTCGACTAAAAATTTTATTAAGCCCTTTTTCCCCTGCAGCAGGTTTAAAACTACGTCAATTCGGAAAATATGGATTTCGGTTCTTAAAGTTTTCTATACGACTCCATAAAAATTCCATTTTACCCAAACTTCAACCCAAAAATTTTCTGAAAAGGAAAAATTCCGCGAATGAAGAAACATTGGCGGATAGGAAAATTTATAGAGCCCTAAGACCCGGAGTCTAGACTATGCCACATTTTTTTCTTTTTTTCACACGTTTAGGTTATGATAGTTTAGGTGCAAAAACGCATAATTGAGATATCTTCTACTACGTTGCACGTTGCCATCCATGCGAATCCGCTTGCCGTTTCGGACCATAACCGTAAACCTTGGTGACACCAGCCTATTTGAAAGCTCCTCAAGTTTCGGGAACTGACGCGACATTTACAATACTCATTTCATGAGAGCACATATTCTAAAGGTAGCCAAGGAAAAGCTTTCCATAATACGGGGCCAATTGTGGCGCTATGTGGCCGCCACGCCTGCAATTCCGTTACCAAATATATTGCACAATTTTTTTGTTGCCATGTCGAAAGAGGATTGGCCGCTAGGAGATGTTCAACTCGGCAAGAGTTGAACGAAAAGTGGCTGCACGTGCTTTTGATTCGAAAGCACTACTTAATGAGGCCTAACAGGATCACCGAGTTTGTGTGAAGCTTGACCTTGAAGAAAACCTTGGTGAAACCATGCATGGCAACATCCCATGCAGAAATAAAATAAGAATTGACGCGACAGGTATTCGAACCTGCGGCGGCGCGAACAAATCTGCTTCGCTGGTCACTGCATGAGGGCACTGCGCTGTTCGCCGCAGCCGATCGCGCCTCCTGTGAAACTGCAACGCACTGTTGTTGTTTTTGTCGTTGCCTTGGTGACATGGCACTACCACGACGGCGGATAAGCTAGAGTTCAGAGAGGAAAGCCAAAAAGCTGTGCATTGTACATCGTCGTCTTCATCAACTTCCACCTGTGACGTGAAATCACATCACCTTAATTCGATCAGAGCTTAACCTGAATCTGGTATCGTCGCCAGACGTGCCGAATATCCAGTAACGCAAAACCATGAGCCAACTACACTAAACACATGCTTTCGCACGTCTACTCCGTTTAGCTACGTTAAAACCCTTAAGACTTTTTTTAGCTTGGCAGCGCCCCCTACCTACGAACAAACACATAAATTTAAAAAGAAAACTGTAAAAACGAAAACAAACTAGCAAAATTCATAACGGTCGCCTAGCTAGCGCGGGTTTTCCATCCGGAGTTGGGCCCCGTCGACTTATGAAAATATTAGGCCTGTCAGTCACGCCGCCTCTGTATTTGTGTGTTTTGTTCTTTTCATAGTGCGGACAGCTCTTTTTGCACTTTTTTATATTTATTACCTCGTGGAAACACCCTCACTTCCTGTTCTCCTTCTCCCTTTCCTACTTTTTTTACGCCTTGGATGGCGGCTCAAGTGGGCCTTTGTTTTGCTGCCTCAAGCCAAGAATGACGGGTCGCGAGCCAACGCTAGTGGTGGGGGAACGAGGGTAGCGATTGTATCGCAATAACCGCGAGCTCTGCGCACAGAGGGCGCTGGGAAGGGCGCAGAAGGTCAGGCACTCATATCTCTCTGCTTCATCGCTCTATTCGCTCTGAACTTGCTGTTTGGTGATTGAGTAAATTTTAATATGCAGTTTCAGTCTCCTTATTTTGAAAGGTCAAGTTAAATATTCTTACATGAGCAGTGGCTTTGAAAAGAAACATTCACCCTGTCCCGTGTTTGTTTTGCGCCACTGTTGCCTTCCGCATTATTTTCCAAGAATCTAAAAGCAGTTCTCATTCCCGAGGGTCGCTGTTTACCGAAGCTTGCTTTCTGGGTTTATTTTTTTTATTTTTATTTATTTTATTAAACCGAAATGACGCATTTAGAATATTAAGAAAAACAACATATAGTATTCTTCAATTTTGTCATTTATTTCTGCTTCCTATCTGTATTCGTTTGTGAGCCTTTAGTAGAGCACCAATGTTGGTAAAGGATAAAGCACCAATGTTGGTAAAGGATAAATCACTTCAAGGCCGCTGCGGTGGCTCAGTGGTTATGGTGCTCGGCTGCTGACCCGAAAGACGCGGGTTCGATCCCGGCCGCAGCGGTTGAATTTCTTTGGAGGAGAAATTCTAGAGGCGCGTGTACTGTGCGATGTCAGTGCACGTTAAAGAACCCCAGGTGGTCGAAATTTCCGGAGCCCTCCACTACGGCGTCTCTCATAGCCTCAGTCGCTTTGGGACGTTAAACCCCATAAACCAAACCATTTCTGTTTTTTTTTCTTCTTGAGTTGAGTTCTGGAGGATGTGCGAAAGAAATTCAGAATGAGAAATGCCTCTTTCTCGTTATTGTACACCTATGTGAGATTATGGTGTAGTCATGGAAAAATTCCGTGGGATGCGAAATCACGCGGAAGATTTTTTTTCCGAGGTATTTCAACTAACAGAGAAACCTGCAACTACACAGAGACACGCAATCTTTATCCACTATTGACCGAATACGACCTAACTCAGTAGTGGAACAGCGCAGTAGATACTTTTTTTTGTGCAACCGCAGTATTTATGGTCCATGCAACGCGCTGAATTTTCTTACTTTTTTATGCAACCGCATTATTTTTGGTCCATGACGCGTACACGCTTTTATGCTACGCACTGAATTTTCTGCTTCTATACCACTGAATTCTCGGCTAGCATAGAGATGCTAGTGAGAAACGGACCTTCTTAAGTTAATATTGTTTATTATTGGTGGCTATTGTTACTATTAATAAAATAACAATTGAAGTAAAATGTTTGCTAGTCATGGCGTCTGCCTTCGTAAAAGCCAGGCAAGTCTTTGTTTATTGGCACATATTCATAACAACTTTGTCTTTGTTTGCTCTACAAAGGCAGAAAAGAATACTCGACTTTTCGAAGTTTTTTTTTTTCTCTTACGACGTCGCACTACGGTAGCTGAAGGCGTCACGAAATGCGACAAAAAGTCTCTTAACTAGTTTTTTATGATATGGTTTTAAGGGAGTTTAACGTCCCAAAGCGACTCAGGCAATGAGGGACGCCGTAGGGAAGGGCTCCGGAAATTTCGACCACCTGGGGTTCTTTAACGTGAACTGACATCGCACAGTACACGGGCCTCTAGACATTCGCCTCCATCGAAATTCGGCCGCCGCGGCCGGGATCGAACCCGCGTCTTTCGGGCCAGCAGCCGAGCGCCGTAACCAGTGAGCCACCGCGGCGGGGGCTCTTAACTAGTTACCATTGTAAACCAAAAGTTGAAGCCTCGTTCAGATAATGCAACCCGAGTTCCAGGGTCAGCTGTCTGAGTAATAGGGATTAGGGAGACAGAGTGTAAAAAAAGAATGTATTCGAAGGTTCAGTCTCATGTTCACTTAGCTGTAACGAAGACAGTAATATGGGTCCAATGGGTTACGTGGTCAACTGCTGTACAATGACGTCATTTCATGCCGGCAACAAGAACGAGATATTTTTTTTTCTGCAAACGGGGAAATGGAGGGCAGGGAGAATCGCGGGATCCGATTGTAACCACTAGCCACATATTAAAACATAAAAAGTCTTAACTGCCTGTCTTCCTCATGTCTTAATCTGCGTGTTTCTTTTAAAGGCAGCTGTTCTTCAACTTCTGACGACTCCCCTTCTTTCATCCCTGTTCTTCTCAGGCCAAATAGAGCTGTAGTATGTTCTTTTGTCACACCGTGGCATAGAGCCTCCACCGTCATCATGCCTCCCCTTGTTCTTCTCTTGGCAGGCTCGACTCCTCCACAATGCACACAGCCTGCCACCGGGGTGGACAGTCGCCTCTTTCCACTTCCCGAGGAGTTCCTTCCAAGAGGCGAGGAGTTGGAGCACAGTGTGTCCGATCGGCCAGTGTGTTCGCGCGCGCGGACGAGTCTGCGTTCCGCGGCGCAGTGCATCGGCTCCTTCCTTTCTATCCTTTTGCTTTTCACGTGACCTGCCAGCGTGAACTTCAGCAGCGACAGAGAACCCCCCCCCCCCCCCCCCCCCCCCTCTCAAGGTGTATGGTTCACTGCGTACGGTGCTGGCACAATGGACGCATTGTGCGCAGCTGTAGAAAGCACCCGAGGTCTCTGTGCGGGGATATACAGCAACGTTAAATGCCGGAACACGTGCGGTTGCTACGTGTGTATCCGTGTGGGCTTGAGCCTCTCTTACGCCCACCTATTAACTTACGCTTAGGACTAAAAAAGCTGACTCTTTGCTTTTGGTTTCCAGAGACTGCGCGATGGTGCGCTAGGGTTACATGTCCTGGAAGCAAAGCACTCCATGGTGCCTCAAGTATGCTCCGTTGCGTAGAACGTGCATGCACTTGTAGGGAAATTTGTACACACTGTACACTTGACGCCAAATGTTTGCAGTATGCAGGTATGGAGCAAAAAAAAAAATAATTGTTTCGGCGAAGTGAGGCTAGTCAGTCACCTGAAATGCCTTCAGATATGACGGGACGCGCATGCTTCATCCGCTCTTGGAACTGCCAGGTAAAACGGTCGCGGGGCAGCACTGAAATAAATTGGTTCCCAAACGCACGGCGCCTCCCGTAAACTTTTGCTGCAGACCGTAGTGCCGGAGACGAAAGCCTCCAGAACGCGTGTAAAGGAACTTTAGCTAATAGCTGGCATGTTTGTGAGTGACCACCGGCTATCACTAGCACACGTCATAGCACGCGAGTCCGACTATCACCACGACAAGTGTAGTTTCCAGCCAGAGGTTAATCACAGAGCTGTCAGCTTCGGCTCCCGCTGGCCACTGCGCTATCGCCGCAGCCGAACACGCCTCGTGTTAAACTCCCACACACTCTGGCGATGTTCATTGCACGTCGTCGTCGTCATCAGCTAATGCTACTATCAAACTAAGATTCGCGCTGTGAGTTATGTGGCGGTAGTGACAGAGATGTGTGCACTGCATGCGGTGGCTTGGACGAAGTCGTGGCAGAGACATTGAACGAGAGCAATACGCCTGACGTTGACAATATTGCTGCAGAAACGCTGGAGCATAGGCCGCCGGCGTACATTGCGTAAATTGGCATTGACGATGAAAAAGTTGAAGACGGGCAAAACTGGCTCCCTTGGTCAGTGGACACCTCAATCGCGCTTGCAGGCACGTGGCGGTGGTGTGCACCTGCAAAAAACTGTGCTTTCGCACAATATTTCTTGCTTAACAATGCTAATTCTCCAACATTTTATTGTTTATGTACTGTCTTTGCCAGAAGTAACCAGGATGCATGATTTGCTTTTCACTCGTATAATGTAACACTTTGGCACCCCTGAAGCTCTAAATGCTGTAAAATTAGGAGAACCCTTGGTCAAATCATTTCGTCTTGAGGTACCTGTAAGGGCTGTGCTGTTTAGCAAACCATACTTCCTGGTTACTTTTGGTTTGGTTTATTGGGGTTTAACGTCCCCCAAAGCAACTCAGGCTCTGAGGGACGCCGTAGTGAAGGGCTCTGGAAATTTCGACCACCTTAGGTTCTTTTAACGTGCACTGACACCGCACAGTACACGAGCCTCTGAAATTTCGCCTTAATCGAAATTCAGCCGCCGCTTGGCAGATGCTTTACATAGTTGGGCTTCTGTTCTCTTCTGTAAATAACCGTTGAAAGACACAATAGAATTGGTTTGCGTAATAAACACGCGGCGATATACGCCTTAGGTCTTTGAGGTACGCTTACACCTGGGCCAACGTGACACCCTTGACAGAACCAAATCTATGCCAGTCCCACGCGAATGATGACCACCATCACAACTGAGCCTTTGATTTTGTCCACAATGAAAAAACAACGACCTATAGCCGACCCAACATACATATGTACGGTGAGCAAAAACTCACCGCCCTATGGCAAAGATCTCTGTGCTCGGCAGCGCTCCCAGCTATAACATTTGTTTTAGATACTTTTCTTTGTTGTAATACTTTAAATACACAGTCGAACCTCGTTATAGCGAAATGATTTATATAAAAATAACGGATACAACGAAGCAATGATGATGCCTCTTGGAAGCTCGGTCAGAACGGGCTATAACGAAGCTACGGCTATAAGGAAGGAATCGCCGGGCCTCTTCAGCTTCGTTATAACGAGGTTCAACGTATCCTCCATGTAACGAGATGTATGAATCGGTTCCCGAAGAAAATATTCAAATTCTCGAGTCCCATTTAACTGTCAAAGTAAAAACCACTCTACGCTTTTGAATGCATACGCTTCGCACGACGCGTTTCCAGCGCAGCCGGCCTTCGGCCGTTCTGTGCGTATTCGAGTGCAGTTATCCGATTTGCGCCGGGGCGTTGGTGCTCCGTCTACATCTTGAAGCAGCCCGGGTGTCGAACCATACGTCGCACATCGCTAGGTAGATGCATTGTGGAGCGCTCACTTTCTTGAGTGCTCCAGTTGACGCGGGTTTACTTAGCGTCACGTGTCTATACGGGCCGAGAAGCCATAGTGGCGGAGCTCTCTCGAAACGAGCGCATTCCAGCCGTTCCTATGTACTACGTGGGCGAAGAAATCCTCCTGTCTACGGTGAAGGTGGGAGCAAGAGAGGGAGGGGGTGAGGGGAGGGGGAGACACGGCATCCCGCCGCTCGCCACCTGCATCCACTCGACGGGAGCCGTCGGATCGCGGCGTTGGCGGGCGTCATATCAGCTCAGCGTCTGTGACAGGTCGCGTTGACGGGCAGGTCGCTATAAGCTCTCGAGTACATATTGCGGAAAGCCTAGAGAGCTCAGCGCGGGCATTACAACGGCCGCTACTTTTCACAAAGATGCTTCGCATGTGCTCCTTTTTCATTTTGTTCTTGTATATACAGGGTGTATCACCTAAGACTTTCCACAATTTTTTTAAAAATTGGCTTTTTGAATTAGAAGAGCGATTTTTTCGGCATAGCAGTGTCAGCGGTGAATTCCATCAGAATACAGTAAGGCGTGCTGACTAGCAGACTGGTTAACTAATATTGAATAGTCAACTTTTGAACTATTACTGTTAGGCTCCTTAATTATTGAGATGCTTGTAGCCCGCCGCAAGTAATATCCATATCAATTTTTAGAATTTCGAAAACACGGTTAATCTCGGCGCTCTGGCGCAACAAATTGTGCCAGCATCGCGCCAAAATAAATGCGCTTTCGAGAAGCCTGCAGGCAAAGAAACCTCTCCAGTGCACGCAACTCGTCGAAATATCCAAAATTTGTTGGGTCACAGCATCGAGGGTAACCGCGTTTTAGAAATTCTAAAGACTGTTAGGAATAATACTTAAGGGGTGCTATATTCCTCTCAGTAATTAAGCAACCTAATTGTAATAGTTAGAAAGATAACTATTCAATATTGGTTAGCTCATCTGCTAGTTAGCACGCCTTAGCTGTATTCTGATGTACTTCACCGCTGACAATGCTATGCCGAAAAAATTGCTCTTCTAACTCAAAAAGCCTATATTTAAGTATTGTGCAAAGTCTTAGGTGAAACACCCCGTGTATGTGAGTGTGGATAGAGGAAGATATCGTCTGAGTGCCGATCTTGTTAACAAAATCATTCCTACAGATGCTTAAATTCTATTTTAACTAGTGCTTTCTACCTTTTTCCGAATCTGCAGCCCAATTTTGCACAAGCCCAGTGGCGCGCCAAGCGGGATTTCTGCAGAACGCAATTTAAAATATTTTGTGGAATGTAGTAGTTTAATTTAGTTTTTTGTGGTATGCAGTCTTTTGCGGAATGTAGTCTTTTAAGCTACTTTTAATAATTACGCTCAAAATATTATTCGCGGCCATAAACAAGTTTCGGCTAAGAGCCCATGTCACGCATCACGAATTGCGTACGTGATGCGTGACTGAAGTGTCCAGTGAGGTCGCAGGTTCCTGGAAAGTCACTATCAAGTAGAACGATTATGCGCATTTCGAAATAAGCTTAGAAAGCATTAATTGCCTACAAGCTCTACTCACGCAGGTGGCTACTCTATTTTAACACTCTGCATTGTCACGCGATGGTGATGGCAGTTCAGCAAGCAGAAAGACCGTGAAAGGCTTCCAAAGGAAATTCTTTAGTAAATTGCATTGCCCCCTCCCGAAAAATTTGGCAACTCGGCGGCAGCGATAACAATAACTGCAATCGGTGGCGTCGAAGATCACAATCTGCACCTCTCACGGCCGCACTCAATTTAAAGGTGACAGAATCTTTCGTGGTATGGCACTGGAATCACCTACGACAATCTAGAACAGAAAGGACATGCTGCACGCGTCTACTAGCATTCCGGATAAATCTGATAGCATCACTCGTCAGAAACAAAGTGATAAAGCTGCACGCCGGTGCCTTTCTATTGAGCAAATAAGCATTATAGATATTTGCTGCAGTACTCTGAACGCATAAGCATGCATGAAATATCTCACTTGGTCATTTGTAATATTGCATTTAGCCATGTTTACAAGTAGTGTCTTGAGATTCTTTCCACATTTTTCTTGTGCAACTGGTTCGTTTATTATTTCCACTGAGAATACATATTATAATGACTGATTGAGCAATGAATACTACCGCAGCAGTGGAGACAGCTTCTTTGCAACGGTGAGAGTTAGGGACTCCAAGTTTTTCTCAAAATAAAGCAGGACATCGAGGAACCAATACGCATAGGAGGCGCTGCTTCAAAACTGAAACCATTGTTGCCAAAACAACAAAGATCGAAGAAATAAGCTCCGTGTGCTGTAAATACATAGACTCATTGTGCAAGTTAGGCGGTACACAAAGTCTGTGTGTCGCTGACACTTACTATAGCCGTGGCGTTTTGTTTCTCCATTTTAATTTTTTCATTGAATATTGCTAATGAACCTACTGGCGACAATGACTGATCGGACTATGCATAATGGTGTATAAACTGCCTAAAGACTTCTTATCGACTCTATTGCCTTCCTATAGATATTTCCTTTTGTCTGTTCAAAGTGCCTGTCTATAGACAAAATTCTACGAAAAGTGTATGGTCATAAATCTATAGATCTATAAAATCTATGACTATAGGGTTTGTATTGGCTATAGAGTAGTCTTTAGGGTTTGTCTATAGAATGTCTACAGAATTTATGGACAAAAGTCTAGAAAGTCTATAAAGGCTCCTAAATGTTTTGCAAGGAATTTTTGTAAAAAATTTTTGAAGTCTATAGCATTGAAGCGGCGAATATGCCTCTTTCGAATATTGTCGGTAAGGTTTTTGCCAACAACGAAACTTCGAATTTGGACGAACTTCAAGTTGTAGAAGTTCATCTCGAATTAAACCGGCTGATCCACGCACCAACGCGCATAGGAAGCATTACTCCAAACCATCCCGAACGAAACAGGAAAAAAGAAAGACGAAATCTGCTCCCCCGGGTGTAAATACGTTGAGACCCTTTGTACAAGTTACACGGTACATGGACCCTGTATGCGCGCTTGGAGGTGAAACCATGCGAGCCCAATTCTGCGAGCCGGGGTCATAATGCGCGCTGACAGGTTCAAACGTCGACCTGGACCCAGACAGCTCAATAAACGGGGGCATCCCCGAGACGCTTCTTGGAAGTCACAGGGGTTGCCTTCCCCCCACACCTCATACCCGGTCCGCCCCCGTGCACAGGAGCCCATTGTGGATTTAATACACAGCGGTTTCCAGCTCGCGACCACCGGTGCGGGAGAGGCTGGCATTTTTATTGCCAATTTTATGTTATTTCCCTTTCGCCGTCTTCTTTTGTCGGTTACGGTTTGCTTTCCACCCCGCAAAAGAAAGGACCCCACGTGTCTGGCCTCTCTGTGGTGGCGTTGCTGGGCATAGCGCATACGCCCCCACATTTCGCTATATGTGTGGTACATATCGGCCGTCGCGAGGAGAATATGCGACGTGGGTTAAGAAAAACTCTCTTCAGACATCTGGAGTGGCAGAACACGAGATATTCGCATCGTCCTGTGAGACATTTGTCGCGTAAAAGGAATCGAGGCAGCGGTATTTAGTCTACATTGTAAGTCATTATATATATTTAATTTACAATATTACAATAGATAAAGCTCATTGCGTATATAATACATAAAACTATGAATAAAATATAGATAACGACGTTATACAATGATAGGTAACATCCGGCTTGATTCTTCTAAACCTTTTTATTGCTCTTGCCTTATACCCCTTTCCATTGCTATAACCTTCAGGCTTCTCTTGCCGATTCATTAATATAATATAATGGTCTTGTAAGCCTGTTTTTATTCTTGCCTTATGCCACTTTCAGGCTTCTCTTGCTGATTGATTCATATACAATGGCTGATATTATTTATTTATCGTTTCGTATTTATTTGTGTATTAGCAGGTTATTCCAGAGAATGCCATCCGCTAGAGTCTTAATTGTACCTGGTCTTTAACTTCCGCGACCCCTCCTGCACGGAACACCACCACTGAAGAAGCACATACGACGAAGCTGCAGTATACTTTGTGCCAGCAACAGTTGCAGTTGCTAGGTATTTAAGCCAGATTTCTGCATGCTTTCTGATGGTATGTTTTCAGGGGTGACTCCGGCGTTTTAATTTTGGCTGCTCTCTGATCAAAACACATTTTTACCAGCTTTGCGAAGGTTGCACGGAGCGTACGTGTGTGGTTCGTTGGAACGTAAAATGCCACTTATTTAAGGGTTATTCTGTGTACTCAAACCCACTGATAGATAGGCTTGTTGAGATAGAAAATCATAACTGTGGTCTTTCAATCATCGTGGCCTTATTGGAGCAAAGACATTTCAATGGTATGTAAAAGCGACAATCCATGCACGATTCGCATGTTCAACCAGTGGCGTAGGTCCATCTGGTGTAACTCCACTCCATTGGTAAAGAGCGTATATGACACCACAGGAGCGTAGCCGCTGCCCGGGCATTGGGGAGACACATTCTTAAGGTATGCGAAGTATGCTATAGGAGAAGGTGGTCTGAAGAAAGCATTCTCCATTTCTGAGTAGCTTTCTTTCATTGCGACGCGCGTATGCTTTCATCGTGATATAACTTTTTCTTATTTTTTTTTCTTTAAAATTTGCCGTGACCAGGCCTGCAGCGTGTGGTTTTATCAGCGTTTTGTCGCGACACAGTTGCGCTGCCCCGACGCATTCTTGCATCGAGTGCGTCGCAAATATCACAATGAGGCCCAAGCGGGAGGACGGAGTGCTTTCTTGCGGAAGGAAACCGAAATGACGCATTTCGGAAATTAAAAAAAATATATATATGGTATTCTTCGATTTTTTCATATATTCTGCTTCAGCAAATGCCATCTTCCTATCTGTATTCATTTGTGAGTCTTTAGTAGAACACCAATGTTGGTCAACGATAAATCACTTCAGAGTTACTTGTCTTTGTTATAGTCAACATAAAATGCGTACGAATTCCGTCATAAGGAGACCCATGGTTCCAAAATGCGTCTTTGGTCAGAAAATTTGGCCATTGCCTGGAGGGGGTGACGCCACCAGACGGAGCATTCGCATTGGCTGGAGGGAAGGAACGTCACCTGGCCGGAAATGACGTCACTTCCGATGAAACCATCAACAACTGCTAATGCAGTCGCATTCCCGACCCATGATGGATTTAGGTGTCCCTGTGAGTTTTGTTTCAATAGACAGGCGTAATGTGAAGGCTGATCTCGAGGTCTGAGAAATTAAGTAGCGGTTTAATAAAACTGTGCTGCAAAACTTCTAGACTAGTTTTAATTTAATCGCTGAAAAACGTCATTGCTTGAAGCAGTCAAGGCAGATATGGCCGTTCCTGCAGTTTAATTGGACTTATATACTTTTGTACGCTTCGTACAAAAAGTGAGAGGTGTACCCTGCGGAGCTATAGGAATGCAGGGAGGCATGCAGGTATAGATTAAAAGGGTTTGCTTTTGAGCTAGTTGGTTGTAGTTGGTATAGTTAAGTTGTGAGTGGCGCATCCTCCCTTCGCCTTCGTGTTTCGTCCCATACTGGAGCCTTTAACCACGGTGAGGCGTTCAAATCTCTTTGTATATCGAATGCAGCTGTACGGTAAACGAATTTCTAACTTAAGTGCTTCACTTCTTTAATCAGTGAGCACAAACAACAGCACAGAGAAAGCATGCAAGTGCGCTTAAGCACTGCAAAGGTTATCATTTTACTTCCATAGATTCCAACACGCTGTTTACTTAGGCACTGCATTCCGACCGTAAGTGTTCGAATGCAGTAGCCTACAACGCTGCTATGGCATCTTTTTTCGGCCCTATCAGAAGTCTGCTGTAACCACGTATGCGCCAAAGCGGCGTACATGAACTATGAGGGACGCCGCAATGGAAACCTGCGGTTTAATTTCAACCACGTGCGATTCTTCGAAATGCGCTTGCATCGAAGAGCACATAGGCGTCTTCGCAATTCACCTCCGTCTGAACGCGGCCTCCG
This sequence comes from Amblyomma mixtum, assembly GCF_055824585.1. NCBI lineage: Eukaryota > Metazoa > Arthropoda > Arachnida > Ixodida > Ixodidae > Amblyomma > Amblyomma mixtum. The sequence continues at coordinate 22,141,414 of NC_143019.1, forward strand.
TGACCGGAACTCGACCCCTCGACCTTGGGCGCAGCAGCCGAACGCAGTATCTACTGAGCCACCGCGGTGGATGACCTGTTACTTTTGCATATAATATCAAACGATGAGTATGTGTGGTTCAGACTAGCGTAAAATAATTCGCGAAGAGAGAAACACTGCGTTCTAATTTAATATTTGATCCCTTTAACTGTTTGGCGTGGTTTTATTTCTTCGACGGTGGCCAACATACTCCTGCACAACCTTGAAAGAAGCTTTAGCAATGAACAGACTTTGAACAACAGCTGCGCGTAATTAAAAAAAATCAGCCAGAATTTAAAGGAACATTTATGCTCATTCGGCATTCAAACTCGCATGGACGTCCCGCGGAAGTTCAGGATGTCTTTAGGACGTCCATAGGACGTTCGATGCCCATCGAGTGCAAACATCTTGCATCGGCCAAAAATAGCACACGACGCGAAAAGCTAATGGTATATGAAGGGTCGGAACAAACAAAAAGCGGGAACTGGAGCGTTAAAAAAAAGAGAAAAACAGTGCAAGAGTATTTTTGACGTCTACATTCATTACAGCTCGGTTTCTGTGCTCGGCTTCATTATAATGGAACATCAAAGAAAGCGAGCAACCAAGCCAATTCTTTTTCCAGACGGACGCCGCCCCGACGTCATCATCGTCCGAGCCACTCATCGATGCGGAAAAACACAGAAGCGGGTCCGAAACAAAATCATTTCTCCGCCATTTTTCTTTTCTTCCTTACGTTCACGCCTCATAATACTCTGTGTATACCCGCCTTAGTATTGTGTATACGCATAAACAAAGCGTGATCCCCGTCCACGGAATCCCGACAGTCCGGCGCGCGACGCAATCCCACCCACCACCAAAACGAGAAACGAAACAGCTGCGTTTGAAATCACCGCGTTGGTTTTCCTCTCGGACATCTTTTCAGCCGCGTATTTTCACTTTTTTTCCCTTCTCTTTTCCTTCCTTCTTTCTCTCTCTCTTTCTACGTTGCGTTGAATAGAGCAAGCGTGTGATTACGATGGCGTGTGTCTCAGACAAACAGGGATATCAGCTATATTGAAGGAGAAAGACAGAAAGAAGGACGATTGATTTCGCTCGGTCGTTCCAGGACTGTTCTCGAGATGTTTGTCGCTGGGCGAATGCAGGGGCTTTGTTGTTCTTGGACCATTGCTTTCACCCCCCTCTCGTCATCCTCGTTGTGGACCATGATGTTGTCCTTCCATTGTTGCGTAGGCTGTTTCATTTCTTTCTTAGCCATGGGCAGTAGCAGCAGACCGGATGGTCCTCCTGTGTGCTCCTCTCATGGTTGTTGTGCTTAGCGTATCCAGCGTCCTTTCGTCTGTCTCGCCCAGCCTTGTCTGTGTGCGCGCTGTGTGTGCAAGAGGTCTTCTGCCATCCGATCTCGTCTCGGATATCCAATTAAGGGCCGTGGAGAGCCAAGCACCGACTCGGACCCTGCGCGCTTGGAGTGGTTCAAGTCCCGTCGTGGCGTTGAACAGCGGATGAGGAGCTCGCCTCCTCTTGAAGAGGGACTCGTGGGCTTCGTTATGAAAGAGAAAAGAAGAAGCCGCCTTGGTCCGGAGTTTGGCAGCGTTGCTCCTCGTGTTGCTTCTGCTGCTGGAGAGCAAAAAAAAAAAAATGTTGAGTAAACTAGTGCGAGTTAATTTCAGCAAAGTACAAACACGACACGCCCGTTGATCAGTGGGGTGCATTCGATGTAAATAGATGCAGTGAACTCCGCAGACTACAACCGAGAAAGGAAACGTGTGCGAGATTGGTTACGTTCGATTCTGTCTTGCATGTGTGTGTGTGTGTGTGTGGGGGGGGGGGGATATGGTCCTTGAACAGTGAACAGTTACAAACAGTGATTTCTGGTCTATAACATTTCTATCCGTCCTGTTTTAATCTACGATGACAAGAATTATGTCCCTGACATGCCCATTTCTTACTGACCTAACATATATATGCTATGATCGGTGTCATTGTCGTAAATCTCTCATTCAACACACGCCTGTTGTATTCAGTTTAGTTAATGGGTTAGAGAAAGAGCCTATCTGAGCATATTAAGGCAGAAAAATGCAGCTTTTTAACCGCAGAAAGAGAACATAATGGGGTTAAAAAGCGATAATCATCACTATCTTAGCTGGATCTGCGGCACGACAAAATTTCTTCCATTGGCTGCCAGTTAATTTTGTTAGACGTCAGCACAGTTTGCGTTGTACTGCATCAAACTTCCTTAGCTAGTAACGCAATAACGTAATCGTTTATCTTTATTTTATCTTGCTGCGCCGAACACGCAGGAAAAGCGTATAACAACACACACGCCAAAAACTAAAACATTCCTCGGATAAAATCTCGAGCTGTACGCGACTCTGTGAAAAGAGAGACCCACGCTGCAGAGTGGTTTGAGTGGGAACCGAAATTGCGCTCCCGTCGACGCCGCGTTCATTTTTGGGGAGAAACTACGGGAAAACGGGAAAAATCGACCGCACGCTTGTACGGGCGCCTGGAATGTGCGCGTGGCTTTCCTCCTCCTCCTCGGAGGCTTTAGAGGGAATGCGGGAGGCCAGGAGGCGGTTGACGCCGACGCCGCTTGGGAAGCGGCCGGGAGACACTGCTTTCAATGCGCCGCGGCGTCAAGAGCAATGCGCACCGCGGAGAGCGCATGATCAACGTGTCCACACTGCGAGACAGAATGCGCATGTGCTGTAATGCACGTGTGCTTGAATGCGCTGCAGTGAGGTCTTTTTTTCTTTTAGGTGGAAAACGTACAAGAAGTGTGCATTTAGTTTTTATTCTTTTCTGGCTTATAAAATGTCCGTTTTCTATTGTAGTTTCCAGAGGGGGGGGGGGGGGGGGGGGAGGGTCGTCTGAGTATTGGACTAATGTTTTTAAGCGAACAAATTGGCCTAATTTCACCCTCGTCGAAATACGTCCCGCGAACTCGTGTTAAGCAACCGAGCATCAAAGTCACTCGCCGCCGTGGTGAGTCAGTAAGCTAAAACCAAATACACAGGCTTGAGTTACGTAACCAGTTGACCGAAAGGATAGTCGAAGTGTAAGAACAAAAGGACGCGGCTCATATAAAGCAGGAGTTTCGTGCAAGGTCCGTGGTTCTAGCTTGAGACTTGAGTCAACAAGAGACCAAGTGGCCTCCACGCACCAATCTTGGGCTTGAGCCTCTGGCCATGACGGCCATCTCTGAGGGCGCGAAAGGTGAGAACGGAGCACTCCAGACAGGCGGGAAGACGATGATGCTACCGGGCGTGCATCGGACACATCGCGTGTCGGTGGCGCAGGGGGAAACAAACGAAGGGACGGGATCCCATCTGACGAGTAGGGAAGAAAGGCACCAAAGGCCGATTGGCGGAGAGCGTGATAGAGGGAAAAAGAGGGAATAGGGATATTGGGGGAAAAGGCGCAGACAGAAGGCACACAAACGCGCACGAATGCGAGAAGTCTCGGGCTCTCTATCCCGACGGTCGGTGTCCGGTTACGCTCTCCCCATTGCCTCCCGTTTCACGCGTGAGGTGTTCGGAGCCACGCGGGGGAAATGGAGCTCTCTCCCCATATCCCGACTCCGCGGTGCGCGTGTTGGTGACAGTCGGCGGCGGCTGCAATGGCTCTCCTTTCCACGGCTCTCCCTAGCTGACGCTGGTGGCGGGCGACGTCAGCCGTGCATACGGTCGTTGATTGTCGATCTCGGGAGGGGAGAGGAAATGGGGACGGTGGGGAGCATTGGGTGTATCGGTGACCGAAGTCGCGCGGAGATGGAGTTTAGGCTGTGCGTCTGGCGTTCTAGCTTGTATGTGTTTGGGGGTGAGTGGCTGGAAAGAGTAGATATATGCGTATGTCTAAAGCTTTTTCGGATGCTGTTCGCAGCCAGAGTCTTTGCTATCAGGGTTGCTATCAGGGACATATTTTCTGTCGATTGGAAATAATAAGCGCTCATCCCTATCGAGCCTAGACCGTGAAGTTCACAGCCGCTAGGCGGTTCATTAATCCAAGCAGCGGTGACCTAGTTTTGGTTCGTGAGCCCAAGTTTTAATAAAGCCAGGCTCGCGCTATGCAGTCAACGTCGAATAATATCATTGCACGCAGAGAATTAGCAAGCCCTTTATGCAGTGAGCGGCAGCAGTCGCACAATTAAAAGGACAGCGACATTGGAGTGACATTAAAGTACAAGCCGCTGCTGTGTTCGCTCTTAAGGTGTGGTTCCTTCCATGTAAATTAGCATCGAAACGTTGGAATTTACGTAGGCTTTCGAATTGACGAAACCTACCCCATGCTTTGCGACGCCCCATCGCAGGAAGCGATGACAACCAAAAAGCATCTAAATGGTCCATTTCTGAGCGGAGTTTAGGTAATTGTTGTCTACTCTTACTAGCTACCCGTACACGCTGTTAGTGCCGTTTAGTCATGAGGCTGCGCTCTCTTGATAAACGACGTATTTTCTTAATAATGAAAATAATAATGCCTTTACTTGCAATACATGTATGACATACATGAAACTAAAAACGAGTGCTAAAAGCTGTCACCAGTGATAAAAAATTATGATGAAAGAAGGCAAGAAGGAAAGATCGCGATCGCAAGTTTTTTTTTGCACGATAGAAATAACAACATATTCGGAGGTCGTGGGTTCGGATCCCACCGGCGGCAGGTGGTTGTTTTTTCTTCTGCTTTTCTAATCAGTTATCTTTAAACGATAACATATTCAGTAATATTCTAAATTGATCAACACCACAAAATAAATAACTTAAAAAAAATCCCCTGTGCCCCTTGGTTTCTGTGGCTGTTGGCTTCTGTCACATACATGCTCAGTTATATCAAGTCCTGCGTAAACCGCCACAATAACTGATCACTTATCCCGTGAAAATGACAGAAAAGTACTAGCAATGGCGGTCGAGTCAAGCAAAAGCGGATAAAGCAAATATTGTCACTTGAAGCAAGGGAAAACGTAAGGAAAGACGGTTCAGAGCAATAACAAGCAGTTGTACGACCTAAAACCATATTCAACATTGTGGGACAAAAATTTTGGAAATTAAAAAACTTTAAGAGACTGTTATGGAAATATTCAAGGCAATGGTCCATTCTTGTGATATGTAGCGAAATTCTGCTTTTAAACTGTTCCCGTCGATCTCATCGAGCAGTTAAGACTGCCATAGAAAACCAATAGGGAACGTTTTTGACGGAAGCAAGAACGTTAATAGAAGAAAAATACATTACTGCCCTATGGTGATCTGAGGTTGCATTGATTGTTATAGTGAAATCTTCCAGTATATGAAAAATATTGCGTTCATAAACGGTTTACCGCTAAAAAATGCTTTTGTCCAACATTGTTGGGTATTCATTTTCGCTTGCGAGACGCCAAGCGTTAGGTGTTTGCAATGCGCCCATCACAAAAACACTGTAATGCACAGTAAATTATCCGCAGGCCATACTTAGGGCCCTTCGTTGTCTCGTAAAACCCGATTCTACTAGATTTTTGTACCTCCAGAAAAATTCATAAAAATTAGGTTAAACCCTATTTCTACCCGAAAATAAATATTCTAGGAAACAGTTTCCGTGTGAACAAAGCTTAAGACACCGCAAGAAAAGTAGCAGACATCTTGTGTGGGCATCGAGAGCGGTGTTTTCAATCAAGCGATCACTTTAAAATTCTTTTAAAGCTTTTTTATTTATGTCGGTGCTTAATTTGAGGCCAAGTTAGAACAGTACGTTTCAAAAGCGAAAGGCAGAAGCGCGGATACTGACCAGACGTCTTGTTGGCGTCATTGTATCCAGCGCTACGCACGATAACCACTTCGTGCTTCAGGGCTTTTCAGCGTTTAAAATGATCGCATTGACGTTGAAATAATGTTATTGCAGTGTGCAAACAAGGGCAGATAGGTGTTGCACGGATGCAGAAGTGCTGCGCAGTAGATTATAATGTGCGCGGCGTAATAAATAGAATAAATTATAAAGACAAATAAATATGCTTTTATAGAAGGTTTGTAGTGCATCCTGCTATTTCTATATTCCTTACAAAACAATGTATGTCCCGCACAACAACGAGCCCTCATAGTAAATTGTTTTCTATTACAAAATATCACCCAGAAATCTGAATTACGGACCTTTTTACTGTTATGAGTGACCCGATATTCGCCCTAATTTGAGGTAAAAAAAAAACATACCGCCCAATATTTACTCCTCAATTTCCAGACACAATGGAACTCATGAAGCAACCTAGCTATGCTCTACCTCAAGCAGTATTCAGAGCTATATAGTGTATATGTTGGGAACAGGTTTACTGGTTTACTGCGGTTTAACGTCCCAAAGCGACTCGGGCTATGGAGGACGCCGTAGTGAAGGGCTCCGGAAATTTCGACCACCTGGGGTTCTTTAACGTTCACTGACATCGCACAGCACACGGGCCTCTAGAATTTCCCCTTCATCGAAATTCCGCTGTCGCGGCCGGGATCGAACCCGCGTCTTTCGGGTGTTGAGAACAAGAAGCCTCCAGTCCCCTGTGAGACAGTCAATACTACTCCGTCCGGCGTATACAAAGGAACCAGACGCGGGTAGCACTATATGAGGAGGGAAGCGAGGGAGTGAGCGCTTGAAAAGCGGCACGCGTCAGCCGATGAAGAGAGGGCGATATCAATTCGGTGGGAGCAGAAGCTTGGGGCGCCCACCACGAGTGGCTTCTGAAGTCCTCGGGTAACGGGATATCGCGATCCCGAAGCTATTCGCGTCCCCTGTCGGTGGCATTCAAAGAAGAGGTGTCGCGTGTCCGCGTCGCGAGGCTCCCACTTTTAATTGCGGGCTGCGGTGTTTGCCATCAGCGGGGAAGTATACGCACGCAGCGATTAGGTGGCGAACACGCGGGAAGTGTACGCGCTCTTTCCAGATGTTTATAATGTGGAGCACCAACGCGAGTGAGAGTGAAAGTGAGTGAGTGAGTGAGTGAGTGAGTGAGTGAGTGAGTGAGTGAGTGAGCGAGCGAGCGAATGGGTGAGTGAGTGAGTGAGTGAGTGAGTGAGTGAGTGAGTGAGGGAGTGAGTGAGCGAGCGAGCGAATGGGTGAGTGAGTGAGTGAGTGAGTGAGTGAGTGAGTGAGTGAGTGAGTGAGTGAGTGAGTGAGTGAGTGAGCGAGCGAGCGAGCGAGCGAATGAGTGAGTGAGTGTTTGAGAGAGTGGGTGACTGAAATTGAATGACTCAGTGAATGAGAGAGCGAGCGAGTGAGTGAATGTATGACAGGGCAATTGAGACAGTAGATAAATGAAAGAGTGATTGAGTTAGTGAGAGTGAATCAGTTAGTGAATGAGAGAGCGTGAGAGAGAGATTGAAGGGTGAGTGAGTGATTGAGAGAATGAATGAGTGAGAGTGATTAAGTGAGAAATTGAGTAAGTTACTTTACTAGCTCAGCACTTAAGCGCTGTTAAGTCAATAAAAAAAAAACAAGGACAGTGTGAAAACAAAAGGCAAGGCGGCACTTACAGCCAAATTTTATTGCATCCGACACAATATATGTGCCGGGTAAAAAGCCACTAAAGAAAGCACTGATGGCATTGTACAGTATCACAACCTGGACTTGATTTTTTAACGGATTTCAGGTAGAAAAGTGATTTCATCACTATAGAGCAGTGTCAACAACCTGCAAGAGAAGCTGGTTACTGTTTTCATAGGTGCGATAGCATCACAAGGAGTTTCATGTGAAGCCTCGTCATAGCATTGCGTCCTGCCATTAGCTGCAGTTGTCGAGAAGTCGTTTATTGAAAATTGTCGACCGCTATTCTTGAGTTGTCGAATCATATCGCTTAGGACCAGCTGACCGCTATACTCATAGCCTTCATCGAGCATTACGTATGAACCAGATACTCCCATAGAATTATAGGAGCAACTCACATAGTCCCATATAGGAGTTGTTTCGAGCATCGCGAATCCCTAGCATAGCACTTGAATATACCCAATGCCAAAGTGCGTGTGTAGTTTGTTTTTTTTCAGCTAATGATATCTTTTAGTGGAAACCTAGAGATTAAGGGACTTCCTTATGCGATGCATGTTAAAGAAAGAACCTATGATCATTGGTCTGTTGCGACATCAGAATGGACTGCAGGTGGAAAAGCACCTAGCCGGGAGCGGAAGAGGGTCAGATAGGAGGGTGCGAGATGAACACATTTTCTGGGATACAGTGGCCGGCTTTAGAAAAGGCTGGTTGTAGATCAGTTGGAAATACGTTTGTCCGGCATTGGCTGTAATTTGCTAGAGGTTACCGGTGGTTATAATGATGATTACCTAAGTAGGCATACTAGAAAGCAATATGTTGAAAAAAATCTCTCCTTTCTATTTTCCTAAAAGTCTCATCATCATCATCATCATTATCAGCGTGACTACGCCCACTGCAGGGCAAAGGCCTCTCCCGTGTCTCTCCAATTAACCCTGTCCTTTGAGAGTTGTGGCCACCGTATCCCTGCCAAACTTCTTAATCTCATCCGCTTACCTAACTTTCTGCCGCCCCCTGCTACGCTTGCCTTCTCTTGGAATCCACTTCGTTACCCTTAAGGACCACCGGTTATCTTGCCTTCGAATCACATGCCCTGCCCCAAGCCCATTTATTCCTCTTGATTTTGACTAGGATGTCATCAACCCGCGTATGTCTATGCCTTTTAAAATCGTGGGGCATGATACAGCTGGAATGCCTTGTGTGTACAAACACAAATAGAATAAATCGGATTGGAGGCAGCAAGCTCAGGTCTGTACAGCAGACCGGCTAGCCAAATGCAATTTTTCCACGTTTGAAACCATGTGCGCAAGCTATATACCGTATTTTCCGGTGTATAAGACGCACCCTTGTATAAGACGCACCTGCCATATATGCAAGCTGTCACTGAAAAAGTTCGTATATAAGACGCACCCGTGTATAAGACGCACCCCAGTTTACCCATTTAGGCTAGTGAGGCTTAATTAAACACGCTTGCGCGACTATCGCGAAATGCACCGTACCTGTGAGCAATTCTTCAGCAACGCTAAGTGATCGAAAAAGGCAACACTCACGCCATACCCGTCCACGTTTTAGCAAAAAAGAAAGAAAAAATGATACAGCTCCCCATATGTCCATAACAACATTTTATTTCTACTTGAAACCTTCGAAGTCTTCATCTTCAGATGCGCTATCAAAAGGTTCACCCATTTCTGGAAGCAACTCGGCTGAAACATGCACTACGTACACGGAGCAAAAAAAGTTGCAAAGGGTGACTAAAAAAGAACGCCGGCTTGTCTTCACAATGGCGAGAAGCGCGATTGTCACCATCTTTTGGCGCTTCTCATTACTTTTGCTTGGGGCCTCCGAAACAGCCGCGCGTTTGTGATCCCGGAAGTCGTCATCCCGCCGTTTCATGATAAAGATCACCTAGAATGTCGCGCACGGCGGTCCTGGTATTGAAGTATTAACCGTGTTACAACCGCGTTATTGGTAGTGATATTTTTTAGGTGAAAAAAGCTTGAGCATGAACCGGAGTAATCGATGAACTCGCAAAAAAGATGAAAAATTCGCATATAAGACGCACCCTTGTATAGGACGCACCAGCAAGATTTTCGAAAAAAAGCCGCGTCTTATACACCGGAAAATACGGTACTGGGCCAGTCTGTGATCATACTTTACAATTCAGTATAAGGGAAATAACAGTCACTTAACAAGCCAAAAGACGGAAATTACGTTTCGCAACCCTTTCCGAATAGTCTTTTTCATCCCGGCCGCGGTGGTCGAATTTCGATGGGGGCGAAATTCTGGAGGCTCGTGTACTGTGCGATATCAGTACGCGTTGAAGAACCCCAGGTAGTCGAAATTTCCGGAGCCCTTCGCTACGACGTCTCTCATAGCCTGAGTTGCTTTGGGACGCTAAACCCCCCTAAACTTAATCCCAAACCATTTTTGATCAAGTTGTTGTTGTTGCCTCAGAAACGATGGCACATAACCACGGTGGGGTATTCTTCTACAGCGTTGAAGAAATACGAACACATACAATAGAGAGAACGGGTGTTGTACTGTCCCGTCCTGTCAGATGCCCAGCGCCCGTACTGTCCACTGCCTATCTGTGCTTTCGTCCTTTTTGAGCGCTGTAGAATTTTACCTTTAATAAGAATGAACCAAGTAGCCTGCAGTAGCTTATTATATGGAACTTCATCTTTTTACTTGTTCAGTTAACTTCAATTTCGCTTCTTTCTGGCATGCGCCCTTACCGGGAGGTATTCCGCCGAACCCTTGACTGCAGATTGAAAATTCGGTTTGTGTGCCGTTCGAACGCTGAAGACTTCATCCAGCATGCAGAGAAGAACGAGAGGGAGGGCGGTTGCATTTTCTGCATCAACAAAAGTCACGTTGTCGGAACGCGTTAGCTGCATGCCCTGCACTGGCTTGGAGCTCACGTATGGAGTACTGTGGCCCCTCATATGAATGCCATTCAGCACGTGTATGGGTGGATGAAAAAGGGCGTGCACCCCGTAGGTATACCGGAGACGTATAGGATATCTTCAATCATATGCTCCTGTGCTAAGATGACTTTTCTTTTCCTTTCTTACGTTTTCTTTTCTCAATTCATTCTTTAATTTCCTGTTTGTTTTCCTTTCTTTCGTAGTTTTTTTCCCTGTTTCCTACCTGTTTTCTTTTTCTGTATTTCCCATTTTCCTTTCTTCCCTACTTTCTCTCTATGATTATTGCTGTCTACCTTTCGCGCATTTTTTATTTCCTACTTTCTTTTCTTTTTTTACCCCTTTCCTTCCTTCCTTCCTTCCTTGTGCCTTCTTTGCTTTCTTTTTCTTCGACGTAAGGGACGACAGCGATTTTCCAGTGTTGCTCTACTGTCATGTACAACGAGACAAAAAACTGTCGCGCACTCCTGTTCTCGACGTCTCCGACGAGCCGTGGATAACCACTAACTACAGCGATGTATAAACTACAGAACTTAATTTCTTTTCTTTAGCTAGCAGCTTACTCGCCGCATGACCGCTGCAGTCTTTTTCTGGAAATGTATAAATTCTGTAAGGTGATGTGCATTCACATCAGCATTGAAAAAAGTTCAGCTTTTACAGAAGGAACTTTTTTATATTAAAAAGGTCATACTCAATGCTCACCTTATAAAAATGGTCTATAGATAGTCTATAGACTGCTTATAGACTCTATTGCCTTCCTATAGATATTTATTTTTGTCTATTCATAGTCTGTAGACAACAGTTTAGTAGAAGTGTATGGCCAGAAATCTAAAGATTGTCTACAGACTCACTATTGCATTTGCATTGCCTATAGACTGTTCTCTAGGATTTGTCTATGGAGAGTCTATAGAATTTATTGACAGAAGTCTATAGACAGCCTATAGACTGTGTAAAAAAATTTGTATAGATGCACATATACAGATTCCGTCTGTGGCATGTTTAAATTTCTCCCTTTTCTGTAAAAAAATCACGCACTTGAACTAGCTATCTGCACATACCATGCACGTTTCGTCACGAGTAGTATCGCTGGCTGTCTTACCGCGCAGGCAAAGCTTGCGAGCAAGCCCACCTAGTCCGCATGTTACACAATAGCAGTCTTGTTTTTGCTTATATGCAGAGACCGTATTTTTGCTCTAGTTGTGCCGTTCTTTTTTAACGCGACAATGTTAAGGAACTCGTGCTGCACAAAAGCCGACGTCGTCGTCATTGGCCGTTAGCGAAAAATCACTAGAGAAGCAACCAATCGTAGCAGGCGGCAAGTAAATTAATCATCAAGCGTGAGCATGTCCGACAATTTCTAAAAAAATATTGAAAATTGGAAAATTATAAGATACTTACGGAAATATTGAAGGTAATGGTCCATTCTTCTGATATGTCGCAAAATCTTTGTACTACGGCGTTTCCATTGATCGCATAAAACAGTTGACTCCCAAAGAAAACCGGTCGGGAACGCTTTTGACGATAGCAAAAATGTTAATAGAAAACAAAAAGCCAAGACTGCCGTCGTGTGATCTGCGGATATATTGATTGTTATAGTGAAATCTTACATTATATGAAAAAAAATTGCGTTCATAATAGGATTCCCCCACAGAAATGCTATGGTTCAGAACTGTTGGGTATGAGGTTACACGGCAAGAGCAACCTGGGCCGCGCAAGGCCCACTGTTGTTAGCACCTGTCATCGCAGAGCAGTGGCGCATCGCTTAACCGCTGATCCACTGCGCCTGGAAGGGTAAGAGGACTCCCAGGGATCTGTGAATGCAAATAAGTGATTGACCAATTCGGCATATACGGGCCATGACCCATTCACGCTGTCGTGTCTTGCTCCTGAGGCGGAGCTTGTCTCCTACAGTGTTTAAGGCGTACGCCTTTATTGGCTCATGAGTGGTATGTGTGGAAGTTGTAAACGGAAGTTGGCCGCAGGAACTGTCAATCATAAGTTGTATGGCAATTAAAATGATGTGCAAAAGTTGATTAAGCAACATTTGATAAGCAACTTGTAAGTGAAGCGAATAAATAAAAAATAAACAGAAACAAAAATAAGAGCGAATGAAAATTACAAAAATAAAAACAACAAAAGTAAAATATAAAAGTAAAAATTAAATATGTAAATAATAATTAAATAAATGCAGGGAGAAGGAGAGCAAAGGGAAAGCCTTTCGCATTTGCGCTCTTAAACATATGTAAGTGCAATCCTGTAATTTTTTTCCTGTTGCAGCGGGAGCAGCCTGAGGAACGTCTTTCGATGCATACAGTGCTGGTCCACTCTACGTTGTAGCCAATAGCTACTACGCTCACTTGCTACCTAAATACAGTGTTGTCCACGTGCATTTGAGTCACGTGAACTGGCGTCAGGCGGGTTTGAGGCAAGTGAACTTGAGCCATACGCGCTTGCAGTCTATTGCAGAGTTCATCATGCTTGCGCAAGTGCAGGTTTGGAGTCGAATAAAGAATTCTACACTTACAAAAGCATGGGCAAGTCGCATCGCATTCTTACTTCTAAGGCCCCCACGCTTGTTGGAGACAGGGGGGGGGGGGGGGGGGGGGACCATACGGCCCACTTGGTCGCCAACCTTGCGAAGCTTGGCCAGGGTTGCGTCAGAGCGACGATTTTGGTGAATAAGGAGTCCGAGGACTCTGATCTCAGTGGCTTCGCGTATGAGTCCACTAGCCAGAGAGAGAAGTATTGGCGAGGGGCGGAGACGCACGAATTCTGATTTTTGAGAACACTGGAGACAACAGTACACAGCACAGCGATCCACTATGCCAGCTGCTGTTTGCAGGCGGTCTTCCAGTTGACCAATGTTGCCCTCTGTTGCCCAAACGATGGTGTCGTCGGCATACAGTGCATGCCGTACACCATCAACTCCAGCCAGTTGGGCAGGGAGATGAAGCATTTCCAGACTAAAGAGTAGTGGGGACAACACTGCGCTTTGTGGCGTGCCCCGTGTACCAATATGTGTAAGGACAATGCTTGCGGCGTCATCACGAACTGCCCACCGTGGCAGGTGGCAGTAAAATGAAAACTGGTTTCTGAGGGCAGGAAATGGCGCAATAACTTTCTCACGCATCTCGGCGGACACCTGAACCGCGCCGTAAGGGAAGGGATAAAGGAGGAAGTGAAAGAAGAAAGGAAACTATTGATCGCTCGGGAAGAGCAGCCTGGGCGGACAAGGCCCACCTATGGGAGCGTCTACCATCGCACAGCAGAGGCGCATCGCTTAACGGTTGCTCCAATACGCCAGGAGGCGTATCAGGACTCCCAGAGACCTATGAATGTAGAGGATGACCTCCTGGATATATGGGAATTAATGCCCATTACGCTATCACATCACTCTTTAGGTGAAGCTTGTCTGCTCCAATTCAAGTCTGAGCTTCAAGCCAGAGACTACGGCTTTCCGCCTTGTGTTTATGCCATACGCCGATTCCAGCCACACGCGGCCGGAAGACCTGATGATCATAACAACATAAATCTAATAACAAATTTTGAAGCTAAAAGCTTCACTACAAGGGTTGGAGCCGAGCTTCGCGTATGACGTGAAACCGAATGGCGAGTTCTGCGCATGCGTGAAACCTAGTGACGTCACGCGTGGTCCAGGTGACCGCAGCCGTCGCCGCCGTCGACTCCGACGCCTGACCTTTCGGCGCAGCCGCGCGCTACTGCGCATGTGCGCCGCCTCCTCACCGCCGCTACTACTGCGCGCTCGCCTCCTCGCCACCGTTTGACCTTTCGTTGCAGCCGCGTGTTTAACACAGTTACTACGCATGCGGAAGGAAGGCTATATAAAGCGCTTGCCTACACTGTTATCGTGATGGTCCCAGTGCATTGTGCGCGAACTGCGACAGCCATGACGTCAAATCAAGCGTAACTGAAGCTTTTCGCTTGTATATCCAGGCTTAACCAGAGCTAAGCCACTGCCAATTTTTAACGAGGAAAGGACTGATTGTCTCGCTTTGGATGGACGCCGGTGCCACGGCCGCTCAATGGAGGCCCGGTGCCACGCCGTAGTGAAGGCATAAATGCACAGGGAAGACATCGGTGTTCGTTTACGGTATTGCGTAGAGGCTAAGTGTAGATAGAGAGAGAGAGAGAGAGAAAAAAAAACTTTATTGTACAAGGAATTCGGGGCACGCCCCAGGGTCCCCGCACGACCCCACTGCACTCAAGTGTTTATGTTCCTAAGGTCCATAACACTGGCAGCCCGGCCGGTTGCGATGGTCTGCACGGCCGGGTCCTCCGAGCGCAGCAGGGTCTCCCAGTCCTCCCAGGTCTTGAGGTTCTCCAGGTCCCGCGGGGGAGGGTCCGCCGGGCAGAGGGAAAGGATGTGGAGGGAAGAGGCGAAGGGTTCTGGGCATAGGGCGCATGCTGGAGTGGGGAAGGAGGGATGATAGTGGGCTAGGGTAAGGGGTGAGGGAAGAGAGTGTGGTGGTGGTGGTGGAAACTTTTATTGCCAATGATGTAAATCGTGGGGGCGAAGCCCCCTACATGGCACTTGGATGCCTCCTCAATGTGAGGAGGAGGCACCCTTACAACGCGAAGGATAGCCCCTGGAGCGCAATCCTTCTGTGAGCGCTGGAGATGATCCGGCGCTGGTCTTGAGCGGACGAGCTGGCCAGAAGAGACTCCCAGTAAGACTCCGCCGCGGTTGGTGATGGGGGATGAGGGAAGGTGGGGCATGTGAGGAGGGTGTGTAAGAAGTCTCCTGGTTTGCCGCAAAGTTTGCATGATGACGGGAATTGGTCTGGGTATCGGGCATGCAGCAGTATTGGGTATGGAGCAGTTCGGGTTTGTAGTTGTCGCCAATGTGCAGCCTGCGCTATGGTGAGGGATGGAGCTGGGAGTGCGTATTCCCTTCGTTTGTCTCGGTAGTACGAGAGAATATCACGGAAGGAGAGCAGGCGCTCCGAGGCTCGTAGAGGGGGCTCGACTCCTGCCCGGAATGTGAGACCTCGGGCTAGGGAATGAGCCTCCTCGTTGCCAGGGAGGCCAGCATGTGCTGGCGTCCAGATGAGGGTGATGAGGCGCCGGGGCTGCCAGAAACGTAGTAAACGAGCAGCGGTGCTGGATATGTAGCCCTTCGCATAATTTAAAATTGCAGATTTGGAATCGGAGATAATTTTTGTGACAGATGTACAAATGAGAGCAAGCGCGATGGCTGCCTCTTCTGCCTCTGTGGTCGAATTGGTAATGATTGAGCTGGAGGTTAGAAGCTTTGCATTATTGTCGGCTACCGCCAGGGCCATACGGGAGCCTGTCGTATACTCCGCTGCGTCCACGTAGACCACCTCATGGTCCTCGCTATACTGTTTGTGAAGGGCCCGAGCCCTTGCTACTCTGCGTTCCCTGTCTCGCTCAGGGTGCATCGCAGGCCTCCCAGAGGCTCCACTCTTACAAAGTGGGACTCTTTCCGCTCATGTAGAACAGCACGCACTTTCGTTCCCATCACGGACATCACCGCATGGACCGAGCAGCTAAAAAGCGATGTCCGATCCGTAACTTGTACTCTACCCGAAGACTGCCCAAGCGACACAATTGACTCCCGCCTCCTACATTTATGGGAGGCTAAAACAGGCCTAGAGCGCCGCTGGAAAAGGCAGCGATGGAACTGGACACTTAAGCGTCGCCTCGCCCGCCTTAACAAAGAGATAGAAACACACGCAGCGAATCTTTCACGTCAGAACTGGGAATCTATCTGCAACAAGCTTGATGGCAATATGAGTGTGCCTCAGACCTGGAACCTTTTTCGGCACTTAAAGGGTCAGTCTACTGAATTTTATCGACCATATTTTCTTTGCGGCAACCGATAGCTCTTTACTCAAATTACCGTTTAGCCAGCTGTGGTGCCAAGGAGTGCGGTAGAACATTTTAAAATAGAATTTATTAATGTGGGAACACATCTGTATGAGATGGTAGTCTCATCTGGCAACCATCTGGATTTCCGCCGCGCGGCGACAAACATGGCGGCGCCCGTCGAAGCCGGACCTCTCGCTTCGGACTGAATTCTCGTTGTTGCTACCTTTTTCAGTGCGTTCACTGGCCATAAATGGGGCGCCTGTCTTTCGCTTCGTCTCATCTCGCCTATAAGAAAACATATAAGAGATAAATTTGCTTTATTTTAATTATTAGAGCGACGATTCTGCCGCTCCTAGGCTTAAGTGGAGAGTCGGTTTGTTTACAGCAATGGTTCCCGTCCTGACGACCAGATGGCGCCACTATAGGCTGAGTTTATTTTTGCGTCTCTGCTAGCATACACTGAACTAAAAGTGGGAATGTGCCTGCGTTTTGCGTACGTGTAACTATAAATATTCATGTGATTTACAAAAAAAGAGAGCGGTACGCCTTCTACAGTTTACTAGAACAAAACGTGCGTTTCTCTGACATTGGGGCATACAAATGGTGCGTAGTATATTCACTTATGCTTCTACAAAAAAGACTACCACTGTCTTGAACAAAATGAACGTTTGGGGTCGCCACCATGCTTTTTTACGCGACTTTTAACGCCGAAATAAAATATAAATTCCTGCCTAAACCGGGCGCAGACCCCTCGTTATTGATGTTATAGGGTGCCAACTACCAGAATATGCCATTATTTATACACTCATCTCGGTGAGTAGACTGACCCTTTAATAGACTCCACTCACTCTAAGACTGCCCAGAGACACGCCCTCACCAAACTCATACATACTTCAGATATACCTCCAACAGACCTCCTCCAAGACCTTCGAAATCAATACTTCCCCACATACCCTCCTGCACACCACCCTGATTATGCAGGCCCCCCTAACGACCAGCTTGACCAACCCATTACAGAAGCAGAGGTCCAGGCTGAACTCCAGACGCTTAAAACGTCCTCAGCCCCCGGCCCAGACGGGGTACATAACAAGGCTCTCAGGAATCTCGACGCACAATCCATTGCTGCACTTACAGAATACTTTAACGAGTGCTGGCGACTGGGCACCCTCCCACCACAATGGAAAGAGGCGAGAGTCATTTTCATACCCAAACCTGGCAAACCTCTGCTTACTTCTAACCTCAGACCCATCTCCCTCACATCTTCTTTTGGCAAACTCATGGAGCATGTACTCCAGCGCAGGCTTTGCCAATACCTAGAAAGCAACAATCTCATGCCCACTAGCATGTTTGGATTTCGACCAGGGCTTTCCACACAGGACGTCTTCTTGCAGCTAAAACATCACATTCTCGACTCACAGACCTCCGACACTAAAGCTATCCTAGGGGTGGATATCACTAAGGCATTTGATGACGTTACACACTCAGCTATCCTAGAAAACCTTACGACCCTGGGAGTCGGCGCCAGGATGTACAACTACATCCGAGACTTCCTCAGCCACCGCACAGCCACGCTTACCTTCGGCGACCACAGCCTACCAGGGATCACGCTGGGAGCACGAGGTACGCCCCAGGGAGCCGTCCTCTCCCCTATTTTATTCAACATAGCACTTCTTCACCTACCACAACAGCTAGCTCAAATTCCCGACATCCATTTCAGCCTCTACGCCGACGACATCACTGTCTGGGCAAACCATTGCAGCGATGCCGAAATAGAACACCTACAATTGGCACTAACCACCATCGACGCATATGTACGGGAGCGTGGCCTGACCTGCTCCCCTTCAAAATCGGAGCTTTTCCTCTACCGGCCCAAGCAACACGATTCAGTCAATGCACCCATCTCCCTCGCCCTAGGTACCCATCCCATCCCACTAGTACACAAAATCCGCGTGCTAGGACTGGTTCTCCACTCCCACGGTGCGCACGGAGAAGTCATAAAGACACTTCAAACACACGCTCAACACACCACTCGACTGATTCGCCGCATAGCGAACCGCAGGGCTGGCCTACGCGAGCGAAACACGACTCGCCTCACCCAGGCTTACATCATAAGCCGCACAACATATGCCCTTCCATACTTACCCCTCAAACAGAAGGAGAGAGACCGGGTTAATGCGCTCCTACGTAGTTGCACGAGAACGGCTCGACGTCTTCCCACCAGCACATCCAACGACCGACTCCTCAAACTAGGTGTACACAACACCTTTGAGGAGCGAGCTAAAAGAAGCTACCTTTATGGCACAACTATCCCGTCTATCCAGCTCAGAGGCTGGTCGTACTTTATTGTCCCAGTTGAGCCTGACCCCAATTACAGAGCCTACCGAGGGGGTCCCCCTTTCTGCTAACCTCCGCTCTAACCTCAACGTAACCCCCATCCCCAAGAGAGTGTGTCTGTAGTCTGCGCCAGAGTGTTGCGTGTCTGTTATCTACAAAGACAGCGGAATTCGCCAATCGCCAGCATCATCAGCCAAAATTTCACCACCCACGGGTCTGCGAATGTGAGCGCTGCACGCCATCAATTTTTGGCCCGCCTACGCCATTTTTCGGGCACCCACGGCCCTTTCTTCTCTGTGACCTCTCTGCCTGAGCGAGGCCTCGCTCCGCTGGGAGCTAGGCCTACTCCGACGGACGCTTCCGCCACCAACGCCATCATGGAGGTGCAGGTGCAGGGAGAGGTTCTTAACCCCAACGACTACGACCCAAGGGACTGGACGCACATTCTTAGTGTGCCTGCCCGCTCCAAGGACGTCCTTTCAACAACCCGACGCCAGGAGGGCGCAGCCTCTGCTACCGGTACCCCCAAGTCTCCATGCCTTGAAAAGTCAGTGCACCTGCAAGCAACGCGCACAGCTGCGCAGCGTTCGCGGCAGCAGCCACCGCTTCCTGCTGCAGATTACAAGATCGTTTTTAGATCACGAGCCGGGCTGCAGCTGGACCTGCTTGCACCCCGACAACTACGAGAGGCCATCCTCCAAGCGGCGTCCCAGCTTAAGGAGCCAGCGCGTACCCAAATCAGGGTACACCCGGTCAACAACACCTGCACCGTAAGCACGCCCCTAAAGGATGACGCGCTCGCTCTGGTTCGGGTGAACACCATCACACACCAAGGCAAGGAATTCGCCGTAGCACCTTACATAGCCCCGCCGGACGGAGCAGTACGCGGAGTCATCTCCAATGCTTATTGGAATGAGACCCCGTCAGAGCTCCTGCAAGACCTGCTCACCGGCAACCCAGACGCCCTCATCGTGGACGCCCGCCGAATGGGCTCCACGCGTTCCATCTTAATAACTTTTCGGGCTGGACCTGTCCCACGCGCAGTTCTTTATGGAGGAGCCCTCCACAGATGCACACCGTACCGGGGGCATATAGACGCCTGCACGAACTGCCGCGTCCCAGGTCACCGGGCGGATGTGTGCGTCCATCCAAGTTCTCATAAGTGCCCCCGCTGCGGGCAGTCCCACCCAAAGGAAGATGTGCCCTCATGCACCCCCAGCTGCATTCTCTGCGGCGGCCCTCATATGACCGGCACCGGGAACTGCAAGGGACGGGGCCGCAAACTAGCGTCCCCGAAGAACGCTCTCTCTCCTCCGGATACATCGCGGCTTTCCCGCTGCGATCAACCAGGCACAGCCAGCAGACGCAGCTCGACGACTTCCCGGTCGCCTTCTACAAGCCGGCAGAATGGCAGCAAGAACGCCACGCGTCTCACCTGGGCAGACCGCGTTTCTGGCAAGGCTACCCGTCATCCCCCACCACCCCAGTCCTCCCAGGCAGATCCGAGAGACCAGGAGCTCAAGGCCTTGCGTGAAGAGGTAAGCCGCCTTTCCTCCCTCCTAAGCACCCCCGCCCCCTCCATGCCCCCTAAACCCGCACCCGCTGTCATTAACTCGACCCCATCATCCCCAGACACATCGAGCACCCCTCCCGCAAAGAAACAACGCACCACAGACGCCACACCCCCTCCCGTACCCTCAGAAATAGACGCTAAATTAGCAGCACTCGAAGCCAAATTTGACCACAAACTAAAAGAGCTAGACGCACGCCTCGAGGCCAGATTCAATCACCTTGCCGCCACCCTCACCGAAAAACTTGAGCAGCGCATGGACGCTATGCTTACCAAGATGATGGAGCTCTTGGAACATAATCTTAACCATCGCTTCACCCAACTTCAAACCCCCTCCACTCCCCCATCCTTCATCCGCAAGCACAAACCACCTATCCTGAGCCACACATACCAATTGACACCCGTCTTACTTCCATCCTCAATCCCCCTACCATCCAATATGGCGGGGGGAACACTAATTATCTACCCATTTTAACTTGGAACTGCCGCGGCTTCCGGGCAAAGCGCGCGCCTCTGTAACTTCTCCTTCCCACCATCACACCCACGCCCCTCATACTACTTCTACAGGAGACTGCACACCGGGCAACCCTCCCCTCCTACACATCTACACACTCGGATACCACTAACACACCCAGGGCCTCCACACTCATCCACCGCAGCCTCACCTACAAAACTCATCACATCACGTCTGAGACGCCCTGCGTGATCACAGAACTTATACATCACACACATTCACTTCCTTCTATATTTATAGCAAACATATACCACCCCCCGTCCCTGCCGATGGCCCCGCTAGAATCACTTCTGCGAAAGCTACACCATCTAGCAGGGAAACATCCCCTACTCATCGGTGGGGACTTCAACAGTCAGCATACTGACTGGGGATACACAACCACGACACATCGAGGTCGCAGGCTCTGGCTGCTCCTGCAGAACCTCCAACTCACTGTGCACAACACGTTTCAGACGCCTACGAGGATCGGCAACAGTGTCAGCATGGACACCAGTCCGGACCTGACGCTGAGCCGCTGTATCCGCGGCGTTACCTGGAACAGAACACAACATACACTGGGCAGTGATCATTACATTATACAAATCACTGTCCCGTACAAAGCACCCCGTCACGCAAATACAACACACAAACTCATTAACTGGGATGCCTTTCGCGCTGTACGCACCGCCCTCCCAGACACTCCCATCGCAGACATCGACGAATGGGTGCAGTCACTCAAGCATGACGTTCACCACAACACGCGAGACATTGAAACTACAACCGAAACACCTACCCTTGACACACGCCTAGCCCACCTCTGGGAGGCTTATCACAGCATCCTAGAACGCTGGAAAGGCAACAAACACAACAGAACGCTTAAGAAGCGGCTGGCCGCGCTGCAGACACAAATCCAACAGCACTCTGAGGAGCTCTGCCGATCCAACTGGGGACAGATATGTGACGGCATCGCCGGAAACCTGTCCAGCAAACGCGCATGGCGACTCCTCCGACACCTCATTGACCCCACGCTCACAAAATCAGCAACACAGCACCACGTGACACGCCTCACACATGAACACATTGACGATCCCGACACCCTTCTAGACACACTTCAAACCATGTACACATCTCCAGGCGGCCCCATACCTCTACCGCACTACACAGGACAAGCAAATCCAACACTCGACACCGACATCACGGAGACGGAAGTCAGAGCGGCCCTCCTGACTCTCCGCGCCAACTCCGCACCTGGTGCAGACCAAATCACAAACTCCATGCTCCGGAATCTGGATGACCAATCGATCACCCACATTACGAAATACTTCAACCAGTGCTGGAGGGAGGGTAACCTCCCGCAGTCCTGGCGCCACGCGAAGGTAATATTCATACCTAAACCCAACAAACCACTTACCCTTCAAAACCTTCGCCCTATTTCGCTAACCTCATGCCTTGGGAAGTTCCTAGAGCATGTTGTGTTAGCGAGACTCACAAGTCACATGGCGGACAACAATCTTTACCCGCATAGCATGGTAGGATTTCGCCCCCATCTATTCGCACAGGACGCTATGCTGCAACTCTCACACGACATTTTCGACCCGCTTCTTCCGGGTCACACCAAGGCAGTCTTAGCTTTGGATCTCTCCAAAGCTTTTGATCGCATTGAACATCAGGCGATCATGACTGCTTTATCCCCTTTGAATGTGGGTGTGCGCACGTATGCCTACATTCAAGCATTCCTCACTGACCGCGCAGCTGAGATACACTTCGGCCCTCTGTCTTCCCCCTCCTACACTCTTCAGAGTATCGGCACCCCTCAAGGGTCCGTCCTTTCCCCCTTTCTCTTTAACATAACCCTCAGACCCCTCGCCCGAAAATTGGCCACTATTCCCCACCTGAAGCACACTCTCTATGCCGATGATATCACCCTGTGGACCACTCACGGCAGTGACGGAGACATAGAGAACACCTTACAGGAAGCAGCCACCCTCACCCAAAATTACGCACCGACCATCGGACTGTCTTGCTCCCCAGATAAGTCCGAACTCTTCATCATCCGGCCTAAGAACCACCGCTGCCCCCGCTCCCCCATTGCCATTGAACTGAATGGTGACCCGGTACCTGAGGTTGGAACCCTCCGTGTATTGGGCCTGCACATCCAGAACGATGGCAAAAACACCACCACCCTCAAGAAACTCAAGCAGGTTGTAGGCGCGATATCGCACCTCATCCGCAGGGTTTCTGGACGTCATAGAGGCATGAAGGAGCGCGACCTATGTCGCCTCATTCATGCCTTTGTCCTCAGCCGTGTGCTGTACACTACCCCATGCTTACACCCATCCAAACATGACATAAACGCTTTGGATGCTTTGATTCGCAAGGCATTCAAGGTAGCACTTTACCTTCCCCTCAACACACCCACAGACAGATTACTAGGCCTGGGCCTCCACAATACGATCGGGGAACTGGTGGAGGCCCACCGACAGGCCCAATACATCAGGCTCACACACACCTCCACAGGTCGGTATATCCTGGACACCCTCGGAATCAAAATACCGGCCAACGACCCAACCCTCCTCGCCATCCCACGATCCCTTCACCGAGAGCTCCTCCTCAGGCTGCTCCCGAGGAATATGCACCCGTCCCACAATGAGCAGCGCCGCAGAGCCCGTGCGAAGGCACTCCATCGAGCGTACGGCCCCCAGCCGGACGCTGTGTGGGTGGACGCTGCCTGCACGGGTGATGAAGCGACAGCAGCTGTGCATGGTGGACTCCTCTTTATCCGCCCTCCTCACACTACCTCTCCCTCCACACACGTCCCCAGAGGCTGCAGAGGAAGCCGCCATTGCACTTGCTATAACCCGCACGGAAGCCCGGTACATTTTAAGCGATTCTAAAACTGCGATTCTAAATTTTGCTCGAGGCCGAGTTCATGTCCCTGCTTTTCGCATACTGGACTCGCCTGATGCCCCCCCGCCCCGCCAAGTGGAGCTGATATGGGTGCCCGCGCACTCCGGGAATCCCGGAAACGAGGCCGCCAACCTTTTAGCCCGAGGTTCTTTAAACCGGGCTCAGGTGGCCTCGGATCGGGGATTCACGAAGGATCGCATGCACTCATTCAGTGAGCTGACCCAGGCATACAGAGCCTCTCGCCAGCTCTACCCCCCGCCTCACCCCTCCCTAGATAACAGACACGCAACACTCTGGCGCAGATTACAAACACATACTCTCCCCTCGCCTCTTACCCTAACCCACTATCATCCCTCCTTCCCCACTCCTGCTTGCGCCCTATGCCCAGAACCCTTCGCTTCTTCCCTCCACATCCTTTCCCTCTGCCCGGCGGACCCTCCCCCGCGGGACCTAGAGAACCTCAAGACGTGGGAGGACTGGGAGACCCTGCTGCGCTCGGAGGACCCAGCCGTGCAGACCATCGCCACCGGCCGTGCTGCCAGTGTTATGGACCTTCGGAACATGAACACTTGAGTGCAGTGGGGTCGTGCGGGGACCCTGGGGCGTGCCCCGAATTCCTCTGTAAATAAAGTTTTCTCTCTCTCTCTCTCTGTCTGTTATCTAGGGAGGGGTGGGGCGGGGGGTAGAGCTGTAGATAGAATCACTTAACCTATTGCGTTGACAGCCATTATGCGCCGAGCATCAAACACACCGACAGCCACGCCAAGTCACATGCATGACAATACTACACTGTACAAGTAGCCACAAGACATGCCAACGCTCTTTTACCGCCATGTTCTTATGGACAACATACCCAGGCGCGCCGAGGCTTTTCATGATTGCTGCAATCGGGGTCTTGTCCATCTTGAGAGTTTTTCTATCATGAAGTGAATGTGAACAGTGCACTCTAGATCCGTAATTCTTTTAAACTAATTCTTCCCGAGCGCCACTAGGAAAGGAGAAAACCTAGCAGTCCATCATGACGCGTGCTTGGCCCCTGACGTGTGAGCGAAGTAGATTTCTAGGAAAGGCGCGGTAACTGTCTCACTTCGTCGTGGACACCTCTAGCGCGCCGTGAGGGAAAAGAGGAAAGCGAGAGGGAAAGGGAAAGGTGCATTGAGGAGGGTCAGACTGGTAAATTAGTTTTTGAGGGAAGGAAATGGCGCAGTATCTGTCTCACATATCTCGGTGGACACCTGAACCACGCAGTAGGAAACTGAGGAAAGTGGGACAGAAAGAAGAAAGAGAGAAAGAGGTGCCGTAGTGGAGGTCTCCGGATCAATTTCGACCAATCAAGCGTTCTGCTCTTAAAGGCGAAGCTTAAGCGTCCTCCAATTTTTTCCGGGCCCTCCAGTACGGCACCCCTTTCCTCTTTCACTCCCTTCTTTATCCCTTCCCATATGGCGTGGTTCGGTTGTCCGCCGAGATATGCGAGACAGTTACTGCACCATTTCCTTTCCTCAAAAACCAATTTACCAATTTTTACCAAACACGCGTCATGATGGACTGCAAGGTTTTCTCCTTTCCTAGCGGGGCTCGGGAAAAATTAGTTTAAGGGAATTACGGATCTAGAGTGCACTGTTGACGCTCACTTCATGATACAAAAACTCTCAAAATATAAAAGACTTCAACGGCAACAATCACGAAAAGCCTCGGCGCGCCTGGATGTGTTCTCCATAAGAACATGGCGGTGAGACAGCGTTGGCATGTCTTGTGGCTATTCTACAGTATCGAAGCTGTTTGTACCGATCTAACGCTGTAGAAAAGCAGGCGGTACTGAGGGCTCCGCTGGCCACTGCCGCCCGTTGAGCTCGCTGTACCAGTTCTAAGCTTCTCTGGCTGGTGGACGCTTCGGTGTGTGTTCAGGCCGCCGGCTTGCGTCGGTGGCCGGTGTGTGACCTTTCGACGTGTTTTGTTAAGGTGTCCTTCGGCTGGCGGGCGCCTCATTATGGTGAGCCAGCCACCTACAAAGGCTCTGGCCTTTGATGTTGTCGTCCCTGAGGGGGCTAGTCCGGAGGATGTCGTCGATGCGACAGCCTCCGCAGTTGGATTGGAGGAAGTGTACTGCGTCCAGCACTTCGGTGGACGCAACTACCAAGTCACTGTGAAAAGTGAAGCCGCCATGGCTAAAATCGTTGAAGCTTCCTGCCTCACCATCGGCAAGGAACGCGTCGCCATCGTTCCCCTGAGCCCGCAGGTGACCCAGGTGACTGTTCTTTTTCTGCCCGCACGTGTACCCAGTGACGCCCTTGCCAAGGCTCTCTCCCCTTTTGGCAAGGTGCTGCACATTAGTCGCGGCGTCATGGGATCGCGTCCCACTGTCACCACCGGGACCCGCTACGTGCGGATTGAAATGAAACCAGTCACCCGTACCCAACTACATCAAGGTCGCGGGCCACCGCGTGACGTGCGACTACAAGGGCATGCAGCGCGTTTGCCGGCGTTGCGGGTCCACTGCGCACTTCAGGGCACAGTGCACGGCTCCTTTCTGCGCCCGCTGTGGGGTCTTTGGGCACCAAGGCCAGGGTTGCGTGCTGCCATGTCGTCGTTGTGGTGATCCGCACGCTACTGTGGCGTGCGCTATCAAGCCCTCGTACTCGGAGGCTGCGGCCCGCCCTGCGCCCCCGCAGGCCGCTCAGGGAGCGGTTGAAGCCATCCAGGAGACCGGCGGATCCAACACCGCCGCCGTTACGGGTGCTTCCACTGCGTCTCAGCGTCGCTGCGTGGAAGAGCCGGAGTCTGCTGTTGATGCGTCCAGTGCTGCACCAAGCGAGCAGACAGTAAAGGTTCCTGCTGCGTCAGCCTCAGTCTCTCCGAGCGTCCCTGATGAGACAGGGGCCGAGCCTACTGTGTCCCTGGAAAAATCTGAGGCTGAGAACGTGCCACCCTCGGAGCCCGCGCTAGAGCCCGCGGCCAGCGTTGCGGTTTTGAGCAGGGACGCCGACATAGCTGAGGTCGACGGTGACGACAGCAGCTTGACGTCCTCGGCCTCTTCAGTCAACCTCGTCATTGACGAGACTGCCATCACGCCTGAGGAGGACCCGACGCCGCCATCGTCGTCTTCGTCATCGCTTGTACGAGAGCCAAGATCATCTCCAGACGCTGACCCTGTGCAGTCGCCGTCCTCTTCAACATCGAGGATCAGCGCTAGCACTTCTAGCGAAGAGTCGTCGGATATTGAGATGGTCGCTTTAAGTTCGAGCTTAAAGCGTCCACATGCGTCGACTACGGACTCGGACAATTCTGCCGGTCGGCCAAGGAGGCCTCGTGCCTCCTCTGGTCCGACCCTCCGCAAAAAGTGAGGTGGTTTAGCGCCGTTCGCGGCGCGCTTTGTATTGCCTAAACATCACGACTGTTCAGGTTTCATTTTTCATTTCCAAAATGACTAACCTTCAAATTATTACTCTTAACGTGCAGGGGTTCCGCAGTGTTTTGAAGCAGGCAACGGTGGTCGCATTCGCTCGTTCCTCGGGTTGCGATATCGTCTGCCTGCAAGAAACCAATTTTTTTTCGTCTCAGTGACGTGTTGAAATTCAAGCGTAGGTTTGGCGTCGATGCCTTCTTTTCGTACGCCAGCACGCGTTCTAGCGGCGTTGGCGTTCTTGTTTTGAACCGCTCACTGTTGCGCGATCATCATGTTACCTACGATGCGCTTGGACGCGTGTTGGCGTTCGACTGCACGTTTAACGCACTTCACCTGAGAATTCTTTGTATTTATGCGCCTGCGCATTCCAATTTGGTAAACGCATTCTTTAAAGATTTAGATGTGTATTTTCTTGGAGGACGTAATGTTGTGATGTTGGGCGATTTCAACTGCGTGCTCGATACGGTCGCCGATGTGCAAGGCGCTGGTAGGGGTAGGCCAGGCTGGAATGCGCGTGAGTTGCGCCGCTTAGTGAATCATTTCATGCTCACGGACGCGTATGAGCTCCTCTATGGCAACGTCTTTGTGTGGACTTGGCGTCGCGGGTTATCGTCGAGTAGGCTAGACAGGGCGTACGTTCCGGCGAGCCTTTCGCGGTCAGTTTGTGTAGCTAATGTACTGACGCTGCCATCCTCGCCGGTGCACATATCAGACCACCGCCCTTTTCTTCTATCACTCACGGTTCCGGCGCCTGCAGTATCACCCCATAGACCATGGCGGTTGGATGTACGCATACTTCACGACGCCAGCACTAAAGAGGGGCTCACACGGGTCTTGCGTTTTTCGGTTGTTGGGGCGGTGCCTGGTGACTGGGACCGTCTGAAGGAGCAGTGGCGTCACCATTGCGCCGCATCTGGTCGAGCCCTTAGGGCTCGCGTGTCAGATGAGGTGCGTGTGGTGACGGCGAAGCTACGTATTGCTCAACGCACCCCGTCGCCTTCGTCGCTTATGTGCGCATGGAAAGAGGAGCTTTCGGAGCGCCTACAGCGTCTTTTACGTGCCTCCTCTTTGACAGCGGCTGCATGGCGTTGTCGACGCAGTCCAACTGCTCATCCTGAGGTGCTTCGGTTGGCCCGCCAAGAGCTGTTGTACACTCAAGGTGCCCCTGCGTTTACATCTTCCGCCGGGGCTACGTCCCAACCAGGTGGCAGGAATTTCAGTGCGTTTTTTAGCCATTTCAGGGGTATTGCTCAGTCGGTCATTCTAGTTGATCGCAATGTCGTTTCCGCAGCCCCATTTTTAGCAGGCTTGCCGCAGGTTTCAACTGAACTCCATGACGGCCTTATGGCTGTGCCAACAACAGATGAAATCAAGGAGGCGTTGGACTCTATGAAACGAGGCTCAGCGCCTGGTCCAGACGGCCTTCCTGTGGGGTTCTATTTAGAATTTTGGGATATTGTGGGCCCTATTTTCTCGGAAGTATTAAAAATATGCTTTACTGAGCACGTATTTTCTGAATCATTCAAAAGAGGCCGCATTGTCCTTATTCCTAAAAAGTCTCCTATGTCGACATGCCCGGCAGATTGGTGCCCTACCACCCTGCTAAATTCAGATTACAAAGTATTAGCAAAATTACTCGTTCGTCACCTACGAGCTCTCCTCCCGTCACTTATTTCCTGCCACCAGGTTTGCTCCATCCCAGGCCGTGAAATACACAGTTTATCTTCTGTAACGCGAGACATCCTAGCGTATACTTTACGACGGCGCGCACAGGGTCTTCTTGTTTCCCTTGATCAGGAAAAGGCGTTCGACTTCTTAGAGCACGAGTACATTTACGGGATGCTGGATGCTTTCGGCTTCCCACCTTCATTCGTGCTTCTCATTAAAGAGATGTACAGAGATATTTCAAGCACTCTGTTCCTCGATGGCCGGGAAAGTACCGCATTTGATGTTCGCCGCGGCGTCCGTCAAGGTTGTCCGCTCTCCCCCCTTTTGTTTGTCTTAGCATTAGAGCCTTTCCTCTTGGCAGTCAATCGCCACTCCTTTATTAGAGGTCTGGCTTTGCCAGGCAGCGAAGCGGTACGCGTCACTGCTTATGCAGACGACATCACTCTGTACTTAGCTGATGAACGCAGCCTGCTTGAAACTTTAAATGTTTTCCGTGAGTACGCCTCCTTGTCTGGGGCTGCTCTTAATTACTCGAAGAGTTGTTACTTTTTTGTGGGGTCTTCCCAGACTCGTATTACATCTTCAATACCTTTGCAGTGGTGCGCGCAGATGCGCATTTTAGGTGTGACCTACGACTGTGCTGGAATATGTAATGGTGTGTGGTCTTCGGTCGTCGAAGACATTACAGCTCGTGTGCGAAGGGCGCAGACATTCGAGTTGCCTATGCTTGAGAGGCGCTACCTGGTTCAGTCCGTCATACTTGGTGCCTTCTGGTACCTCTGCTACACTGTTAAACCACCCCTCCGTGTCATAAGGCGAGTGCAGACTACAGTTTTTTCGTTCTTTTGGTCAGGCGGAACCGAGCTTGTAGCCCGTGCTGTTCTTGGACAACCACGGGAGAGAGGAGGGTTTGCCTTTCCAAATTTGTCCGTCACGTCCTCGCTGTTAGCGTTGAAGAGTATTTTGCGTATGGAAACGCGTCTCCGGCGCGAATCCTGGCTCGGTACTTTTTGGGCCCTTCTTTACGCTTTTTGGATCCGGCGGCCCCTGTTAATCATGGACCCCAGTCAGAGCAACCTACCGCTTTCTACGCTTCATCAGTGGCCTTTTACAGGCATGTAAGAGCAGTAGCACCTGCTGTCAACATCGTTGCAGACCGTGTGGTGGACATTATGGGCACACTATTGTTACCTGTTGTGCCGGCGTCTCGCCGCTCACCTATGCGCCGCGTTCAGTGGGCGCGTTTAGCGTCGACACCTCTCCCAGATCATCTACGTGACTTTGTCTGGAAACTTGGCTGGGCAGTGCTCCCTACTTGTGACCGGTTAGAGCGGTGGGGTGTGTTACGCTCCAGTACCTGTCCGAATTGCCCGCTCCCGGAATCTAATCGCCACGCTACAGTCACCTGTGTTGTAGCGCGTGTCTTTTGGCGCGCGGTTCATGCGGGATTTCGTGGGCAGGGCATTTCGTGCTTCGTCTCCCGCGGCCGCTTCCCCAGCGGCCGTTTTGCTCGCCTGTTAATAGTTGCAGGTCTTTTTAGTTTATGGCGCAGTCGAAGCGCCGCGGTCGCTAGTGGCTTTCGACGCCGCGCTGTGTGGCCAATGCTCGGCCGTCTCCGACGGGAGCTGATTAGTTTTTTGTCCGAGGAACTCTTTTTCTTGGGTGAGGAAGAGTTTCTCCGACAATGGTCATGCCCATTTATTTCTGTTAATAACGGTCGTCTTGTCTTGGTTTTTAGGCCAAACTGGCGCTAAGGTCTCCTTTTCAATGTTTCAATGACTAATTATCGACTTTTCGCTCTTCTGTCAATCGGTATATGTGCATTCTTATTTTACATTGCCCATTCCTGTTAGTTACTTAGAAATGTTTACGGTACCTGTTTAATTGGCTCACCTTACATGCTTAATGTCATGTGTTTTTGTTACGGTGGCTCAGCGGTTATGGTGCTCGGCTGCTGACCCGAAAGATGCGGGTTCGATCCCGGCCGCGGCGGCTAGAATTTCTTTGGAGGAGAAATTCTAGAGGCCCGTGTACTGTGCGATGTCAGTGCACGTTAAAGAACCCCAGGTGGTCGAAATTTCCGGAGCCCTCCACTACGGCGTCTCTCATAGCCTTAGTCGCTTTGGGACGTTAAACCCCATAAACCAAACCTGTTTTTGTTAATGTGAATGTATCTTGTAACCTTGGCATGTGTACATATGTAAATAAATTTTTTCTAAACACCGAGCGACACTAGTCGCTGCCTTGTTGTTTTTGTCTATGTGAGGGACTATGGTCCCTTGTATGAATAATCAGTCCAATAAACTTCTCTTCTAGGAGCTGTTGATGCTCGGCTCATAATGGCTGTCAACGCAATCGGTTAAGTGACTACGCAATCACGTAAACGAACCCTGATGTCTGCCGTGTGCATTTGGCACCGTCCTCCATCCAAAGCGAGACAATCAGTACTTTCCTCGTTAAGAATTGCCGGTGACATAGCTCTGGTTAAGCCTGTATATACAAGCAAAAAGCTGCAGTTATGCTTTGTTTGACGTCATGGCTGTCGCAGTTCGCAGTTACGCACCTTCTTTATCTGTTGGCAGCATGGCGTGGACTTTGCTTTTGAAGGTCATTTGAAGGTCAAACTTGCGTCCGTCAAAACTGGCTTTACCTAGCGCAGCGAAACTTTCGCCTTAAAAAACAAATAAATGGAGGGGGAAAGAAAGCAAAGGGAAAGGCTTTCGCATTTCCGCTCTTCAGCAGACAAGTGCAATACTGTAATTTTTTCCTCACGCAGCGGGAGCAGCATGAGGAACTTCTTTCGGCATATACGGTGCTGGTGCGCTGTATATTGTAGCCAGTACCTACGACGCTCACTTGCTACCTAAATACACTGTTCTCCACATGCATTTGAGTCACGTGAACTGGAGAGACGTGTACTTGAAGCAAGTGAACTTGAGCCACACGCGCTTGCAGTGTATTGCAGAGTTTCGTGCACTACTCAGCAAGCGCAAGCGAAGCAATTTTAACCTGGTTAAGGCTCCTGTTCTGCAAAAAATCCGGCGTCGTCGACGGCGTTGTGACCAGAAAAATCCCGGAGAAGGAACCTATTTGTGCCACCTAGGTGACGCGAGAAAAAAATTTGCTGTGGCTTACCTTGGTTAAGCCCGGTAATTGCGAAAGCAATATCCGTACCTACGCCATGGTACAGCTGGTAGTGTAGCTGGTGGTGGTGCTTGTGGTTAGACTTGTGGTGATGCATCGGTTATACAATCCAATCCAAACCAATCACATCCAATCCAATCCAATCCATTCCACTCCAATCCAATGCAATGGAATCCAATCCAGTGTGATCTACTCTAATCTAATGTAATCTAATCTAATCCAATCCAATCCAATAAAATCCAATCCAGTCCAATCCAGTCCAATCTAATCTAATGTAATCCAATGTAATGCAATCTAATCCAACTAATGCAATCAAGGTCAAATGAAGGTCAGTCGTGGTCACTGCCGCGGCACGATGATGGTCACCCTGGAAAGTGCAAGTAGTATTGCTTTCGCAATAAGAGAGCGAATAAACTTTATTTATAGAGTCTTTGAAGTGGAAGGCTCCCTTCCGGCACAGGAGGGCTAGTGTCGCTTGACGGCTTTGATCTCTTGGATCTCGGCGACCCATGGTCAGCTCTCTCTGTGAGCAACTTTTGTTACCACAGGTCCGAGCTGCGCAGCGCGGTCTCCCACTGCTCCTCTGTGGTTCTTACTGCAGGCCCACATGATGGGGTTGAGGTTGGCATACTCTCCGCAGCTTTTGCATTCTGCAGAGTGTATATCCGGATGAATTTTGGCTAGTACTGCGGGGCATGGGAATGTGTGCGTTTGGAGCTGCCTGAGAGTGGTTGCTTGCTCTTGCGTGGACGTGGGGTTGGGAAGGGGATATTTCAGTCTGCTTCTTTGATAGAAAGGAGTGATTTCACTAAAAGTGAGTAGATAGTCCCTCGCTGAGCTGGCCCCGTGGTTTGGGAACGCGCCTGGTCCTGGCCGGATAATTAGTTCCCGGGCTATGTTGTAGACCTTATCTTTTCCTGGGAGGCCTGAGTGTGCGGGGGTCCATATTATTTTGATTCAAGTTTCTGGCCGGTGTTTGCTAATTAGTTTTGCGGCCGGGGGAGGTACTCTGCCTTTTATGAAGCTCTTTATCGCAGTTTTTCTTATGGTCTTCCCCTACGAAACTTTTATGCACATGGCGTATATTGCTGCTGCTTCTGCTTCTTCCGGATTTTTCGCTGGTATGGTCGCTGCTGCTACGCATTCTTCTTTGTGCTCAGGTATAGCCACAACATATGCCTCTTTACTCGGCAGCGTCGTCATACAGCGCTGACTTGTTTATTGTGCATATTTGCCGCGCGGGCTTTCCTTCTGCTGTTGTTGTGAGAGGGGTGCATGTTTTTTTTGGAGGCGTGGTATTACGATTCGTTCCCTTATTTTTCCATCGAGATCCATGCGTTGAGGTGAGTCCTGCCTGCATTTTACGTTTACTCTTTCTAGAGTTTTTCTGCCGGCTGCAGTTTTGGAGAGTCGTGTTATCTGCCCTGTCATCTGCGCCTCAGTGAGTTCTTCCGCCGTATTTATTACGACTTGACGCGACCTTGCGGCGTCGTCACAACCTTCCCACCGGATAGTGAGCAAGTGCCACGCCAGTAGTGGAGGAGGCGTTGAAATGCACAGGACAGACACATGAGTTAGTGTACGTTGTTGCGTTGAGTGACTTAGCCGATTTACGAGAGACTACTTTGTGAGCCGAGCATAAAAGACAGTAACAACACAAGATGAAACGGAAAAGTTTTTTTTTACTTCTATAGTTCAGTTTCACATAGTTCCCACGAAATAGTGCGTGGCTAGAAAGCCACACGACAGGCAGACGGGCGGCTCGAGTACACCCCGAACTGAATGAGCTACGCAAGGTTAACACCTCATGCGCAAAGATCTTCACTGACAATAAAGCCAATTCAATAACCGCATTTACGTCCATGTTTTCACGGAGAACACATCCAGGCGCGCCGATGCACTCGTGATTCTTGCAACCGAACTACTGTGCATATTCAAAATTTTTATATCCATGAAGAAAGTACCAACAGCGCACGAAAGAACCGCAATTCCTTTAAACTAATTCTTTCTAAGAACCACTACAAAAGGAGAAAACCTTACAGTCCACCATGATGCGTGACTGGCCGCTGACGTGTGGGCGAAATCGATTTCTCTTCGTAAAGGCGCGATAACTGTCTCCCTTCATGGTGCACACCTGTAGCGCGCCATGAGAGAAGCGAGGCACGTGAGAGCGAAAGAAGGAGATAAATAGGTACCGTAGTGGCGTGTAAAATTGGTAAATTGGTTCTTGAGGGAAGGAAACCGCAGTATCTCGCATATCTCGGAGGACACCTGAACCGCACCGTAAGGGAAGGGAGGAAGGTAGGAGTGAAAGAAGAAAGAGAAAAAAGGTGCCGTGTTGGAGGTCTCCGGAATAATTTAGACCTCTGGGCTGCGGAATGATTTCCACCACCTGGGGATCTTCAACGTGCGATTACATTGCACACCACGCGTGCACCCTTTGCGTTCCACCTCGTACATGGGCACTTGTCCGTTCTGAATAAAGGTTTTCACCACCACCGCCGCGGTGGCTCAATAGTTATTGAGGCGCTCTTCAACTGAGAGAGAGAGAGAGAGAAAACTTTATTACAACAGGAATTCGGGGCACGCCCCAGGGTCCCCGCAGCCAGAGCTCCTGGGTTCGAACCCGTCCGCGGCGGCAGCGTTTAAACGCAAAAGCGCCCGTGTGCTGTGCGACGTCAGTGCTGATCTGTTTGAGCTGTCGTGGGTTTGAAACTCATTGGGGGCAATATTGATTTTGTTTATTTATGGTTCGCCCAAGGTCACCCTCAAGGTCAAGCTTCACACAAACCGACGAGCCGGTTTGACCTCGTCATATAGTGCTTTCGCAATAAAAGTTAACTACTCAATATTAGCTACACAGCCTGCTAGTTGGCACGTCTTAGCTTTATTGTGACGCACTAAGCCGCTGACAACGCTTCCGCAAAAAGCGCTCTTCTAACCCAAAAAGCCTTTTTTTTAATTGCAGAACATCTAGGGTGAATGGATGGAAACAACTTTATTACAAAATAAAGTCTCCCAGGGTGGTCCCCTACTGATCCAGGAGTCCACGGGCTTGTGCTTCACGTAAAACCCGATCCACCAGCCATTTCTGGCCGTTGGGCTGAGCGGTCCGTAAAGCAGCCTCCCAGGAAGAATGAGTGGGATTGGGGATGGGGGGTACTGCCTTTGGGGAGAGAGAGAGAGAGAAAACTTTTATTGCTCTTTCAAGAGATTCGCGGAGATGAAGACTTCTTGGTCGTCCTGCTTGGGCGCTGGCGACTTGAGTCTTCGAGCAAGGGTGGGCCCTCAGTCCAGGGCTCCACTGAGTCGTGCCGCTTCAACAGCGTGCTGTACCAAGGCCCTCTGGACCTCGAGCTCGCTGCTGGAGAGACAGCTCTCTCATTGCTCCTCACTCGGTGGTTGATAATTGTGGAATGCTATGTTTCTTTCGCACTCCCAGGTAATGTGATAGAGTGTAGGTGTACCGCCGCACCAGGGACAGTCTGATCTGAATTGCGTTGGTGACATTTTGCTGTATATGTACAGGTTAGGAAAAGTGTTCGTCTGTAGCCTACGCCATCCTACAGCCTCTTCCCTAGTCAGTGCTCTGTGTGGTGGTGGATACCTCAGTCTAGTTCCCCTATAAAGTTGTAGGGTCTCTGCGTAGCCTCCCTCGCACGTGAGTAGCCGTAACTCCGGGGCGTCCGATAAGCCTGCTCGGTAAGTGAGCCCTCGAGCCAGGCTGTCCGCCCTTTCGTTTCCTGCTACGCCTGCGTGAGCTGGCACCCAGATGATATGCTGTATAGGCGTTTTTCCAGCGGAAGCTGCCGCCTCGCCGATGATCCTAAGGGCGATGCCGCTAATGTTGCCCTTCGTATAACTCTTGCATGTTTCTTTCGAGTCCGTTAGAATGTTCAGGGAGCGGCCTCTTCTATAGCCTTCGGCTACCGCCAGCGCGACGGCAATCTCTTCGGCCTCCGCTATCCCCGACACTCCCACTGAAGCGCAGGAGGTCATTTCCCCTGTACCATTGACTACCACTACAGCGGCTGTGCGCTTCTCTACGCTTGCGTACATAGAAGCGTCCGTATATAGTGTGTTTTCGGATCGGACTAGCCTTTTGTCCATCTGCTCGGCCCTAGCCCTCCGCCTCTCCTCGTGTAAGTTGGGATCCATGTTTTTAGGCAATGGCCCTACATTGAAAGTCCTTCTGAGGTCGTCTGGTACTTCTGTGTATCTGTCAGCCAGACCACCGGTGTTCCGACCCAACCTCTTCAGGAGCGCCCTTCCTGTGGGGGAGCCTCTGAGTCTAACCAGTTCCCAAAGGTAGTGCCTTCTCCAGTAGGGCGATGTCTGATCCCTCGAAGGAGTTTCGGCGATCACAACCCCCCGCGATACCAAGGAACGTATCGAGGAGCCGAAAACGAGAAACTCGACCGCCCCATAACTGTGGAAGAAGTTTACGCGGCCATAAGAAACACCACCAGAAACACGGCAGCCGGAGCGGACAGAATCGACAACGCCTTAATCCGCAACCTGAGCGACGACCTCATAAAAGAGCTCGTCACCTTTCTTAACAAACATTGGGAGGCGGAGACGGTTCCCGAAGATTGGAAACACGCCGAAGTAATAATGATACCTAAGCCTGGTAAAAAGCTACAAATTGAAAACCTCAGGCCTATATCACTCACGTCGTGCCTTGGCAAGCTTTACGAACGGGTTGTAACTTTCAGACTGCAAAATTACATGGAAGACAACGACTGTGTACCACATACCATGTTCGGCTTCAGAGCGAAGCTCTCGACGCAGGACGTTCTCCTCCAAATACAAGAAGATGTCCTGCGAAACGTACCTCGGACGGGAGAAAATGTCATAATGGCCCTGGACATCAAGGGGGCATTCGATAACGTCAGCCACGAAGCGATCCTTACGGGCCTAGACAACCTGGATTGCGGACGCAGAATCCACGGCTTCGTCAAAGCCTTCCTGTCCGATAGAACTGCCACCATCGGCATAGGAGACCTTCGATCGGAAAAAATTCGCACTCCAAACAAAGGAACACCCCAAGGGTCAGTTATCTCACCCCTACTCTTCAACATAGCTATGATAGGCCTAGCTCGAAAACTAGAGAACATCGAAGGCATCAGGCATGCAATGTATGCTGACGATATAACAGTCTGGACAAACACGGGCTGTCTCGGAGAGAAGGAACAAAGGCTACAGCAAGCGGCCTCTTGTGTAGAGCAATACCTCGCAGAAAGAGGACTCGCATGCTCGACCGAGAAATCGGAACTGCTGAGAGTCTGGAGAGGCAAGCAAAACCTGACCGTCCCAACCAACGAGGACCTAAAACTCAACGTCTACCTAGATGGGACGCCCATACCCGAAAAGACAACAATAAGAATTTTGGGCATGTGGGTTCAATCCAACCAGCGCAGTACTCATACTTTTACCCTACTGAAAGCAACAACGCTACAAGTCGCACGCATGATCACCCGCATAACCAACAGGCGACATGGCATGCGTGAAGAAGACACACTAAAACTAGTCAGAAGCCTAGTAGTTAGTCGAATCACGTACAGCCTACCCTACCAGTGCCTCAACAAAAATGAAATACAACAAGCGGATGCCCTGCTACGCAAAGCGTATAAGACAGCGCTCCGACTACCACGCAACACGTCTACAGAAAAACTCATGGCCCTGGGATTACACAACACCTTTGAGGAGCTACGAGAGGCGCAGCATGAGTCGCAAAAACTCAGGCTGTTGCAAACAACGACAGGAAGAGCGCTCCTGCAGAGGCTCGACGGCAACGATCCCCGACGAGCTTCGCAAGACCCTCAAGGTAGCGCCAATACCAAAAAACATGGATCCCAACCTCCATCGAGGCAGAAGAGAAGCGAGGGCCGAATTCATCGAGAAAACATACGCTCCTCAAGCCACGACCGTGTATACAGACGCGTCTTGGAGAGGAGGAGATACCAAAATCGCTGTAGCGGCGGTGGTCGATTCGTCTTTACGCGAAATGACCAGCGCGTCTCTCCGAGGCTGCACAGCTGCAGAGTCCGAGGAAGTAGCCGTTGCTCTAGCGGTGGCGGAGGGCTATAGAACCGGGCGGTCACTAACAATACTTACGGACTCTCAAACAGCCTGCCGAAATTACATGAATGGCAGGATAGGTTGTCACGCGCTCCGTATACTCCTCGCAGCGAGTGACAGAATTAAAAACCGGGAAGAACAAAACGACAAGATCCGACACAAAATTGTGTGGGTACCGGGGCACACGGGGGTTGCAGGGAACCGAGAGGCCGACAGGATAGCTCGAGGATACATTACTTTCCGAGCTTCCGACGAGACCGCGGAACTCGCGCCAGCACCCAGGGAATACTCGGCCATACTACAAAACTATAGAGGCAGAAGAATGCGATATCCCCCACCGCACAAATCTCTCAGCAGAGAGGAAGCTGTCACTTGGAGACAATTACAAACAGGGTCTTTCCCAAACCTACATATACTAAACAAAATGCACCCTACGATATACACGAACAAATGTCCCTGGTGCGACGAAAAACCTACACTATACCACACCACATGGGCCTGCCAAAACATAGACGTGGTCCCCAAAATACAAAACCCGAGT
This sequence comes from Amblyomma mixtum, assembly GCF_055824585.1. Lineage (NCBI taxonomy): Eukaryota > Metazoa > Arthropoda > Arachnida > Ixodida > Ixodidae > Amblyomma > Amblyomma mixtum. The sequence continues at coordinate 22,179,832 of NC_143019.1, forward strand.
GCGGAGCAGTGGGAGACTCTGCTGTCCAGCGACCGCTGCGAAGACCAACAAGGTCTGGTACAGCGAGCTCAACGGGCTGCAGTGGCCAGCGGAGCCCTGGACTGAGGGCAACCGACCACTGGTTAGAGGCGGACGATTTCGACAGAGAAGGCTCCCGGGGGTAGAACCAAGACGTCTCTGAAGAAGCCCCCAAACCGCAGGAATAACCATTACTGTAAATAAAGTTTTCCCTTCCTTCCTTCCCAAAGGTAGTGCAAAAGTGTGGATCTGGGCACGCCACAGGTGTTACATTCAGGAGGAAAGGTGGGGTGAAAGCATGAGAGACGTTGGTGGAAAATGAAACAGCCTGTCTTTAATTGTCGCCATGTGGCGCTGGATAAGGGCGACAAGGTACTGTGGGGTGGTGGCAGTGTCATGCGGCTGAATTTGTAAAATGTGGTGATTTGGTGATATGTAGAGAGGACCGATGGGGCTTCTTGTGCAGGGTTGGGTGCCTGATCATCCGGGGCCCGGGAGGAGAGTTCTCGGGCCAGCGCATGAACGCGCTCATTACCGGGGATCGAGGCATGCCCAGGGACCCACGACAGAGTAACTGTTCGGTCGAGAGAGGTGGCCCTGGTAAGAATACGGTGTGTTGCCGGCGTCGCCACGCCTTTTAGGTAGTGGCGGTACGCGGCCCGGGAATCTGTGCAAATTTCGGTTATGTTTGTGTCAATGGTGGAGTGGGCCAGAGCAAGTGCGATGGCGTCTCCTTCCGCCTCTGCAGGCGAATTAGTTCGGACCGGGCCTTTGGAACACGTTTTTCCGTCTTTACTTTGTGTCTATGTCGAGCCGAGAAAGTGATGGTCACAGCTAGTGCCACGCCACCTCCCCATCATGGGAGCACACAAACCAAGGGACACGTCACCTAAGGTTACCTGGATCACCTGACCACAGAGGAAACATTCCCTGCCCATATGAATATCGCCCTTAATGGTGACGCAGCGATAGTGCGAGTTTCCGGTGGCAACGTACTAACGTGGTGACGGCGCTTACCCTAAAAAGGAGCCCTCTAACAAGAAGCGTTCTAACAAAGCCTGCTAGCCTCGATGACCTCATTTAAGAAGCCATTTCAAATTGTTCGCGCAGCCCGCGTTTCAGCGCCTCCTATAGCTTTCCACACACTGTTCGGCCCCAGTCTCCCCTCTCCGTCAGCACAGCAGTGGGTCGCCGATCCCTGCCACCTGAAGCGCCACAAACAAAAGCCCCTGTCTCCTCCAAAGCGCCTGTCAGCGACTCGGCGCGCGTTTGGCTTCGTCTCCGGCTTTCAGCGCTGCGTCTCACCGTGTGCACAGAACGCGGCGCAGTGGCAGGGGAAGGGCTGATGCGTGTACATACACACAGACGACAGACACAGAGAGTGGAAGCCAGAGCAGATCCTAGCGCGCGCGCTGCTGTGAATAAGAGGCAGCCGGCCGCGGCTGACAAGGAAAAGCTCCTTGTTTGTCGAAGGTCTTTCGAGGCACCCCGCGCCGATGTGCGCTCCAGAGCGGCCGGCCTTTCAATTGACGACATCGGCGGTGGCGGGAGGCTCCGCGGGGAGTGGGGCCGAGAGGGCGCTGGCAGCGGTTCTCGTGCGTTGCTGCAAGCCGGCTCCTTCACCCAGCTAGCGGCAGCCGCGGTTCGCCATCGCGCTCCGCAGCACGCCGTTGGGTCAACATTGCGTCTTCGCCGTCGGCTTCGGCGGCAAGCTCGTTCATGGCATTCCGCAGTGAAGAAGGAAGGGCGGCTGATTTTGTGTAGGCACATACGTTTGGTTATTAAACTTTTTGCTTTGAGCCGCCGCTGCTGGGTTAGCTGCGCATCCGTGTTTTGGCACCCCCTACCGGCTTTCCTCTCTCCCTCCGCTGATTCGCCGCTTTGTTTTGCGTCAGCGATGACGTACTCCTCTTCTGCTGCCTGCCGTATCCTCTTGTGAGGAGTGTTTCTCTCGCGCTGCGTCTGCTTCGCGGGGCTTCGGACGTAATCATCGCTAAGGGGACGAGACCAATTGCAGCGTGAGGGCTTCTGTTGTGGCCCGTACACGTGCGTGCGTTATTGAGCCAGTAATAAGCTCCTCTCCGGCTTACGTGAGTCTGATAGACACTCTGTCCGTCATGCCCGCGTGTAGCTCTTCCACGAGAACCAACAATTGTCGGGGCGGGATGTTTACACTTCTCGCGAAGGAAAATTGGTATCCCGAGTGGCGGAAACGCTTCCTGGATAGACAGCTGATGCAAGCGAGGAATGGACGACGTCGTCGTTTTGCTTGATTGACGGCTTTTGTGGATCGAAGACTATGGGACGTATAACGTTGTGCGGGAGGTCCGTACTTGTACGCCGTGGTGGCTGGTGAATTTGAAAACGCCTTCATGTCCACTTCTTGTGATGCAGTTCTAGTGGTCATCACGCCAATGGGCGAAGACTCAACTGACCAGTCGTGTCTTTTCTACTGTAAGCTCATTCTACGCCCGTCGCAGTTTTCTGAGCAAAATGTACTAAATTCGGAGACCGTAATTTGGTTTACCTTGAGCGGTTTAATGCCATTAGGGCTATATTCGTATTGTGTGTGCATGCTATTATGCATGTGAATCACATTGATAAAAGCAATATCGCGCGAATCAGCTACTTGTACGCTGTCTGAGAATGCTGTCAAGCTCCACTGCAGATGTCCAGGGTTGCGATGAATGTTCTCAATCTCCCTATTTTGTCTTCAAAAGAAACCGTGAAAAACACTATTTCGATATATTAGCTGTGGTTGTGTTTGTGCTTGCAGTGCTTCGGACGGTTATTTTTTCTAAGTTTTATAACGAGCATTCCAATGTTAGTTTTTATTGCATTCTTTAGAGTCACCGGAACTGTCTAATGAGCAGTGATTCACTGATTGTTTTTAAATTTTTGCACAATTGTTGCAGTACAACTGTTGTGGCGTGCAACGTTAGTTTACAAATTATCAATTTGGAAGTGTCATTTGACAATGAACTGACTTTTGCTTCATATATGGCCGGTAGTGCCACGTCTATACCATCACAAAACGAGGCATTCTCTTTCTAATCGACACTACTCTTCACTCGAAGTCTTGTTGAACCCACGCGATACTTACGCGGGGGTAACTGTTGTTGTGAACTAACTATGACGTTAGCACGTTTAAAAAATACCCACCTTTCCTCAATCCTAATAGTTATAATATGACTACAGGCGTCGCGCTAGATAATTGTCAGCTGCGGCCGTATTGGCCCTTATCAGTGATGAGCCACCGCTTAGTTTCAGCATGCTGAACGTATGTCACAGCAGAGCAGGAAGTATGAGCAGACCTCAGAGTACACATCATAATCGGCATGTATTTTTGCTGAATCACTACAGGTGTATGTACAAGGTTGGTCCAGCTACATGACAGACATGGAACTGATGCGGTTAAGTAAAGTATCACTAAATCGTTGTCAAGAAAACCAGTGACGTAGCAGAAAAGGAGGTATACATCTTGGGACTCTCCTTTTGCTTCTGTACGTCGGTTCTGTGGTATTTCTTCAAAACAAGTTGAAAAACCATTGTTCAGTTTCGTAAGACGGTAAACAATCTTCTTCAATACGCATGTAAACTGCCATGCTCCTGTTACCTGTGACACCAGTGGTTACGGTATCATACCACTAAGCTGAATCCTTTACTGCAAAATGAATCATTTTGTTTTTAACAGAATAATAAAATAGCCATAGCTTCTTTTGAGATCGTGCTTTAGACCACTGAAAAGAAAATTCATTAAGCAGCGCACTCACGTTTCATGCATGACAGGCTCATTTAGCCATGATGGCATATGCGCCTATTAACGGGCGCACAAACCAAACCTCCACGTATTTTCCTGCAGGAAAGAGAGCGAAATTCACACGTGATGATATCTGCTGCGTCAACACTCGCTAAAGTTCATCCACGTTCGCACAATGCACACATTCACGAGCAAAGTTCGGCGGTACATTTCGACTTCATGAGATGGAAGTCGCAGTTTTCCCCGGCCTACGAGGACGCTGTCTATGATTATCACACATCGTTGATCACCACTGGGCGCAACCTTTACAGGGCCACTCCGGGCTAGTAGAGCTGATACCTCTGCATTCGTGTTTGATGCAGCCATTCGAGCACCTCGCATACACTGTAGCTGAAAAGCCCGTCTACTCAGGAAACAAGTCCCAAGTAGGTACTCATTCGCATATTACCGGGCGCAACAAACGTGTCCGTCAGGCAAGCCACGCACGGCCTTTCATATCACGCACTAGTCGGTTTCTGCATGGGTACCATGCACCAGTAGCTTTCAATACCACCAGACGTTGGAGTCTATGCTTCATCAACGTGGAGTGCCTTGATCAACAACATAAAGTCCGGTCAAGCAATGGTGAAGCCTTGATGAGTCCACGAGGGCATGTTCTGGTCGACATTGATGATAAAATCACCTAAATGCTAGTGAGTTCGTTCTTTCTGCGTAAGAGGTGGGCAGAAATCGAAGATGGCCTCTGAATCGATAGCGCAAGCTTTTTCTTCTCGGCATGTGTAAAGAAGTTAGCAATGGCGATGACGGCCGGTCCTGTCACAGTGTCAGTCCAGACATACAATCGGTCTGTGCTCTTCATTGCAGTCTTCCTCGTCATCGGTATCCCCGCCATTCTTCCGGGCTTTTCCGTGTGACAGAGTTCTCTTGGTGAGGACGTGGTGGTCAAGTACTCGCTATCTCACTCTATGAGACGCATTCGACTGCACCCTCTTCACAGCACTATGTCGCAGAGGTCTTCGTCCTGCGCCATGTCTTCGGGCGCCCCTTGCCTGAGCGGCTGAGATCGGACTCCGTGGGCAGCAGTGAAGTCCTGGTCCTCCTCTTCGTCGTCATCTTCCTCCTCTTCGTCCTCGCTGAAGTTGCAGTCGTCGTCGGTGGCGACCTCTCTCTTGACGGCCGCCGGGGACGCCTCGTGGGCCCGCTGGGGTCACGAGGCGTCCCAGAGATCCAGTCACCAGGTCCGGCCCTGCAGCTGCAGGTAGGACGGGCACATCGAGGGCATCGTGGCCCCCGGCATGCCACCAGCTCCTGTCGCCCCTGCGTTGCCCACCATGCTGCCCGGGTTCAGGTCGACAGCCTGGCCGTACGATGTCATACCTGCACGACGCGTGGACAAGAAATGGTGAAATAAATGAGCGTAACTCAAGTCTGCTTAGACCTGATGCCAGCTCTAAATTTTTCACCCGCCCTGCAGCATGTGAGCACTAAAGACTCGCAGTCCCGTCGCCAAGACGACATGCCGATCGATGCAGTGCGCTATTCTGAACCTCGAGTGATGTGTCGCCTTTCCGGATTTGTTTCCACACATGTCGTGATGTAACTATGTCGCATATGCTTGTTTGTTTTTTTCTTTTTGCCTCAGGTAGTATTTATTATATAGGTGATTCTCAATGTTCTACTTTCAGATTTGTACATTTTGTTCTTGGTAATCTCGCTAATTTTTGTGCCCCTGTCATCTGTAATGCGAATACCATTGATGATTAAATAACTAATTCAAACACATTGCTCTACCTTTCTATGCCTCCGCGTGTACTTGGTGTACTTGGTCGTACGTGAACCTCCAGAATAACGGCGAATAACTCACCGTTAATGCCCAGTGGGCTGGAACTGCTGGGTGGCCCTCCGCACATGACCCTGGCACCAGGCGAGCTGTCCACCAGGCAAGACCGGTGATGGTGGTGCTGGTGATGGTGCAGGCCTCCGCCGGCTCCGAGGCCGCTTCCATTACCGCCGCTCCTTTGGGAGGAGGACTGGTGGTGGCCGGCGCCCACCCCGACCGAAGACGCGGAGCCAGTGGACGAGAGCAAGTCTCCCACGGCGTCCTCTTCTCCCGACGAACTGCCGCACGGCTTGCCGTCCTTCACCAACACCGGCACAGCCACCTGTCGTTACAGGGACGGAAAACCAGACAGGGACTAGCGTCACCAAAAACTTCCGGTCTCTCGGAAAATGACAGTAGTCGCTAATCTTAAAGGTACGCCATGCGGTTCTAGTTTGGACTTTCGAGCCATCTGGCAAACTCTCGCTCCAGGGACACCCGGTTATCTTTCCCTGAGCCAGAAGATGACGTGTCCTGCGACCGCCAGAACAACCTATATACAGCGTGGATGCTGCAGACGTGTACATAATCTGCGCTCCTGGACCCATAAAATTGGTTCGAGTCCCGATATCACCTCAATTAATGGTTTAACGAGCCAGGAGTACAAGCCATGCTGGCTAGCTGCTTTGGGAGTATGGAGCGTCAAGAAATTCAGGATGGTATTCAAGACCTCAGCGTATACTGAGTGCTATACCGGTATGATAAAGCGAATTTTTTCATTCAGTTATATTCAGTCTGTATCGTCCGCTGTGCCATTTAGTAAATAGACGCAGCGATAGCAGGCGTATGACATCGCTTGGGCAGTAAGAAGAGCTGAAAAAATCAAAATGAAATACAACTGGAACATGATCGCCATTGTATCCTATCCCAGGTTCAAACTCATCAGCAGGTACGAGTAATAATAGTTCAATGCAGTGAAGTCAGGTTCGACGCCATCGAGCTTGAGTACGTATGGCTCAACTGAGCAGGTATAAAACTATGCAGTTTTGTTCGTTTATTCTATTCGATATCACCCTCCGGGGCGTTTGACCACTCGTTGGAATATGGTGGCCCATTGACGAGTGTACGAGTATATGTCCGCAGCAGCTGTTATTCTTATTAGGGCCGCACTCTAAAGCCGAATACGCCTATATGGGAGTAAAAAAGGGAGTAAGCTGTCCTCTGGCGCACACCCTTTTATAAAAGGGAGTAAGAGGACAGCTTATTCGCCTTATACTCCCCTCTGTTTAGAGACAGTGCACGGCCTGCACTTGTCCGTACCTTTCGCGGCGAGTGTGACCCCTGGTGCGCTGCCGAAGCTGTCCCTCCGCCAACGCTGTTGGTGCTGCCGTGCTGCTGCAGTTGCTGCTCGGCCATGGCCTTCTCCTTGGCCTGGCGCTTGCATTTGTAGCGGTGGTTCTGGAACCAGATTTTAACCTGTTCGGGAAGAAGGGAGGAATGGGGACGAGATGAAGAGCGGCACTGAGGGATAAAAGGGTGCACACTTTGGGGAGTTTGGTGATTTAAACAGCTGTATCCGGACTTCATGACCTCGCTATTTATTCAGTTCGCAACAAAATTTTGCACTTTGAGGTGCCCTTAAGGTCAGACAAGCTTGCTGGTTGCATTATGCTTAACTTTCCATTTCTTTCTTCTTTCCTTTCTTTCTTTCTTTCTTTCTTTCTTTATTTCTTTCTTTCTTTCTTTCTTTCTCTCTTTCTTTCTTTCTTTCCTTCTTTCTTTCTTCAATTATATAATTCTGTTATTAGCAGGCGACCATTGACGCCACCCTTTATACCTGTGAAATTGTTCGAAAGCACTGCAGTGCTTTCTAGCTACCCTCTATAGATAGCTTCTCAATGGCACACACATTGGCACTGCATAGATGCATAAAACTGCTCATAGGTGTTTCTCTGAATGTGTTAAATTACATATTTCTTCTAGGTAACTGACTGGCCTGTTGACACCGATGCTAAATGTATTGTCACGTAGTGGTGACTGCAGTCCGGCGAACAGGAACACGGCGAGAATGAAACTCTTTATTCGGGCTGACTTGCGCCCGCAAAGAACTGAATCACTCGGCGGCGGCGTAGCAACAAGCGTGCTCGGCAGTCGCCGAGCAGAATGACCGCCGCTGTCGGCCGTGCTCTTTTTAAAGCTGATAGCGAATCTTCAAGATAAAGCTTTAGAAGTTACTAGAACATTCTGGCGCAAACTAGAATCGGCTCCGTCCGTATGCGATCAATCGAGATAATTCTAGGCGCGTCTTGCGTCACAAACGAAGCGATAAAGCGGCGTGCCGGCAGCCTTGAAGCATGAACAAATAAACACAACAAACAAACGCTACAAAGCTTCGCGGCAATATATCGCGCTGAAGGATAGAACCAGTTCCAATTTTAGCAGTGTATTGTGAGAAAAGTTTTATCGCCCTCGTAGCACCAAAGGTACTCGCACTTCCAAGCCTTTCTCGTGAGCTGTGCAGTACCTGTGTCGGTGTCAGGTGTATGAGACTAGCCAGGTGCTCCCTCTCAGGTGCGGACAGGTATTTTTGCTGCTTGAACCGTCGCTCCAGCTCGTACACCTGCGCCTGCGGACGGAATCAGCACACATGGTAAGCAATGAAGAATCCTCTAGTGAGAACTGTATCACAATTAATGACTTTAGTAGCATGTAAACGCTTCACGAAACCAGACAGTGAAGGGTCAGGCTGGCCCAATTCTCGACGGAAGGGACTCATCGCTCTCCTACCGCAGGGAAAAGAAGGCACGGGGCAAACCGGGCATAGCGAGGGGCGGATTCAATAGTTAATAATTAAACGAATATAGTGCCATCATCATCATCAGCCTAACTGAGTATACTAGAGAGCAAAGACTGTCCCAATGATCTTCAATTAACCGTTTCGTGCGCCAGCCCTACCCCGTCAGACTTGTTAGTCTGGCTGTCTGCTTGCAGTTGAACCCGCTTCGGTACCCTGAGGGAAGAATATTAGTTAACCAGCCTGCTAGTTCGCGCGTCTTAGCTGTATTCTGATGTACACTCGTCGTCGAACCTGTTGAAAAACTTCAATTACTTTGCATCCAAAGCGTAACGACCGAGATTTATTCGAACATTGCTTAATTATCGCAATCGCAATTAAGCCACATATATATTGTTACGTGGCGGCCAGCCGAAGAATGAGACGTGGTGGACGATGGCTATGAGATGATTTTAATGGCTGCTGGCCTAGCGCGAGCGCTCCGTCCCGCGCCATTGCCAGCTTCGTCTTCGTCACACTACCCGGGGCCTCCGAGCGATCGTCCCGATCGGTGACGAACAGACGGCGAAATGGCGATGGTCTTGAGTGAAGGATCGAACAATATGTAGAAGATGGTGCAGTGCTGGCCGCCACAATGAGAAAGATGAAATGAGAGGCAGATGAGTCCCGGTCCACGAAGCATCCGGGCCGGAGGGTGCCAGGAGCTGACGGCCGAGGTCCGTGGACGCAGCGGACGGCAGGGGCAGGGGGGGCGGTGTCCTCACGTATGGGTCTTGGGTCGGTGGGGTCTTGGTCGGTGGGGTCTTGGGTCCATCGGGTCTTGGGTCCGTCGGGTCTTGGGTCGTCGTGTCGTGTGGTCCGGGCGGGGGACGGGGCTGGGGTGAGCGGCGAGGTCGGTTCAGGTCGGGCGGGCTGGGGCACGGCCGTGCGGCGCTGACCAGGTCTCACGGCCGACGTCCACGGCAGGCCCAGGACGCCGAAGCTCCGTGACCAGGATAGCGATGAAGGGACCCCAGCACCTCACACCAAATGTTACGTGGCGGCCAGCCGAAGAATGAGACGTGGTGAACGATGGCTATGAGATGATTTTAATGGCTGCTGGCCTAGCGCGAGCGCTCCGTCCCGCGCCATTGCCAGCTTCGTCTTCGTCACAATATGTTCAATGATCCTTGAAACAAGGGCAGTGATAATAAATTTGTTTGCTACTATTCTCTTCCATTTACTTGTGAAAACACCTGAACTGCAAAGCCTACAATGCTATTCCGAGAAAAAGTGCTCTTCTAACTCAAACTCTAATTCTAATTCTCAGTCAATTAAAGCGCACTTAAACTGTCTACAGTCGCACAAAGATCAAAGGTATATGTGGGGAAAGCAACGCGTTACCTGCGTGAAGAGCACGCGCCTCTTCCGTCGCTGTCCCAGAGGAAACTGCATTCCCGCGGCCGCGGCTGCGGCGGCGCAGGCAGCAGCGGCAGCAGCGGCCGCGGCCGACTTGCCCATGGAGTCCGCCCCCGAACCGGGGCCCCCGCAGGCCGCGCTGAGCGCAGGACCCAGCTGGGCGCCCGCCCCGGCGCCTGCTGGACCCCCCATGAGCCTCGAGACTGCGCACACAAAGCAGTTTCAGGGGTGGAAGAAGGGTCAGAGAAGCAGGGATGATTCATGTCCCCTTACAAATTTTTTTCGTACTCTATAGACTCTCCATAGACTTCTGTCTATAGAGAGTCTATAAACTCTCTACAGACAATTCATAGAGAACAGTCTAAAGGCAACACAAGTGCTATAGACAGTCTACAGACAACCTAGAGAGTTATGCCCATGCACTTTTAGTAGACTTTTGTCGATACAGTCTATAGACTATGAATGCAAAAAAAGATATTTCTATAGACGGCAATAGAGCCTACCAGAAATCTACAGGCTGTGTATAGACCATTTTTAGAAGTGGACAGAAATTTTGAATAGTGGACGAAGGGTCAGAGAAGCAGGGGTAGTTCATGTCCTCTTACATAATTTTTTATACACAGTCTCTAGACTTTCCATAGACCTCTGTTTATAGAGAGTCTATAAGCTCTCTGCAGACAAATCCTAGAGAACAGTCTATAAGCAACACAAATGCGACAGACAGTCTATAGACAATCTATAGACTTTTGCCCATACAGTTTTCGTAGACTTTGGTCTATAGACAGCTCAGGGGTTATGGTGCTCGGCTGCTGAACCGAAAGACGCGGGTTCGATTCCGACCGCGGCGGTTGAATTTCTACGGAGACGAAATTCTAGAGGCCCGTGTACTGTGCGATGTCAGTGCACGTTAAAGAACCCCTTGTGGTCGAAATTTCCAGAGCCCTTCACTACGGCGTCCCTCAAAGCCTGAGTCACTTTTGGACGTTAATTAAACCCCATGAACCAAACCAAATCATCTATAGACAGTCTATAGACTATGAATAGACAAAAATAAATACCTATAAGAAGGCAATAGAGTCTATAAGAAATCTACAGACTGTCTGTAGACCATTTTTATAAGGGTCCAGCATTCATGGACAAAAATTTTGAATATTGGAATATTGTATAGTACTGTTATGTAAATTTTGGAAGTAATTGTCCATACTTGCAGTGGGCAGCAAAATCGTTCTCGTAAAGTTTCTTCATCGCTGGCATCGATCAGTTAAGACTGCTATAAAGAACAAATAGGGAACGTTTTTTAACGATAGCGAAATCCTTAATGGCAAAAAAAAAGAATGAAAGCCTAGCGATGGGAGATCGGCGGATATATTGATTGTTATAGTTAAACCTAGCAATATATGAAAAAATTGCGTTCATGAACTCTTCCCCTTTGAAAAATGTTTGGGTCCAGAATTGCTCAGTATGTTTATACGAACACTGATTTCAGCCTTAAGCTTATGTCACGAAGTAAAGAAATTGCGGCTGTTCTTTGAAGGCCTGGAAAAATTGCATATTTGGCGCGAAGCCAAGGTATGGGCCATATAGCGAGACCATAGTTAAAGGCAAGCAGCGGCTGATGGGGACCCAGCCATAAGTATAAGAATATTTGCTACGTTTGTAATAAATAACACTTGCTGAGGGGTATTTTTTAGGCCTACTGCCCGAACGAGTGCAGAGATACGAGGGAGTACCCAGAAGAAACCGGACTAAATTTTTTGGTCGGCAAAGCTTCTGTGGTACCGCGTTTTGCCACTAGGAGCGCATAGAACGAACATTCCAGAGTCAGTAAGCCGAGTGCAGTCGTTGAAGGAGGTCAGACTAGTTTAGGCAGAGTTTTAGAGTGACGACTGTTTTGTGTGAATGTCGTTTTTGCAATGGCTGATTTTCGTGAACAGCGTGCGCCGGTGAAATTCTGATTTTTGTTCGGAAAAAGTTGAATGGAAACTCTTGAAATATTAAGAAAGACGTACAAGGACGATGCTATGGGGACAACTCAAGTGTTCCTGAATCGAATCCTGAATCAAAGCAACAATCATGCCAATGAAAAACTTCAAATTCACCTCGCCTCAAGAAAGCTCGTCAGGTGAAACCAAACCTCAAAACAATGCTGATTTGTTTTTTCGACGTGAGAGGAGTCCTCCATTGAGAATTTGTTCCGCAGGGTCAGACAGTTAGCCAGGCTTTCTACTTGGATGTTTTGAAAAGATTGGGCAACAGTGTGCGGTGGAAGCGGCCAGATTTGTGGCGGTCGGGTGACTGGTTTTTCCATCATGGCAATGCCCCTGCTCACACAGCCCTGTCTCTACGACACTTTTGGACCAAAAATAGCATGACCCCTATTCCTCAACCCTCATACTCTCCCGACCTTGCCCCGTGCTACTCTCTTTGTTTCCTAGAATGAAAAAATAGGTGAATGGAAAGCGTTTCGTTGATGTTGCTGAGGTGAAGAAAAAAACGACGGAGGTACTGTCAAGCATCACAAAAGATGAATTTAAACAATGTTTTGAAGAATGGAATGAAAGATTCGACGAGCGTACCATTGCAAGTGGAGAGTACTTTAAAGGAGATTGAAGGTCTGTGCTTAAAATGTGAACAAATAAGTTCAAACAAAAATAAGTCCGGTTTCTTCTGGGTACCCCCTCGTAAACAACAGATACGAAGCATGGGGACAAATGACGTAGCCTCCTTCGTCCCTTGTGGGCATTGGAGGCTACGAAAACGCTGATCTCCAAGAGTGTCCTTATGAGAGCGTGAAGTTGCACGGTTTCTTCATTTCCTTATCAGAAGACTCCTATTTATGCACGCTATCCGCATCTCTTGCCTCACAAAACGGGAAAAGTCTGTAGTGCGCACACATGCCCGTATCAAAGCCAAGTTTAGTATATGGATTTTCGGCTATCTTGGTATAGTTCATAGTGAACGAAACAAAACACACGGACGAAGGAAGTAACAGGACCAAGACGACACAAACGTTGTTTCACGCTATTCTTTACGTGGTCTCTGTCCTTTCTCCGCTGTTTTGTCAACCAGCTTTGTACTTCCTTTGTGCACTTGGCAAGGGATTAGAATGATCGGCTTCGTAACACCGCGCTGCACACTAATTGTGATGAGTTTTAAAGCAGAAAATTATTAGCTAATTAACCTGGTCTATTAATCGAAGACGAGAAACGACTTGGTGTGGAAAAAAAAGAGAGAATAAGCGAAAAGCGCATAACTGTTAAAGCATCACAGCATCACACACACACAGGAAGACATATGGCTAGTTATGGAACAGCACCAATTTGCTAGCCCATGAGTAGCTGGAAGCTTATCCGCTTGGACTCGCGCACTATTGCAGCCGCAGCTGTGCTTCGCTAACTTGTGCGGCACCCTCTACAACGGGGGGGGGGGGGGGGGGGGGGGGGGGGGGGGGGGGGGGGCTCTATACAACTACCTACAGCTATAGAATCGAAAGCTCGTTTCATTGGTGTGTGCCTAAAAAGGGAGAGACAGAGTTCCTTAAAGGGCAGCTGCAGCACTTTTTTTAGAATTTCGCGATATTCAAGGATTCACATCTATGTAGGCTGTAGGTAAAGCATGCCAAGTGTTTTTGCACTAGCATTTAAAATAGTGACGTAATCGACGATTGAACAATGCACTGGAGGAGCGCAGGAAAACTCAGCGTGACGTCACGGAAGGTATGATTTCAGATTACCGCTGTCGTCAGCCACACAGCCCTGACACATTAAACGCTGCCAAACAACTCTCGGCAGGGTTCACCTTCGGTGGCGTTGGTATTTTTCCTACAAAGCAGGCGTTTGTGTCTAGGAAATGTACCGATACCTTCGATGACGTCATCATGCGCCCCCCACTTGGCGTTGTGCGCTGCGGACAAGCTTGACGGGCGTCCGGGTTTTAATCGGCGATTATTTCACTATATCAAGTGCTAGCCCAAAAAGACTTCGCATGCTTTACCTCCAAGTTTCACACATTCGACCCTCTTAAGCGCGTTGATTTCTAAAAGCTATGCAGTTTCTCTTTAATGGAGAAAAGAAATTTTAGCCGTGATGTAAAAAGAGCTGACATACTTTTCTGTAAGATTGTCGATCGTTGTGACCAAGAGTTCGGTGGATCGAATATGTTTTAAGAAGGAAACGGCCACATGTTTAAAAAAGTGTGGATATACACGCAAAAACACCGCATGCGAATTCTGACGCAGCGCATTCCTATTGATTGCCGAAATATCAAAGATAAAAGAATTTGTTTAGTACGTGAGGGATAAGTACAAGAACATCAGTGTACAGCCAGGAGACTGTAATGGGACCCACGATAAGTTAATACTAAACTAAATTACAACTAAACAAACAGCAACACAGGCAAGTAAATATACAATAATAACAAAGCTGATATACATAGAAAAACGTTATATGCGGTGCAAACGAAACAAATAGATTATGTGGGCAAAAAAAAGCAATATTTCAGGACTAAAATAACTATCGTTATATATGATATTTCATGAAACACAAAATTAAGAAAGATACAGCGCAGTGCAGAAAACTTAAATACTCATTATTAAAAGTCATGCGCACAATCCTGTTAAGTCTATTGTTGAAAAAGAAAAAAATTTCAAAACTAATTTAAACACGGCCAATAACATCGGTTATTTTAAACTCAGAAGGGGGTTATTCCATCAATAAATGCAGTCGAAATTAGATTACCGTTTTCGGTAATTAGTAAAAACATAAAGCAGCAAAAACGTTTTTTTCAGCTGCAAACTTGCAACTATTGTCAGTGAATTAAAACGAAGTTTGTTGTGGATTAACCTAAAAAAACATGGTTGATAGCCTGTTCTGAAGCAAATTAATAATGAATAAGATATTGTGCTCACGTATCAAAGGCATAGCATTGAAAACTTATGAACTGCTGGTAATGATGCATGCATGCATTCTGCATCTTTCTCTTGTAAGTTCACCAGCAGTGTAATACGATAACACCTTAACAATGCGACCATATATGAAACTTGCGCTATATATACGCGACCATGAATACAGTGTACGCTTACAAAGATATCGGTGGTTTTTGTTCTCATTCAAGTGATCATGGACCTCAATTATCATTCAGATGTGCTCCAAAGTGCGGAACCAAAGACGTTGCCCCGAAGTGCGAAAGCAATCAGGGCCGCGGAAATCAAGCTTGCAAACCATAGATTGGGCTTCTGAATTAAAAGGCTATACCTAAAAGAATTCAGAAAAAGACAGCGGGGAAGGTTCTCGAGTAGAGAAAAAGGGTTCGTTCGCTCAGAAACGCACGAGGTTCGTGTTGAACATGTGAAATGTAAGTACTGATTGGTACATTCTTTACTGTGAATTTTGGGTAGAGCACTAGGACTAACGAACGACGAAGAAAAAAAAAACACACAGATGAAAGCTCACTCTTAAAAAACAATTTTATTCATTAAAAAAACCACATTTATGCCATAAGTCATATGACCTAACAACCCAGTGCAATCTCTCAGAGCCCAGTCAAAACTATAGGCGTGATCCACCTGTAGAAACACACAAAATAAATACACTGTTCCATCCAGAATTAGTTGCTGATAGCTAGCGCAACTGTTGGTATTAAAAATGGTTCCACCCGAAATGAACTGCTGTCAGGTAGGCCAACTATCCATCTTATTTCAGGGTATTCTTCGGAACTGAATGAAGAATGTGGCCCACTGCAGACTAGTAATATGGGAATATACTCACAATGGCATTCATTTCCGCACCAAAGAGATCCTTTAAACACACCTGAGCAGTGCAAAATTGAGGAAATCAGATATTGCAATCATGGCCAAGAAAGGCGACATCATGAAAAAAGACAGTTGCATTCTTGGAACGCCTGTCATGTACAGGTAGCCTCAAACTATTCAGCTGTCATAACATGAGCTCTGACGCCATAGTACGCATGTAAACTGCGGAATCCGTACACATCTGTACGAACTGTTCGCCTACATTTATTTATGCAGTGTAAAGCAAGTTAGGCAATCGGAAGAACGATGGTACATCCTTGAAAACTTTCCCTAAACAGCCTGAATTCGTAACGGGTTTTGCTTTTACCGCCGAAGATTACACGAATTCGAGGCAAGTTCTAAGCTTTTGTCTTTTCTTCGCTGTTCTGAAACAGCAGCAGTAAAGAAAGAGGCCGGATTAAGACGTCTGCGCTCTCGAGACCGGCAGCCCTCGTTTCCGAGTGCTCTTTAAAAGAACTCCTCTACCCTTCCCACCCCATTTCTTCTTGCAATTCCCTTTCCCGCTTCATCTCATCGTATAATGCATGGCTGCTTTACACTTCGTTCAGGACCACTCAGAATGAATTGGTCTTTTTTTTTCTTTTTTCGCAGCCGTGCACAGAAATCCGTTCGAGAGCTTTGCGTTCGTGCGTATAGCCTTGGTAGAGCAAGAAAGCGGGGATGTTGTAGTAGGAGAGTAAGTACAGAGAGTACGTGTACAGTTCTTACAGCTCCTCGAAAATGGTCGGAGAACCATGTCTGCGTTCCTCGCTCTGAAATGCTATAGTGTCCTCAAGAACGGGAAGACAGTACTCTCGTGCGCAAGCTGTCTTTTACGCTCTCTCTCTTCTGTATCTCTCGAACCGGCCAGTGCCCGCACCCTCCGTTTCTGTCGAGTGCAAGAGCACCACACCGTCGCTCTTAGCATCCAGGAGGACCTCCGAACAGGGCGCTCCTCGGCGTGTTCCCTCCGCCGTCACCGCCGCCGCTACGACGACGTCCTCGAGGAGGACGCCGCCGTTGCCGCGTAGCGTCTCTCCGACGTTATACGAATCACCTTACGGCCTCCCCCTCTCCCCACCCCACCACCTCTCCACCGTATACCACCAGCACCTTCCTCTTCGCTCTTCAATATCCGGCCGCAGCGCTGGAGAGGTCCTCCGCCATCGTGCCCAAGGACCTTCTTCCAGAGCTGCCGTGCTTCCCCTTTTTTCCCCTCTTTCCCTCTCCCACACCTCTTCTCCGTCCGGGCACGGCACTCGTCTTCAGCAGGGTGCTCTCGAGGCTCGCAAGTTTCGCGGCGCGGGCCGCCCGGCCGGTGCTTGAGGGCTCCGCACCGAGCGGAGGAGGGTACTCGTACCTCTCGTGGAAGCCCGGCGCGGCCCGGCGCGTCGCGAGCGCGCACTCCAAGGTGAGTTCGCGGCAGAGTGGCGTGTGCTTCGGCGGCGCTGTATAGAACCGACGTCGCGTACCCGCCGCCGTCGCTACCGCCGCAACGGCTGCCGTCGTCGGGCCCTAAGAGACCCTCGAGTCTCGACGACGGCGGGCCTTCTAGGGTCCTCGCTCTCTCTCTCTTTCCTCCTGGGCCCGAGTAGTATAGAAGAGTGGTGCGCACCAGCAACGGCCCGCGGATGGTCCTCACTATTGCCCCTCCCCTTCTCGTCGTTCACTGCCGTATAAAAAATAAAGAGGCCTGGCTGCGACGTCAGTCGCGGTTCAACTTTGGTCCGGTGCAGTTCGCCGTCGTCTTGGTCGTCTGGGAATGCTGGAGACAGCCCGGATGCCAAGCGCTCGCGAAGTTCGGTGGTTCGGCTTAGTCGATCCCGTCAACGTTCAACGCATTCCAGAATGGTAGCTTCGCCCAAGTCGTAGTTCTCTTCTATCATCCCTGTGGTCCCTACACTTGGAGTTCTTCGAGGCAGACACAAGGCCTTCAAGAACGTTG
This sequence comes from Amblyomma mixtum, assembly GCF_055824585.1. Lineage (NCBI taxonomy): Eukaryota > Metazoa > Arthropoda > Arachnida > Ixodida > Ixodidae > Amblyomma > Amblyomma mixtum. Next base: position 22,197,354 of record NC_143019.1, read on the forward strand.
CATTCGAGGATGCATGGTGGTGTTCCTTCTGATGCAGTGGTGGCAGCTCTCTTTGGCGCCAGGTGTCCACAGAATACCATGGAATGTTCTCTCAGTGTTTTGGTACTCCGGCTCTTGTGTGCCTTAGTGGCGGCGCCGTTCCACCATGGCATTCATCTGTAGACTACAAGGTGAATGATTCGTTATTTGTGTCTAAAATAACGCTCGAATCACTCTGATTTCAGACCGCGTCATCGACTGTGTAGTGATTATTTCATAATCATCGACCTCTGAAGACCCTAAGTGGTAACCAATCGAAGACTGTAGACCACTGGTCAGCATTACCGGCCAAGGAGCAAATCCTTGCGGCGCATCAGTGAACCTCATGAAGTGATTGTGCTCCGTACGGTTGCTTCTCTTCCCTGCTCTTCTGGTGTCTTTTACAGTGCGCAATGGACATAAAGCTCCGTTATTTTGATCGACTACCGCCTTAAGAACAAGCATGGTGATCTTCAGCAGTGGGTGACCTCGTGCTCAAGTTTTGGTGTTGTGCGTGGCTGATTATCTGCGTATTAGCAGACGGCGAAAGAATGTGTGTACATCCGTGATCGTTGTTATTCTTTGGTTGGTTCGTATAGTTTCAACGCTTCTTTAGGAGCGGCTACGTCATGCCTGAAGAACTGCTGGCGGTGTTGATGATTTTCGCATGTATCCATGGGGTATCGCTTTTATTCTCTTGAGAAGAGAGACTTCTCGGCTGGCCGTTATTATAACTGCGCTCATTGCACTCGACGTTCGACTGGCACGTGTGTTTATGTGATGTGTAGCTCTGCAGACACACGTCTTTCGTATGTCCGCGAAGAAGGCAGTACAGTAAACAATGTAGCCAGTGTGCTTTTTATTATTTTTGCTGCTTTCAGCGTTGAGTCCACTGACAGTGGCCACAGATAGAGAGACGCTTCAACCCCTCTCGATATACACACATTTCATTTATGTATCGCAGTTAGGGACTTCCCCCTCTAAAGAGCGCTTTCTTGCCTGCAGAGTATCGCCTTGAAATTTATGCTATTGAACGCAATGGCCTTTTTTCTTTCTTTTTTTCTCGCATACGGTCTTTCTCAAAACTTTTAAGTCGACTTAGATCGCACTGCAACGCGGCTCCTTTAGAAGCCCCAAGCGCCCCAAATCTCTAAATGTGCATAACTTCCACCCCCTCCGCTTCAGGGAACCGAAGTGTTTATGGACAATAGCTTCGCTACACAGCCCAGCAAGGAAAACCTGCGGCCTGGAAACTTATTGAACGAACTGCAACCGCTGGGGTAAATGTACGGGCTCCCTACCGATAGGCTGGTGTGTAAGCACGCTCGATGTCTATAGCGAGAAAGAGTTTCCTCTCAGCATGACTGATCAAACCGGCCACGCGTTCTTAAGTCATCAACCCCTCGTCACACCTTATGCGCAGGTCTATACAAGACAGAGAAAAAAGGACATATACAGCAGAGCGCGCACATTTGGACGTCTACAGCTTCGACTGCGTGCGGTCACCGGTGTCCTGCATAAGAACGCGAACAGCAGGAGCCATCGCTATAGTGGTTTAGCCGGCCGCACGCCTTCAGAATATGGCGTGCAAACACCACGCAACCCCAGCGCGCGTCATCGCACAGGCAAGCACTCGTGCCGTGCCGCTTGGGCTTTCTCGTTCCCGCTCGGTCGCTCGCGCGCAAACATGGTTTTGCAGGCGAGAAACGCGGCAGTAGCCCGAGGCGTCCCGCCGCAATCACGACGCAGCCTTTGTCCGTCTGATCTCGAAGAGGAGTTGGGTGCTGGAGACGGCGTATACCGGTTCGAAGAATGAGAATAATAATAAGAGATAACGAGGTTATCAAAACACGCGCAGCCGGCCGTTCGGCATCTATAAAAACCGCACGCCGTGGATTTGTTCGGTTATACAAAGCGCCCTGAGCGTATAGTCGCCATTAAGCTGCGGGCGACGGTGTTTGAGGAACGGGCGTGGAGGAGGACAGGGGATTGAAGCGCAAAGATTGAGCGACGTGCGGAAACCACGCGCACTTAGTACATATGGCGCACCAAGTGGCTTTTGAGATGCGCTGGATCGTTGCTTGGCAGATTGCGTTGAGCACGCATATGTTTTGCCCCGTGCAACGCGCATGAGTCGTTGTGGCGGGATACCCGGAGGCGTATGTTCTGCGCTTGAGTTCCGGTAGCTTTGTACCAACAATATGCAGAAGCGTGAAAACGGTGCAGCTTGGGGTTGCTATGCGATGAGATGGCTGTGCGATGTGCCAATTATTTATGATATAGTAAAACGGAGTGTTCGGAGAACTGATACACTCTAAACACAAATTACCCTGTAGGAGTGTAAAAAGCTATTGCATGTTGGTCTAGAGCACTTAATAATAAGCGCAAGATATGCTGTCCGAGCACTGCGTGGGTATATTTCTATGACTAAAAATACGGAATACTTAGTTGGCAACGGAAATATATTTCCTCTTCGAAACGCACGAAGTTCTTGCAGTTACGAAAATTTGAACCACGATTTCAATCCCTTGTGTTTGCTTAGCTCGAAACGCCCGGTGCAGCTTTTGAACAGACCCCTTCCAGTGCTTACCACATAATTCTACAATACTTTGAGGTGGTAATATGCGTCCGTTTGCGACAGCAAGCGTACCGTATATTTTGTAGTCGAAATCTAACTCGTTACCTGGGCAGCATACCTTGCCCATTAAAGGGAGTGCTTTAGAGGACTGCTGACTACCATTTCACTCCCATATAAGGTCATCCATGTTCAGAGTGTATGTGTTCATTTTGATGAGAATGTAGAGCGCAGAGGAAGGAAAAAAATGAACTATACAGGACAGGTGGTGAACTTCCAGCTAATGGTGTTTTGGACAACGCATGAAATATGTACCGTAGATTAGGTGTATCGTTTGAGCGTATCAAAAGGCTTACACCCCCCCCCCCCCCCTCCCCCGTACTGCCCACTTCTTATTGTCTTCTTTCATTCCTCAGTACATGCTTGAGTTTTCTCGCCCAAGCGTGTCTTTATAGAAACTTGTGATTTTAGGTAGAGCAAGCCCATGCGGGGAATTGTGAGCCTGGCTCAAAGCAGCTTTGACGAAAGGGTGTTATGAGGGTTATTAAGAGATTGTACAGCGTCGAATGAGAACGTGAGAGACAATGAAAGCGAGCATATCCATGCAGGGTTAGGGCGCCTCGATAGCTAGCGCCGCTGAGGAGAGCGGGCATCCAGGCACCCTTTGCAGGGTGCGTCGGGTGAACCGTGAGGCGGGTCCGCTAGACGGCTTATCTGGGACGCCTTGTTAAACATGGTAAGCGGTGCCTAAATACATCATGCCCACGCATTTAAATTTGGGATTACGCCTACTGTTTGTTCGCTTCAAATCTACTGGCGCAGAATTGTGTCCCTACGGTTGAGCATTGGTCCTAAAACTTCCGCTGTGACACGCAATAAGTGCTCGTTCTTCTTCTTTAGCCCCTGCCTACACTTATAACGAGTGCGTCAGTATATACAAATAGCCCGGTAGTCGATTCATGTCCAAGTTTTTCCTATGTGTTCGCCTGAAGCACCCGCGTGTTAGAGACTCATTGCCGCCTTAATTACCTTGGGTTGTCACTAAAAAAACCGAACTTTGTGACGTATGCATGACCTTCACGCCCAGATGTTTTGTGCAGTGCTAACACGCATATGTTACTCTGATGCTACAAATGAGTCGTTGCGCACTTTAGAGGCGCTCATCAACCTAATATGAAGTTTTCGGCCTTAGAAGATTTGAGTTCTGACATCTGTCTTTTCAATTCAGTTCGAATAAAGGCCGGAGTAAAAGGCGGTACATATTATCACGAAAAGTACCTTTTTTTTAACACATTGAGAGGTTTGTGTGGGAAACTTTGAGTATTTGACTGTGGGTGCAGAAAGCGGGGTTCTTTGATGCGCGTACGCGTGCTTCAAATGTCTTCACGCGTCACCTGTTATTTTCGATCATTATATATTCACTCATACTGTTACGGTTTAAACTGAAAGCGAACACATTTTTGCCGTGCCAACCAGTGTATAGATGTGCTCTTTCTCGCTATGAACTCCATAGCATTTTGGAGTTGTTCTGCCTGATTCAAGACATGGTAAGAATGTACTATACAATATTTCAAAACATTCGTTTCATCAGAGTTCAGTGTTGAAGTGAAGGGTATACCATTCTTCAAAGAATTTACATTGTTACTTGAACGCGTTTCGTCGCTCACATCAGGTAAATAATGCGGCGAAAAAATCTGCGCATAGCTGGCCCGAGCCGCGCGACTAGGTTTTCAGCCCGGCGTGCATATATAAACCCGCGCTTGCATAAGCGTCATTGAAGCTAACATTTAAGCAAGAAAAAAATAGAAACTGTATTCACCCTAGATGCGAAGGGAAGATCGGAGGATATACCAACGCCAATCATTTGCAAAGGGTACGGAGCTGAGAGATGCTGCAGTGTTAATGTGCCGCAGCAAGACGAACACAAGAACAAGCAAAGTGTTTACAGGACAAGCCGCCTTTTCTTTGCAGATGTCTGAATACGGTCGACTATCATGACGTCAACGATGACGATGACGTTGATGTTGATGACGATGTGCTTTTTGATGAGTCCGAGCGTAAGGCGCACTACGCTTCAAACGCATATATCCTCGAGTAAATTGAGGCAGAGTTGACTTTGGAAATTGTGCACCCTTGCACTGCGCGATTACCGGAAAAGCGAGGGGTATACACCACGAAGACGAAGTGACGTTCTCTGCAAGTTATTTCCGGCTTTATGAGCGAAGAGACACACACCCAGTATCGTGGCCCATAACCAACGTTGGCCCAGTACACATCTTTGGTAGCGCTGATGAAGTTTGCTCAGTCTACTTCCGCAAACTTTACGGGGTGTATTATGCCACATCACATAACGCCTAGCTTTTATTTAATATCAGATTGCCCTGATTGTTCGCTTCCGCGCTGAACAGCTCTGCCTGTGTTTTTTCTGAAGGCATCAGACGCTCATCGCCTTCTGCGTCTCTTCGGTGTGCACAGTCTGCCTTACCAGTTGTAGAACGTCTCACGCCGAAAATGCTCGGATTCTGCAACAAGCAAAGCGAGGATGATGGCGATAAGCCCGTACTAATAGATTAGCACAACTGACAAAAATCACCGCTCTGATTTCATTTGCGCCCGGTTAAGCGTAGGGATAATTTTAGATGTACTTTTCTTTTTCTGCATTAATTAGTCCACTTCGTCTTTATCTGTGGCCATCCAGATTTCCAGTAAATATACGCAGAATATATGAATGCACTATGGGTAATTAATTTTAGTTACATGTTTTCTCCTCTGTAATGATGCATAAGTCATTGGTATTCGTCTACGACCTGTAAATAATAATCGAATTTTTTCTTGTTGATGTTGAGGTTTTATCAACCGAATGATGGCTGTGACATGTAAATAGCCTTTTGGTCACGTGAGGTATGAAAAAAGGCTGCAAAAAAAACCGCTTATATGTCGTTTTTTTTTTATTATTCCAACCCTTGAGGCAGGAATTCCAACCCTTGCGCTCCGTCCTGTCTACCTTGTCTTATTGTGTCGTCTTTCTGTGCGCATAAAAGAAATCTGAGTATGAACCAACTAGCCCCACAACGCATATTACAGACTAACAAAAGCATTGCAGCGAAGTAAACCATACATATCAGCGAATATATTGTATTTTTTTACATGCCTCCCGCCTAAACACATTTTTACACATCTAAGCCAAAGCCTAAACTGCACCAAGAAGAAATTCAACTATAAATTATTTATCGGTCGTAGGAAAATACCACTTGGTGATCCATGTATTCTAATGTCTAACGCATCATAAGAAAGAAAAAAAAACAGGCAAGCAAAAATTTGGTCTCTATAGTCCTTTGGCCGTACGCTAGCTTTTCTTACTCAACAGAATCTGCTATCGTTAAAAACTAGAGGTAGCAGTTCTCAGTTTTTATATGTTGAAAATTCAGCGGAGTTTTTTCCGTATCTACTTCAGAATCAAACTTTTGTTATTTTTGTTTTGTGAATATTATTTTCTGGAAATAAGTTACTGGCATTTTTCATTGATTTAATGCGGCAATCCTGTGTGGTCAAAAGTCACTTCGAGTCTATCTCGGCCTTTTTGTCACCATTAACAAACAGTTCATTTCCCGTTAATTAATGCCCAGATGATAGCACTTGGATCTCTGCTTGTATAAGAAATCATTATCGTCATTAAAAAGTAAAGAAGGTTAAAGGAGATAGCCGGCAGTCAAAAACGCATATGGAAGTTGTCTTCAAAGAACGAGGTGGACGTGTTTTCTTGGGTCGTCGCACTGGGTTGAGCGAGTGATCCGGGCATCACGTTTTATGGGCGTTGATGGCAGCAATGGAATTGCCGTGAAATCGTGGCGGTAGCCAGAGCATACTTTTTCCTGACATCCATGCACGGTTTCGCGTCGGTGTCCTACACGAAACTGATCAACCTACTTAACCGAATAACTGCTCAAAGCGGGTTATGATACTGAACAAACTGCTTTGGTAGCAGGCGACGAGGAGATGTCACCTCCCGGTCTTCTGAGGCTTGTAAGCTAGCGGAGCCATACCTTAAATCGCATAACTGCGCTGTTTATCCAAAAATACCACCGTCGCTTCACGTCCCTGTTAGTTTTCAACTTTGTCTGAGTGTAACTGGTATTTAACAGCCAGCTAGTAATGCCTTGCTCGCCAAGAATACTGACCTTTTTAGGTTTAACCCGAATTTGGAACACTGAATTCGCCGAATACTTTTATCGTTTTTCTTTTCGGTTTAAACTATAAATTTCAACTCCTAACATACCAAAGCTAAATACAAAATTTGTAGACTTTCCAGTATTCCGATGGTGGAATAAGAGTTCATTAGGAGCTCGCATATACGGTGGCACCCCATTTCCGCTCAAGAAATTTCGACAAGCTCCTCTGTACGTCACGACCCTGTTTCTTTCGTATACATTCCACTAGCTGCACTCCCATTTTTTCGTTGGTGCGAACGTAACTCCGTGGCGAAAATACTTTCACGTATTCTGCTTTACACTACCTGAACTTCTTTACAACGATTTACTGAAACGAGGTATTGATGGAGCTGATGGAGCTGATGGAGCTGATGGAGATGATGGAGTTGATATCTTACCTGATCATAAAATATAGAAGTTTGAGGACGGTGTTTCACGAAAGTGTAACAAAACGCAGCATGCTACCAGCACACAATGACGAAAATTAAAATGGTAAGTAACAATGCCATTCCTATTATTGCTATTCTTACTAGAAACTGCTGTTTAACCAGCGTGACTACATTGTGATCTGATAACATAGAGGCTCGGAATGTAAAGCAATTTATAACAAATAACCGAAGGTTTGAAAAGAACACCCTTCTTTCAAATGGAAAACGTGCTTGTTTGATAACTTCGCCGTACATAGCAGGGAATTACTTCAATTGCTTCTGTGACCATTCGTTTGCCTAGACGCAAACTCGACCGAAGCACGTCGTTTGACATTACGTCACATTGTGTAGCCTTAAATTAGCAGGATATCGTCGCTAATAAATTGAAAGTAGTTAAGAATAGAGCGCAATCCCTGCCTGCTCAGCACAGAGAAATTATACTTCGACATTGGCTGCAGTGTTCAAGTCCAATATCGCCGGAAAAACAAACCATTACTCGTCAGACGTAAAGTTTAATTGTGTTACTCGTTCCGAACCAAAGCAGATAATTGAGCCAAATGTAAAACCGTGTCCCTGTGCAGTTTTCTTCAGGCATATATCCGAATCAAAGCATGTCGATGATTAGTTCAAATGAAGACCAGCAGTACACTCCTCTTAAAAATGATGTGGTATGTTGCTTCATGTTCATTATTATTCCACAGGTCGTTTCACTGCTGTATCGTACATGATACGCATGCGCTGTGCGTGCCAGCCACATCCCGAACCGACCGCTGCCGTTGACGGGAACACGTGCCTACATCGACCTGCCCCTTTAAAACCGAGCAGCTGCTATCAATAAACGTTCATTCTGTTCTTGCTTGACCGGGTCGTTACATGGTGTCAGAAGTGGGCCGACTGTCTGCCTCTCAAGCAGTGGATTGAACAAGAAACGCAAGGGCGTCGCCTACAAGCCAGGAAAAATGGAGCTACTCAAGCCGCCCGACCACCTACTTCTGACCGGGAACATCGCAAAGAAGTGGGCGTTGTTTAAGCAGAAGTTCGAGCTCTTTTTGGAAGCAACAGCATCGACCAAAGAGCCAAGGACGGAAGCTGCTAAGACGGCGCTGCTGCTAAGTGTTGCCTGCGATGACGCTCTTGAGGTATTTAATAACTTCACTTTTTCGGCGGAAGAAAGCAAGAATGACTATGCAACGGTTGTGAGCAAGTTTGAAGCGTACTGTCAGGAGCAGCAGAATGAGGTCTACGAGAGGTATGTACGTGTTTCGCTCAAAGATTCAAGCGGAAGGCGAACCTTTTGAACAATTTCTACGCGACCTGCGAAAGCTAGCCCAGAGTTGCAACTTCTCAACACTGAGCGACGCAATGATCCATGACCAGATTGTGTTCAGCACAAATAATCCGAAGCTACGTGAAAAACTGCTCAAAAAAACTGCCCGAACCGACCGCTGCCGTTGACGCGAACACGTGCCTGCATCGACCTGCCCCTATAAAACCGAGCAGCTGCTATCAATAAACGTTCATTCTGTTCTTGCTTGACCTGGTCGTTACAACTGCTACATCTTCAACGCGAGCAAACTCGTTCCATAGCAAAGCTAGTGAGTGTTTAGTTGTGAGCAGCGTTCCGGCCTGGCTACGTTCTTTTGGGGCTAGGCTCGCATCTAATCAAGCGCTAGCTGAGGTGCGTCGAATATTGGCAGTGTAGGTCTCACATTAGTGCGACCAGAACAACGTCTTCGCAAAAGTCACTTCGCGCGCCTTTTGGAAGGGTCCAGTATCTGTACATTGAAGACATGCATGGATCGTAGCAACCAAGCAACGCTGAATAGTGGGAATTTGTATACGCGGTCAAACCATGGGCGTTGACCTGTACTGCAGCCCAAGCTACACAGGTGGCTGGCCTGATATTGGAACGAAATGGTTTCCCACTGCGCCTTTGTAGGCCCAACCTTTGCTAATACATTTGCCTTTGCCAATACCTGTGCTGCTTGGAGCAAAGTTTGGTAGATAACTGACCTATTATTACAATTATTACATTACAAATCTAAATGATTACAAATGATTATTACAAATCTACTCCACCTTGGGGGATTCCCCTAAACATTTGACCAACACTGTTCCCACTTCGAGTTATTGATCAATTCGCTCTCGCCCTACCATAAGCTTGCCGTCCCGGTTAGCTCAGTATAATAAAGAAAAAAAAATCCCGGTTAGCTCAGTAGGTAGAGCGACTGCTCCGGTGAAGCGGTGGTCCCGGGTTCGAACCCCGGACCAGGACGAATTTTTCTTTAACTGCGAAGTTTCTGAGAAAGCTATGTAGCTTTCCTTCGTAGCCGTATGGCTGCGCTTGGGTGGATGTCAATGAGTAATTACTCCCTTATTATAACTGACCTAACCTCGCGGTTACACTGCGGCATCGCAACATCTCTTCACTGTATACACGCTAAGACTCCCTTGGGACACCCAGCTGGAGAGAGTGACGAAATAAGCATGCACTGGCAGGGTTGCGACTCGCAATGGACGAATTTCTCGCCAAGACCATTATAATCGTTCCTAATTTTTTCACCAGGCTAAAGAAGTTTTCTGTAAATAACCATGCCTTTTTTCTATGGTAAATTAAACATTTTCTTTGTAAAGCGGTCTCATGTGCTGCACAATGTGTCCGAAGGGGCAGGACCGCTAACAATGCGAATGTTTTGCAAGAGCTAAGGATGAACCTTTCGCTGTAAAAGCGTCAAGCGTGGAATAAAGCAACAGCATTAGGAAAATGTATAGCATTCGAAACCGCAAAATATGTGTTCGACCAGAAGCATCGTGGGATATACGCCTGCCGTGACGGATGCACTCAAAACTTATTACACCCTTAAAGGTGTAAGAAAGGTGTCCTAGAGTGTCAAAGGCCTAACGCCCTAAAGGGTGTTCATGAACGCGCTTATGGTACCGATGTGCACTAGTAAAATGTTCATTAGCACCCTGACACCATAAGAGCGTTCACGAACGCTCTCAAGGTGTTGGTGAACGCCCACAAAAGGTTTTATCCCTGGGACAAAAACGTTACACCTTTTGGAGTGTAAAAATTTTTGGTGTGTGTTGGTGCTTTTGCGTTTACACTTATTTATTAGTGAACAGGCAAGCAGACCTTGCTTATGCGATTGCTTTCCTGAGATCTCGAATGATTTCGACGGCGATCAGGGCGCCCATGGGCATGGATGGCGATACTTGTTGACCCTTTGTTGGGCAGCGGGACATATCTCTCTCGCTTGCTTCAAGTGCCAGCAAACGAAGAAAGGCGCCCGCGTGCCACACTTTTTCGTGATGAATATTACCGAAATCTCAAACAAATCATTCAGTGTGTTTTTGTCATTCGCTAACAGGCCCCCTTGGCGCTCTGTTCGTTTTTGCAAGCGCGGGTGTGCAGTTCGACGAGATACATTATGGCAGGAAGAAACATTTTTGAAAAATTGTTGAACTTTCGAGCCTTTTTCATCAGTCAACTTCCTCAGGTACTTTTTTTATTGCCTCAGGTACTTGCTTTAGGTATTTGCCTGAGGTAATTGCCTCAGGTACTTTTTTTTAGGTACTCTTATAACTTTATTAGCAATTTTTTATTCGAATGCAATGTGTCACACGTTCCTCAGACCTGGAGTGTAAATTGTGTCTCCGATTTTGCTCAAATTTAAGATAATTTGGGTTCTAAGACATGAAATATTTCTTGTGTTCCGAACTTTTGACTCCGTGTTGGTAAATGCCGAATATGAAAATCTGGAAGTTTACGAAGTACAGAGGAAATTTAGAGTCTGTTCTTTGCTCAGATTTGTTCTTAAGAGCTCGCTAAGTTTTTTGCGAGTACTATCATAAGTGCTGAAGAGGGGACGTGGCTTTCAGCAAACATTTTTTGTTTATCACTTAATTTATATGCATCAAATTTCTTGAGCATATTAGAAATAATTTTGTGACTGCTGCCATAGAATTTCAATGTGATATCTCCAGCAGATTGTTTTCGAATATATATACATTTTTTCTCAGCATCTTGGGAAAAGGTTCCAGAGTTAAAAAATCTGGCAGAAGGTTGGCTTAACATTCGTTGCGTTCTTACTTGCGTGGTCAAGACATTCTCAGAATTTTTTTTTTCCCAAAGCGGAAATTGTCATACAACTTTCATATAAACTTTCTTACAAGGAATTCAAAATTACATCTTTGAAAAACAAAATGCTTTGACCTACGCTATGGTACTAGGAGCGCAACAAAAAACACGTAATAATGAACAACGCCCATTGTTCGAGCGTTTACTCCAAAGGCAGTGCCGTTGTGCTTCACGAAACCGTTTTTTTAGGGTACTTCCCCGTCGATTTGAGAGACGAAACTTCGGAATAGCATAAAAAAGGAGGCATTCAAGAAAATAGAACAGTTTTGAAAGTTCCAACTTTTCGGCGATTTTGGGGATTTTAAAGCCCCGTCTCCTCTTGAAAGCTTAAAAATGCTTTGACGTCTTTTCGAGTCCACCGCGTCCAAAATTCTTGGACAAAATCTTGAATATTGGAAAACTGTAAGGTACTGTTCTGGAAATATTGAAGGTAATTGGCCACTGTTCCGATGTGTAGCAAAATCTTTCTTTTGAAGTTTTTCCATCGCTCGCATCGAGAAGTTAAGACTGCCATAGAAAAAGCGTTAATAGAAAAAAAAATGCAAACCTGCTGACGGGAGACCTGCAGATAAATTGATTTTTATAGTGAAATGTTACAGCGATGTTACGCCCGCTGCAGGGCAAAGGCCTCTCCCATGTCTCTCCAATTAACCCTGTCCTTCGCCCGTTGCGGCCACTGTATTCCAACAAATTGCTTAATCTCATCCGCACACCCAACTTTCTGCCGCCCTCTGCTAAACTTGGTTATTGGTTATTGGGGTTTAACGTCCCAAAACAACTCAGACTATGAGGGACGCCGTAGTGAAGGGCCTGCTACACTTGCCTTGCCTTCTCTTGGAATCCACTCCGTTACCCTTAAGGACCAGAGGTTATCTTGCCTTCGCATTACATGACCAGCCCAAGCCCGTTTCTTCCTCTTGATTTCGACTAGGATGTCATTAACCCGCGTTTGTTCTCTCACCCACTCCGCCCGCTTCCGATCTCTTAACATTACTGTTACTAAACGTGAGTGTTTAATTTCAGGTAAACATTTTGACTGCTTCGCAGGCGTTATCGCCATCGTGACTTTCGTATAATTACATTAAATCTCGATGAGGAGCACGAGCTCCAAAAATAATAGCATTAAAGAACTTAAGGCCTTAAGCATCTACTCTCCTTTCTTGTGCTCCTGAGGCACGGGTTTAAGGCTTCTCCCACATCGGTCCAGTTAACTCTATTCATTCGCAGCAATGACATGCCGGTATCCTGCGCCTACTCAGGGTGTGGAGACATCGATCAGCAAACAAATCACTAGCTCGTGCACCAAGCCTTGCGTCCACGACGAAGGATGCTCGGAACAAACAGGTGCCCACGCTTCAGAACCACACTTTATGTGCGAGATTCCGCAAACATGAATTAGTTGTTCCCCTTTTTTAAACCAGCTGTTGAAAAGTTTACTCAAAGCCTGGAATTTGGCCGTCCCTCCCAAGACCTCCCGCATGCTGTGGAATTGAAAAGTCCCCTCAAATTCAGAGCCTTGGTCGACAGCTAGGTGTGAAGTGTTGCTTAATATTGGGTGTAAGATGGGACTGGCAGAATGCCAACAACAAAACCACACAGGTCGAAATGTCTAGGCGTCAGGTTGTTAAAAGTTTGCGGGACATACATTTCTTGTCGTCACACTCTAAACTGCAGATGTCGTACATTTCCTAATGGATGCTTGCAGTATTTAAACCACCGCCTGAATAATGCACATACAGGAACACGTTTCAATGATTTGAATCACCGCTAGCTGAAGAATGAACTCTGGTCGGGAAAAGCATCATGTTACGTCGAACAGTGTTCTGACTTCTAATAAAACTGAATCATGCATAATTTAGTCCCACGATGCAATTGTTACGGCGGACATCATGCAAAAGCACAGAATCCACATAAGTTGTGCCACTTATTGCGTGGCGGTCGGATGAGTGTATGTAGATATTGCGGCTTGCTAACTCACGCTCAACGCGACTTTCAACAGCTAGTGGGAAATGGGCTCCGACTCCGCTCTTTGAGAGGCTTCTTAATGCAGTGCGAAAATTTTATACTCTGCGACTGCGTTGCTGTTCCGGCACATGCCCCATCATTTCCTGTGCCACTGCATTTTCAAGCTGCAAGCTTTCGGACTTATCCACTATAACAACTCGTTGTTAACGCCAAACACCACTGAGGCAAGTGTAACCGATATGGCGGCAAATAACTTCGCGCCTCTTCAACGCTCAGACCAACCGAGCTGTCGACTCTGCCGTCTCAGCTCCTGTGCAGTGCTCGGGTATTCCTTCTCCCCGGAGTGGCAACATCGAGGGACCAAATAAGACTTGCACTGAGATGTACCGCTCATAGCGATGCTACTGATCATAATGACTCGACGTTTTGGTTAAGTTTGGTTTATGGTAAGTCCCAAAGCCACTCAGGCTATGAGGAACGCCGTAGTGGAGGGCTCCGGAAATTTCGACCACCTGGGGATCTTTGACGTGCACTGACATCGTACAGTGCACGAGCCTCTTAGAATTTCGCCTCCATCGTAATTCGACCGCCGCAGCCGGGATCGAACCCGGGTCTTTCGGATCAGTAGCCGAGCGCCATATATAACCACTGAGCCACCGCGGCAGTGACTCGCAGTTTTGTACTTCGTAGTACTACTGCCTGTATCAGTCTAGACTGCTGATCATCATGCGTTCTGAAGTCACGCCTACACTCAGCTACTCGCGCGGGTTCGGCTCACTTGGCTGCCCTCTCATGCATTCGAAAGAACTGGGGAACACAGTTACGGTCCTCTAGCGTCAATCACCAGGGTTGGCTTTAATAATAGGAGCATGTTACTCACTGGCGAAGCGAGGGTCCGGCGCAGTGCTGTACCATCCCGCGGCCGCCGCGGCCGCCGCCGACTGCCTCACGGGGTCGGCGTAGTGACCCGTCAGGTCGGGCGGCCCGGCTCCGTACTGGCTGCCGGGAAAGCCTTGCGAACCCAGCTGCATGCCGTAGTGGCTGTTCATCATCAGTCCTCCGAATCCACCGGCGCCACTGGCGGCCGTCACACAGTCCTCTCCCTGGAAGTGCTGCAGCTGCTGCACGGTGCTCACGTCCAGCGGACTGAGGATGTCGGACACCGAGAACGGAGTGCTGTTGTGGTGCTGCTGGTCTTGCCGGTGCGCCGGTGGCAGCGCCGATATGCTCGTCGAGTCGTCGTCCTCCCGCTGGTCGTCCGAGTGGTGGTGCGCCGTTTTCCGGGGACTCATGGACATGACTTGCCGCGGGCCGAAACCATGCCGGCGCCTTGGCGCTGCCTAGCCTCCGCTCGGGCGACCTTTCCCATGTTTTTTTTTTCTTCCCTCTTTCTTTCCCCTTTCTTCCTCTCCTTCCCTAGTCTCGTCGCACGCGCCGAGGAGACCCCCCTTCTCGGGATCTTAGGCTTGCAGCTCTGCCTCTTATTCTTGTTCCCCTTAGGGAAATCTTGCCGCTTCGCTTCTTTCTCCGGTCCCTCCTCTTCCTTCGGTCTTCCCGGGAGAAAGCAGTGGCTCCGCGGCTCCGGCCGCCATCTTGGAACGCGTCGTCGGTCAGCGTTGGTAGCGAGCGGTCGTCGCCGGCGGCGTCGTCGACGTCGTTGCTGCCACGGGCTCCCACTCGGCACTGAGAGGCCCCTCTTCGCAGCTTTAGAGGGGTTTGAGTGGCGATTTCTCTTGTTGTGGAACACGTGTGAGTGTGTGCGTGTGTGTGTGTGCGCGCGCACACAGCCTCGCCTGGATGGCTGGCTGGCCCCGCTGTCCACCGCGTTGACGCGCGAGGGGTCGCAGCCGCACGCCTCCTTTCTCTCTCTTCCTCTCGCCGTCTCACTCACTCTCTTTCAGCTTTGTTCGGCGCAACTTCTTTGGTTTTGTCCGTTTGGTTTTCCTTACTTTCTTTACATACCACCCCTCTCCATATTCGCCCCCTTCCCCCAACCCCGTACCCCTCTCAGGCGCGACGCGTTTCGAGGAGGGGCCACGAATCGAACGCTTTTGTGCGTTCAGCTGTAGCGCGCCCCGCGGAAGGGTGTCGAAGTGGGGCGTGGTCTGGAGACAAACGGCGGCGGGCAGTACCGCGGTGGTGCGCCGAACGGTGTCGAGAGAGCCACGGATTGTGTGCATGAGGCGTCATCTCTATTTCGGTCCGTGCTGCAGATCTCGCGCTTTTGTGCGAGCCTCAACGCAACCCCTGCGATGATAAGAATAACCGAACCATCTCTCGGGGCTAGAATTGCGGCGACGACCAGAAGCGAAGCCCCCTTCCAGAGCTCCCTCTCCCGCCAAGCACTGCGAAAAAAAACGGGAGGCGGAGCCTCAGACCGGGGACTGCTCCGCCTCTCTCTACGCTTAATGTAAATGCAGGCCGTTTTGCGTGCACGAAAGGCAGCCATGTGTTTCGTAATCGAATCGGATCAGCACTTCCCCTCTTTCTGGCGCCCCGTTCGCCGAATGTGTCTTTTCTCGTATTGTGACTGACGGATTCCGGGCCAAGCTGTGGTTGGTAGGCGTGGCTCCAAAAGCTACGGTGATTGACGTTTGTCGTCACAGGCAAGGAAGGCGGGGTCTTGAAATGGACACGCCTTCAGTCGCGTTCATTCTTTCCGAACGAAGCTTTTTGTTCCGGCTTCAGCGGCGTGTGTATGTATGTTTTGTGCCTTGTTGGCGTGGCCGTTGACGTAGTTAGCGGCCTGCCGCGTCGAGCTCGCTAAGTACATACGTTGGTCTCTGGAGAGGAAGCTATTTATCGCTTCGTGCCTATAGAGAATTGTTGGGTCGTACTGTCGGTCGGCGACGGGGCGCTGCTCTGCGGGCGTGTGGATGGCTTCTGCGGTGGCGTCTCTTCGTTAGAGAGCTTGGGCCTTGTATAAACGTCTGACTGCCCCCTCTTTGCTTAATAATCAGCTCTCTGGCTGAGTCGTCGCGCGATGCCGGGAGTACCCTGTTCTCCACGAAATATTCGTCGTAGATATGCCTTTCGGTGTCGGCTTTTGTTCTTCATGTGCTGTCTTTATTCATTAATGGTGACTGCTCCGTTTTCGCTTTTGCGAAATGTTCCGTAAGAGTTGAAATGCAGGCGAACACCTCGTTGCCGTGGTTTCTTTTTTTCATTCAAAAAAAAAAAAACATTATGGCGGTTTAGCATTGCTAACCACGAAATATTGGCCGAAAGCAGGTTTTTACAGCAGCACACCAACGCCGCGTACCCGAATGCGGGATTGAAATAGCGTTTCCTTTCTTTTCGGGACTAGCGCACAGATGACAGTTGATGACGACGACGTATGCTCAGTGCGAAGGTATGTTGCAGTTTAACACGAGGCGTGATTGCTGGCACTATACACTATGCACGATTGCTGGCGAGAGCATAGTGCTCTCGTGCAGTGGCCATCACAGCTGATTTGTTCGCGCCGCTGCAGTTCGAAACCCTGTGTCGGCAATAGTTATTTTATTTCTTCACGCTAGCCAATGTCACCCTCATTCAAAGCCTCGTTTATTTCTCTCCATTTTCCGCATCACGTGACTATCTTCAGAGGCTTCACCACACACTGGAATTTTCCAGGTTAGGAGGCCAATAGTGCTTTCGCAGCAAAACCTTTATAGCATATTGCAATGTACACCGAGAATGTGTGATATCATAAACTTCTTTTATCCTGGCTTTCCTAAAAAAAAAACGTCTTTTTACCAATGCCTAATCATCATTTGGAATAGACTGCTAATGTATACTGCCTCCAGCGGCCGAGTGCAGCCTTACATACAAAACTGCACAGGAAGGCCGATACCAACTTGCTGATAAGAATTTGTCTCTTTCCTCTTGTCTTATGCATAGCATCGGTGTGCAATCGGTTGACGTAATATTTTACGTTGAATCACAGATCACTATAGCTGAGCGCAAAACGGATTAGGATGTTTGTTTCATTGGGAGTGTTCAATCGCGAAGTTTCATTAATTGTGTGCATCGTTATTGCGTACAGCAAGCACAATAAAAATCGGGACTTAGTTTTGGGAGTATGCTGCGTTAGCAAACTGCCGCTGCTTGCCAGGCAAAAAATCTGGTGCTGCACGAGTGTTTCAATACAGGGGAACCGCGGCGCTGCTTTGCATTTTACAGTGCATGGGGCAGTCCTCAAAGATGCATGTTTCCTGCTCATGGCACACTACTTTCTTTTTACTCCAGCTCGTTTCATGAATGTTATTGTAGGCACCTTAATTGCATCCCTGGGAAACGTAAGTGGTCATGCGTCAACGGGGTACCCTTTCGCAATCCGATGCAGAGCAAGGAGGTTATAGGCTGTATATTATTCAAATGACTCTCGGGCTTATCTTTCTCGCTTCCAATTCGCATTAATACTTATAAAATTACGTAAAGCGAATGTGAGCACGCTGTTTTTCTCCTAATAGACAACGCTCCACAAAGACGAACATGCTCCGATGTACTTCAATGCATAATTTTTTTTCCGCGATAATATCGTGAAAAAGCGAGGAAGTGGCTGAGGAACTTAGTCCTTCAGAGGTGCTAGTCTTTCAGGGGTGCCTAATTTCACGTTAATTCAGTTTTGTTGTCAGGCTCAAGTTCACAAGGCTTCCAGCGGTCAACACTGCTGCTCGCATCTATACAGGTCCAGCGCAGTCAAACGGTGTCGTTACATAATCACGAAGTGAGCAGGGGGGGGGGGGGGGGGGGGGGGGGGGGCTCAGTGTGCTTGAGGCTTTCCCCTCCCTTGTGCACTTACTGATTATCAAAAACCACCTGCGCATTCTCTTTCTACTATGATGTCGCTGCATGTTTACTTTGCTTAAAGGGGCCCAGAAACACAATCTTAGTTAACTGTTTTGCCTGTTGATTGCATACAGTGAGTTATAATGGTGCTATTAGCGTCGGTAACACCGCGTATATTCCGTTTTTTAATATTTTAATGTCCCCCCAAAAACAACTTCATGGCTCTGATGGTGTCGCCACACAGTGGCGGGTTTTTAGCAGCGGATATGAAATCACCTGGCGCGAGCTTGATGACCGGACAAACAGTAAATATACTGCAAATTGTGTGAATAAATAGAGAAACATTTTGTCACCTGTGTGCGTTTTATATTATATCAACAAAGACAATTTGTTTGTCTTAGATAAAAGCCCTGCAAGGCAAGTAAAATAAAAATACACCACCAGGGGCGCTCTGGCATGGAAACAACGCTGCCAGTCTCACAGAGAGCAGGCAACCATGGAGTACAAACTTCCGCGACGTGCTCTGGCTGGCTGTTTTGATTGGTTGCGCCAGGTGCCGTCATTGGGAGAGCGAAATAGGAGTGGGAAGCCCCGCCAAAATCGAGTTGAGGGCAGCGTTTTGTTTGCTTGTATTTTGAAATTTCTCCACTGAATAACTCCCGTTTCCGTGCATCGATTCCTGTAATTCTTTTTAAGTCAGCATCTGTGTGACATAAAGAACCCACCTGAAGTATAGCCGGTATTCCCCCAGGCAGTGCTTCGCAGCCCCTTTAAAAGCTCTTTTATTGATTGAAGCGTAAATTTCTTCCAGTCAGTGTAAGACCTGTGCGGCTGCGATAGCAGGAAATACTTCCGAACCTCACCTATACGCGCAGACAAAGGGTGTTTAAGAAGGATATGAGCTGATGTATATAGTTTCGACCCCGCTATACAAAACCAGCCTATAGCCGCGTTTGCATGAATCGACAGTCTACTCCACTCCAATTTTTTATTGAAAGAGCAGGTTTTGAGAAGGAAAGGTATGACTCGTCCTCCACTCTCTTCCTAGACGTTTCTACACTTTCCCTCAAAAATCAGCCTGGAGTCTACTTCTGTCGCTTTCATGTAAACGCCGCTGATATAAGCTTCTTTCTTTCCTTTTTCTGTGCTTGTGCTTGTGAGTTCCTAATGGATGCATTACAGGTTCTGTGTTATATTTAATACATAATTTACGAGCTACACATTTCGGGAGATGCCAAGGTTCATGCTGATGATACTGATGTACTTACCTAGCCACGTTCTGGGTTTGAACGAATCGCTAAAGCAAACAAAATACGGCGCAAATTAGCCTTGGGGTCGGGAAATAATCATTTAAGAGTAAACACGAACGCAACGCGAGTCATTATTTTGCGACCGAAAGAAAAACAGGTATCCTTAAAGATCAGCATATTAAGATCTACAACGACCAACAATGCATAAGCAGCTTAAAATATTTAAATGTATTTTACTTCAACGTTACAGCAGGACAGTGACATCAACGGTCCTTAATGGATCAAACTGTATTAAAGGAATTTGAAACCCTTATCGCGTCTATTGAGTATCCTATTCAGGGTATTTGGTTCCGTGTTCTAGGTGCTGAAGCCTATAAAAGCCGCTGTAATAGAGAGGGGCGCAGCGGCGATTTCGTAGCTGCCTGTTTGGTTAGCTTCGCCGCACAGCTGACGAGCACACGAGCCTGCAAAATTGTAAATTGTGGAGCTTAACGGCCCGAAGCGAACATGGGTGATGAGAGACGCCCTAGTGGGTAGCCCCGAATTTATTTAGACCACCTGGGCTTCTTCACGGTGCGCACACATGGCGCACAACACGCAGCCCTTTCTTGTATCCGCCTCCATCAAAATACGGCTGCCGCGGCCGTGATCGAACCCGCGACCTTGTGATCAGCAGCCGAGCAACAAAGCCACTGAGTCACCGCGGTGGGTACACGGGCCCCAACACTTCTTTGCACCACAGATACGTCTTGCGGAGAAAACAAACGCCAAACCGAGAGAGAGAGAGAGAGAGAGAGAGAGAGAGAGAGAGAAACTTTATTGAGGCCAGTGTGTTCACACCTCTTTTGGGTCCCTGGACCACCACACGGTCCCACTCTACGTCGAAACGTTCATTTGACGTTTGTTCATCACGTCATCACCCCGAAGCACCGCAGCAAGCTGCGATGTCGGGTCCAGAGACGAGGGCTTTCATCGTGGCTGCCTTCTCTGGTCAGCAGATATTGTTTCACGCTTTTGTTTTCCGCCACTTGGCGCTGTAGAACCATTAGGACCTCGATACCGTCAAGCACAACAATCAAGCACAACAGCAACAGCACAACTGGCTATGATGCGAAAAAAGATACCAAACTGTGCATGGAACCAGAGAAGCAGAGCGCACTCTGCGTATTCCTTGTGCAGCTAGGAAGTTACAGAGCGTGGAAAGTGCATTTTACAGCATTGAACTGGTATGTGATTGTTGGGCGCCGTTTCCAATTACCATACTCAGCGCGAAATAGCGGTTATTGAAGGATGGGAGGTTCGTTGTGGCGCACCATAGGAAAATTTCACTTCGTAACGTGAGGTATCAAATACACGGACTTCTATGAGAACTTCCAAGGAGAATAACTGTACATTCGTTATATCAATTATTTTGATATAAATCACTTCGTTATAGTTGGTTAAATTGCGTATGTTCCAATAACGTTTTCTTGTAGAGGTGGCGTATGTCCTAAAAACGTATTTTTGTAGATATAAGAAGGGTATTTTCTTCTTCTGGTTTTGGTGGTGGTGGTAAAACTTTATTTTCCAACAGATGCAGGATAGGTGTCACCCTATGCGCCTAGATCACGACCCGGAGTCTTTTTAGACCCGTGAGGCGTGTTCGGATTAATCCTAGTTCTATCTTAGGGTTCTAACTTAGCTTTAGAATCTCCCAAAAGTCGTCAAATCTTTTCCATGGCAGTGCACCCGTAAGCGATTTTCGTATGTCATATTCTGCTGCTGCGTATTCAAAAACGGGGCTGAGGATTCGCTTGCCGTAACTGCACGACTTCCTCCTCCAAATCTTTCGTGCAAAATAAAAAAAATATCGTAAGTTACAAACTTTTATATTCGTGCACTAATAGAAGCGCAAGTAAAATATACGGAGCTTCAGAAACTTAAAATTTACGAATCTAGGGAAAAGAATTTGCATACTGCAGAACTCGTAGAAATTCCATGCGAGATACTACAGCAGCTTAGCGGGGTTCGCTTGAAGTTTATTTTTTGTTTAGGTCATGTTTCTTGCTAAATTAGCCGCAAATAACATCGAAATTCCTGTTTTCTCAATAATGGTTTGGTTTATAGGGGTTTAACGTCCCAAACCGACTCAGGCTATGAGGAACGCCGTAGTGAAGAGCTCCGGAAATTTCGACCACCTGGGGTTCTTTAGCGTGCACTGACATCGTACAGTACACGGTCCTCTATAATTTCGCCTCCGTCGAAATTCGGCCGCCGCGGCCTTTTTTCAATAATCGACGGCAGCAGAGGCATTTGTGGTTGCCAGTACGGCGCGAATCGTATGCTTTTACGACACAGTGACACTGAATTAAGCCGAAAGACAGACACGTTGCTCTTCAGTGCAGTGCAGTGTATGAAGACATTCACTCCATCAACTATAGCCTGAACCACGTCTCTCATATACACAGCACGCCAAGTTGAGATCACCCTGAGAAAAAAAGATTTCTAGGCTGCCCCTGAATAAAGTTACGTACGGCCGGCTTCTTATATGCAGAATAATGACTTTTGTTCAAGCAGATGAGTTTGCGGCGTAGTACACTTTTGTCTGTAGCGCCGTAAACAAGCGAAGCTCGAACTTGTCCAAACAAGGGCGTGCTGGCAAAAACAAAGAAAAGAAAAAGGATTCTGGTGGACCGAGGTTGCACGTGTGTGTGGTACATTACATAACAGTACAGCCGGCCAAATTTTTAGCTGGGGTGCGCGACAGCCGCTTTTTCTGCGCTCCTGTGCTTTACGACGAAGCAAACTTGCTGAAAGCTCAATATTAAGCACGGGCTTAGTTAACCTGTGCTTAGATTTGATATTTTCGCAAGTTTGCTCAGTCACAAGCTGCAGGAGCAAGGAAAACGCGGCCGTCGTGCACGCCAGCTAAAGATTTGGCCGGCTGTACATTCTACAAACCAAGACAGGTCAGCTATAGTCAAAGACTTCCTGTTTTCGCGTCTCCCCCATATTTGTTTTTGTTTTTACTTTATCCACTGCACTAATTTATGCGCTTTCTACTATCTGAAACGTCGTCGACGTGGGAAATAGCGTACCCCCTAAAGCAACCGCTACAGATCCCTTTACAATTCCCCAAGATCCCGGCTTTTGGGTTGCGCCAACCGCGTTCGGGTAATGTGTCGTGCCTCCACACACTCCACAGTTAGAAAAGCACGTTCCTCCCACAGACTCGTGCCCAATATGGCGGCGGCCGTCAAGCTTTTTGCCCAAGATTCTATGTAATGACGGTATCAGACGGAAGTCCTTCACGGCGACTGACCACCGAGACCATCGACCTTCAAATAAGCTCGTTCCGTGATGTCTTAATAACTTCCGGCAGGCGACTCTTTTCCCCTCTGGCAGCTGGGCTCTGTCCCAAGTTGCTCGGTGCTTTGTTAGGGCTAGGAAAACAGCCCTCACACGCATACATCGTCCGATATAGACACACGCATCACCGAACACCTCCGCCATGAGGGCGCATATATCATCCCTCTAGCCAAGCGTGCACGCAGTTCCGGGTCACGCCAGACATCTTCCTATTCGTGTCTGCGAGAGTACGGAACTTCCTCAAAAAGGGAAAACCCCGGCGTCTTTCTCAGCAGTATTCACTCTGACGCCAACACGGTACTGAGCAATAACTATAAGAAAACAAAAAAAAAATGAAGAGGAAATAAGAGGTAGTCGGACGCGTCGCATCAACACAAACACCATTTCCATATCGCAAATGACACCGGTGCACTTGTGTATGTAGGTTCGAATCCTGGCGAGGTCTTTGCAGAGCTATGAAGAGGCGCTGGTGTCGGAAGCGGTTGGTCTCAAACTGTAAGCGGTCTTCTTCCAAATCTACGGAGCACCCCCCACCCCCCTCCCTCCCCAGTCCGTATTCAGTCCGATCCCCCTACCTTTCAGTTCTCCTTATTCACCCCTCGCTCTTTCTTCACCTGTGTTTTCTCTCTTCTTTTTATTTAATCTTAATATACCGCTCGCATTTCCCCCTTCGTACAGACCTTCTCTTTCTTCTTACAACTGCTCCCAAAGACGACGGCTTGCGATGCTTAGAGGGATGGGGGGGGGGGGGGGGGGGGAGGTGGGGGGGGGCGGTGGCTAGTAATAAAGAGCTGCTGCTTTTGTGTGGACTCATCGTGCTGTGCTCCTGCCTGTTCCCTCTTCCGCATAAGGCGAAGGGGAGAGGGAGTTAAGAGTTTGCCGTTCGACGCGACGCTTAAAGATGTCGGCGGGGGGTCTCTGCGGGAGCATTGAGCACGCAAAGAGGAGGGAGCGAGAACGAATGAAGAGCGAAAAACGAAAGACTTGCGCGCCAGAAGTCACCCGCTGCCTGATCGCGGTTTTCGTTCTCCCCTTACTGCGCCTATCTTTATTCCCCGCTCGTTTGTTCTTTTTTTTTTGTTTTTTCAGTCGGCGTCGCTGAACGAACAGTGCTGCACTCTCCGAGTCGAGTTATTATTGCTCTTTAAAAGAAATCGCATCACTGCCTACGAATGTAATACCCGCATGCAGATTTGCCAGTTGGGCTCGTTACTCACGGTTCAGCTCGTCACCAGACGATATGTCGGAAGTTTACGCTTTTGCTATTATTGTAGTTGGCTACTTTTGTGGAAGTATTTTGGTTTGTTTGTGTTTGTTTGTTTGGAGCTTGGAGCTCTATACACGAGTTGTGAGGACGAGCTCGCGAACATCGAAATGGGAACAAACCCGGCGACGATCGAAGAAAAAAAGAGGCCGTCGATGTGCTTACATACGGGCCCGAAAATTGTCTCTTTCTTTTTTTTTTTTTGTGAACGAGAGAATACATACGAGTATGATTTGCGTTGTCATTCATGCCATTTTCGGCAGGGTTTATTGGAATCTTGCTATGTGCTTCCCAACCATTGGTAGAACGTCGCTTTTGGGTGAATGTGCTGGTTTTTTACGCAAATAAAAAGACAAACAAAATGACAGGAAAGGCAGCGGAGCTTTGAGAGGGGAGTGAAGTGCGGAACAAGGACTTCTGTTCCGTCAGCTTGAATCGGCGACGTTGATGAGGTTGTTCGCACGGGTTCTCGAATCGGTTGTTGACCTTGTATAATCCTGCTGCGATGCATGTATACAAGACGCGGTCGCGCGGCATTTAGTTAACTGAGCACCGTGAGGTTTGAGAAGTAGTATACCTCGAGTGCACGTCTTGACATGGAGGGACTTCTTTATATGCGTATGTGTGTCAAGAGCGGCTTCGATATATGGAACGAGTACCTGGAGGAGTGCGTAAAGGGGAGCACGAGGTTATTAGCGGATGCAGACATGCTTCTCGAGAAACGGGGTCAAGGGTATCACTGAGGCAGGACGCCCCGGGATATGCCGCCGTTTTTCAGCTATGGACGGTTTGTTGTTGTTGTTGTTGTTGTTGTGCGGTTTGGAGGTATTGTACCTCCTTGTTCATTTACTGACGCTGTGTCGATTCAACACCCCATGCGTTTGGAGAAGGAAGCCATCTGTTCGGTTTGATGCGGAGTCTGCGATACAAGAAAACACGCTGACGGTGTATTTCATAGTACACTTCCCATGAACGATCCGCGTATGAGACAAAAAAGGCATAGAATAGGCTGTTTTATTGCTCCTTTTTTTCTTTTTTCCAGGCAGATATTATTCGCAAGCTGATATAACGTGTGTACATGTCACATTGTTTGCCGTTGATGCTTGTTTCATAAGAATATTTCAATCTGCTTCCTTATAACTGCAGCTTGAGATGTCAAATTATTTAACATTTTCTTTGCTGCAAATTAGGGCGCTTGTGATAAAGAGAACAGAGGGCTGAGCATGTTATAAGGACGGAGCATGATGCAGGACGGAGAAATGTAACATAGCAAGCTATGCTAACACCATTTTTTGGGCCAAGAAAAAATACGTAGTTCAAACTCAAACTCTTCTCCCCTTCTCCAGGCTCCTCCTTGAATAATATACCATAAATCCGCCCATGCCACAGCGAGATGGTACCACTATGGGGGGGGGGGGGGGGGGGTCTGAAACACGCGTACACTACGCATATTATTTAGCAGCACTCATTTTCAGGTCCGCCTGCAACTTACTGAGCTGCGCGTTAGGCCCATTATCTTGCTCCGTTGACCAATTGATTCGCTGCAGGCTTCGACGATTACGCTTGCCATACCTACACAGCAAGTGCGTGTGCCTGTCCCTCATGCGGTTGCATTTTTCGCTCATCAAACGATAGACGGTGCACTAACCAAACGTCGATTCCCTCATCGCAGTAGGTGGCACACGTCATGACGGCGCCGCATACAAATACGCTCAAACCCGCCCGCTCACTCAGTACCCGAAACGTCCCACTAGTGTGTGCGGAGCGCAAAATAAGAGAGTCTCCTCTGTAGCCGAGGCATATACAGAGGCAGAGTATAGAAGCTCTATTGACTCTCGACCGCGGCTGTGTGTGCACGAGGCAGCCACAGCGGGGCGGAGTGAACACAAGGGAGCGGGCGACGTTTCGCATTCAAGGCATACTGTGCACCTGCGCCACCAAGAAGATGAGGAAGAGCGCCTGCCCGTAGTTTTGAGGACAGACGAAGATAGCCGAAACGTCATGGCCAGTCAGTGGCAGCGGGTACGGGCTCCCGCTCTATCTCGGCGTATGCAGTGAAGACCTCTGATTTCTGTACCGACGCCGACACACGAGCGCTGCTGTAAGGGTGTGGGCGAGGAGGAACGCGCCGAAGAGAGAGGGAAAGGGGGATGCGGATGGACAGCAGGCCCCATGCGGACGTAGTATGAGTAGAGGTGAGCGTGTGTATTTGTGTGCGGCGGCGGGGTGCGCCTGCCGGCCGGAGTGGTCGAGACTGCACACCTAGCGTGGGCTCTGGGGCTGAATGCAGCCGACTGACTGACCGACTGCCTGGCTCGCCGCCTGGTGGCGCGGTCGCATTCCTTGTTTGCACAGGCGAGGCGTCGTGTACACACTGCTGGCACGGACGCTTGAATGCGAGCAGGAAGGAGCAGTCCTGCCTCTAGCGTCCGTCTGAGATGGCCCCCTCGGCTCATCTGAGATGCGTTTGTTTTATTTATTTTTCCCTGATCGGCCGCCGGAGGTGTCAGCAGTTCGCTTTTTCGTCCGGGCCCCGTCGCAGGACGTAAAAGGGGGGTAAGGACCGAGGTGCCAGGGTGTTGTACTACAGACCGCATGCGTTTGCAGCTGTGCGTGAGAAGAAAATAATGTGTGCAGTCATCTACCCCTAAAGAGGTGGTCATTTCATCGTCATCATCTTTAGCCCATTTACGCCCAGAGGCGAACAAAAACGCATCTTCATTTCACCTGCAGTTCACCCTGTCCTCGCCAGCTGTGCCCGCCCTGTGTGCCATCTCCGCACCTGACTACCCGTCTCCTTTTTCTATACGTTTACCTCTTATTGGAATCTAACCATTACCCTAAGAGACCATCATTAGATAAGAATCTAACCATTACCCTAAGAGACCATCATTAGATAAGAATCTAACCATTACCCTAAGAGACCATCATTAGATAATCGGTTTCTGTGCGCAGAGTATATTGTGTGTTCGCCATTGTTATTGCTAAATATTATTGAATTGTTCAGGTGTCTATATTTACACGATTTCTATACGCACTTAGTGACAGGAGGTCCCCGTATAAGTATCACGAACAGATTACAGTCTTTAACGCTCCCACCATGTACTGTGCGTAATGATTGTAATCAGTAATCCGAAACTGGAGAAGGAAACCATAAAGCTGTGCACACCTGAAGCGATAACGAGACAAAACTAATGCGAAGAAGCTAAATAATGTAGAACTTTCACGAACTATAACGGGAGTCTCCCTATCTCGAAACACGCGTGGATTTATAGGCACTTAAGTTTTGTTACATTTTCTGAGTGCTGAGCATATTGTCACGTAGTGGGGACTGCAGTCCGGCGAACAGGAACACAGCGAGAATGTCTTCGAAGCGAAACTCTTTATTCGGGCTGACTTGCGCCCGCAAAGAACTGAATCACTCGGCGGCGGAGTAGCAACAAGCGTGCTCGGCGGTCGTCGAACAGAATGACCGCCGCTGTCGGCCGTGCTCTTTTTAAAGCTGATAGCGAACCTTCGAGATAAAGCGTGGAAGTTTCTAGAACATTCTGGCACAAAGTAGAATCGGCTCCGCCTGGATGCGATCAATCGAGATAATTCTAGGCGCGTCTTGCGTTACAAACGAAGCGGTAAAGCCATGTAAAGCGGCGTGCCGGCAGCCTTGAAGCATGAACAAATAAACACAACAAACAGACGCTACAAAGATTCGCGGCGATATTAAAACCATCCTGCATGTGTCATTCGTGCCCGTCTGCATTGGGCGACGCTTTCCATTTTGGCACCGCCAGGGAAAAAGTTTTCGAAACAACCCGAGCTGTCGGTTCGGTTTGCATCCGAAACCCGTACGCTATGGCCCGCTCCTCTGCTTTGTCCGTCCCACACGTTTCGCGGTTTCCCAGCCGCCCGTGTTTGCCGACGACGCCATCGACCGAGCGCACTCGCAACACTGAGGGACTGCAAGAGTGGGCCCTGACTGCGGTGGTTATGGAGGCCAAGCACGGGCTTTTTCGAAGCACACAGCAACCACCTCCATTCTCCTCCCATCGCCCAACCACCCCTCTGCTTTTTTCCTACTGCTCTCTTTCATCTGTAAGCGAACTGTCAATCACCGGACGGGCTGTAGGCAGGCCTACCATGGATGCTAATACATACGCTGTACTGTTAATACTATGCAGCGCTGCGGAAGCTATACCCGAGCATCACACGTAACCGGCCCAATATTGAAAATAGATGGTTTCACTGTGGTCCTATGTAGGACCGGCCTTTGCCAGCCTGAGTTGCTTTGGGAAGTTATACCCCAATAAATCAATACATTTCCAATATTGGGCCAATTAGCTGTGCTGCTTTCTCACTAAACACTGTACAAGACTATTGCAAACAATGCAACATGGCGGCTACCGGTCAGCAGCGAAGTGAAACAACCTGTTCTTCGGGATGAACAACTGATCATTGCCTGGCGCTTGGGCCTTTTCATGATGTTGTCGGCCACCATTGGCCAGAAGACGGCCGCCAACCAATGACGGGCCAGTTTTATTCGTTGGCAAGTTTTGTGAATATGGCGATGGATTAGGCGACGTTAGCTTAGATTCTTACAAAGCCGCGCGGCTTTAATGAAATTATGAAAGGATCTTATCCCCGAGCAGAAAGAAGCAGCCGAGGTAAAAAGTGGCAATCGAAACGCGGCCGCGATTGAACCCAGGTCCGATCCCGGACGTGGGGGCCGTGTTTCGATGGAGGCGAAATGCAAAGTTGGTTGGTTGCGACAGAGGGAAGGATGAAAAGGAAAGTGCACGGGCCTGCCAACTGTCTCAAGCCGAGCCACCACCGCTGCCACGTGCAGATAGAAGAGAGTTGAAAGATAAGAGGACAGAGTAAAAGAGGGAGTAAAGACGCGCGTCGCAACAACCGCGTCCGCCGGAACGGACGCTGGCTGAAAAATACAGATACACGGCCGCAGCCCGAGGGCTGCAAACCGAATGCCACAGGGACGGCTGTGGGCTGTGCGATGTGAGTGGCACGTTAAAGATCACCAGGTAGTAGAAATTATTCCGGAGCCATCCACTGCAGCACCTATTTCTTTTTCGTTCCCACCTTCCTCCATTCCCTCAACGCGCGGTCGAGGGGCCGACGAGAAGTGAGACAGTGCGTAATTTCCTTTCCTCAAATTTCCTTTCTCTTTGCAGTAATCTCTTCGCTGGAGGAACATGACGTCACCAGCCCGGAAGTGACGTCACCAGACCAGGTTAATCTGTGTGAAGCCTCCGTATGACAACCACGGTAGCTGGAAGGAGGCGTACGGCAAGACCTCGCGAAGAGCAACCTGGGTCTCACAAGTCGGTCACTTCCGAGAAGGGCATCAACAGCTTCGAATGCTATCACATTGTCAACACACAATGGGATTATGGTCTACCTTTTATGGTTTGTGGAGGTTTAACGTCCCGAAGCGACTCAGGCTATGAGCGACGCCGCAGTGGAGGGCTCCGGATAATATCGACCACCTGGGGTTCTCTAACGAGCCTTGACATCGCACAGTACGCGGGCCTCCAGAATTTCGCCTCCATCGAAATTCGACCACCGCAGCCGGTATCGAACCCGTGTCTTTCGGGCTTGGCTAGATCTCAGAACTTGTTCAGTATGCTCCAGGAAACAAAACTGCCGATCTCATCTCATCTTGTGGCGCTTTTCCCTTTATGAAGCTAATTTCTTCGCGAGATGTTCTAATTTCAGCGCCTTTTCCGACCCCCTTTTTACTTGTGTAATATGCGTCTACTTGCATGCAGTAAACAATTTAAAGCTTGTGCTACTGCCGACAACTGGCCGAGGCCGCGATCGGGCTTATTAAAGCGGTAATACGGTGGGCCTGGGCCGGGCCCAGACTTTAAGACATGGGCCTGAGTCGGGCTCGGGCTTAGAGTCTCGGTACCGGGTTTCAAAACGAGGCTTGTGCAGTGCCTAGCCCAGCCGGAATCATGTTCCCAATTATTATAGAAAAATCCATGGACAACTGCTCATGCAAAATTACTTCTATAGCAGCGTATACTCTATAATGTGCTACTGCGGCTGCGCTTGAGTGGATGTCTATGAGTAATTACTCCCTTATCACAATACGTTAGTTTATGCGCCATATGTTGACGCTGGAGAATTTTTCATGACCACCGGCCAAAGATGGAAAGCCCTGTTTGTGCGCAGTCAGTTTTCGGAGGTAGAAATATTTCACTTCAGTTGCGAGTGGAGATGTCTCGTTCGGTATTCTAGGCTTCCCTCTGTAATCCTAACGTGTTTACTTTGAAGTATCACTTAGAATTACTTAGAAGTATCGGTGTTTTGTAAAACTCGCTCGTTGTTATACTAGAATACTAAGAAGAACAGAAAGCTGGGCGAGTTGGTTGTTATCCATTTTTCAACAGCGCGAAAAGACGACGACGTTTACACACACAACAACACGAGCGCTGTTCAAGACACGTCTAGTTTTCCAACACAAAGATCAGACGGTAAGAGAATTAGTAGAGGCCTATCACATTGATAAGGGGGGTTCTGCGTGTGTCGCTAAACCGTCATTGTCATTGATGAATCGTGAATTTGCCCTTCTTGAGAAGTCGTTGCCGGATGTTTAAGATAAGTTAGGTAGGTTTTTTGTGTGTTTGTTTGGCGGGATTATGTATAAATATTTTTTGTGGTAATAAATTTTCAGTTGAAAGTCAGCGCT
Organism: Amblyomma mixtum; assembly: GCF_055824585.1. Lineage (NCBI taxonomy): Eukaryota > Metazoa > Arthropoda > Arachnida > Ixodida > Ixodidae > Amblyomma > Amblyomma mixtum. Next base: position 22,228,030 of record NC_143019.1, read on the forward strand.
CGTGTTGTTGTGTGTGTAAACGTCGTCGTCTTTTCGCGCTGTTATAAAATCTAGAATACTATACTATACAAAACTTTGCTACGTTTACTATGTTTATATAGCATACTCAGCGCTGTCTCGTCGGCGCAAGCGCTTGGGTTCGACTGTTCACGGGAAGCCTTAAATATGCTAACAGGCTTTTGAAAAATTGCAGCGGCATTAGTAAACACTCAAGGAAAAAGATCAAATGATGCCACTTGCGAGTGTAAAAGTTTATTCGGAGTCCGCTACGTTCATAAAATAGTTATCGACGATGCCTCTCAAGTTTGAGCAGCATGCTCCATTCTGTTCAACATTACATATATCATTACATAGCAGGCCAGGGCAATGTTAGCACCGGCTGACCTCTCCACCTTTTCCTCTCATTAAAATTATTTTCTCTCTACAAATAATTTTCTTTGTTTGCTATCATCTGTTCATCAGTAAGCTTTATACGATAATAATAAAGTTCGATTTCAAGCAGCAGATGGGTAAGCATAAAAGTAGTGTCTAGTTAACCTATAGAGTAAATCTTAGAGAAGTTTGAATGGGCCTTCATGAAGCTTGCGCGAACTTCACCACGAGCGATTGAAAGAGCAAACGGGGACTCTTTATACAAGTACTCAACCCCTATGCCACAATGTAACACAAACCGGCGCCTGTGTACACTTTTCACGCAATTAAGACGACACGGTCGCCCGAGCGTGTTGGTTCACGGCTCGCCGCCTAAAGTTGCGCGGGCAAATTTTTCGCCTACGTGCTGTCGCCACGGTTTCTCGAGGCCCTCGTCGGATATCATATTTTGTTTGTCGCCAGCGGGGGCTTGTATGGAGGCCCTGTTTGCACAATCTTTGAGCCGCTGGCACGGACACTCCGCGAGAGGGGGCTGGACTCGAGTGTCTTGCGGCGTTTATGCAAGCGAGTGGTGGGTGTCGCCATCTTGTTGCCGTGCGCATCCTACGCTCGACGGAGCGCGGGCATGTGGTGGTCTACGTACCGTGTTTACTCAATTATAATCCCGTATTATTTAAAGAGAAATATCTCTCGATATTAGGGAAGTTCGCTTTTTTCTATCTTTACGTGTTTTTTTTAATATCGTGTTAGTGCTAGCTTACTGTATTATTTTCTTACAATGCTATTTTGTCTGTATTATACTTTCTAAGTATTGTAATGATCGGAGGCCCGGCCAGCGGAGAACGGCGAGACAGTCAGGCGCCGTCAGGTATGCAGCCGAAAGCGCTGCTGTTTTTCGGAGAAGATGCAAGGAAAAGGGTGCCTGGCGCGGCTTCTGGCGACGGCGTCGGCGGACAAAGGCTATAATCCCCTTCGCCGGCGATGCTGACTGCAGCTCTGGTGCCGAACTGCGCTCCTGGGGACTGGCAGCGGAAACAGGCGAGCCAGTCCGGCGTCATCAGGCTACTGCTACGGAAAGCGCTGCTGTTCGGGGGAGACAAAAGAGACACTGCGTGGGGCAGCTTCTGGCGACGGCGTCGGCGTACACAAAGGCGTCTAATCCCTTCGCCGGGAAGGCTGAGCGCGGTGCTTCTCCCGGACTGCCCGTGGACTGACCGACGAGACCCAGTGGCGACGACGGCGGAGCGGCGGCGCCGCTAACTCAATGCCCGCGTGCGCCCTGGGCAGCAGACAAAGCAGAGGGGCGACACGGCTAATTTGTCCCTGAAGAGGTCACCGTTGTGAGCGGTCAGCGCTCGCGTCCCCATCGATCAAGCTCATCACACAGCAGCAACGACCTTTGGGCCTGGTCAAACAGTTCGCGACTGAGAGACGCCATGTTCCTCCTTGCCCGTGTGTGTGTGTGTCTGTGCGGTGTGCGCGATCACGTGGGGAGGGCGGAGCCTAAGAAGACGCTAGCAGCCCATTGGACGCTCACCCAGAGATCAGATTCCCTAGCTGGGTGCCTGGGGAATCTGAACTGCATTTAAGCAGCAATCTGTGGGGTGCCAGAAGATCTTCCCCCATTTTCTGACTTTGGTCTCCTTGCTACTGTACAAAATGTAAAATAAAACCGTTCCAGCTCGCTATTCCTCCCGATGGCTTCCCTCCGTAGTCTGGCTGCTTCGTCCTAATGCGGTGAAGACCCCGGTCCCGATCCCCGGCCACATCAACTGGTTGGCAGCTGTGGGATGGTCTGCGCGGCGTCCTGGCTCCAGTATGGGTAAGTGCACGGTCTTGTCTCTTTGAGTTTTGCCAGGTTGTACAACTTAGGAAATTTGTAAACCTAGGTAATGTAATGTGGCTCCAGAGATTGCCTGGGAATCTTCTCTGACCACTAGTAGAGACTAGCCGTCGCTTGTGGAGCAGACATGGACTGGAAAAAGCTGCGCAAACCGGACCTGGTTTTGATATGCGGGAAATTGGGCATCGATTGTGGGTCTATCCGTAGGAAACCGCTCTTGATTGAGGCAATTGAGGCAGGCGGTGCAAACGCGGAGGAGATAGTCGGATGTTGGGAGTACATTCGGGAGGAATTAGAGAAGGCACAGGAACTAAAGAAGCGAGAGCATGAAAGAGATATCGAGAAAAAACGGCTCGATGAAGTAGCTCGGGAACAGCAGGAAAAGGACCGCGAAAGAGAGCTGCGGGAAATCACACGTGAACTTAACTTGATCAAAATGCAAGGAACTCGATCTCGATTAAGTGTTTTCAGGACAGGCGATAATATCGGGACTTTCCTTGAAAAGTTTGAAGGAATTTGTACGGAGGAGCAGCTGGACCAGGGTTATTGGTCAATAATGCTGCTGGGTGTCCTCCCGTGTGAAGTCGCCAACATATTAGCGCGCCTGTCGGACGAGGATGCGAAAAACTACGCGAAAGCTAGAAGTGCGCTCCTCCGAAACTTTGGACTTCCCGCAGAGGTCGATCTCAAAACCCAAAGTGACTGTGGTAGGCTACACCACGACAGTGTCAGCGACCGACTTAGGAGCACCACTCAGTCGCCGAAAGACACGAGGGCTGCTAAGAAGTGCCGGAATAGGGCAGACTTTGTTCTAGAAAGAAAGGCTACTTCAGCAGCAGGGACCGATGATTTCGGTCACGAAACTAGCAAACAGTGCAGATCCGCAAGCCGCGAGGGCTCGGGGGATAGAGTAAGCACTAAGGCTAGGAGTGAGAAAAAGTGCCGATCCGCAAGCCGTGAGGGCTCGGGGGATAATCAGGACACTAAGGCTAGCGAAAAGTGCATATCCGCAAGCCGAGAGGGCTCGGGGGATAATATAGGCACTGCTAGCAGTAAGGAAAGGTGCAGCGCGGCGGTTTTGAGCCTGGAGGAGCGTGCACTTTCCGGGAAGAAGGCGGCCGTCTCTAACCCTGAGGCAGATGCTCTGTTGTTAAGTGAGGTTGATTGCTGCGATCGAGAGGGTAGCACACCGGACAAAAGCGCTACGTTAGCCGAGCAACGTGGTTCAGGTCAACTTGCAGGCCGGAGCGTTAGTGCCGTAGGCTCGAACAGCAAGCCTCGAGAGAGCACATTATGCCCAGGAGAGAGTAAAGTGCCGATGAGACAGACAGATACTACGACATGCAGTGACTCGCCGGAAGCACGAGCCCATTGGTCAAAATCAAGTGGGAAATGCGGCTCGGTGCTGCATCAGAGAAAAGATGCGGAGGATGAGGACACCGCAGGAAAGGGAGGCGCGCAGGGCCGATCTGCTGGGGCAGTTTTCGGAAGGCGGCCGCGCGCAGGGAGAACCAAGCGAAAAGGTGCTCTCCAGAGAACAGAGAAAGTACGGGCCGAAGACACTGTAAGGCTAAAGGCCGGCCAACAGTGTAATCGGCCGAGACGGTCACCGCGGCACGCCAGGTGCAATAGACACCGCACAAGGGCAAGACCGACAGGAAGGGTTCAGATAAAGCGAAGACCACCCGACCCCTTTGTGGCGACCCTGCGGTTGCAGGACGCGTAAAACTTGCCGCAGGGCACAGGGAAGCATGCACAGCTACCACGCTAAAGAACGCGTTTCAATGGCAGGCCATTCTTGAATCGAGAGGGGAATGCTCGTAGGCATTGCTTTCATAGATCGTCCCCCTCCCGCATTCTTTTCGGGTCCTGCTCGGGCGTGGGAGACGCGCGGCCGGGTTGCGGAACAAATCAACGTCGCGTGGCGTCTGGAGCCCGAAGAGGTGAACGCGCACTTAAGCCCTTCGGCTTTTGTCGGGTCTCGGCGGCCGAAGCTACTGTTAGTCTGCGACCGCGCCGAGCCCGGCTGAAGAATAGGACCCTTCGTGTCGCGACGGGGCTAGTTAGCAGATTCCGAGAATGAGTCTCTGCTGTTTGCTTTTTCGTTTTTTTGCTCCTGCCGAAAAAGTTTTGAGTATGTGTAGTTTTGGTATGGTCATCGTTAACTTTTGCAGCAGTGGTCTTGCATTTCTTTTAATGCTAATTGTTTGACCATGCACATGTAGTGCTTATGTATAGCAGCGTCCGCTGTCATGCGGAAATGCTGGAAAGACGGGCCATTGTAGGACACTGGCATAAGCGCCGGGAGCAACTTTGTTTCAAGGCATTAAAGAGATTAATGACTTGGGCTCCGATATTGAGGAAAGCTTTGCCAGGCGGAGCAAAGGTGACGGCACTATGCGGTCATGCAAATGAGGGGAAGTAAGCACGTTCGTAATTCTAGTGGTAATTACGAATTGAACTCCAATACAAAGAGGGCGAGAAAACTGAAACGCGAGGGCCTCAGCACGTGTTTTCTTCGTGGCCCTAATGGAAGTGCTTAAAGTTCCCGAGAAAAAAAAAGTTTGGATTGTTTTCTCCGCATTTGCATCTCTGAAGCGTCACCGTTTTGTTCTCTTTGTCGTCTAGTTGGAGCGGTTTTCTTTGTTCAAAATTCGGAAGCGAGTGGCATCCATTACAAAAGAAAACACAAAATTGGCTCAACTAGGTCTGGTAGGCCAGCTTTCCAGGCATGCGCTTTCGAGCGAGGGCTGGGGGTGTATAAAAATTTAGCCTTTGTCTAACCTTATCCGAAAACCTGGCAGTTCTCTGAGGCTGGCCGTGTGCTGCCCTGCTGGAGGTATGGGCTTAGCGTAGGCCTGATCACTAATGCTGCGTTTCGAGGACCACTGCAAGATGTGCAGGGCTTCCTGGCCGACCTGTCGAGCAGAAGGACTCGGACAATGACGTACATTCGTGGTGCACCGATCAGCTGCAACCACTTCGTGACGTCTTCGTGGCGGCGGACGGACTGTAATGATCGGAGGCCCGGCCAGCGGAGAACGGCGAGACAGTCAGGCGCCGTCAGGTATGCAGCCGAAAGCGCTGCTGTTTTTCGGAGAAGATGCAAGGAAAAGGGTGCCTGGCGCGGCTTCTGGCGACGGCGTCGGCGGACAAAGGCTATAATCCCCTTCGCCGGCGATGCTGACTGCAGCTCTGGTGCCGAACTGCGCTCCTGGGGACTGGCAGCGGAAACAGGCGAGCCAGTCCGGCGTCATCAGGCTACTGCTACGGAAAGCGCTGCTATTCGGGGGAGACAAAAGAGACACTGCGTGGGGCAGCTTCTGGCGACGGCGTCGGCGTACACAAAGGCGTCTAATCCCTTCGCCGGGAAGGCTGAGCGCGGTGCTTCTCCCGGACTGCCCGTGGACTGACCGACGAGACCCAGTGGCGACGACGGCGGAGAGGCGGCGCCGCTAACTCAATGCCCGCGTGCGCCCTGGGCAGCAGACAAAGCAGAGGGGCGACACGGCTAATTTGTCCCTGAAGAGGTCACCGTTGTGAGCGGTCAGCGCTCGCGTCCCCATCGATCAAGCTCATAACACAGCAGCAACGACCTTTGGGCCTGGTCAAACAGTTCGCGACTGAGAGACGCCATGTTCCTCCTTGCCCGTGTGTGTGTGTGTCTGTGCGGTGTGCGCGATCACGTGGGGAGGGCGGAGCCTAAGAAGACGCTAGCAGCCCATTGGACGCTCACCCAGAGATCAGATTCCCTAGCTGGGTGCCTGGGGAATCTGAACTGCATTTAAGCAGCAATCTGTGGGGTGCCAGAAGATCTTCCCCCATTTTCTGACTTTGGTCTCCTTGCTACTGTACAAAATGTAAAATAAAACCGTTCCAGCTCACTATTCCTCCCGATGGCTTCCCTCCGTAGTCTGGCTGCTTCGTCCTAATGCGGTGAAGACCCCGGTCCCGATCCCCGGCCACATCAGTATCCTTATAATAAGGGAGTAATTACTGATTAATACTCATTGTAGCCGTACCGTACGGCTACAAAGTAGAGCTATACAGCTTTCTAGAAACTTTGTAGTTAAAGAAAAATTCGTCCTGGTCTTCGACCACCGCTTCACCAGAGGGGTCGCCCTACCAACTGAGCTAACCAGGAGAGCAAGCTTATGATAGGGTGAGAGGAATTGATCAGCAACTCGAAGTGGGAACTGTGCTGGTCAAATGTTACAGTTTCTGAGAAAGCTGTATAGCTTTGCTTTGAAGCCGTATGGCTGCGCTCGGGTGGATGTCAATGAGTAATTACTCCATTATTAGAAATTTACTCCACCTTGGGAGATTCCCCTAAACATTTGACCAAGTATCCTTATGTGTCTATATTCTATGTATTTCCCCGTCCCCCTTCTATGTTTATAACCTCCTTCGAGGGTCTTTAATGTTAGTTTGAATGATTACATAGAGAAATAAATAATTAACTAAATAAATAATCAAAGGTGGAGGTGGTGAATGGTTGATACAGAACGATGGCATGAATGGCGATAGTTAGTGTTTATTTTGAAATACAAAAATCTCTGTACGACAGAGCAATTGCCGGCACTAAAGACAATGCTGGCCTCCATATAGAAGCTAGCAACAACCTCACCCTCTGAACCTCAGTTGATTACAGCTCATTGTGATCATAATACTGCGGGAAAGCTGTCCTGTAATTGCGACGAAATAGGGTTTACTTTTATAATATCGTGATTTAAAAAGGCCCTCCTCCGCCCGAACTCAGCCGGCCATCTGAAGCTACAACACCACTCATTGTAAGAGCTGGAACATTTGATGGGTCATTTGTAGGGATAGGCGAATAAGTGAAACCTTGCTATATCCAAACTGTTTATAACGAAACAATGGATAGAAAAAAAGAAACAGCCGATCCCCTTGGAAGCTCCCTCAGGAGCTCATGTATCTGACATCTGTCTTTTACGAACATAAATCTTCCTACAAAAAGATTTAACTGACCCTAAATGAACACCCCCCCCCCCCCCCCCCCTCACCATTTAGCGCTGAGTATATTGATTTGTAACGGTGCTCAGTATATTTCCATGATCATTCGATGGGTAAACTAAAATTTCCGTGCACAACTCGCTCTTTTTAGCACTACGCGAAAAAAAATGTGAGGACACTTTGGCAACTAAAGGGTTGAGAGGCGAAAGCCGAGGACACTATGCCGTGATGACTTTCGGTGAATGTGACGTCACACCCTTCCCTTGGCTATATCGATACCCAAATTATACATCTTTCTGGAATCATCGTAAGTGTTAATTACGCTTAATTACACATTTTTCCATATAATTTTTCACAAATCTGACGTTTTTCCGACCATTCTGTGATAATTTTCACTATGCCGTGATAACTCCAGGTGGATGTGACGTCACACCGCTCCCGGGGCTATATCAATGTCCGCGCTATTTCGACACAATTTCGGCATTTTTGCCTGTAGTTAGGTAACTAATTAATCTGCAGTCATCAAACCTTGCTTCTAGGTTCATTTTTTTCGTCCTCTATCTGAAGCAACCACTGGTTTTCTTCTGTCTTTTTCAGTTCCCGAGTTAAATGCGTGTACACCCTTTGCTAACGGACGACAGTATGAGCCATTAAAGGCTTTCGCCTTAATATGCCGAAAACTTTTCCGGCCTCAACCGAGGCCTACACGAAATGTTTTCCTAGACTATTTCTCAGCCCCGGCTTCGGCGCGTGGTTTAGGCTTCGGCTTTGGATTCGTCTTCGGCTCGTGGGGCGTGGGGCGTCCATCTTGGCCGGAAATGGGGTGCGTGGCCCGCTAAACGGTGCCAAGCTTCGCGGTGCGCCTCGACAGAGTGTCCAAGGTCAGCGCAGTTCCCCCCTGTTTCAATCTCCTTGCTGCGCATGCCCAACTGCGAGGGCACTCTCCTTCTTAGATGCCGTGTGCAGTTTAGCCTGTTTGTGTGGTTAAATCGTTTGAGAGTGCTTTCATACCCCTGCCACACGGCAAATTTAATGTCATTCCCATGGAATGACGTTCGTTCAAAATGACATTATTTTGCTGCCACACAAGAGAATATAATGTCATTCGATGAAAACGACATTAGGTATCGAATGAGTTTACAGAACTCATTGGCCAGCGATCTATGAGCTAATGTGTTATCTCGACACCAGAGGCTTGGTGAGAATATACACCGAAAAACACGATTTCAAAAGCGTCACAAGCACAGTAATATTTTCGCGTCCGTATTATTGTGCGGTTGTTCATTTATGTATATACAAATGCCAAATAGAATTGGAAAAAAGTAAAACTCACTCTCGCTGCCAGCCTTGCGTGACTTGCGTGGTTAACATTCACAACATGGCGACGCCCAGCCCGCCCGCTTCGGAGAGAATACTGCGTCGCCGCTGCATTTTTCGACGCGATAGCTTACTCCAAACGGTTGTATTCGCTTTTATTTTGTGCATTGTCATCCCTCCGTAACAATATAGGTGTGAAATATTAATCGTTTTTTAGGTAAATTTAAGAATTTCTTGGTGCTAGGCTTAACTATGTACGGCGTACACTGTCGTCACAGCAACGATCCTGGGCAAGGTATTTCTCCAACTTTGCACTAGAATCTACATTTTCATTTCATCCAATTGATTTACATGTAAAAAAAACAAAGCCTTCGAATGCATTCATTACTGCGGTCAGTAAAAGAGAGAAACGTTTCTTCGGCACACAGTTCAGGAGGGTTTGACTTGCTGTCCTCTAGATGGCGCCACAGTATGTTATGCTTCTCGCGCGCTACGCTACTCACTCCCAACCACCGTGCTCCCAACTAAAACTGTTGTGAGAACGGGCGGCAGTGCGCGTAAGGTTCGCCCGTAGCATGCGCAAAGCTTTTGCGGACGCACAGCTAATACTGTCTAGTTTTACCATAGAGAGCATTTAACAAAATGACGTCCGCCATTTGCCTGCCGCCGCTGGCTGAGCTTTGGCTTGGCTTGGACTCGTGGTGAATAGCAGTGATCAACACGTTATTGAAATGAGGATTAGTATTTTCAAATCGGTATCCATTAGCAAACTTTCAATACTTTTCAATACTTTTGGCAACGTATTGAAGCATACATCAAAATTTTTGTATGCTGTACTCTTTTTCCATCGCAATCGCCATCATTTGCAAATGACATTAGTTTTTGCCGTGTAGCAGCGCGCAGAAAAAATGACATTAAGTCGAACAAATGTCATTCGATGAGAATGACATTAAATTTGTCGTGTGACAGGTGTATTAGTATGCTCGAAGGTATCGCCATCCCGCTGCTTTCGCAGGGCCAAGCGGTCGAAAACGAAAGCGCAAAACAATTTCCGTTCACCTGAAGCCAACCGTCGGGCGCAAAGAACGGTAGCCCTCTCTCCGGGGTACGTATTCACCACAAGAGAGTTCCGCCATACGGCGAAGTGGTGTGACCGTCACCTTTGTTCTTTATGTGGGAAAGCCAGCTTAAACGGGCACTCGCGATGAAATCTGCTTGTTCCAGCAGCTTGAGCTGCTGTGACCTAGGAGGAAAAAAACTGTGTTGAAAGCGTAATAACGGGTACTTCGTGGTGAAGTGAAAATTGATAGAAATACACACCTGCATTCTACAAATAAACGTAGCACCCGACTGGATCTTGATGCAATGATAGGTCACTAATTTGCCCATAGTGACGTATTTCGTGGGTCTTATGTTTTCATGAGGCAGTACAACCATGCAACCAACTCTCTACACATGTCATGCATTGTTCTAGTATGACAGCATTTCAAACGCGTCTTGATAACGATCGTATCTTCACCAGAGTGTCTTGTTCAGTATGTGCCGATTCTGTAATATCATTTATGTGTGTTTTTGCCTTTTGTGCCTTAGCTTCAGCGTGGCGCTATTTGTATTTACGATTATTATAACTTGAATTATTCGTCCTTATAACGCCTCGGGTTCCAAAAAATTTTAGCATGCGTGTGTTTCCTGTTTAAACCATTTCTATTTCCTGCCTGACATGACCAACCAATGAAGGTTGACAGCACGATTATATATATATATATATGTATAAGCTCCTGTAGCTGCAAGCCGTGTAGTAAGAACGGAGAAGAGAGCAAAAAGAAAAGAAAATTCTTCGTAAAGTTCGAGTTTGTAAAACTACAACTCTCATCTCTGAATTCAGTTTGAGCTGGATCCATGCCGGGCAGTCTCGTGCCTCGCCGCAGGGCGCACGTGGGGAGGTAGGAACAGTAGGGAGAAGCGGGACCGGTCGCCACCGTGCTTGCACGCACGTGATCCCATGTCCCTAATTGGCTGTAATTAGGGATGCCGGGTAGGGACGTCTAGGACGGCGTCCGCTACGCTACGTTGCTGGAGGGCTTTTCGTTTCCTCTTTTTGAGCACGCCGCCGTACAATTAAAACGCAGTTAAAACATGAGGGGAGCAAGGTTGATAGTGAGAGCGGGGATGTCGGCAGGCAGGGGAGCGAGGAAGGGGGCGTTGACGGCGGCGAGGAATGAAGTGTGGGGAGAGTGTGCTGGCCGTCGTTTTGGAGGAAGACGTGACCGGTAGTTAATTAGCATGCTCGCTGTCTCCCTATAATTTTTTTTTCTTCCTCGCAATTGCAGTAGGAAAGACAGAGAAAGTTGACGCCTGATTGTGACGGTGTAGACAGCTATCGCGAGGAACGTTTTTCGCGTGCTGTACTTGCGTTGTAGAAAGAGAAACAAATATGAAAACGAACAGGCGATCGTTGCTTCATGAACCTTGCTGAGCTACTCAACGAAAGGCTAAAACTGGCGTGGTTTAGTTGGATGCAGTCGGCAATTTTGATCAGAGATGCTTCGGTAGTAGGTGGACAGTATATCGCGAAAGGGACCCTCCATATTTTTCTATATGATAGACGTTTCAGCTGCAAAGGCTTTGTTTTGCTTACTGCTTACGAATTTGTTTGAACATATATTAGGTTTCGAGAGTAAACATTGCGGAATATTGTGAAAACAGAGAAGTAGCTGTTGAGTCTTCGTGAATAATTCGTGGCTATCATCGTTGGTCGCATCATTAAATAATAACTTCACAGGGGGAACGTATGTGTATGTTTCAGGAGTAGAGGAGATACCTTAAGAGCTATTCAAACACAGAGTGCATCTGAAATTTGACACAGTAGGGCACAGTTTGCTAGGCACAGGGATAGTTCTGCAGAACATATCCGTAGCTTGAACTGTGCTGCACGATTTTAAGTGAGGCAAGAGATTAGAAGTAGATCGGGCACCCGAAACCGGTATGGAACGCCGTGATCTTTGTTGAAGCGCTACGCTTGGCTGCGTTTGCGAGTGGCTCGTCGTCCGGGGCTTAACGGGGTACGGTGAGACTGGGGCGGTGGGGAGCAGGGACTCCGTTGGAATTGTAAAAGGATGTAGTGTACGGAACGTGGAACTTCTTGCAGGGAATCCTGTTACACCGCTTAAAGGGATTTCATATGCCATTGTTCCGGTTAACTCATCGGTTTCAGCGGATGAATCTTTGCGCTTTGTGCACTGTGGCGACTTGTCTGTATCGTGGAGCACCCCCTTGGTTTCGTGTAGTGTACGAATAGACCTTGCGTCACTGTGAAATCTGTTCGAGACCGCAGAATGAAAAACTGCATATTTCGCGAAATTTAAGATTTGCCTCCTGCGATCCGTACCTTACACAATATAACGAGAAGTCGTCAAGCCCGAACGTATACGCTCTGCCCTCGGTCCTTTCGTACAATGAAAAGAGCTGCTTATCATTTGAGAGAGGGAAAGAGTAGGTTTTATTTCAGGCTGAAAATTAAGCGCCGAGACTCGTTAGTAGACTCCTGTAAGCTAACGCTTACCTCAGCGTTTCGCAAACAGTCGGAGGCCTATTTTGGGATTTCCTTTGTTTCTGCTTTTGGAGTGGTAGGTGTGTTGGAGACATTCACTATAAAAAAAATTAGACGGGACACTTAAGTTCCGCCTTAAGAAAACGACGTGATAGCGTAATGAGTCAATTGCCATATCGGAACAAGGTCATTCTCTACGTTCATAGATCTTTGGGAGTCCTCATACTCCTCTTGACAGAGTCGTGCAGCGCAGCGGTTAAGCGATGCGCCACTGCCCTGCGATGGCAGGTGCACCCAGTAGTGGGCGTTGTGCGGCCCACGTTGCTCTTTTCGAGCGACCAGTCATTAAATTAACTGCCACCTGCCACTGCGGGCAGTTTGCTCACTATTCGGTGGGCAGGTTTTGATGACGCCACAAGGTCACGTGACCTAGGTTGCCCACCTGCCTCCTAGGTTGCTCTCTGGGGACCACCTGCCAGAGTCATGTTCGTGATTTTTCGCTCACAACGCCGACACCGGATTTTCTGGGTAACGGGTTAGTCTTAACCTTTCTGGGTAAGTCGTCACCGAGAACGCTAAGAATACTATCCAGGAGGGCGAGGGCCGCAAATGGTCATAAAGGCCATGAACGCTAAAGTCATGGGGACGGAAGGGAAGCGGACTCTCTCGAGAGTGTGCTGCCACTTGGGGTTTTTAAGGGAGATATCAGTGGCGGGGTGTGCGGCGCAACCCAGGGAAGTTTGTGAAAATCCCCCGAGAACATCGTACAGGGTGTGTCAAAATCTGGCCCTCTGACTGTGCCGAAATTCGGAAGTTCGTAGACTGTCGTGTCACCTGTGCCGTATAAACGTGCAGAGGTAGATAGACTAAAGCGCGCTCTTGAGCTGTCAATGCATTCTAAATGAAGCCGAATTTGATGCGAAGTCCCCACCACTAGAAAAACTCAGGCTACAGAATTGCATGTACATGTATATTAAGTTCGTGGCCAAAACCGGCGCAGGAGCGGCAAAAAACTTTAGGGCTTTGGATCCAACGAAGTCCAAACACGGCCGGCGGAAATTATAGAGCGGAAGCACACGGCTGTTCTCGCTTGAAACTGGTCATTAATGGGATAGCATTCGAGTTGTCGCTACACCAAATCCCCGCTGATGTCCGGAACGAAATTCTCAGATAGGCCCAGAGAGACCGTGTCACCTTGTGACGTCATCACGGTCTTCCCGTCCTAGCAGGTTGCATTTAAATGAATGATAGGTCGAAGGAGATTCCGTGGTATTATGACGTCAGCACAACCTGCCCATCGAGTTGTGAGCAACCTATAGTTTCTAGACAGCACCCTATATTGTGATTGGAAAACAAAATCTTAAAAAAAAAACAATGATATGTCGGCACCGATATCCCTCAAGAGAACAGTACACAACAGCTGTGTCTTACCGGTACTCACCTATGGAGCAGAAACGTGGAGGCTAACAAAGATGGTTCAGCTTAAGTTAAGGACAACGCAGCGAGCTATGGAAAAAAAAATGATAGGTAAAGCGTTAAGAGATCGGAAGTGGGCGGAGTGGGTGAGGGAACAAACGCGGGTTAATGACATCCTAGTCGAAATTAAGAGGAAGAAGTGGGCTTGGGCAGCGCATGTAATGCGAAGGCAAGATAACCGCTGGTCCTTAAGGGTAACGGAGTGGATTCCAAGAGAAGGCAAGTGTAGCAGGGGACGGCAGGAAGTTAGGTGGGTGGATAAGATTAAGAAGTTTGCGGGGATACAGTGGCCGCAGCTGGCAAAGGACGGGGTTAATTGGAGAGACATGGGAGAGGCCTTTTCCCTGCGGTGGGCGTAGTCAGGCTGATGATGATGATGATGTCAGCACCATCACAGCATAGCTAATACTTGGTACTCAAGCTAGCAATCCGAATATGGCTCTTGATAGACAGACAATCGCAAAGAAACAGGAGCAAACTCACACAGAACTTGTGACAGAGCCTGCGACGAATCTCCAAAATGATGCTATCGCATTTCATTTTTAACGCGTCTTAAGCGTTACCATAGTTGTTATTTTTTGCGCTTCTTATCACTGTTTAGATACGTGTGCTCACAAGCCTGAACTTAGTTCCACATAAAGCTTTCTTAGGGTTCCACTTCGCATGACACTCGCTTGGATAGCGACCGGCAGCGCACGGAGACTTCACCTCCGAGTTCTCTCCACGTTGGATAATTCCCAGGCCTCGGGTAATTTCTCGCTTTTCAAAGCGTGCCAACGTTGAAAATCTTTTCAGCATCTTAAATTCGTTGTACTCCGTTGTATTCGTTGTACTCCATGCAGTTGCATGCATTCTTAACCATACGCGGCGGATTGGTATACCGGCATACGCATAGAGGGCGCTTTATAGGATAGCTGGATGGATGGAAGACAGATGCGTCCCCTTTGAAACTAGGTGGTGGCATTTGCCGCCATGGTCGGCTTTTTTTCATTCTTTTTGTTTAGCTGTGTTGTAAATTGTTGTAAGAATTCGCCATTTTCTTTAAATACGTTTTCCTTTACTTCTTCCCTTATGTCATCTCTCTGGTTTTGAGCCACTAATCTTCCAATAACTTTTTGCTAACTTCCACCGCAGATGTATCTACTTGACCATTTGCGATCACAAAAATGAACAAGGGAGGGGAAAACCTCAGGTTGCTTGAGCCAACGTTTCGACAAGGGGACTTGTCTTCGTCTGGGCCATTGTTATCCCTAAACCCTAGGGCCTCAGGAAGAGTGACTGTGTCTGCATGGGCATCCAGATGGATACCATCACGTTTGAGTATGAGGCGTTGCATTGTTTCTACAGTTTCTACAGATTTTCTACGTTAAATTTCTATTGTAGCTGCGCGTTCTAAGACACCCTGATCTAGCTTCAAAGATTAGGGCACTGCCTCTTGAGTTATCAATGAGACGATTACTTCTTGATCTGCCTTTTCCAGTATCGATATGGTTCTACACTGTGTTTATACACTATCCCACTAGTTCTAGTGCATTAGTTCTACACTAGCCGCATTTTCGCGGCGCCCGCGGCGGTACCGTATTCAAACCTCCACGAAGTAGCCAGATTAATTCTGAGCTAAAAAAAAAACGTGCTCTTGTTAACTGGACAGCTAGTTTTCTTTCCCAGCGCTCACAGTGGCGTTTTTTTAGGCACCCCACAGGGATACGTTCTGGGTACACTTCCATTCTTGTTAGACATCAATGACCTGCCGCTTGGTGTATTAACAAACGTACTCCTGTACTATCACTATTGTGGGCTGTCTATAGAGTCCAATAGCCTATATATCTTGACTTTGTTAACAAGTCTTTCTCAAACTTCTCTAAGTGGTGCGCTGCATGGCAAATGAGCCTTACTTTTCTAAAAAAAAATAACTCTTTACTTCACATACTTCAAGGGCCATAAGGCGAAGGCTTTGCATGAGGGGTGGGCAAACAAAATGGCGTTAAGAAAACAATGATTCGATGGCTTTCATAACATGATCCGGGCTCGTATAAAAGAACGGCGCTTGTGGGAGGCTGTTTCATTCACGAACTGTTTGGATAAATGATGAGCGAAGATGGGTCATGGTGCAAGCTGGAGGTGGGTAAACAGCCTTGTGGTGGCTTGCGCAGGCTGAAAAACGATGAGCAGGTTGGACAGGAGAGTTCTGAAGCCGTATATAGTTTTAAAATTTTACGCCGCTATAAAGCCCACCAGATTCCGACAGTTCGTTCGATTGCTTAATTCCATGACGCTCTGTGAAATCTTGGCATTTTCATGCCCCAGTCGTTATATTCGGTGATTTTGACCTGCCCAGTTTTACTTGGTCTGACCTCGCTCCCACCACATCCGAGGATAGTACTTAAAGCAGTTTGACCTCATATCGTTAACTCATCAACTAGGCATTCCTGCCATTGAGCTAAAATCTATATCTCGTACTGCCGCCGCGGTGGCTCAGTGGTTTTGGCGCTCGGATGCTGACCCGAAAGCCACGGGTTCGATCCCGGCCGCGGCGCTCTAATTTCGATGGAGGAGAAATGCTAGAGGCCCGTGTACTGTGCGATGTCAGTGCACGTTTAAGAACCCCAGGTGGTCGAAATTTCCGGAGCCCTTCACTACGGCGTCCATAGCCTTAGTCGCTTTGGGACGTTAAACCCCCATAAACCAAACCAAACCTATATCATGTACTGGCAATTAACCCACCCAGATTGCGTTCCTCCACACTCGTACCTTGACAAAATCAGCAATCACAATGTAACCCACGGCACATTCCAGTGCAGACTAAACTAACCCGTGCAGGTAAAATCCACAAAAACTCGCTTTATGGCGGCAAAGGTGATCATCGAAGCTTTAATGAAGAGGTAACCGAATTGTTGCAATTTATATATCATGATTTCTGCGCGCGACGTGTCGAACAAAATTTATCAATGTTTAAATCTGAAATGCACCAACCAATCAATGCGTATATTCCGCCCATAAACGTTAGCGATCGAAGTTCCTCCCACTGGTTTATTACTGCGCTTAAAGGTCTTGAAAACGAGAAGAAAGAAAAATTCCGTTTTGCTGGAGAATGGCAGGGAATAAAACATTCCCTTCCGCACACTCCTAACATTTCTTCTGGCGTCTGTTAGTGCTGCAAGTTTGCTTCTTTGCAGAGCACGGTTATTCATCTTACATAGCTTTTCAAGTTTATGTGGTTCTAAAAACACTACTCGAAAATCTGATCACTGGCCGATTTTCTTCAGATTGTGAGAAATCTTGTGGATAGACGGAAGAAACATTCTCGTGCCTCGCGCTTGCCTGATGAGTATAAAAAAGCAGCAGGGGTGTCGTAAACCCAGAGGATTACGCGTAATATGAAGAGAAGTATCCAGAGAGCAGATGTTTGCGGAGTGTTTTGAGCACCTGATAAGGAGCGAAACTTTCTAAGAGTAGTACTGGTCTTGTTGTAAAGAAGCCAATGTGCATAACGCTGGACAATAAGAAATATGTGCAGTGGTCGGAAGGGGTTATTTATTTCCTGTCATTATATCTTGAAAAATTTCATTTACTTATACATTCCCACAACAAAATACATTTGTGGTACAATAAGGAATACAGATGGTGCTTCACTTTTTTTTTGTTGAAAGATGTTCTGCGCATGACTCGATTCACAAATTCTTTTGCATACCCCTCAGATTGCCATAGAAAATAACGTTAAACAGCCTGGTGACTTTGTGCTTTATTCCTTAAATCGTGACACCTCCTAATTGCATGGTTTGCAGTGCGAGTCACCGCAACCAACAATCAGATCTTGAAGTTCTCTAAACGCTACTTCACATATGCTTCGAAAAAAGAAGGCAACCATTGATATGATTTTGTGTTTTATTTCTTCCGGCTCAGGAGACGATCGCTGTAACCCCAGAGCCATCACGGCGGGTCTCAGATCTCAAGGCTTCCTTCATGACTATCAAGGACTGGGAAAGAAGTACTGCTCTAAAACAGGGTACATCTGCTAAATAAAAGGGCGGTCTGTAAGTGCACAATATGCATGTCGCTCGCATATTACTTACCATTAATATATCGCGGTATGAGAATACCTAAAACAGCTATCGCTGAATCTGGCGTCACGCAGTGGTAACCTTTTAGGGGGGGGGGGGGGGGGGGGGCGGGGGGGTCTTTCTTCTCTACCTGTGTAATAATTGATAGTGACCCTGCCTTCGCCATGACTTCAGCTGGATTCATGTAGGTTAGCCGTTCAGCCGCGGTGTACGAGGGGCGTTCAATAAATATTTCCCCTGACTCACTTCTATTTATTGCAGGATGCTGAAACTGCGCTTGTGTAATGACTTAAGTAACTATAAGTCACGTGTCAATGTGCAACTCTGAACTAATAACGGTCATTCTTTTAGAGGTGCTGACGTGGTGTGAGGTGTGATAATGGATGCAGTTGAATACAGAACAGTCATCAAGTTCCTGTACTTGAAAGGCCGCACTCTAAGGGAGACGTTCGATGAGATAAAAACGGTTTATGGGGAGGATTCTCCATCATATATGTAGTGAATAACTGGCATCGTCAATTCAAATATTGTCGGACTTCGGCGGAAACGGCTCCGATTGCAAGACGACCCATTCCGCTATCGATGAACACACCATCCAACAAGTGGAGGCCGCCATTTTGAAAAATTGCCACGTAACCGTTCGAGACCTAGCCCAAAATGTCAAGATTAGTGTTTAGTCCGTGGAAAAAATAATTCAGGACCTTCTTCACATGCGTGAGGTTTCCGCTAGTGGGTTCCCCGGCTGCTCACACCTTTCCAAAAGCAGGATCTAGTCGAATGCTCCCAGGCTCTTTTGATCATGTGCCATGGAAACCAGGAGCACATTTTCAACAGACTGATTACACAGGATGAAAGCTGGGTCCATCACTACGATCCGGAAGCTAAAGTCCAGTCGATGCAATGGAAGCACTTGGACTCACCGCCTCCAAAGAAGGCCCACGCCCAGCCCTTGGCGGGCAAGGTCATGCTCACAGTCTTTTGGGACCAGCACGGAGTAGTCTTGATGGATTTCCTAGCAAAGGGTGCCACGATTACTGGGGCACACTATGTTTTGCTGCTGCGGAAATTGCGGAAGGTCATCAAAAGCAGGAGACGTGGCATGCTCACCAAAGGTGTCCGCCTTCTGCAAGACAATGCCCCTGTTCACAACTCAGATGTTGCCCAGATGAAAGCACGCTGCTGCGGCTTTGAAATTCTGCCACATCTCCCTTATTCACCCGACCCCGCACCATGGTACTTCCACCTCTTTCCAATAATGAAGTCATATTTGAAGTGCAAGCATTTCCCAGATGATGAGACTCTGATTTCTGAAGTCACAACATCGCTTTTGGAGCAACCGGTCGACTTCTACAAGCGAGGCGTTCATTCTTGCATAAAAAGAAGGGAGAAGTGTGCGTCCCCGGGTGGCACCTATGTAGAAAAGGACCAATAAATCTGCAAAATTTCATTGCTCTCCGTTCACAGGAAGTGGGTCAGGGGAAATCTTTATTGAACGCCCCTCGTAGGTACCCTTCTTCCTCCGCAAAATCGAGAACCATTACCAGCATCGGGAAGAAATTTGTTATTAATCATAGTGGCCAACTCAATAGGTTCCATATGCAAACGACTGCTGCGTGGCCTCGTGGTGTGTGTGGGAGGCAATGCCACCGTCCTAAATACCGCCAAAAGTTTTGCTGAGGCACCACCTGTCGAGTATTAATAGAGCTAAAGAAATATTGACTTGAACGCAACGCAAGAGATGGCAGCACAAATGCGCACAGTGTCGACATCTTTTATTTTGATTTTAAACTAGGCTTTTTCTCCCTCGCCCTATAATAAAGAGATGGCAGCGCTGACGCCGTTGTGCGCGTCCTCTGAAGCGCTTCATTGGAACTAGCTGCTCTGCTGGTTTCTATCGCCGATAGAAGGTGGCAGCACTCTCCACAATACAATACTCATGGAGAGGCCGTTGGTATTCCCAATGCATTGGCAAGAATGTGGCGGAAGTGACGTCAAAATTTAGGCTTAAAAAGTCGGGCCACTAGCAACGTTGTCGTTGTTGCTAAGAAAACTCGGGCCACTAGCAACGGCGTACGGCGTCGTTAGCGTCGTTGTTGCTAGGGGCCCGAGTGTTTCTCGGTGGCGGTGGACGGGCTTTCGGTGTGTTTGGCCTTGCGTGTTAAAGTCTACATGCCTGGCGTCGTGAGGTTACGCACGCATCTAAGATTGCTTTTAAATGCAGCAAATAACCGCTCATTTGATATTTTGTTCGTCAAGCTTGGTGTCGTTACGCGGAGCGATCGATGCATTGAAATGAATCTCGCGAAAAGGTGGCACTCCGGAACCGCGCATCGACACGCGAAGAAGCGTTGATTGTTTTGATCAGCGAACTTTCGCACCTCACCAAACAGCACAGAAACATGAAGCCGCTCTCGGCGATGCTGAGCTGCGTGTCGAAGGCCACACGGCGGGTGTACGGTAGCCCGAGGAGGATGGTGAGCTGACTGAGCTATAAGCGGCGCGCAATGTCGTCTTTTTTCGCCTGGCGTCGGAAAAGGTTCACCGCACCTGTGCGCCGGTCTGTGTCTAGTTGCGTGTTTTCGGGGAGGGAGGTGTAGGAGTGTAGGAGGGAGGTGTAGCTTCCGGTTGCAGGGCGGCTTCACAAAAAGTAACGTCAGGGCCTCTCCTTAGTTCTTTCCTTCCTCCATGACAATACTCAACCGTCGCCCACGATATGGCCCACGGTTGCTGTTTTTTGCGCCGCTGCCTTTGCGGGGCCGGACTCACACTTACTTCACGTTTCTTTTTTTTTTGTTAATGACATCTCAAATCAAAACTAAATAGCATCTACACTACGGAATCCTATCAATTCCCACTTCTTGCTGGGCTGTTAGAACGGAGTCGTTCACCCACTGAATAGACTACGTCCTTTGTACGTCTAAAATATATCTTGCCAAGATCAAGCATTGTTCCATGACATGGTGTTTTGGAGATGCCCACGAGATGTTTGGGGAAAAAGGTTTTATCATCTAATGCCGTTGACAGCACGGCTTATAATATCTAGATGCGGTCGTATATTGCTCAGTTATTGCACCACCGGGTTTAAAGCGCTTGGACTCTGGTTTTTACTCACTGAAAATTTGGCCGATTTTTTTTTTTTTGCTCGTTGAAATAAGGATGATGGTGACGATGGCAATGATGATGGGGGAAACTTTATGGACAAGTAGAAGGAGAGAGACTCTTGGAAGGAGAGAGACTTGGGACTCTTTGCAGGGGAAGGGGAGTGTAGTGCAATGCCTGCTTCTGTAAGTATGGCTAACGAAATATCTCAACATTAGATGCCGCTTTGAGCAGATGTATAAACGCTTCCACACCTTCTTCCTTCCTTAGCGGCGATGTGACAGCGAAACGTGCTCACCCCTGCTCCTTCTCTGCGCATATAGCGCACTCTCCTAAACTGAACGTGACCAGTATTCTTGGATAGAAATTTTTAATATTGGAAAATTTTAAAGAACTGTTAAGGAAATTTCGAAGGCAATAGTCCATTCTTCCGATTTGTAACAAAATCTTTTAAAGTGTTCCCATCGCTCGTATCTACCTTTTTTTTAACGTTTTTTTCATGTTACATATAAACGTTAGAATTACCTTCACGGAACATTAATAAAACATCTCAGCAACATAAATGTCTGGCCTGCTAATTGTGACGGCATACAACTAAAGCCGCTTTGCAATAACCAGCAACGAGGGCTGTGCAGCACAATATGCAACTCGTATTCACTCACCTCCAAGCGGATATAGTGGAGTCAAGCTCATATACCCGTTACTGAGAGATGTCTTATGACAGTGGTGAATAGGTGATAACCAAATTTTTCGCACAAAATAATGTGGCTGTGCATGCAATCCTATGGCGAGTACTATACAAGAGATGTGGTTGAAAAGCACGGCTAGTTGAAAAACATCTTCACTGTAAAAACAGTAGCAAAAGTCCTGTTATTCAGTGCCCGAAATATATTTGTGATGTTTTATAGTTATGAGTGTAACATTATAATTACGTTTAGAAGGCTACATTAAAACAGTGTTTGCTAGAGCATTAAATACCGTTTTCTATATAACTTACGATGGTATATGTTAATTTTTTTTTACGTTAACGCTACAATATAATGGAACCTGTAACATTACTGCAATTTGAATGACATTTTTATGACACTATTCTAATGTTCGGTGCGACCTGGGTAGCAACTAAGACTGCCATAGAAAACCAATGGGGAACGCTTTTGATGATAGAAAAAACGTTAATAGCAAAAAAATGCAGGCCTCTCGACGGAAGATCTGCTGATATATTGATTGTTATAGCGGAACCTTACAATTTATGAAAAAAAAATGGCGTTCACAAGCTATTTCGCGTTCGAAAATGCTTTTGTCCAGAATTGTTGGGCACGCGCCCTCTCCATGGCTCACATAAAGCTTACAGCTCCCAGCCATCTGGGTATTAATTCTACCTGGCCAGCAGGTGAGCATATGCGTGCTAAGAGTAGCAGCATCACCGTTTTCACAAGAGGAACCACTTCGCAGAATCATAGTTACAAAAGTTGATTTGGTGCTAACGACCGTTCAGATATGTAAAGTGCGCTATCATCAATGTATATGACTTCCTCCTGCCATTGCAAGCAATAATTAAGAATAATCGAATGACACTTTCTTTAAGTCCACGCCATTTTGAATGCCCGCAACAGTAAGGATTTATGAGTCCTGATGTGGCAAGAAGTGTAGTAGAAATTAGGACCGATGAAATTACCTTGGATATTGTCCGCCACAACCACAAATAACTAACAAAGTTCTGAAATTTGTTGCTGTTGTTGTTGCCTTAGTGACATGGCACATACAAAATGATGATGATGATGTCCTCAGGCTTAATGGCACATACCCACGGCGGGGGATGGCACATACGTAACTAGGAATAGTCTTCTTCCTCCTCCGTCCGATTCCACTAGTTTATATTGGGCCACTATTTCTTATAAGTGTCCTCCACAAGTTCCTGTCCTCAATTGTATCCCCTCACGATTGTTTACGAAGAAAGGAACAAACTGACCCACTCTCAGTTAACAACTCACTGTTGTAAAATTGACCGTGAAAGAAGGCAGCCGAAAAAGGGAAGAGAGAAAGAGGCGGCGTAGTGGACAGCTCCGGAATAATTTATACCCAGCCTAAATTTCTTTAATGTGCACTGATATTGTCCAGCACACTGGCGTTCTGTGAAGCCAAGAATTCGACACGAGTAAACGATTCGTGTGTGACATGTGCTGGCGCACTTTTATTTCACCGTCGCATCACACATCGGTTCAGTGCGAAGCGAGACAAAAATCAACAACAATAACAAGAAAAGAACGCGATTGCGTTTATAATTTATATAAGATAGACACACGTGAAATTCCCACACACACGGCACATTTGATCAACGGGCGCAAAAGATGTACAAGGACGGGTGGGAAGGGTGGACAGGTGCGAAGTGATCGCAGGCAAGCTTGTGAAAACGCGGAAATTAAATATTCATAACTTGAAAGGAAGAAAACAGCACCGGGATGTGCTTGGATGCGAGGTATGCATACGTTGAAATTAGGGAGTTTTAGCGGACCGTTATTGCGTAATAACGCAGTGACGTACACGATTACTGAGTGTGCTATGTAATAGGGGCATACATTAGTCATCCCTCGTTCCTAAAGTAACAATGCATGCATCGCACAACATTATTGCGCAATTACGTTGCTCTAAAACTCCCTATTAAATAAGAGCCGTATGTACAAACATCACACAACGCTCACGCGCAGCGTTAACTTGGCACTGCAATCCAAAGCCGTCTCGCGCAGCGAGAGTGCAGGCTTTCTGATTCCTCTTTTTGTATTTTTGTTTGTCTTTTTTTCTAGAATTATCACGCATATGAATAAATACACAAAGCGAAAACTTGTCGAACCTGCAACAAGGCTAGTTTAGTTTGCTTTTTCTTTTGCTCAATCCAGCTCCGCTGCATTTCAGTTTGGTAATATGTATTGTCATCACCGATGCCACACCAGAATTTTATTCGCGTCACAAATGCACACCCTTTAATATTTTTTTTTCTCTGATCTCGTACGACAGGTTAAGTAGTGATTCTACACGTCTATGCCCATGTCATTTTGCCTTACTCTGGTGCCGCTAATGTGACGCTGTGATACGCGGGCTCGAGACTGAGAAAGACGTCAAGGTAGTAACGATGTGTTTGTAATTCGGCAAACTCATGCGCTGGTAACAAGCACTCCTGCGTTGTCGGCATACATACATTCCAAGCGGGCACCAGTGCCGAAGTATGCCCGATAGCACCTCGCGACCGAGCTCAGGAAATTTAAATAAGAATGCCCTTTAGGACACCTACGATGCCAGTAAAGTCATCTGTAAGTGCGCTAATCCCTTCCTGACATGAAGTACAGTCTCACCACTTGGACAATAAATAAGCCTACGCATTCACTCACAAGTCTAAACTTGCATCATCTCACAAGTAGACAGCCTAACTTCTCGCGCGATGTGGTGTACATAAATAGAAGAACGGTGACCTCGTAAGTCACCGTGTGAGTGCATGAAGACGACTTGCATCTAAGCGTTCGATGGTGACAGTGTCGATGAGGAAGAATGGCTGGCGGAGTGCTATAAGCAGCGGGAAAGGGTCGAGCGGTGGGAAAGACATCGTTAACAAGAAATAAACAGAAATAAAAGGAAACTCTAAACTATAACTGCTGTCCCACAGAGCGTCAGTGGCAGGTGCAGTGGCTGGGTGGGCAGTATCCCCTGTGGCAGTTGTCCCAACACCACTTGTCCAGTCCTGGGACCCGCTTCCACAAGCCCACGCCCTTGCATCCTCCGATGACTTCCTTGGCGCCGCTGGGCTTGTAGGCTGGACCTCCTCCCTTGACGAAGGGCGGCTTGGTCTTGGTCTCCTTCGGTGGCGCGGCTGTCCACTTGTGCTTCGGCGAGTACCTCTTGGGGTGCATGGTCCGCGGGAACTCAGTCGTCGTCTTCTCGGGTACTTCCTCGGGGTAGCCCTGGGTAGCGGCACCATCATGTCCACCGTGGTGACCGTGGCCTCCATCATCGGATCCTCCTTCGTACTCTGGTTTGCTGGGGTACACTGGCCTGGGATCGATGGGTCCGGGAGCTGGCTTGGTGGTTCCTTCGACCTCGTGGTACGGGCGGCGGGGGGGAGCAGTCTTCCAGGGGTAGCCTCCGTGTGGCGGTTGCTTCTTGGGGGTGACGGGAACCTTGGGGCCACCCTTGACCCACCAGGGCACCTGGGGTGTTGCGGGCCGCTTCGTGACTGGTGGACGAGGCTCGGCAGGAACCTCACCGGCGCCGACGTCGAATCCACCTTCTCCGCCCTCTCCCTCCACGAGGTCGTCCTTGATGGCGATGTCGGCGCAGCCTCGGAAAGTCTCCTGAGGACCACAGCCTACGGCGCTGGATCCGTTTGCGCAGCGACCCCAGTTGTTGCCTATTGGAGAAGAAAAGAAAAGTTACAAGCTTTTCTCCACTCCTGAGGTCATCATCATCATCATCACTCCTGGGCACGCCGCAGTGTCCTCATCAACTTCCGCGTGGCGTATATGTTAGGTTATTCTTATTCCTTGTCTCGAGCTTTCTATACACTATGTAAGCACTACAAATTAAATTTAGCCTCACAGTGACTGTGCCTTTCTTTTCTCATAACTGAAAAAACTGCATAAATCGGTTAGCTGAGCGGAAAGGCCGAGTCACTTTTTTAGCAGCATGGTGAAAATCTTTCTTGACAAGCTTACAAGCAGTCGATGTGGCAAGCGTTATTTACGCATTGTACTCTCGGAGAAATAATTTGCAATGGCTTGCAACAAACCATTCATCAGGGAACTTATCTGTGGCTCGTCTATCTGTACAGACTTTTTTGTATTAGGGTAAGCTTCGAATGTAAACTTGTATACTCTGTATACTATCATTTATAAACTTCTCAGTTTAATTGAAAACGGCAAGCCGATTGCCAGATGGATATGTCTAATATAAACTCTGTTATCTCTGCAGTGGGGTCATTAGACGAAGGGCATTCGTACCTGCGGTGTATGTCCACTGGAAGACGCACTGGCTGCAGGTCATGTCGTCGGGCAGCTTGAGCCTCAGGTTGAAGTCGCGGCGGCCGTCGATCATGTAGCGCGTGCTTCCGGTCGGGTCGTCGGCCATGGTCAGCGGGTGCTGGGCCATGCATTCGTCGGTGGCCGCCACCTTGGGGTTGTTCACGGGACACAGCCGGAACTCGAAGTAGCCCCGGTGGTTGGCGGTCAGCTGCACTGAAGCCTTCATCACCTGCGAGGCGACGAAATTGAAGGCAAAGAATAGGTCATTGAATCTCCAGCAGTATCGCACTATGGAGTACATGGTAGAAGAGAGGGTGACAGATGGTTTCTTGACGCTAAAAAAAGTGAACAAGAGAGGGGATAGTTTCATGGTACTTGCCAACGTTTCGACAAGTCCTTCGACAAGTGAAGCCCTCTTGTCGAAACGTTGGCAAGCACCTGAGGCTTTATCTTCGCTTGTTGACTTTTTGAGTATCGCATTATGGTATTTTATCCGTCTCTTTTCTCTCAATAACCGTCAATAGCGCATAAAGCTAGAGGCTGATAGCTGAAACAGCTCAGATTTCGTTGAAACAATATTGCAGGGTTGTAAACAGGCCTGGGAGGCGGTGTCCTCTTGTGGAGGACCGCAAAACTATCACTATATATCCGTTGTCAGCGGTACGGTGGAAAGTACGACAGCTTTTTTCTTTTTACAATCGCGTCTTCAGTTTAATTTCTCTGTTACCGTTTTTCTGATCAGCGACATCATGGTGTTTTTGTGCGTGTGTGTGTGTGTGATCAGTTACCATGCCACATAGGTTTCACATAATGCTTCATTGAGCATTCTAATAAAGGCCTCCTAGGCGTCGCCTCATTACTCGCTGGACCCGCTGGACCGTTGTGTGCGCCTGCCTCTGGCACAGTACAAGCGGCAGTGAAGCCAGACAGGAAAAGTTTCGAGATCTCTCTCGCCTGATTGAAATGTCTATAGCTGCGTTGAAAACGTCGCGGTGTTCTGAGTTCAAATCAAGCAGCTACGTACATCTCCCCTCTTGTAGCGCCGTACGATGATGCCCTTGGCGTACTTGCCACCGGCCTCGTTGTTACGTGGCTGCGGTTGATGCCACGGGTCTCCACAGACACCGCATTTGCCGCCGTTTCGCTGCCAGTGCACCTGGGGAAAGGCAAAAAACGAAATGTAGAAAACACTTCTTACCCTTCTTACCCATGTCCGGCAAAAGAAGCGATTAAGTTTACGTGAGAACCCCGATGCCGTTATGTGCATGCATTCTAGGCGCGCTGTAGACTGGCACAAAAAAAATGGATTGCACCTTGAGCTATAGTGTACAGTCGGGGACAAAAGTCTCCGGACCACGTGTTCCTCCAACGAAGCCGATAGCTCTGCTATTAGTCGGCGGCTGGAGACCACACTTGTGGACGTAAAAGTTAAATTATTGTTCTTTCATCTCCACAAGTGCGCTCTCCAGCCGCTGTCTGATAGTAGAGCTACAAGCTTCGTTTGAGGAACACGTGGTCCGGAGACTTTTGTCCCCGACTGTACATACAACGTTCTTGAAGAGGCACCACAGGGCTCGAAGAAATTTACAGAGCGCTGTCATAAACCGACGCAGACGAGCTCTTGCCACTTTTTTCCATGTTTGTCTCCAGTTTCAAGAATATTGATTCAGCAGCTTCTACAATTTGCACTGCCTTCCTAGCTATGCTTTATCATTTTATTGTTGTCATACTGACAGTATCATGATTTTAGGAGATCACAGGGGTGCTTCAGAGACGCCAACAGGATATACTCAAGTGCGCATTGAAAGGGCTGCGTAAATTTTTCCCAGTCATAAACTGAATTAGTCGTCGTCATGATCATAAACAAAGCTAGTTTCAACTTCCTTCTGAGAGTGCTGCAGAACTGTGTTATTAGTAATAAGGGTGCCCAGCGCTGCAGGAACATGGCGCGAGAACAGGGATGCTAGATCACTTGTGCCTGGTTCAGCTCGCGCTGGTCATCCCTTATTATGATTCACCGACTAATCCAATCCGCCGCAGTTTGTAATAAGCGTAATCCACATGCTGGAACGACCACTCTCACTCCCTTGGCCCGGCTGTCTGCCTCCCATAGCCTTTTCTCATTCTGACCCTCTCCTGTCAGTACAGGGATTCTGCCAATGCTCTTGCATTCCAGGCGACTCCGCTACTCATCAGACGTCTTTTGCAAGTACACCCTGTCCTAAGTGACAGAGGAAACGCGTCAGTGTATTCTTACCGAGTAGCCTCCGCAGAAGAGTTCGTTGTCGTTGTAGTTTGGCGGCGTTTTGAAGCCGAACCTCCACATGGAAGACCTGGAAGGCGGCTCCATGAGCCTCCCGTGACCCTCCGCTGGACTGGCGTTCCAGGCGAGACAGGCCAGGAGCGCCAAGGCGAGACCCGGCAGGCTCAACCTCCACGACGATGACTGTGCCATTGTACTCTGCGAATGCAAGGCGAGAGAAAAGGAGAAAAATTTGAGACAGGTCCGCAGGTGTGCTTGCCCTGGTATACCGGCTGTCCTGGTATTTTGATTGCACCCCATATACGTTACAACAAACATCAGTGGTATCGCTGAAATACATGTAAGTATTCGTGTTTGCATTTCATTGGAATTAGCAATCAAACATATATTGTTCAGAGATATAACTTTTTTCATTGGTGCGTACAACATTACCGGAACAAAAGTCTCCGCAAGCGGCAACCAAAGCCGACAGCAGCCGGAGACTCTAGACCTCACAGGTGAAGGAGAAAGTCGGACTCAAAGGCGCTAATTCGTGGAAGTGAAATAAGATGGCCGCTGGCAGACCTATCATCTGTGCGCCTAGATCGCTCAGCGAGCGGCCTAGACAGTTTTGTCCGTAATGCTGCTAGATACGCTGTAGTCATAGTTGATTTAGCAGCAAAAGCCAACTTAGGCACACATGTCTGTCCTGGACTCACGACCGGCCTCGGGGCCGATTTTTCGCCACTTCAACCGGAAGGCAAAACAGGACCCCCTCTTTCACGGCCATCGGCAGGCATATACGTGTAATGATGAGCGCTGGAAGCCATTGAACTTGCACGAGTAGCGACCGGGAGATGAGCGCTCCCAATTATATGCTGCACAACCGAGCATCGACCGCAAGTGGACATAACGACGTATAAGGGAGAGAGGACCAGGGAAGGAGAGGAGAGGGTTGACAATGTAAAAGGGTCGCCCCGGAAACCGGTCCAGCGTGGATAGTATGCGCATCATCATCATCATCATCTCACGGAGCCCTTACATGCGCACAAATTCTCTTTTTTTTATCTTTGGACGGCTCCTCCGAGCGAGTAATTTGATCGCCCCTCACTCCTTTAGGCCGTGCGCGATGATGCTGCTCCATTCGTCACCATTACAGCGCGTTGCCCGTCGGCCGCTTCCAATCCGAATGTCCGCGCTATGCTGTTCCTCTGGCAGGGACACACTCGTTTTCGGTGTCCCAGGCTATGCTTATAATCTTCCCCTGCCTCGCAATCGCTTCTTCTTCTTCTTCCGCGTTCTATCACGTGACTTCTCGCGCTTTCTCTTTTTGTCTTGCAACCTTCGCATGTTCACGCACAAGCAATAAGCGAACACTCGCGTGTGTTTCGTCTACTAATAGGCCGCCGTGCGGAGATCGGATGCAATTATGCTCCGCGCTACACGAATTACGAGCGTTCCGTTCCGTGCGTGCATTACGTATGAGCAGCGCGCGTAGTTCTCTGTGGGCGTGACGAGCGTAATCTGCGCGGCCGCTGTATTTGGCGTGTACGTTCGTGCGTGAGTAGAGCCCCCCCCCCCCCCCCTCCCCCGCGGGGTCTTTCTCGTACACCGTTCCTTCCGCGTGACGAATAGACCGGGAGCAAGCAAGAGAAGCGTTGCGCTTGAACTTGAACGGCCATGACTACGACCGCTGCAGCCACTGATCACTGAGGCTTTACTCTAATGCGCGCTGACGATTCGCGTATAGTGGCGCTCGTTAGGTGTACATCGCTGCGGCGACGCCGCGGGAGGATGTTTATCTTTGGTCAATCATGGTCGGGTACCCCTCGGGCGACGAATCCGCCACCCCCCAATCGCTTTCGCCCGCATGATTTTTGTTTGTTTGTTTGTGTTTTTGCGCACGCGCTTCCAGGCGTGCAGCCTAGGAAATAGATGAGCTCTAGAAGATGCGAGCGTGTAGATATGTAGGCGCGACGCGAAAGCCTAGTGGAGTCTTTGAGTCGTTATGTATGGTGTGTGTACGCGAGAGGCTTGTGTACTTGCGATGAGTGTCTGCCGAATGCATCCGAATGGTTCTGTGAACGTCAAAGAGCTTCCGCCTCTGCATTTAGTCAAATGACTCGCTGGGTGGCGTCGCACTCGCAATGACACTCCCTACCACGTTATCTCTCTACATTTCGTTTCGGGATCCCGCGTTTCTTCGACTGTGGCCACGAAGGGAACGACGCCCTGATTAGATTAATGGTATTCAGTGCGCGCCTTTCTCCCTCTAGGTGGTGAGAACTCATCAGAATCTTCCTTTGGATCGCATATCTATATAACGACGGCGTTTCCTAGCAGTGCATTGCTGTTCATGCCCCCGGCAGCGATTAGTATGCGGCGACGACGTTAGAGACCGCGCAGGGCGCATGTTCGGTTGTACAAGTTAGCCGCGGGGTATTCGTGTTCGTTCCTCCGGCAGCGTCAAACCGCGTGGTTTCGTGTTCGTTGAACCCAGATTTGACGCTTGATGCGAGCTCCCACGCAATGACGGAATGCAGTCGCATCACGAAAAGTGAAACTGCTTTCATGTTGAGAGGTCGGGTGAAAGTTAAAACCGGTCCCTGTTTACGCCCAGGAGTGTTTACGTAAATAAACTTAAGGATAGGAGACGACAGGTTAAGTGGAGCGAGGCCCCGGAGCTTTTACCTGCTTGCTGGGATTACATAATAACGGATCAACATTAAAACTACGAGAAGTGACGGATATCCTGGCAGGAGAATTATGGGGTTCTTCCGTTTCTCTAATGGACGCGGAGTGTATATGAAACGTAAACCATTACTGACACTAGACGATACCGTGCGCACCTGATTTACATGCTCGTCTCAGGGCAGGTTTAACTGCGTGTCATTCGCTGTTAGGCCTAGGGTTAAGAGCTTGGCGCGTCAGATGCCTCACGAGCATTAGGCGTGTTCCTTTTGACTTTATATGTGGTTAGTAGGGGTCACTCATTCGGGCTCACAGACCACTTGCACACACGATCAAGTAAGGGAACTACACAGGCTTCTGTGTTCCTACTTTTGGCGTCCTTGGGTTCAGATCATCTGGTTGTAGGAATAAACAGTCAGAACCGAACCTACGGCTCATGTCTAACCACTTCATTCTCCATTATTTGCTAATAACTGAAGGTGTTCACTATAGACGGCTCGCACCGATGCCATAGCGGCCAGTGGTGGGCCAGGAACTCGATGAAATTCTGTTGTAGGCTTATTTAACCCGCTTGTTATCACATGCTTCGGTGCGCACTGTAGAAGCTGCGCGTAGCTAACGTCGGTGACGTCACGAGCAAGGCGCCTTTGTATATTCAGCATACACCGATGTCCCAATGGCGGATTTTTTATTATGCATTACGTGCATAAGTATGCATTACGTGCATAGCTGAAGCCGCGCGCTGTACCGCAAAATGGGGCCCGTGACGTCACTTCGAACACTGACGCAAACACGGCTCCTTTCGTTTCGACGGCTACCGTGACAACCGGCTTACATTAAATCTTTCTCTGGCAACGCAGCGGGTAAATTAAATTTAGAAGCCGAGTGAATGACTGGTTCAACGCCCGTCACGGCCACACAACTCTAGGAAGTAACGGAAACATTCCCTTTTTTTCTTTTGCCAACTTTCACCACGTACTCGCATCGCTGCATAAGTTTTCCTTTCACGGGGCGAACCTTCCCTTTCCATTTTTTTTACCATAACTTTTCTCTCTCTCTCTTTCTCTCTCTCTCTCTTTCAGTACCCCTCATCTCTCCGCACGGCTGTGGATGTTTCTATTTCGGTGTGCGCTGCTCTTACCTTCCGTATTTAAACTGCTTTTATGCGCCGTGTACATACACACCCGCTTTTATTACTTTTTTTTTTACTTTGAGAGCGTTATCCAACACCGGCTCGCCACTTGTCGTAACCCGACACAAATGAGACCGCGGAACAACTAACTGGCACGCTCTGCTGGTTCTCGGACGACGCGTCATCGGGCTCAATTGTCATGTAAAACACATCAAGTAAAAAAAGAGAAAAGAAGCAGGACTAAAGGTATGGAGGAAAGAACGAGCGACAACAACAACCGCAGCGTAGAAAGAGAGAGAGAGAGAGAAAGAGGGGGGGGGGGGGGGGAGATAAAGAAATCCACAGCGCAACGCAGGCGCGCATGCGCACACGGATTCACGCACCCATCCGGATTCGTCCCACACTGTTTCACGTGTATAGGATGTGTGGTCCGGCGCTCTATAGCGGCAGCTTTTTCCGCTGGCTTTTGTTAGTTTGCTCTGCCTTGTCATGCCATCTTGTATTATCTTCTATTGTTGTTTTTTTTTCTTGTTTCGGAAAGATTGTGAGAGACGGACGCGTGCGATCCGCATTTCTCCTCCGTGTTTTCAGCCCGGCGTGAGAAAGAGGTCTCGGTCCCGTTCCAGCGGTCTCCCTGGTCAAAATTGCCCTGTCCCTGCGTCTACTATCGGGGTCGTCTTTATAGCCACTCGCTTTCATTAGATGCACAGACAGCCGATACCTATATGCTCTAATGTGCAATGTGTACCACTTCCAGTGCTATCTATCGAATGGCGTAGTTCTCTATGCCGGGCCTCAACCTTAGTTTTAGCCTTACTGCTTAGTACTCTTTGATTCACGGCAAACACTTCACGCGCTATATATCGATTGTTCGCACGACCAAACTGCACCGCTTTTTAATTGCATGCATCGCGTCGGATAACAAATCGTCTCCGAATACGTAATAAATGCTGCATAGCCGCCGAGCTTAGTTGACCCTGAGCACATAGACTGGTAGCGTACTTTGGCACACGTTAAGATTACTGAAAATTAAGGGCGCGTATAAACATGTTTAAGTTGCTCCTCACTGACAGTCGAGATCAGCCGTAAGAACTGCATAACTATTTCTACAAGCGATCAGTTAGGCATACTGCGGTGATGCGTAATTTGCTACTTGCGCTGTAGAGAACGAAAACTATTTGGAAACGGGGTATCAATTCAGGACTTTACAATTCCCTCACAGGCGTTGTACGCAAGGCGATATACAGGCTTTAAGATGCACACTTTTATTACAATAGTCCATATGAGTGCCCATGTGTGTACAGGACTACAGAGTCTGTTACAAAGTTGGGAGAAACTTGCTCCTGCATACTATCCTCTCAAGTTTGACTTATTTAGTGCAAACGCTGCACTTTTCAAAGTACTCAAGTAATTTTATAGTGAATGCAGTGGGAGACTAATTATAAGCACCTCTGTAATGCAGCTAGCAAAGACTGGCCTTAATGTGAGACAACTTTCTCACTGTGACGTCCTCGAAAGATAATGTCGTTTCTGACCGCAAAAACCGAACAGACAACCATTTATTTTTCGCTAAGACCATTGTGACCTGTCTTCGCTGTAGCGTTTCACATATTTCTGCCTTGAAATAAAAATTACAGACGGAAAAAGCTGCAGAAAAAGTACATGAAGTGCAACTTGAGAAAATCGCAGTCGCCTTTCGCTTCGCAGAGGTTACAGACAGCGCAGCTTTGTACAAAAGCCATATTAACTGGCAACAACACGTACGCATGTTAGCCGTCTTAATACCACTGCAACAGCGAGGAATGCATGAAATACATCGCGCGGCCAACAGGGAATACAAAATACTTCCAAGTGCTGCACTTTTGAGACCACCTACGTGGCTCTGAGCTCATTCCGATCGGCGCGTGAAGCACTGTACGTGCTAGCGAATACATAATATGCCAGGTTCCAAGCAAGGGCTTCTATAAAGGGGTCACTGACTCGTCAGTAATCATCGATCACCGTAATGCTCCTCGGCAGCTTACATCTGGCAGTTTTCGAGAGCTTTGCTTGAATGCTTCGCTTACGTTGTTTTATTTATCTGGTCCTCTCTGTGCGGAAGGTAGACGCCGTTCCATGGTTTTGCCGTAAAGCTACTGGGAGACCATTTCGCTAAGGTAGAGAGAGAGAGAGAGAGAGAGAGAAAGAGTGGTGGGGGAGAGAGTGAGCGAAACTTGCCGCCTATGGCAGCCTTGTATGGGCATTAGAGTCATTACGGGCGGTGCCCTGCTCCCCGTGAAAAGGCTGAAAGTGATTTAGGATCCTCTAATGACGATGCAGGGAAAATCGCTTTAGATAACATGCTGTGCGGTTCGACCAAAAACTGCTGGCAGCAGGCGCTGAATTTCCTCTTTTGTGAGAGTCGGGAAAATGGTGGAATTGGATTTAGCGCTCACAGGTAGGAAAAAAAAATGCGAATGAGCTTTACATGCACGATTGGGAAAGATTGCAATTGGAATGTATACGGCGTTCACTCAATATGGCAGGAACTGGCAACGTTTACGCTGCTTCGTTGAGACAGGTACTGTTGGTGGTCACCTCCCGGATGCCGTGGGTGTGTACTCCTCATTCTTATAGGACTAAGAAACATGGCAACTTTTCAAAAAGCCCCCCCCCCCCCCCCCCCCCCCCCCCCCCCCCCCCCCCGGCCTCGGTATGGGGCTTGGAAAAGCGAAACTCTTGAAGCATCAGCCAGAAGAGGAGTTTAAATTTGTTGCCTCTTACAAGGCAGACGCGAGTTAAATTGGGAATTCAGAACGAAGGTTAGTACATCCAAATAAAGCACATGGATACTCGTCTTGGCATTGACCATGTCTAGTGTTGCACCGTACAGGCTATTTGAATCCCGGTTGAAGGGTCAAACACACCACGCCTGCTTATCTGTACGACCCTAGATCACATGAGCTTAATGAATTAAAATAGGTTACATACTGATACATCTCCAGCTTCTATAGTTCGCATGATATTTCGCTCGCCCGGGCTCATATTAATAGCATCAAGGCAGGTAACTCAGCAAGTTAGTAAACATTCATTACGAATAACACATGCGCTACAAACACAGCCACAAGGGCGAACACAGCGCTCTGTTACCCTTTGCGTCTGTGTTTGTAGCGCTTGTGTTATTCACAATGCTAATATTAAGTTGTGCGTACTCATACGGGCCAAGTTTCGAATGCAACTTAGCATGATGGAGTGGATTCATGAATTGAGCCTCATTTTGGTAAAGCTTAAACGAAGAAGTGACTGATGGTCGGGGGTCGAAAGCAGATATTCTCCGCTTGGCAAAAAGCAAGAGGCTCACCTCACACGACAGCACCGCTCTTCCTGCGAGTCCAACCTCTCAACGGCAGCTAACCGAGGCGTAAAAACACTGCTGATATAGACCAACAAAACTGAGGCGCGGTGACGGGGGTCGCTGCTGTCGTATACGTTCGGTGCGTGCGTGTTTGGGAAGGACGCGAATGTGCCGATATCCACGGTGGTGCTTCCCTCTTGACACCTCTCGGTGACGTCGTTGCCCGGCCAACATCCTGCCCCGAGAGGGCGGGGCTGGCGTCCGGAGCGCAGTAACGCGCGGCACGCACAAAGGTGGATTGCGCCGGGCGGCACGCGTCACAGCCCGCCATATAGGCCGCGGATGTCCTCGTCAAACGTCCAAAGTTCGCGCCACCTTTACGACCTCGCCTCAGGAATAAAGCGTCATACGAACGATCCCATCACCCTTCCCCTTTGCTCTCTCCTCCTCCTTTTTTTCCCTTCCGCCCTTGCCTCTTTGCGTGACATGTGTATATTTACTCTGATACGCTCACTTTCGCCTCCCGTGAGCCTCACTGTTGTGAATTTGCCGTATTTACTCGAATACGATCATTGGAGGTCTTCATCTGAGGCCTACTTGCTTTTGAGGTATAGGTGATGTCTAAGTGAGGTCTGTGGGAGTTCAGCGCGATGTCTACGTGAGGTCTACGTGAAGTCTACGTGAAAGTACTGCTTCATAATTACATGTCTGAAAATCTGAAGGCAGATGTTTCTGATTGTGTGAAGCTGGCGAGCACTAGGAGAACACGACATGTACACGAGCAGTCATTAGCGCCAATTTTTGCACGAACTAGCGGGTTTAAGAACAGTTTTTTTTTTTTCGAATACTGTCGCGGAGTGGAATAGTCTTCCTTCGGGTCTATGTAAATCTAAGTATTTTGAGAAGGAGCTGGTGAACTTATTGTATGGCTCCTAATATCTTTGTTTGATGACTCTGGATTTGTGTCCTGTGTGGATTTGTGTCCTGTGTGCGGTGTTGTAGCTGATGCTGCTATAGAATTTTTTTTTAGTTGCATGCCCCTCCTGCTTGGGCCAACTCTGGCTTGCAGTATACTGAAATAAAATAAGGTCTACATGAGGTCTAGGTGAGGTCTATGAGAATGCTACGTGATGTCTACCTGAGGTCTACGTGAGGTCTAAGTGAGGCCTATGTGAATTCTACGTTAGGTCTTTGTGAGGTCTGCTCAGAGGTGTATTTGCCTTACAATCGCGGAAATACTGTGTGCAGTCTTACACCTGCGGTACACGTAAATATATGTGACCAATATATTCTCTCTTTCGGCTATATTCGCGAAGCTAGCGAATTTACTCGGACACCGGCCGGCTGAATTCGAATCCGATTTCTGGAGTGGCCAAAATAGAGGAGTACGAGAGGAGTTGCACCTTTCTAGAAGACGAAGACCGTATTGGAATTTGAACAAAACGACCTTTTCGAATGAACCTTTTCGAACTTTTTCGAATGAGCGATACTTTTCGCAAAAGAAAACACAAGGGGGCCTATGTTCGAGGAAATACGGTGTCTTCTTGAGGTTTCCGCCAAAACGCCACCTTTCGCCGCTTGCGTGTTACCGTAATTTCCTTTCTTTTCTCTCAGTCGGACGCTGGAACGTGGGGGAGCACCTTTCCTCCTTGTCTTCCTGCGATAAGGCCTCGTGATAAAAAGGTTGCGCTCCCCAGACCTACTGCGGATATATCGTTTTTCTTTCTTTGCGTGCGTGTTTGCCTGTTTCAGGACTTTGCCCTTGCTTCGTGCATTCCGCTTCGCCTTTGTTTTTTTTTTTTACATTTGGGCGTCTTCTTTTCTTTCTGCATGTGCTTCTTAGTGGCGAACTTTCGTTTAAACGCGACGCAACTTTTGTTGTTAGTTCTATAGGAGCGCCGGGTAGCGAAAATAGTCGTGCGAGGTTTACGTAGTCTAGTCTGTATTTGAAGAAGCAAGACATACTCGCCAGACTGAGCCGTGAGAAATGAAGTTGCTCGTATACGTGGAGGCGGTGCTTCACTTAAATGCGTACGTCAGTCGTTGGACTGTTTGGTCGGAACTCGGAAGCACTTATCCTCGTGTCTAACATTGTGAACGTTACCGGCGTTCCTTGGCGTTCCCAGAAGAGCTCAACACACTCTTCAGGGCTTCCATAGATTCATATAGGCGCGCCAACATTACGGGCGTTCATTGGCTTTCTCAGCAGAACTCAACGCAGACTTGCAAGCTACCATTGAGTCTCACGATGTTTCTACCATAACCGACGTTCCTTGACGTTCTCTGTAGAGCTCAGTGCATACTTCCAGACTTCCGCGAGTCCACAAAGGATCAGACTCCCTGAAGTCAACCAAACGAGACTCACTAGAACAGAGTAGCACTCACATGGACTGACTTGCACCCAATTCAAACTCACTCATTTAAAGTTAGACGCATGTGGACTTGGACACATTTAAACCGTGGCTCACTTTCACATACTAAGCCACCAATGCGCACAAGGATTCAGGCTTGCTTGGACTCACACAAGCTCACATGGGGTGACTCACTAGTACTCATTCAGACCACGAGTTAAATGAGCCATGACTAGGGTACATGTGTGATTTCGAGCATAAAAGAAGCCGACTGAGTCCACTCACGAGCGAGTGCGCTGACCCGTGGTTCTCTCAGTGCCTGGCTTACCATGTCGGCCCGAGCAACGCCGAATACCTCCGCTCTGCACCCATTTAAAGCCGAGAGCGTTATACGGGGTCACCCCTTGTCGACGTTTATTGCTAGCAAGGTCAAATGTTACGTGCAGGAGAGATTGCGTGAGTATGTGAGGGGCTTGGGGCTTTATCCTTCGCTCTTTCAGAGGTGATGGTCGTAAAAGAAACGAGCCCTCTGGGTATGCGGCTGTAGGCTGAGTTTTTATGACACCGTCTACACATTTCGTCCGCGAATTCCGTTCCTTAAGTCATATTCGTTCTTTCTTTTTTTTTTTACTCTTACTCTAGCTGTTCTTCGCTTCCGTCGGGAAGCTTCCAACTCTTGCGTTACTCTATATTGCATCTAGACTTTTTTGCGTGACGCGCCCGCCATTTTTTTTACGCATATGTGGCGTTGTAACCTTACGTGGCGCACAAGACTGAGTCATATGCAGAAAATGACTGTTCTTGAGTCACTGTCGGAATAGCTTCCTGTGAAGATTCCTGAGTAATCATTCGCAGTAAGGTGTATACGTATTGTGTATTCGTGTATCAGCTGTTTTAGCAATTTAGTTAGCGTTGCCTTCAGCCTAGTAACAATAGTCACATGGAGAACCAGTCGCCTTACAAGCCTCAAGTGTTGTGGAGTTTAATAATGTATTACCTATAACGTAGAGTTTCTGTTAGGTGCCCTCCGAACGCACTGGAAAGGCGAAATAAAGCGAGTCCCTTAGTCGCCTTCTTTAGAATCAAGTATACAGGTTCTTCATAGCGTATATAGTAGCAAAGCGGATTGAAGGAGATGATGATGATAGCGATGACCAAGTTTAGGTCGGCGGGCCATCCCGTGACAGTCACAACGACA
Source organism: Amblyomma mixtum (assembly GCF_055824585.1). Lineage (NCBI taxonomy): Eukaryota > Metazoa > Arthropoda > Arachnida > Ixodida > Ixodidae > Amblyomma > Amblyomma mixtum. The sequence goes on from NC_143019.1 coordinate 22,266,676, forward strand.
GCATTCCCCACTAAGACTGCCTGTACGCTTTTTTGCCGTAATTCATTGGCACGATGGACCTGTTCCACTAAGACAATGTACATTTAGTTTTCGTCGCCGACAATCTGCTTTCTCCAGCTCGCAGTGGCAGCGGTTGTTGTTTATTTGTTTTGGTCTCATAATAGCGAAGCTAACGCTTCTTTCACAATATTTTGTTCTGCCCCTTTTCCGGGGGGCACGAGAGACCCTGATGAATGGACCTACCTGTGTGAACGAACTCATTTCGCGATCGTGCACCCCGCTGCACCACAGCTTCCCTTCCCCTCTCCCTTCTTTCCTCCTTTCTCTCTCTCTCCCTCGCTCTCGAACTGCCCAGAGTTGCCGAGCCACCAACCACGCTCCGGAAGGAACCGCAGCGCGCCACACGTTGCATGTGTACACGGAGAAGGGAGGACTCTGCTAAAAAGCTCGCTCGGAAAAACGGCTTCCCTGCCAAACCGGTAGCCCTAAAAAGAAACTGCGCGCCACCCCCGAAAAGCACCCCCCCCCCCTCCCCCTTACCCCCGCCATTTTTGTCATGTTTTCTTTACCTCTCGGTTCATCTGCTAGCAGGAGTGCTGTAGTTTACAACCCGCTGTCACGCACGAGCGTGTGTTTGTTTTATACCCTTCCGTCTAACGCAACCGCCTAGCGTGATCGCTAAGCTTCCACGTGCGAGGGTGTGTCTGGCGGAAATCTTCGTGACGCTCCTCTCTATTACTTACTCACAAAAAAAAGAAGAAAAACACTGTACAGTGTTACCGGAAGACAAAGGTAGCTTAAGGGAGTCAGGGGTGGTTGCGTTTTGCTAAAAGCAGAGGCGTTTTTCCGCGGCGTCTGCACGCGAAACTTACTCTCGTCTGCTCTCCGGGATATAAGCAGACAACGCCGATGCGTGATAACAGGGAGATCAATGTGTTTCGGGTTTTGCCTATAGTTTACTGTCGAAGCCCGCATTACCACGCCTTCCCTATAGAATGCACAACGGTGCACGTTTCAGAGGAAGCTTAGAGCCGGTAACTTTCACTATGCACGCTCTCGAATGCTTGTGTGCCGCCGAGTTTGTTTGTTTTTTTAATACATACATTTTGTAAGCTAGGGGATGTTAGAAATCGGACGTGTAGGTTTTATACGAGCCTCGATCTCCCAGGACCACGCCCATTTCGGTGATTTGTGCACGCAAAAGGGGTGTGCGCGTGACGCTATAAGACGGGGCAGTGCGCCAACACTGTTCCTGGGCATAGCTTTGAGGATAACGTCACGCGGGCGATAGTCACGAACGATTTAGAGGTCATTACCTGCGCGGAGGCGCCCGCTTAATGACGGCACTACTAATAAATTACGCCTTCTCGGCGATCGAGGGGAGGGCGGTATGTTTAATTCCGGCATACAATGTGAGACTCGAGCTTAGCATGCAACGTCTGCGTGCGGAAGGGTTAGAGGGCTCAGAGATCCGGGGTTAAAGAAAGACGGGGAGGCAATGTATAGTATGCGTGGGGATTTGTCGTCGCTATTCGTCTGCCGTTGACGAATGACCGTCGGTCACGTGAGGAGTAATTTGAAGCACGCCTGGTCCCTCCCTCTCTTTCAATTAGGGTTGGTTTAATGTTTCGTTTTTTATGTTGTTTATATCGTTGCTCGTGTTAAGGAATTAGTTAAGATTGCAGCGTCAACGACCTTTGGTTGCCTTAAAGAAAAACGGCGAAGCATCTTCTGCTTATTTTTTGTAGGCATGTTAGTAGCTTCTCAGGTTTTGTTATACGATGGAGCTAATCCTTCTGCCACACAGAGGAACGAAGGAGACGGCTTAGTTCCAGACTGCTTAACACCACTGTTTCGCGTTCGGGTTAAAAGTCATTGAACTCCTCCGCGGGTTGTGACATCGTCCGTGGTTTTCAAATTGTTGCATGCAGTCGGGTGGAGATATATCGTTCCCTATAACACCTCGGATTGTCAAGAAGCAGCACAAAAACAGCTTCATTCTTCTGTTCTGAACTCTAGCTAAAGACGTTGAACTTAAGCCGAGCCTTTCGGATTTCGTCGAATGTCGCCGAATTCGGTTACCGTCGAATCCGGACCAGCGCTTGCTGCTTCCTACACCATCGACGGCGCAGCGTACGTACAAAGGAAGGAAGTCATTTGTCCGACTTGCAGGCCAAAGACCGCGACTTCACGCTGCGTGAATTATGGGCCGGGCGACGTCGGTAGCATGACAAAGGGCAACTGACGAGGGCGCAAAGGGCACGGAGGCAAGGAGTCGGTCGATCATGCACCTTCAGACGCATGGAGGAGCGCTGACCGATTTCGGCGAAACTCTGCTCGGAGCATGCTACGAAATGTGTTGATTTCATCTGCACACTGCATGGCTGGTGGTGGGGCGTGAAATTAACCGGCTTTTTGAAGTATGCGTCTTGCCCCCCCCCCCCCCCCCCCCCCCCTCCGTTTTTGAGAGCGTTATCAGCAAAGCATTAGTGGAGCATTCTTTTCTCTGTTTTTTTTTTTTTTGCTTCTGTAGTGTTGTAACTGCATCTAGCTTCATTCGAGAATGGCAGGTGGTCCAGATACGGTTACCGGGCACGTGACCTCGTTTGTAAGTGCATTGTATTAACTGCATAAACAATTATTGTGATTCTACAGAATGATAGCCTGGCATTTAGTTTGCCATGATGCACCAGACAACAGCGATCAGTTACGATTCCATACACTCGCGTACGATAAATTCGCGCTCAACGTGTATCTCACGTACTTGAGTAAATGCGCAGAACACCGACATGTCCTGTCCATCTGATTAACTCTACGGAGCAACACCGCCTTCGCTTGCACTAAGTCTCCATCAGTAATCTGAGACACTGGGTTGCAGTTAACGGAATGAAGTTAAGCAATAAGTCAAGTTTATATCGTGGGTACGTGTGCACTCGTTTCCCTCTTTATGTCATCATCCTCTCTATCTCTTTGCATAGCTGCATTCCTGTGCATGGCGGCAAAGTTGCAGTCTTGGTTTAGCGAAATCGGTTGGACGATGCTAACTTTCAAGCTCATCCTTCGATGGTTACTCTCACCTTCGTTCTCTCCAGCACTGTGCTGTTCAAACCACAGCAGCGACGGACAGCGGTGTTGGGGATGCGTGTTTTCCACTTGCGCAGTTCCCAAGCATTAACGAAGAGGAGAAGAAAAAAGATGGAAGGGGCGAGTGAAAGAAATGGTGATGACAACCTCTCAGCGTTTGCCCTTACAGCAAAATATACAGGTCGGCGAAAAGTAGAGACCATTGCTTCATGGGGCTCTGCGAGGGAATCATATGGAAGTTTTATTGCGAAAGCAATACTACTTGCACTTTCACGCCTTTGTCGTGCCACGGCGGTGACCACCATTGACCTTCATTTGACCTTGATTGCATTAGATTGGATTAGATTAGATTAGATTGTATTGGACTGGACTGGACTAGATTAGATTAGATTACATTGAATTGCATTGCATTGGATTAGATAGGAGTGGAGTGGATTGGATTGGGTTGGATTGGATTGGATTGTATTGAATTGTATAACCGATGCATCACCACAACTCTAACCACAAGCACCACCACCAGCTACACTACCAGCTGAACCATGGCGTAGGTACGGATATTGCTTTCGCAATTACCGGGCTTAACCAAGCTAAGCCACAGCGAATAATTTTTTTTGTCATAAATGCGTTTTTCAATTATATCCAGATGTAAATATATTCTCCACGGAAGAAAATAGTCATGGCCTAACCGCATGCAGTTGAATAAACCTCAATATACTTTCTTTCAGAAGTTGAGTTGAATGCTTATACGCGAAATTTGTTGAGAGAATTTCTCTGGTAATAAAGAAGCGCGTCTTATCAGCGGAGCGCCGTTTGTTAAAAGCGGCTCCACCTTTCATGTTAGCGACCAGTTCGGGCAATGCTGTCTTCCGCAGAAGACGAATGAGTAGGGTTAAACACGAACAAATAGAAGGAAGACCCCGTGCCATCCTTATGCAACGCCATAAATTTCGCTTTGCCATAAAAAAGCAGGCTGCCGGTCTACGCGCCACTCCAAACATTCTGAAGAGAAAAAAAAGAAAGCGCATTGCAGTCGAATTCCGTATTCGCTAGGAAAGTATACAGGCGCATTGGACCTGCAGTTGTTCGCGTGCCTTGCATTTGAAATACGGCTTGTAATCTCTCAGCCGACCTACCCGCATACACTTCTCTCTTTTTATTTATTTTTCTCGTTTTACGTTCACAATCTTTTCCGATTATGCGAGCACGAGCGACGTTCGGCCAACAGCTGTAACTAATGCCAGAAGCATCCAGCTGATTTCCAAGGAAGCCCAATTGCTTCGAGCTTGAAGACGTGCCTCCGCTTCGCTGCGTGAGATCGCACCTTTCTGGGCAGTCGTGGAAAGGGAGGGGCAGTGCTCGCCGCAAGCTGGTAGAGGTGGGCATGAATGCTGAGGTGTCAGTGCACGACTGGAGCAGCTGTGCCCCATTTTTAGGCGCATCCAACGAGAGTACTCGGTAGCTACGTACACATGGCGTCACTTCGTATCTTCGACTTTAATGCTGCACCAGCTTTTTAAAAAATATTTTTCCAGCTCGTGCGCATTTCCTTTTACACACTTCTCCAGCAATACATAGCGCATAAAAGCCAAATTGGAATTAATCTCTGGGTATTACTACCCTTGGACCTGGGACAGAATGTGCAGAAAAAGTCGAATGAAGCGTGTACAAAGTTGACGAAATGTCAAACTCCTTTTCTAAGGAATAATTTTAGAGCTATATTAGGAAAGTCAGCTCTCAAAGGGCACAGAAGTAGTTAGGATAATCGTTGAACAAGTCGTTGAAAGAGTTTACGCAAATTTCGGGCTTAGTATACTGTAAGGCGGCTGTGCCAGTTAATTGTTTGCGCGAGTGCATCTTATTGTTCAGTACGCTCAATGGCACCTCTCTTTGAGCCTCTTAAGAGATAGCCAGTCAAGAAAGAAGTTTTCGGACTTTCTTCTTGGGTTCAGCTCAGACCTAAGGGAAATGTTTTAACCTGCTATCGTCTTGCTTCCCCATGAATATATGCACTTCCAAAACTGAATATTCAACCTCGCTCACCATTTTCTTTATCAACGTGGTTCCGAGGAAAAGAAAAAAAAATGGTCCGCATTTCCCTCATGAGGATTCACTGTCTCCTTGTGACAGTGCGGCGCACAGCTTCTCCAGTGGTGCGAATGCTCCTCTTATACAGACCAAAACGCGCACTGCATCTTGCGTACGTGAGTTATCGGCTAAGAGCTTACGTGCTGTCTTTGTCCCTCTCTCTACCCTGCCCATATATTGTGACTCGGTCACCCGCTTGTATACCCTTTTTCCGGATGCAGAGGCTTCCGATTCTTCACCACACGTGCACTGCGTTTAGATCTTTTTTTTTAGGTTTCTATTTAATATCCTCTCCCCAGCTTTCGTTCTCACATGCAGGTGCTCTTTCGGTTTTCTGTCATGCCTTGTCTTGCGCTTTATATATTCTTTTTCCGCTTCATATCCCGGCATTACCGTTTTGTCTCTATCCTTTCTATTTTAAAGGAGAGACCGAGGGCGGAGGTGCTTGTATATCTGGGTGGTCGTTATCGCCATAAGTGTAAGAACTCCTGCCCACAATCCTGATTCACGCGTGCAATTCATTCAACTGTCTTTGGCTAACTTCCGGTTCCGGTTATTTGTACCGTTCAAATAAGGTACAAGTTCCCGGATGCAGCACTGCGCACATGTATCGCAATGGTGGGCCAGCGTAGTCGAAGGTCCCCACGCAACTCGTTGCCGGTGGGCAACAACCTGCTTGTCGCGCGAGTTTTGCTTTTTCTACGATCGTATACGACCAACAAACATCAGAGATGATGCTTTCGGGATGGTAGAAATAGATACAATATTCGATCGCTACACTGACGGCTTGTTTAGAAGATGCGGACTTGATTTCTGCCGTGACGAAAAGTATAGATTAATGAAAAACAAAACGCGAAAGTGTACAAGCGTGTTCTGATTTAACCGCGAGTAAAAAAAAAGAAAGAAAATATATATTTAGCAGAGCCCAGTGGTGTGACCCACCGGCATTCGTATAGGTTCCCGCGCGCCCTGAACACGAAGTGCGGATGTGAAAAGGACACTACTAAATCCTACTGGCCAATTTGTATTGAATACCACATTCATGGCGAAATTCCCGAAGAAATCCTTCTTTTTTTTTTTTTTCTGGGACGTCTATGCTCTTTAAGCTCATGTGAGCACAAACTTTCCTACCATTTAGCGAGCGGTTGTAGTTAGGCACTCACGTGGCTGTGACGTCACAGCGACACGCCCCCTGGTCTCCAGTTTCAGCTGCTCCGGTTTGTTGCAACCAAACGCGCTCACAGCACGGGAAGACACACAATCCACAAAACAATGCTACGATGGCACCCCAGCCAGCGAGCGCGGCGTTCAATGGAGATTTGCCAACAAAGCCTTCCCGGCTTGCGGCGTTGACCGGGAAGTCACTGAACACACGCGCACACAAACACACGCCCACGCTCGGCTATCGTTTGACCTTCCCGACAGCGCACAAGTACACACATACGCGCGTCTTGCACATGCGACGTTTCGGCTCCTACTGACGTCGCTTTAACGCCGGGATGTCGATGGCCGCGGTCTTCTCGCCCTCGCCTTTATTTTCCTTGTTTTTTTGTTTGTTTATTTTTCTTCCGGTGTCGACTATACGTGCTGCCGTTTCGCTCACTACCCTCACGCGCCTCTTCTCCTTCCCCTATGTCCTCTTATTTCCTCCTCTCTCTTTCTCGAACTTAGAGCTAAGTAACGTGTTGCGTGAGCACCTGCCTTCTTGTTTGTTTGTTTGTTTGTTTGTTTGTTTGTTTTGTTGGGTCGTCTTGTTCCGTTCGCATTTCCTCCGTTCTCTCTCTTCTTAGGCATCATTCGGTGCCGTCTTAAGGACCGTATAGAAGCACGGGCGTGTCATCCTTTCCGTCGAACCGGGTCAGTGGAAGCAGAAGAAGCGACGGCGGCCTCAGCCGGATCTGATCGACACCTCCGCGCACGAGAGTGGCACGCAAATAGAGAACGGGAGCAAGTGGAGAGAGACAGCAGGCAGGCGCCGACGCTGTCACGGTGTCCTTTTCGGCACTCAGAGCCAGCCAGCATCCACCCCCCCGCTACCACCTTCACTGCAGTGCTTGGCCCAGGAATAAACAACTCGACCTTCACCGCCTTTCCCGTGTACTTCCTTGGCCTGCTGGAGGCGAATCGTTCGTGCGCCCCCTGTGCCACGGCTGCCCCGGTTTGCGAAATGCATTTCACGCCTCTGGATGTCCGTATCGCCACCGCTGACGAGCGGGGGAGTCGGAGCCTGACCTTGTTGGAGGCGAGCGCGAGACGCTGGCGAAGATAGCTGGGTGCCTCTGCGCACCGAACTAGCCTTATAGCTTCTGTTTAGGGGTAACTAATAAAGTGCTGTTCGTTAATAAGAAGCTTTTCTGACGTATTTAGCGGGCAAGGTGTGTTGCTGGGCGAGTTGGTTGGGATTCATCTTGAGAATCCCAAGAAGGACACACACAGCGCAGTTGTGTGTCCTTCTTGTTCTGGTCCTTTGTCTGCAAGCGCTGTTTTTTCTCAAGATGTATTTAGCGGCCGTTTCTGGATCATCGTTTTTTTTTTGTATTTAGTCGAGTTGCTTATCTTGAACTTCATTGGGTTACATTGCTATTATTTGAACAAAATACCTGCTTCCTTTCGAGATTTTGTTCGACATCGAAAAGAAGCTTTCTGCAGGGCGAGTTGTAGTGGGCCTCGATCGTTCTTTGTAGTCCGATACAACTCAAGAACGCAGCGGCTTTTCCCCCTCAAAGGACCCCCTTTCAGCCAATGGCGTCGGTCGATTGTCATGACCCTGCTAGCGTGACAATGCAAGGAGCGGAATTACAGTGCAATGAAGGGACTATCACAGACCGTGGAGAGTGGGGATTATCCCATTTCATCTGCCACTTCCTGCATTCTCATTATAGCAGGCTCATGAGAATGGGGCGACGCCATTGGCTGGAAGGTAGTCCTTTGTCGAGGAAAAGCCGCTTCTTTCTTGAGTTGTATCCGGCTATGGTAAGGAACATTTTTGTGTGTTCCTTCCTTTCTTGTTTGGTTCCGCTTTGGTCTTTTTGTATAACTTTACGGGCATTTTAGTACGCAAATACGTGTATTAATTTGCTATGTTTTATGTTCCTCTTTCGAGATATACGTTCTCCCTGCCCTCGTATTCAAAGATATACCTATATCCTCCTTGTACGAATCGGCACATGTCCCTCCAAGGACATGGGACAGGTAATCGCTACTTGTACTGTCCAGATTAGCTTACAATCGTCTCCGCTGGCGTTCAGGCCAAACGGAGCTGATCATCGACTGCAACGTATACGTTAGAGATCACAGACAGTGATCGATACGCGCGTCTTCCGTCACCTCGTTATCACCCACCCTCTCTTGGCGCCCGCCTGGCAATAACGGAATGTCCCCACCGCGTTGGAGGTGATCCCACCATTCGGATCGCTCCTTCCTCGAGCATTCGGAGGCGAAACCGTCACGCGATAAGAGGGGGCTTTTCTTCCCCCCCCGCGGCGGCAGCGTGCATTAAAGGGGCGTTCCTGGGCGTTTCCGCTCTTCCTCCCAGATCGAGAACGACCGGTTTCTACATTTAATTGCCGGTTTTTTGTTTGTTCGGCTTCCTGTGCCACTTGACCCGGCTTCCATTGGCTTGTTTGCGCTCTGCGGCTTGCTCGAGTCGTCTCAGTTCAAGTTCAGGGTAGCGGTGGGGAAGGTCGACTCGTCTGGATAGCACCGGGAGAGTGTTTATATGCTAGGAAAAATTTTGCCAGCCAGTAAATGCCTTTAGGGGGTCGTTATTTCGGTGTAGTCATGTACATACAGTACTTGCCAAAAGTAACCAGGCTGCATGGTATTGCTTCTCAGGTCATATATTTAAGCTATTATGCCAGCCCTGAAGCTCCAAATGTCTGTACGGTAAGGACAACCTCCTGTCCTCCACTTCAAAGAACTTTTCGACCTTAAAAATCCGTAAAGGCCGTACAATACGAATGAGAAGTAAACCTTGCAGCCTGGTTACTTTTGACAAAGACTGTACGTCACACTGCTTTGGTCTGAGATTTATTGCCTTGTTCATTACCTCAGAATGTAACATTTTCTGCTCGCCACGCCCTGAAAAAAATGGTCTATAAACTACCTATAGGCTTTTTATAGACTATTGCTTCTCTATAGATATTTCCTTTTGTTTATTATTAGTCCATAGACTTTCTATAGACCTAAGTCTACTAAAAGTATATGGCCATAAATCTAAACGTTGTCTATAGACCCTATAAGTTTGGTTCGGTTTATTGGAGTTTAATGTCCCGAAGCAACTCAGGCTATGAGGGACGCCGTAGTGAAGGGCTCCGGAAATTTCGACCACCTGGGGTTCTTTAACGTGCAGACCCTATAAGTGATTTGTATTGTCTATAAAGTAGTATATAGAATTTTTCTGTAAAAAGCCTATAGATTTTATCGGACAAACGACTATGTTTAAAAAGATTCGTAAGGGCAGCAGGTTTTCGTACTGTAACAACTAGTAGTGGCGTGATTAGAAGCAGCCTCATTGTAATGGTACTGAGAGCACCCCAACACTCAGTGGGAGCGCATCGCGTGACAGGTGGCAGTCAGCGCCCAGCGCCCCGTTGTGTCAATACATTCAACTACTCCACCACTGGGTGCAGATGCGCGCTGAAGACTCGTCAAGTGCTCGGAGATCACTTCCGTGTGTGCGTGTGTCTGTGATCTGTGTGTTTTTGCACGAGGCATCGCTCCGGGCCCACAATCCACTCAAACGACTACGCTATAACAGAGCGTGATATAGAGTGCGCTTGGCGTTAGGCGTGAACCGGTCCGAGTCGAACCCGTCGTCGTCTGCTTCGGGGAAGGAAGCAGACGACCAAAGGAAGACGGAAGGGCTCCATGTTTGTTTTTGACCTTCTTTTTCTTGTTGTTCGTTTTTTTTTACCTGGGGACAACAATGATTGACCGCGAGAAAAGCGTGGGAAGTTGCGTGACTGCACGACTGCGTTGTGATGACTGTAATAAAAGGGAGCCTCCGCAACCGACGCGACCGCCATAACGAAGCGACGGCGACGACAATCGGCCGAAGGAGTCATTTCCTCCATTCTTCTCCGGAAAATGGCGTGAAAAAGGTTGATGAACGAGCGGAGATGAAAGAAGGAAAGCGGGGGAGAAGGAAGAGCGGGGGGGAGGCGAACGGCCCCGAAAGACTGATTCGTATACGACTCGGCTCCTGCAACGCTGGCTTCCCAGCGCAACTCATTTCACCCTCTTCCTAACGCCACCCTCTCCACTTCATTTTCTCTCTCTCTTTCCTCCCTCTCACGCACATACACAACTTCTCAGGCAAACTCTCAAAGGTCGAACGGAGTCAGTGGAGCGGAATGGACGATGGAAGACCTCTCTCCTTTCTTCCTCGCTTTTTTTACTTACTTCCTTTCTTAAATTTTTCAAGTTCAAGACCACGCACAATGACCCTGCCTACTTCTTCCGCGCGGCGGGCACCGGTCGGTCGCTTCCTAAAGCCGTATTAAGGCGCGTGCGTATCTTCCTGCATTCCGTCAGCTGCCTGAGCGCTCCACGACGCGGAGCTAACGTTGTCCCATTGCGAGACGTCCGCTAGACATCGTCGGGTCGTGACAGCTGATGACGGCGGGTGTCCTTTTGCACGGGAGACGTCGCTTCCTGCGTGTATGTAACGACGTGACGTACAGCGCACAGCCACACACGACCGTACACGATTGTACACTACGCTCTCAGCGGGTGAGCTGTCGTCAGGTCGGTGTCCGGTGTGTAGTCTTTGCTGTCGTCTGCGACCGTTTGCCCTGTGAGCCATAACGGGATCTTCTTCGCCGTTAGACCCTCCGCTGTTCGCCTGCCTTTATAGGGCCAGAAAGATCATCAAAGCTGGTCCAAGATGCTCTGGACGAGTCCAGTCGTTAACCTTGGAATACAGCCGAAGCGTGACGTCCCCACCGTTACGTTATATGGTCACGTCCGCTTCCGCATGTCTCTTCTGTCGCATGCACTTGACCGTCGAGGAGGAGGTGTTCATTAAGCAGTCCTGGAGGGGCAGTCTTTCTTGATTACACTGAAGTCTTTGAAGGAAGTTTGGAGTTGCTAGGACCCGGGTCGTGAGGGCGCAATAAAGTTAGGTTTAAAGGACCGAAGAACATTTGGCATGCAGAATCTCGCTCCATGACTTCATGCTTATGCAAGTCCAGGAGCTTTGGACTTCATTTTAATTGTGAGGAAAACGTGGAATATTGTAAGATATTGTTACTGAAATATGGCAGGTAATGGTCCACCCTTCCGAAGCGCAGCAAAATTTTTGTTTGAAAGCTTGTCCATCGCTCGCATCAAGTTGTTAAGACTGCTGTAGAAAACCAATGGGGATTGTCTTTTGACGATAGCAAAGACATTAATAGCAAAAAAATGCATGCCTGCCGAGGGGACATCTGTGGATACATTGATTGCTATAGTGAAATCTTTATTTATAGAGAAAAACATCAATAATAATCTGTTTACCGTTTAAAAATGAGCATGCCCAGAATTTCTGCGCACGAGCATTCGCCGCCACGTGTAGCTATTGCTTAGAACAGGACAAGTCTGACTGATCGGCTTCTTATGCAATGCATCTCCATGACCCAAGCACTTATTTGTCTCCTGTGCTGCTTTTGTGACAATTTATTTTGCAGTGCTTGCGCAGGCAGCTACAAAAATGCTTGGGTCCCCAGGATAGTATAATCTTCCTCCTCATCATCATCATCAGCTGAACTGTGTCCACAAATGAACAGGAGCATCTCCAAAACTGTGCGAATCTGCAAATCTCTTGAACACTGCACTCACTCTGATCATTTGCAGGCCTCGACAGTTACTGCTCGGCGGTTGTCCATTTGTACAGCTGCAGTCAAGTGTTTATGGGAGGCTATTTTTTGGAATAAATTTAATTTAATCGCATGCTTTGCACTCAGCTAGGAATACATGTTCAGCCTAATTGTTATCGCGAAAATTACGTTGCGCGGTATTAAATATCAAGCAATAAGCTTTAGATGCAAAGAAATCACAATTATTTGACATACCTCCCACTTCCAGCTAACTTCCGCTTGCAGGAAAGCACGTGTGTGAGGTCGTGCGGAAATTACGACGAGCGCGGAAAGCACGTTGTACGACGGACACGCCTTCCTTAATGACCCAATTAAGCGACATGTTTTTTTCGTTCTGCTTTTGAGACGCCCATTATAGCCCCTCAAAGGCGCTGCGAACCGCGAGAAATTCCCCTTTCTCCGAAACGGTCCCCTTGATCTCACCGATCGATATCAATACAGGAGGAGCTCCCGGCCCAGCCTATAAATCGAATTTTGACAGAAGCCGGGCAGTTTGCGAGGACTTCCCGCGTTTTTGTTTTCAAGTTCGCACTCAGGGAAAGGAGCGGGATAGACGGCAATGGAGAGGGGGGGGGGGGTGATAATTGGCGATTCGACGTGGTCGTTCGCTTGCAAGGAGTCGCCCATTCTTGGCGCGAAGCCAAGTTCTTATGTGTAATTAAATTCTGTTACCTTGCTTCTGTTTTTAGACCTAATTGCTCTGGTTTGTCGCACCTTTCAGGGGCTTTCCCTGCGGCCCGTGTGAAGTCGCTGAGATTACGCCTGAGGAAGTGATACGAGTTCACTCCGCCTTTCAGTGAAGCAAGTCCACGCAGGGAGTTACCTATATGATCCGACTACGGCGTCAAACACCGTGACGTCATTTCGTAATTTCTAAAAGCACTCTGGTGTCCAAAACACACACACAAAAAAACTTCTTTTTTTTTTTTCCCCTGGCAAATCTATTGCGACCGTAAATTTGTCGGCCCGTGGCGCGATAATAAGAGTGAACCTACAGCGGATGTTTTGAACACGGCTGATGCCGACTTAACGCCACACCTTCGCTAATACGCACTCTTCGACAGAATTCAAAACAATTTCGCGAAGCAATCATGCAAATGCTGCATTTCCGGTCAGTTCATCCTTGCTCGCCTCAGGTAAGGAGCGCTGGCGTGTTCCTCAAGACGACAGTCCTTTCCGGTGGCGATCGGACCTCGGTAATTTCGTCGCCATGTTTACGAAATTCCCGCTTTCGTCTCGCATATGACTAAAAGTCACGACAGTCCAGGCGACAGGTTCGTGCTCACCGATAAGCATAATCGCTAGTTTCGACGACTTGAGACCCTCCAGACTAAACTATGCAGCCTTAGGGTCTCTCCGTTAGAATGCATGCGACGACCAGTGTAAGCTGTTTCACACACTGTCGAGTAAGAATGCAGCGGTCAAATTGTGGTCGTTGTGACTAACTTAATTCCTACCTATGGCTGTAGCGTACGCTTGGCACGACTCAGTGTCCCGGTGACTAAATCCCGCCAGTGATTGACCTTAGAAGTTGTGAGCATGCAAGCTTTTTCAATGAAAGACAGTGGTCGTGCCGGAATGCGGGTACGTATAGCTATGAGCTACCCGCGTAAGCTCTTTCACACACTGTCAAGTAAGCCTTTGATGGTCAAATTGTATGGTTTGGTTTAGTTTTATGGGGTTTAACGTCCAAATGCAACTCAAGCTACGAGGGGCGCCGTAGTGGAGGGCTCCGGAAATTTCGACCACCTGGGGTTCTTTAACGTGCACTGACATCGCACAGTACCCGGGCCTCTAGAATTTCTCCTCCAAAGAAATTCAACCGCCGCGGCAGGGATCGAACCCGCGTCTTTCGGGTCAGCAGCCGAGCACCATAACCACTGAGCCACCGGGGCGGCGGTCAAATTGTAGCCGGTGCGGCAAACTTCCCACCTATGACTGTAGCGCACGCTTGGAACGACTCAGTTCCGCGCTGACTAAATCGCGCCAGTATTTGACCTTAACAGTGGTGTAAGCAGGCAGGCTTTTTCAATGAAAGACAGCGATGGTGCCAGATTAGGGGTGCACGTATACATAGCTGTGAGCTGTCCGCTGACCGTATCGGCGGCGACCGTATAGCCCCGAGGAAAGTGTACGCTCGGAATCCTAATGAGCGCGGTGAAACGTAGCGGTAGTATGCCAGCGACATTGCGTATACGTGTCTCACGTGTCACGGAGTGGCCGCGATTGAGTGCTTCGCGTCAATAGAGCCGAGTCATACCGCGTTACGCTTGAGGGCGCTTGCGTTGCTCACACGCGGGTCACGTGGTCTAGTAGGAGCAGTAGCAGCGGTAGCACCGTATAGCATGTGGGGTTGCGAGACTGGTTGCGATGGTGTGAGCCTTTGTTTTAACTTTGTCGCGAGAGTGAATTCTTTTGAGCGTTTAGTACACATGCGTAAGATGCCGGATTCAGTCACGCCGGTCACTGCTAGATAAAAGAGAAAGCGAGAGTAATGCGCTCCTTTTGGAATTTTTTTTGTATGAGTTTCTCTTGTTTCTGTTCAAATGTTTAAGCGGAAACCCCCAAGGTGGAGTAGATTTGTAATAAGGGAGTAATTATTCATTGAAATCCACCCATGCGCGGCTTGTTTTTCAGGGTTTGCAGCATTTTTAGCGGGCGCGTATTTCGAAAAGTTCTAGCTTTCAGCATAACGTTCGCATCATCGAGCAGACAGCATTTCTGTACCCACTCCGCGGGGGCAAAAATTTTAGAAAATAGAAATCTTTAGCTTTGGTGTTAATTTTTTTTTCTCTCTCTCTCTTTGAAGCCGATTTGACGCTGAGGCAGTCGGCTACATCCACACGTTAGTTAGTTTAATGACCGCAAAAAGTGCTCGCCTTTTTGTTCGTTAATTTTCGAATAGCAAGATTCTCTTCGCTCCCGGTACACGTGCATACAGTCCAAAATATGTTATATGCAAATTTCATACGAACGAGTATTTTTAGTACAAAACCAAACACGACAACTTTCAGATTACTGGAAACTAGTGGGAATTTCTAGGTACTCTATCCAAGGTTTTTCTATCACTGTGTTTAAGGAAAGGTGAGATAAAGCATCAAGGCTTACCTTTTTTGAATTGAAGAACGTAATAATTGATGAAAGCAGCAGCGTCCTCCAATCGGAGCCAACGAATTGCGATCAGGCACGTAGGTAACGAAGTCCAAGGTGTCACTGAGATCAGTCAGTCACCTCCTCGCCTAGAGATATGAGGCGAAGAACCGTTATATTAACAACTAACGTAAACCGCACAGATCCCGAGCTTACCGCCGCTAACCGGCTTAATAGGCTCCCTCTGGTCGCTGGGATTCGAACCGTGACCAAACTAAGCACACTGGCGCTGCTTCGATGCTCGCGTTGTCGACGATGGTAGTCGTCGCAGTTGTCTGCATTTTGCCACCGGTCGCCGGAGCGCTTTTATGCGGCCGTCTCTCCCGCGTCCGTAGAAGCGATGCTTCACCCTTCCGTTCTCCTCCTCGCTTTCCTCCTCTCTCTCGTAACGCCCTTCTCTCCCCGAGCGACAGAGCGGAGAGTCGAGGAGGAGAGGTGGTGGTGGAGTTGCAGATTCGGCCAAAGCCTTCACTGGTGCCGAAAGAGAAATCGAGTGAGGAGGGTGGGCTAAGCCCGACCGGGAGGATGGAGAGAGAGAGGGGAGGAGTTAGGGAGAGGAGGAGAAGCCACCCGAGTTGAAACGAAACTCCTTCCCTCCCCCTTCAGGGCGAAGAGAAAGGGGAAGGGCTTACATAACAGCAG